>NC_140772.1:5502173-6121131 GCF_044657685.1 Stegodyphus dumicola
TCACCTATCCGACAATACTTGCAGCTCAGCAAAGCTTGGAGGAATTTCCTTTCCAGGAAGATCCTGTATAGTGGAAAGATTGTAGAACTGCCAAAAAGCTGGAATTTCCACCATGGATCCATTTGACTTCTCAAACAACACGATACCAACCAACCAAAGAAGGTGGGGTTATGTGGCCCAAGGACACTCAGCTCTGTGCATGTGTAGTGATTTGTAACAGCAACAGTCCATGTCATGTTTGAATCCCTAAGTATTATATTAATAAAAATTTTACTTGGTGTAAAAAGAAAACAAGCTGTTCGGATAACTGAAGTTTCGGATATCTGCAGTTCCGGAAAACTTGACTTCAATTGAACAAACTATCTAATAACAGTATACTTGCTTTTCTAATTACCATACTGAAAATTACTAATAACGTAAAATATGTACTTTGTATATCAAAATAAAAAGATCACGAATTTATTATTGATCAAAGTTTCTAAAACATTGTGAGATGGCACGATTTGACGCATCGCATTAGGATCATTAACCATTAAATGCCCTTAAGAGAATAAAACACGGGAAGATCTTTTTAAAGCCTAAAAAATAGTCAAACCACTTTAAGCACTTGCTTATTAAAATATCAAGAGGAAGCGCAGTGATAAAATAACGATAACCTAGAGCCATCCAATTTTGAATAACGTACGTCTCCACCCGAATACGGGCAACTGGAAGCTCGAATTTGGAATTTGTTTTATTATCAATTTCATATTTTGTAAAGCATTTGAGTTTTTGATTAAGAAACTCAACGATTTCGAAGCGAGCAATGGCAACACTGTACGGGAAAAAAAAAAAAAAAATTATCGCTAGTGTGCAAGATTGTATCGGAAATTCTAAAAATATGCTCTTCTTAAGTCATTTTGCGATATTGCTGTAGAATTGAATTTTGTCGTTTAAGTAGAAAAACTGTTTAGTAGCTTTATGGTAGAACATGATATTTAATAAATAAAAGTAACACACAAAACGTTTAAAAAGTGTCCTTTTGGACGTAATATAAAATCTGAAAGATTTCAGTTTCATTTTTTTTCGGGGGGGGGGGTCTCGACGTGACATGAGACGAACAAAAAGTATATCAGCAATAAAAAAAAAACTAAACACACCGTTTTGTAAGCAAATAATTCTCTGTTGACTAATATTAAACCTTTGTCAAGACAATTTATTTTTCACTCAAAATTTTCATTCAAAAAAAAAAAGATCACAAGGACTTATGGGCCGGGATGTGCGTATAATAATGGTTTGCATTCTTTAAATTTCATCTGATTATTTGGAGAATGAAATGTAATTAACGTATTTACTTGCGTAATAGTCGCACCCCCAGTTTTGAAGCAGAAGAAATCCTCAAAAATGCGCAATATTGTGTAGTACATTTCCTCACATAAAATAGTCGCTCCTAGACTTTCACAATGAAAGATTGACAACCAAAGTGCGACTGTTACGCAAGTAAACACGGTAACTTTGCATCTAAACCGTCATTTGAAGTTTTTTCTTTTAATAATCAAGTTATTTTTAAATCTTTTCTTGTTAATTAGATTTACAAACCAGGAAATAAATTAATAGCTCATACAAATCTTGCTAGCAGTTGAATCCTAAATGACTTTTGCTCAGTAAATAGGTTTCCCATTCCGTTCAGAGGTGGATTTATAATGTTGCGCAAGTCGCAATTACGAAGATCACCAAATTCTAAGATACTCAAATTATTAATTAATTTTAGAATAATACTAAATATAACCGATAATTTAAGAAGAGAGCCTTCCACCCTCAAGCGATTGATTGGTCCCCCTCTTCCTAAATGAGCCACTGATTAACTACTGACCTCTTCCTAAATCCACCACTGATATTGTTTATGTCGAAGGGTAGTGATGAAATTTGATAGATTAGAAAACTGCATTTATATTGAAATATTTCTTTGATATATCTATTTAATCCAAAACTAATTTTTTTTATTTTTCTCTTTCAGACTTGAAGCGACCCATGTCGTTTTTTGCAACCAGAGGAAAAAGGTTCGATGATTCGATAGTAGGCAGAATGTCCAAACTTCATTAGAAAATAATTTTCCTTTCTTTTGGTGTTATCAAGTGTGTTTCTGTTAAATAAAATATGATTATGTCTACAGATGTAAAATGAAGGAAAGTTCTTGGGATTCATTTCTATAAACTAACCAGAGAAAAAAAAAATATCCGATGTTAAAAAAAAGTTGTTTTACGATTAGATGAATTAATGTAAAATAAAAAAAGGGTTGATCTTTACATTATGGTAACTTGGCGTTTTTTTGGCGAAAATTTGGCGACCAACTCTCCTACAGCAACCCTCTATTTTTTTTCCCGCCGCCATTTTGTCTTCACGAAGTAAAGACATGTTTCTTTTCTTTTTATCTACTGAACACTTCTTCCAACAATCTACTAGCCGAATTACACTTATGCTAGAAATTTTATCTAACAAAACTGCTTAATCATGACAAATATTCACTGCAAAATTGGGAAAAAGTGCACAATACCATACTCCTTACGCGTTTTTCAAAATAACACATACACCATGTACACGCCATGTACACCATGTAAAGTAACACATACACCATGTACACGCCGACTTATTTTTACTTAAAAAAACATCCCAGAATTGCACAAAAATGGCATTGCTCACACTCTTCACTATATCCATGTACACTGCTTTTTTCTCATAAATTAGAAAAATTTCACGAAAATACATGACAATTTTCTCAATCTTTAAACCCGGTAAAAAGAACATATATGAAATTACCTGATCGCGAAAAAGTATTTACCCTTTCCAAATATGAACATTTCCACATATAAAATAAATAAAATATCCAAAAACTTTTACCTCTAAATCATCTATTACATTATACACGTCACCAACGAATTCATACCGCAAGCATTACAAATACTTAGTATCAAAAATTTAAATTATTTCCATGCACGTTTACTTCAACTTAAACGTGTACCAAATTCCTACAAACATAAAATTCACAAAATAACTATCATTTAATTAAAATATCACTAAACCATGTACACGTCGACTTATTTTTACTTAAAAAAACATCCCAGAATTGCACAAAAACGACATTGCGCACACTCTTCACTATATCCATGTACACTGCTTTTTTCTCATAAATTAGAAAAATTTCACGAAAATACATGACAATTTTCTCAATCTTTAAACCCGGTAAAAAGAACATATATGAAATTACCTGATCGCGAAAAAGTATTTACCCTTTCCAAATGTGAACATTTCCACATATATAAATAAAATATCCAAAAACTTTTACCTCTAAATCATCTATTACATTATACACATCACCAACGAATTCATACCGCAACCATTACAAATACTTAGTGTCAGATATTTAAATTATTTCCATGCACGTTTACTTCAACTAAAACGTATACCAAATTCCTACAAACATAAAATTCACAAAATAACTATCATTTAATTAAAATATAATTAAATTCAAAAACACTACTTAAAATATAAATGAGCACATACATTAAATTAATACATACATAAATACCCATTTCGAATTCACTTTAGTTACGGCCATGGGATCCAAAAATTCACGAACACTGTTTCACACAACACAGAATAAAGCCAAATACAAAATTTCCAGATTTTTTCCCGATTTCCCCCCTTTTCCGATTAAAGAACCGTAATTCGTCCATTAATATCACATGACATATCCCATGATCTCTCATTTCCCTCACACAAAATAATGCGTAATCGGAACTGAGTACTGCTCACATTATTACCAAAGTCCCAGGTAAGTAACCTTTATCGCCTCCAAAATGTCGCCAAACTACCAGTTACCATATTGTAAAGATCAACCAAAAAAAGATAATAAAAGATACGAGTTTAAAATATCTTGTATATTTTTTAACACCTCACACTTATTTCACACATTTACCATTATTTAAACATTTACGTTTCTCAGTTCGTTACAACAATGATATAAAAAGAGTACTTTCTGAATTAAATAATTTACAGATATACCATGCAGTGAGTGAAATGACAGTTATGTTATTAATCAAAACATAGTTAAATTCCTTGACACATATCATCGCTTGCAGAAGGTGTAATTACTCAGACGCAAGTTCACTTCTGAATCAGCAGGAAAATGAGAATAGCGAAAAATATTACTTTATGTTATTTTACCTTAATAAAAAAAACTGAGTTTCGGGGCATATTCAAATTTCGTATTGTTCTGGGAAAGTTTACAATTGGGGTGCTCTTTGTTTTTTCGCCGATTCTTTTTTGACGCCAATAAGGCACAATTCCAAGATGGCCGCTACACAAAACCAAAATAAGAAGTAAAAGGAATTGCATAAACTCGGTGTCCATGTACACATCAATCTATTTTTACTTAAAAAACATCAGACAATTGCACAAACTCGGCATTGCGCACTGCCTTGACTTTGTCCATGTGCACGTCATCGATATATTTTCCCTTAAAAAAATTCAGGAAAATGATGAAGTCATATAAGGTTAAAACAAAGTTACGGTACCCTGACGGTAACGGCAATGGAAGCTAAAACTAAGTTAAAACGGTACTTTTCCGTTTCGCCGGCGCAAATCTCGCCGAGCAGACTTTATTGGCAACAGAATACACATAAAAAGTTAACAAATTGTTAGTTCTAACATTTTTTTTATTTTGAAGGCATAAAATTTTTAATATCGTTTAAAATTTTGTAAAAAGACAATAAATAAAGACAATGAATTTGTAGAAAGACATTAATTTAAGAATTTTTTATGCTTTCGTGGTACAACATTCTGATTCGCCGATTCATATCACGTGACCCCAAGTGATATCATCTCATGTAAACTACGCTACAAAAATCTAATTCTCTCGGTAATTATCTACATTAATTTCAACTGAACTCTTAATATGGAATGCAAATTTAAATGCAAGAATAATTTCAATTCGTACGAACAGCTTACGCAGAAATTATGTAAAACCGCAGTGCTTTACTTCGTTAGTGGACTGTCAATTAGAATGGATGAATTTAACCCTTTACTTTGCCTTTTCTATATTTTCGTCTTCGGGTGAGCGGTGTGATTACATCCTAATTGACTTAATTACCGCGAATGGCCTCGGGCATAAAATTCAACTATCTGGTAAAATTTCTATGTAATTGTATGCCAGTATTGAAAGAGACAATTTATCTGATAAGAAATGGCTGCGACTTGTTTTGAAAATGAGGCGTAAAACGTTACCAGTGAAGATATTCCGTTTGTCGTCGGCTGTACCAGTTTTGGCGACTTTATCGCCTGCGCCTGCAAAACGGAAAAGTACCGTTAAAACTATCATAGTAAACAGAAATGGGTTTTCATTGCCAAAACTGAACAAATTTGTCGGCAATCGAAGGATATCCAATTGTACACTAAAGCCTTGTTCTGTTATCGGGACCGAATTCAAATATCATCAAGAGCTGATGATCTGGCGAAAAATTCGAAATGTAAAAATAATGGTCAAAATATTTACGACATGGTTTAATTGAAGAAAAATACAAGGTAAAAAATAAGATAACAGCTATTTGTATAATTAGAAATTTTTAATGTAAATTTAAACAACTTAAAAATTTTTTTAAAAAGCTGGTTAGGGAATTTAATGAATTAAGAAAAATGAGTAGGCATGAAACTGAGAATATTATTTTAAATGTCTGAAAATATTAGCGTTATAGAACGCTACTGCTGCCACATTAACTCAAATAAAAATCTAATTGGTTACGTTCATTGCCGCGTTGAAGTCTATTTTGCACTATCCAATAACCTTTCAAAAGTTTGAGCATTGATAACTAGTATCGGGATCGATAAAATTATACTTACGGCTCACGCAGGAATGTTCAAATCCGGATCTTCACATCTCCATTTCAGTACTTCTTTCGAATTAGAGCAAAACTTAGTTGTATGGTTTTTTTTTTTGTAAAACCTCCTACTAAAGTGAATGATTCCTTGTTCCTGCAGAAATTAGGCACTGTTCTGTTATCGCGAACCGGATTCAGATATCGCCAAAAGCTGATGATCTAGAAAAAAATTCGAAGCATAAAAATAATCACCAAAATTTTTACAATAGACTTCAGCGAAGAAAAATCCAAAGGAAAACAATAACATATATTCGTAAAATTAGAAGCTTTTAATGAAAATTAAAGAGCTTCCCCAAAGGAATCAGGGGAAAAAATTCGGTTATCGAACTAAAATTAATGCGAAGACTGTGCATATCATTCAAAATGTCTAAAAACATACGCAGGTGCGCACAGCAACTAAAAAATATCTCTGCAAATTCCGCCGTACACCCACTGGAGAGGAAGGACACGACCAGCGTTATTTTTTGGCGCGAAAACAGACTTTCGTCAACTTTGATAATATTACCAGTGCCTCCAATTTTAACTGACGGTCTAGATATTACTGCATGACCATAGACTTCCCATATGCAAATGTTCCAATCCACAACAATGTAGTGATTCATATCAAGTTGATACTGACCAAATTCAGAGGAAGAAAATTTTAAACACCACACATGTTTCATCATTAGATAAGTCCTAAATCTTCTTAGCCGCGTTAAATCCAGTAATAATAAAAACACAAGTTACCTTTACATCTATAGAATTTGTATTCTCGTTGCCAATATTGATAACGCATTCTTAAACTTTTTTAAAAAAGTAAACATTATAACGAATTTAGAAGTAGACATCGGCGATTTCATATTTGGCGAGTTTAGCGAAACATTTGGCGACGACTCCGGTCCTGATAACTTAACAGTACCAGGAATTAATTGCATAGAAGATGTTTAATTAATTAGGCGAGTTCCAAATTTTTAAATCCATGGTTAATGCAAGAACAATTAAAGCAAAAATAACCGTTAAAACTTTAGAATTTGTATTCTCGTTGCCAATTTTGAAATACATTCCTTAACTTTTTTAAAACGTAAACATTGTAACAGTTTTAAAAGTAAACAGTGGTGACTTCATTACAGAGGCTGTTCACACATTTTTTAGACGATGTATATTGGATTCACAAAACTAAATTACATGAAATTCTGTGGATTCTCTTTATGGAGGCACCTGTTTCTGTTGTTGTTGGTCCAAGCTCACATGTCGTGATACCCCTTGTCGTTGGCAATAGCCTTTAACACCCTTACAGTTGGCAGCGCGATTTAGCTCAGTTCCACCGCCCCCAATTTTGATGGACCGGTGTCTACCACCCCTCTTCCCTTCCAACACACCACACAAGAAGACTTTCGGCTGGCCGCATATTTAGTGTGCAGCCATATGCATCACCGACACTAAACATTTACAAACATCCGGGACTCGAGCACGGCAGTCAGCGAAGCTAACCACTATACCGGTAGGGCGGGCTGCAGGCCTAATAGGTGGCGACTGATTTGTCCTGGTTTAATCCAGTTTAAACCGGTTGATCCGCTTCCTCGAACCGGTTTCATCCAGTTTGATCCGGTCCAGACCGATTTGAACTGGCTTAATCCACTTCAGACCGGTTTGAACCAGTTTGCATCCAATTCAAACTCATACAGTCCGGTTTGATCCAGACTAATCTAACCGGTTTCATCCAGTTTGATCCGGTTTCGACCAGTTTGAACCGGTTTAACCGGTTGAACTAGTTTTTATCCAGTTCAAACTGGTTCAGTCCGGTTTGATTCATCCAGTTTGATCCGGTTCAGACCGATTTGAGCTGGTTTAATCCAGTTTACACCAGTTCAAACCGGTTGATCCACTTCAGACCGGTTTAAACCGGTTTAATCCGGTTGAACCAGTTTTTATACGATTCAAACTGGTTCGGTTCGGTTTTATCCCGTTTCAACCGGTTTAATTGAGCTCAAACCGGTTTCATCCAGTTTGATCCGGTTCGGTTAAACAAAATTGGTTCAAACTGGTTCAGTTCGGCTTTATCGCGTTTTAACCGGTTTAATTGAGCTCAAACCGGTTTCATCCAGTTTGATCCGGTTCGGTTAAACTAGTTCAATCCGGTTTAATCCGGCGACGCTCCGGGATTTGAGCCTGGGACCTCCGGTATCTCCCACCCTAACCAGTACATTGTCTGCCGGCAAATGTAAAAATATAAATAAATAATTTATATAGAGAGGAGGAATTCGATTTATTGTGTCCGAAAATACCCAGTTATGGCAGAAGTCATCAAAACGCTTGTGAATGGAGATACATTCAGGAGGATTTTCGAAGTTAATTTGCCCTTCATACACTTTCACATGAAGAAAATTATTAAAAACCACACGAAGCTGTAATAATCAACCAATAAATACAAGCAAAAACCGGGCAAATTCGCAACGTTTCACAGTTTTAACAACTGGACCACTGATTAGCCTGGCTCAAACGAATCATCTGAATCCCATCATTTGTGGACAGAAAAAGGGAGAAAAAAATTCAAGCTTCAACTGCGGACAAAGATTTCAATACAAGGAGCACTTAGGCAACCGGATCTACAACACTGATGTACATCAAGATCAAGAACTATTACACATCCTATTCCAGTGATACCAAAATAGATCGCATAATCCTGGAAAGCTTCTGAAATAGCCGCTATTCCTCGCGAGGTAAGAAGGAAAAAGAGACCATCGACACTTGTATTCCCGTCTGGGGAGTTATAAAGGAGAAAGAAACACTTAGGGTCAAGTCTCGTTCTTTAACCTTTAAGCGCCTTTTCAGAATAATACCTCACTTTCGTAGGAGTACCGTTTCAGAGACCATTGGGGGCGGAGGAAGTAAATGAATCCCATACTGAACTATTGTAGATGCAGTAGAATAAAACAGAACCTCTATTTCTTGGATTAACCCGCACCGTAACCAATCCCATATTCGAAATTTCACATAGCCAGACTGTCTTATGTCTATACGTCAAATATGAAATTATTTTTAAGCTACAGATTGAATTTTATCTTTTTAGCCCAAACGGCGTTAAGCCCAGAAGGGTTGTCAATTTCGTTTTGGCATTTTGTGTCGGTTCACTTTTTAAATTGTTGCCACCAAATATTAGAGCACTGCTTTATATTTAAGGAAATTAAATAATGAAGAGTTTGCATGAATGTAGGTATGTTTCTCGCTCTGCGAAAAAACAACGGTACATAGAGTCATCAAATTTTCAATAAAGTAATCCTCCTGCGAATATGGTCATCTAGAAGCCTCGAATTATTGATGTTTTTATTATCTATATCATATTTTGTGAAACTAACAAAAACAAATTTGAAACTCAACAATTTGAAAGCGAGCAATGGCAATACTGTACTAGAGAAAAAAAGGAAAAACATTTTTATCTCCAACGCGGGAGACTGTGTAAGGGAAATTCTAAAGATAGACTCAATTTAAAATTATTTTGCGATATTGCTGTTGATCTGAGTTTTATGATTTAAGTGCAAAGTACATAATATTTAATAAATAAAAGCAACACACGAAACCTTAAAAAAGGGCGTTTCTAAAACGTAAGCGAATTTTTTATTAACAAACTCAACGAAGTCAAAGCGAGTGATGGCAACACTGTACGAGTAAAAAAAAAAAGGTAAAACATTTTTATCTCCAACGCGCGCGACTGTGTATCAAAGATTCTAAAGATACGCTCTTCTTAAATTAATTTGTGATATTTCTGTCGAATTGAATTTTATGAATTAAGTGCAAAGAACACGATATTTAATAAATAAAAGTAACACACAAAACATTTGGGCATAATATAAAATCCGAAAGGTTTCAGTTTTTTGGGGGGTTTTACATTGTATAATATTTTGCTTTAGTAATTATTTTGTATTTGCTAAAAAATAAAATAATGTTCACAGAGATTTATAGTCGAACAAACGCCGCTGATATTAAATAAAAACTTGCGCCCTTCCCCCTTGAATGGTATTTAGCGACTCTAGCTTTCGTAGTGTAGGGGCCGAGTTCGATTCCGAAGAAGACATCAAGTCAACTGAACAATCAATGCTGTCAATTGAACACTTTCAACGAATCCATCTTCCAGACACTTCCAGAGATCATTCATTAATCTTTATAGGAACTGCATTCCATCCCGATAACAGGAGACCACATAAAAGTTCATCACGTGACAAAAATGATTGGAGTTTTAAAATGAAATGTGTTGCCACGCAGAATCATACTCGGATGAACTTGTGCTGTCAGACTCTCACTTGTTTCGCTGCCTTCAAAATTTCTTTCGTGGTATAACATTCAATTCAAATGAGGCCATATATCAATACCTTGTTCAGCTTATCGACCCTCAAGCTCAGTTCTTTCGTGAATGCCAAACTGCGAAGATCATTAAAAGAAAGCAAAAAGTTATCGAACAAACCGGGCAATATACTGTTAAAAGCCCGCTGTTTTTTTATATATATAAAGAACCTCTGAAGAACAGGAAAAAAAGCGTCAAGGCTCTTCAGACAACCCAATATTTCAAAGTAAAAGATTATTATATGCATAGTGAAACTGATTTAGATTAAATTGTAAGAAAATTGCAAAAGGATGGAATCCATAAAACTTTTCGCGAAATTTTTCTTCAAGAAGAGAGGGTTCTCCAGCGGCCGAGCGGTAATGCCGTTGAACACTGGTAATTCGGTCCGCGGCGCGTAATGGCAAACTGCACATTCAGTTGATCAATGTTAAACGAATTTCGCATACTGCGCATGCCGAGAAGAGAATTTGGCGTAATTACGACTTTGGTCCAGTTTTAAAAGAAGATAAATACGGTGTGTGGTTGATATTCTGTTATCTGGGCGTAAAAAATTTGGGGGCTTAAAACTTGTTAGGTTGTAAGTTACTTTATTACTTAGAGGGTACCTATCGATTGTAAACGACTCAAATTACGTTTTAAGAATGATTACAAAACAAGAAACATTACAGGATATATTAGCTGAATCTTTATTGAATATACTTGTGAGAAATAAAAACAACTGCGTATGGTAAATAACTATATGTTCCATTCGTATATACTTAAACAAATTAAAGAGTAACTCCAGTTTAAATTACCGAATTAAAGTCAAGAAATTATTATAAATAACTGATATTAAATATAACATTTATGAACAAAATAAACCAAAATGAAATGAAACAGAAGGAACGCACAAATAAATTATTGCAGCATTACGCACAAATAAATTTCGGTAGTGTTGTAATTGTAAATAGTCGATAAGACCTACATGATGAGAAGGCTTGTGTAATGGTTGCTTACGCATAGCCGCCAGTATTTCCTGCCACGCCAACGGTACAGCACTGAGCATGCGCATTAAACGAAATTCGTTAACATTGATCAAATGAATGTGCGGTTTGCCATTACGTGTCCGGGGCTCGAATCCCGGTGAACGAGCTGGTTGCGTGGTTGTCTTCCCTATGTGTAACGTGTATACTAAGCCAGTTTCTCTTAGAAAGTCCTCCACGAAGGCATCCCTCTCCTTAGGCAGACAGCCCTAGTGTGCTTTGCCGTAATCAAACAAACCATACAGAAGTGAGGTCATTAACATATTCTGTCTACCTCTAGGTATGGTTATAAAAGTCACAAAGTTACAACATAACAGAATTATGGTTATAAAATTACAATATAACATATATGGTTGCAAAATTTAACAGAGTCGAATAGTTTCGCATTGTTAACCATGTGATAATAAGAAAAAAGACTCGTATTAACCGTCGAGTTCCATTTATTATGCAACGAAACCCTCTATAGCAGCATACAAATATAACAAAGCAAAATCTGTAACACCTTATAAAAATTCATTTTGACATTTTTGACATTTTATACTCAGTCTTATGATAAATATTTGAAGTTTATATAAAGACTTATATTGAACAAATTAAAACCATATGACTTTTAATTCTGCAAAACTCCTAATTAAATTAGAATTTAAGAGGAGGTTTGCCTCCTACCTATCAAATAAAGCTAAGGGAAAGGCCTGGGTTTTATATATATGTTACTATAGTCAAGTCTAATACAATTAATAACCTTAGGGAAATTTTCTTTGATTATGGGATGCACTGTTTATACACACACGTGCTATCTTTCACTTTGAAGGAATCATAAGCGAAAATTTTTCGCTATGGAATCACATTTAAAATTTATTTAATAATTAAATGAAAAACACCCAATATAATATTAATAATATTCTTTAAAATACGAAAAGTACTAAAAAAGTAAATAAAAAATCTGAAAGTTTTCAAGGCCCGAAAGAGCCTTTTTTTAATGCTTTGTGTGTTGCCTTTATTTATTAAATATCACTCGTACTTAAACCATTAAATTCAGTTCAACAACAATATCACAAAATGGTTTTAAAAAAGCATATCTTCAGAATTTCCGATAAACAGTCTCGCGAGCTGGAGATAAAAATGTTTTCTTTTCGTGTTGCCAGTATTGTAAGTTGAGTTTGTTAATCAAAAATTCGTTAATGTTTCACAAAATATGAAACAGATAATAAAACAAATTCCAAATTAGAGCTTTTGGATGCAGGATTACGTTATTCAAAATTGGATGGCTCTAAGTACCGTTGTTTTAATATCCCTATACGACAAACATAAATACCTTTATTCAGATTCTTCATTACTTAATTTATTTAAATATAGTGCAGGACTCTTGTAAGGATCTTAAGTTGTACTAACGTTTATTTTATTTTAAATCTTTACTATCACTTCTTATTTTCTACTTCCGGCCAGAATTATAAGCGTTAAGGTTTTTATGCAAAGTTTGTCTGGCGAACGCCAAGTATTTAAGTTGTGGCTTTTTGCCAAGCGAGAGAGAGGAAGCAGTGAGTCGAAGCAGGCCGCTTACCTTAGAAGTTACGCAGTTGCTGGTTGCCTTCCAGACCGGAGGTTTTAATCCTCTTGATAAATTTAAACGTATTGTAGTGTTTACAGTTCTCTGTACTACATACGCTTCCTGTTAATATAAGGACAATCTTCCACGTTTATTATTTTAAAGTTAAATTAGAGTTTAGTTCTATTTTTATATTTTTACGTTAGACCCCAAGTAGCGGGTCGGTGTATTCCGAAGTACGGAAGTCATTGTAAATAGAGAAAAATAAAGGGTTTTGTATACCCTTCTTGTGTATCCTGTCTACTTCCCACAATTAGTGAACACAGCTTTAGTAAGCTTTCTGTTCCGAGTCAGGTCCTTGCATGTTCCCGAAGAAGGTAAGAAGGAACATTGACCCTGATAGTGGCGCCCAACGAAGAAGAATAACCATGGCCGAGTTTCAAGAAGAACCTGTGCTGCCTGCAGAAACGACTCAGAATCTAGAAATGCCAGCTGCCGCCCTGAAAGGATTTAGTTACATCGTCCAGACCATGCGCGCTTCGATGAAACCAGAAGCAACATTTAATGGAAACTCACCGGTAACCAGTTTTTTGGAAAAATTGGATGACCACTTCATGCTCTACCCCGTGCACGAATTTCAAAAAGTTACCTTAGCTACCAGCGCTTTGAGGGGCCAAACGCTTAACTGGTTCAAATGTATAGGCAGATGTCTCTTGGGTCAAGCAGGAAGTCCCACCTATCCTTACGAAAATTTCAAGACTGCCCTACTAAAAGCCTTCCCTGTCGTAAGGGATCGTGCCAAATTAGAAACGGAACTTTTCAGTATATATCAGCAAAGAATCGAAAATCTCTCAAGCTATATTTTAAGAAAAATTCACGTCTTCAAACTCTTGTATGGAAACCGTCCGGATCCTGAAATAATTCAAGTGATTTTGCCGAGGTTACTGCCCCAAGTGCAAGACTTTATTGAATTAAGAAATCCGACTACACTGGAAAGGTTATTTGAGCTAGCAATCCAGTTTGAAAGTAGAAGAACGGCGGACGTTGAAAGAAGACGCCAATATCAACAGCGAAACCAATTTGGTGCGCCAAGACTACAGCAAACTCAAGCACACGGCTACGGAAGCAAAGCGAATCAGTGGGCAAGGAAACCCGAGCATTCAAAAACAGCCGGAGAACGTCGACAGTTCAATAGCAATCCAGGAAAAAAGTTTCAAGGCCAGTGGAAAAAGAAGGAAAGCACGGAAATGAAAAATAATTTAAACTAAAACGGATTTCTGCTGACGAGAGGGTGCTGCTGACGAGAGGGTGCGGAAATCCGAAGGTCACGAAAACCCCTCTTCCTTCAAGTTACTCGTAAATACAGTAATGGTGAAAAATTTGACTCTTCCGAAGATTGAAGTGTTGGTGAATAATATCCCAGCCGCCGCACTCCTGGATACAGGCGCGCAGTGTTCCTGTGTGGCAGAAGATTTTTTTAGGAAGTATTTTCGTAAATATCGCATATATAATTCGGATAATACGACAGTGTTAGCTGCGCAAGGAGAAAGATGTAAGTGCATAGGTAAATTACCACTATACATCCGTATCAAGGACGAACAAGTAAAGGTGATGTTTTTTATAGTAAAGAATCTGCAAGCACATATAATCTTAGGAATAGATTTTCTTTCAGACGCACAAGAAACACTGGATTTTAATGAAACGTCCCTTAAGCTGACAATGAAACCAGTTCGTGCAGAAACGGCTGAACCGCCCATGTTAAATCTTGACCACCTACCTAATGACGAGCAAGGAAGAATCCCACAAGTGGTAAGTGAATTTGCTTCGTTATTTAGTGATATTCCAGGATTTACTCAGGTTACTAACCATAGTATTGACACCGGAGATTCAATGCCAGTTCGTCAAAAACTATACCGGTATGATAAGAATAAGGAAAAAATTATAGAGTGGCATATTACCGATATGCTACGTAAAAAGATCATAACGCCCATCTCAAGTAGTTATGCTAGCCCGGTGGTTTTATGTAAGAAAAATAATGACTATCCTTTGGCGCATCCAAAAAGGTGGAGATTCGCTATTGATTACCGTAAATTAAACTCCATAACTAAATATCCGGTATATCCGTTACCGATCATTGAAGAAATTCTAAGGAACATAAAGTCAACCAAATTTATGACGACTTTAGACTTAACGAATGGTTATTTTCAAATAGGGGTCAGGCCTGAGGACGTGCCTAAGACTGCTTTTATAACCAAGTCTGGCACTTATGCATTTTTGCGTATGCCGTTTGGCCTTTCAGGGGCCCCGGCAACATTTCAGCGATGCATGGACATTGTGTTAAGACCTGTTCTTGGAAAGTCCACATTTATCTATTTAGACGATATCATTATTACTAGTGATAATCTAGACCAACATGTACAGGATTTAAGACAGGTGTTTTCTTTATTAAATGAGGCCGGTCTAAAAGTTAATGTCGAAAAGTGCAAATTTGCAGCCCCTGAATTAAAATATTTAGGTTACAAGATATCTCAGAAAGGAATAGAGACAGACGAATCAAAAATAATCGCTGTACAAAAGTATCCGACTCAAAACACGGCAAAGAAGCTCTCTTCTTTTCTAGGACTTTGTTCATATTATAGGTCCTTTATAAAAGATTTTGCAGCTATCGCTGAGCCATTGTTAAAATTAAAAAGGAAAAAGGCAAGATTCTCGTGGACGGCCGGGTTTCTAAATAGCATTAAATCCGAATTTCCAAATGAAATAATTGGCATCGATTTATTGGGCCCTTTCCCAAAAAGTCAGTTAAATAAAAGTCGCTATCTCCTTGTTATGGTTGATGATTTTAGTAAATGGACCGAAATTGTTCCCTTAAAACGAGCCTCCGCGAAATTAGTTACTGATTCTATTTTAAATAAATATATTTTAAAATACGGGGCGCCCCTAAAAGTTATATCGGATAATGGTCCTCAATTTGTAAGTAATATATTTGAAGACATGTGCCAAAAACTGGGCATACGTCATTTAAAAATGGTATCGTATCGGCCGCAATCAAATATAGCGGAACGGGTCAATAGAAATATAGTGAAAATTATCCGTAGTAATGTTAAAAATTTTCATAAAAGCTGGGATAACTATGTCAATGAATTTGCTTTCGCCCTTAGGACCGCAAAACATGATACAACGGGCAAAACTCCTGCTGAGTTATTTCTAGGCAGAAAGATTATAACGCCGTTAGATAAATTATTTTATGTGCAACAAAGAGCCCCAGAATTTAAAATGGGTGATATAGAAAAACTAATTAAGGAAGCAAAGAAGAATACTGAAGTAGCACAGAGAAAACAAAAATTATATTACGACTTGAAACGACGGGGAGTAACTTATAAAGTAGGGGATGAAGTTTTAAAAATTAAGCATTCACTTTCTTCAGCACCAGAAGATAAAACTGCCAAATTTTTTCCACGATTTGAAGGACCATATGTTATAGAAAAAATAACTCACGCTGTAGTAGTGTTAAAAGCCAAAAATGGTGAAACCTGCTCCGCAAACATTGATCAAATGAAACCCTACTTTGATCGTAATAAAATGAAAATATTTTCAGATCTTTTGCAGGATCCGGCACGGCAGACACCGCCGGCACAAGCTCCAGAGGTGGAAAAACGACAAGTACAAGGGCAAGCCATTAAGAGGCAGGAGCAAGTAAAAAGAAAATTTCCTCGCGGAAAAATTGAAGGTAGCAAGAAAAAGAAGCCGTTCCACCGTCCAGAAAAGAGAGTTCACGAACACCCCCAGAATGAAGAAGGGAGAAGGACGACGTATATGAAGAGAACCAGGAGAAATGACGGCAACTATAACCCGGCTCTAAAACGGAAGATCTACTCATCCGACAGGACTCTCCGCAGCAAATGTCGCCGAACTGCGGAAGGGCCATCAGCGGCGGAGGAAAAGTTACAAGGAAAATTTGAACGGCCAGCAACGAGGTCCAAGCAGGCACACGAAAGAAGTTTCCCGGTTCCGCAAAGACCAGCTGCCATCAAACGGCCAAGACCACAAGCAGAGGAGAAAAAGAAGGTATTCAAGGGCGACCGAAGTGGAGAAAAAAGAAAGCATCGAGAGGAAGGCACTGAAGGGCGAGCCCGTACAAGAAGGAGGATAAATCAAACAACTATCTGCAATACCTTTAAGGACTGGGCCCAGAAAAGGATGTCCGAAGATCACAAAGATAAGTAAAATTTTATGTTACTTTACAAACTTAAGTTAATCTTTCATTCTTACTGCAAGTGGCAGATTTCAAGAAGTTTTACCTCATGCGAGGTCTACCTTTATCGCCAAAAGGGCGAGAAATGAGTTGTTACCGATTTTGGTATTATGTTTTTCAATTACTCGCGCGTAAAACTAAAGTTGATGTATAATAGCGTTGTGTAAAGACTTAAATATTGTAAAAAGTTATTGTATAAATTTTATTTAAAACATTCTAGCAAGAAAGAAGTTTTAGTCTGAAAGACTTTTTGAAATGTATTATTTCAATGTAGAAAGAATTGGCACTTGCTTGGAAAAGAATAGAAGTTAACAATGTACTACTAATGTATGTTTTCAAATGTATAAAATTAACGGCATGTTAATATGTTCTTATATACAATGTGAACTGTTATTTTAAATGTTAAGAAATACCGTGATATGGTAAAAGTGAAAGTAATGTTAAATTTTTTTTTTTATTCGTGTGACTGTAAAAAGACTAAATCATGGTGAATATGTGTTAAAGGTTGAATGATGTAGTTAGGCTCTCTGACGCTACACTTCAGAGTTAGCCACTTTCAGAATAGTACCTCAGGGTTTAGAGTTGAAATTTGGGTGTGTTACGAGGTCTTGGTATGTTGAATTTTAACACGTTAGTGTTTGATTGTAGGAGGAAGTGTGGCACACGTAGACAGAAACACATTCGTGTTTGGTGTTCTTTTACAACACATGTCAGAGAGCACGGGGAGAGATAATTAAAATAGTCATGAATGAAATAAGAATGTTAAGAGAAGTATAATTATACATGTTACTTGCCATTTCATTGTGTAACATTTCATTAAACTAGTTTTCCTTCCAGATCTCTGGAAGGAACCAGATTTGAATAAGAGCTCCTGTTTAGATGCAGTACAGATGAAAAAAAATTGTGTATCCTGGGAGCTGCTGTAGTAAAAACAAATTTCTTTCTTTTAAATTTCTAGTTTCTAGCGAAGTATGTTTGTAAAAGATTGGCCTCGCGTTAGATTCTAGAGCTAAAAGTTTTCAACAAGGTCGTTTTAGACCTCAGTTTCAAACTAATTAACTCTGGCGGGAAGTATGTAAGGATCTTAAGTTTTACTAACGTTTATTTTATTTTAAATCTTTACTATCACTTCTTATTTTCTACTTCCGGCCAGAATTATAAGCGTTAAGGTTTTTATGCAAAGTTTGTCTGGCGAACGCCAAGTATTTAAGTTGTGGCTTTTTGCCAAGCGAGAGAGAGGAAGCAGTGAGTCGAAGCAGGCCGCTTACCTTAGAAGTTACGCAGATGTTGGTTGCCTTCCAGACCGGAGGTTTTAATCCTCTGGATAAATTTAAACGTATTGTAGTGTTCACAGTTCTCTGTACTACATACGCTTCCTGTTAATATAAGGCCAATCTTCCGCGTTTATTATTTTAAAGTTAAATTAGAGTTTAGTTCTATTTTTATATTTTTACGTTAGACCCCAAGTAGCGGGTCGGTGTATTCCGAAGTACGGAAGTCATTGTAAATAGAGAAAAATAAAGGGTTTTGTATACCCTTCTTGTGTATCCTGTCTACTTCCCACAATTAGTGAACATAGCTTTAATAAGCTCTCTGTTCCGAGTCAGGTCCTTGCATGTTCCCGAAGAAGGTAAGAAGGAACATTGACCCTGATACTCTAACGTTTGGTGGCAACAATTTGAAAAGTGATACGCCGTTTATAGCCATTTCGGCTTTCGCCGCTACTAAGGCCAGAAGTGGTGGTCATTTTTTTATGGAGGCACCTGTTTCTGTTGTTGTTGGTCCAAGCTCACTTGTCGTGATACCCCTTGTCGTTGGCAACAGCCTTTAACAGTTGACAGCGCGACAGTTTTACAGTTGACAGCGCGATTTAGCTCAGTTCCACCGCCCCCAATTTTGATGGACAGCACCCCGGGGCGGACAAGTGTCTACCAACCCTCTCCCCTTCCAACACACCACACAAGAGGACTTTCGGCTGGCCGCATATTTAGTGTGCAGCCATGCATCACCGACACTAAACATTTACAAACATTCGGGACTCGACCACGGCAGTCAGCACGGCAGTCAGCGAAGCTAACCATAGTGGTTACTATACCGGTAGGAAGGCCGCCCTACCAGCGACTACCGGCGACTGATTTGTCCTGGTTTAATCCAGTTTAAACCGGTTGATCCGCTTCCTCGAACCGGTTTCATCCAGTTTGATCCGGTCCAGAACGATTTGAACTGGTTTAATCCACTTCAGACCGGTTAGAACCAGTTTGCATCCAATTCAAACTCATTCAGTCCGGTTTAATCCAGACTAATCTAACCGGTTTCATCTGCTTCAATCCGGTTCAGGTTAAACCAGATTAAACCGGTTGCTCGCTTCCTAGAACCGGTTGATCCGGTTTAAACCAGTTTCATCCGGTTGATCCGGTTTAAACCAGTTCAAACCGGTTTCACCGAACTGAACCAGTTTGAACCAGTTTCGTTTAACAAAACCGGATTCAACTGGATGAAACCAGTTTGAGCTCAATTAAACCGGTTAAAAGCCAGTTTAAACCGGTTAAAACCGATAAAACCGGTTAAAACCGAACTTAAGGTTAAAACCGGTTAAAACCGAACTGAACCAGTTTGAATCGGATGAAAACTGGTTCAACCGGATCAAACCGGTTTAAATCGGTCTGAAGTGGATCAACCACTTTGAATTGGTTTAAACTGGATTAAACCAGTTCAAACCGGTTCATCCGCTTCCTAAAACCGGTTTCATCCAGTTTGATCCGGTTCAGGCCGGTTTGAACCGGTTCAGACCGATATGAACAGGTTTAATCCAGTTTAAACCAGTTCAAACCGGTTGATCCACTTCAGACCAGTTTAAACCGGTTTAATCCGGTTGAACCAGTTTTCATCCGATTCAAACTGGTTCTGTTCGGTTTTATCCCGTTTTTACCGGTTTAATTGAGATCAAACCGGTTTTATCCAGTTTGATCCGGTTCGGTTAAACCAGTTCAATCCGGTTTAATCCGGCGACGCTCCTTGATTTGAGCCTGGGACCTCCGGTATTCCCCTAACCACCCTAACCAGTACATTATCTGGCGGCAAATGTAAAAATATAAATAACTAATTTATATAGAGAAGAGGAATTCGATTTATTGTGTCCGAAAATACCCAGTTATGGCAAAAGTCATCAAAACTATATGCTTGTGAATGGAGATACATTCCGGAGGATTTTCGAAGTTATTTTGCCCTTCATACACTTTGCACATGAAGGAAATTATTAAAACTACACGAAGCTATAATAATCAACCACTACAAGCAAAAACCGGGCAAATTCGCAACGTTTCACAGTTTTAACAACTAGACCACTGATTAGCCTGGCTCAAACGAATCATCTGAATCCCATCATTTGTGGACAGTAAAAGGGAGAAAAAAATTCAAGCTTCAACTGCGGACAAAGATTTCGATACAAGGAGCACTTAGGCAACCGGATCTACAACACTGCTGTACATCATGATCAAGAACTATTACACATCCTATTCCAGTGATACCAAAATATATCGCATAATCCCGGAAAGCTTCTGAAATAGCCGCTATTCTAAGACAATCCTTGCGAGGTAAGAAGGAAAAAGAGATTATCGACACTTGTATTCTCGTCTGGGGAGTTATAAAGGAGAAAGAAACACTTAGGGTCAAGTCTCGTTCTATAACCTTTAAGCGCCTTTTCAGAATAATACCTCACTTTCGTAGTAGTACCATTTCAGAGACCATTGGGGGCGGAGGAAGTAAATGAATCACATACTGAACTATTCTAAATGCAGTAGAATAAAACAGAACCTCTATTTCTTGGATTAACCGGCACCGTAAATCAAAATTATTATCCCATATTCGAAATTTCACATAGTCAGACTGTCTTATGTCTATACGGCAAATATGAAATTATTTTTAAGGGAGCGAATTTTATCTTTTTGGCCCAAACGGCGTTAGCGCAGAAGGGTTGTCAATTTCGTTTTGGCATTTTGTGTCGGTTCACTATAAATTTCGGTTCAATTTTCAAATTGTTGCCACCAAATATTAGAGCTCTGATTTATATTTAAGGAAATTAAATAATGAAGAGTTTGCATGAATGTAGGTATGTTTCTCCCTCTGCGAAAAAACAACGGTACATAGAGACATTAAATTTTCAATAAAGTAATCCGAATATGGGTATCTGGAAGCCAGAATTATTGATGTTTTTATTATCTATATCATATTTTGTGAACCTAACAAATTTTTGACTAACAAACTCAGCGATTTGAAAGCGAGCAATGACAATACTGTACGAAGGGGGGAAAAAAAGGAAAAACATTTTTATCTCCAACGCGCGAGACTGTGTAACGGAAATTCTAAAGATAGGCTCATTTTAAAATTATTTTGAGTTTTATGATTTAAGTGCAAAGTACATGATATTTAATAAATAAAAGCAACACACGAAACCTTAAAAAAGGGCGTTTCTAAAACTTAAGCGAATTTTTAAATTAAAAAAATTTTAAAAAAAATTTAAAAAAATTAAAGTAAAGCAACGCTTTCGCCGGGAATCGAACCACAGACCTCTAGAATACGCGCCCAGCTTGCAGTTACAACACGAAGGTACGGTAAGAAGGCCGACTGGGGATTTTAGGGGAACCAGTCGCCAAATCTTGGGCGTGAAGAATTCTCATCCACCACCCTTTTAGTTCTGGCGCCACTGTAGAGACATTAGGTTTTTTTTTTTTTTTTTTTTTTTTGGAAGCAGGCAAGATGGAAAATGAGCAACGTCTTCGCGGGGAATCGAGCCACGGACCTCTGAAATGCGCGCTCAGCGTGCAGACCGCTACACTACGAAGGTACTCTAAAAAGGCGGGGGAAATACTTTACACAGCAAAGAAAATGTAGGCCTTAAAAGTGTAAGATTAAACCAAATATAACATTAATAGTCACTATATTGGCAGCGACACCTTTTTCGTGAGTTTTTATTGAATTGAAATACAGAAATGAAATGTTAACTTTTTCGAAACATATTTGCAATAACAAAACAATACGGTGACAGGGGCGATTTCATAAGATATAGTGGTGACCGGCGCACCATATGAAGTTTTTTACCATCCTTGGAAACATATAACAACAAAAATGTAATATTAATGGCGATTTCACAAGTGATGACATGAACTTCACATGAAATTTATTACACATCTGGCAAATTTACAAAATCGTTTACTGATGAAAACATTTTTAAAGAACGTTTCATCAATACTACTAATGTATTGTTTCATAAATTTAATAATAAATGTTAGATGACTGCTTAAATTTAAAATTCGCAAGCTATGATTCTACCTGCATTAGGTGCGTTCAAATTAATGTAAGACTCATGTCTGGGTACCAAATCGAAAGATAGAAAAATGTTTTACGTAATTTAGCTTGGTCTTTGATACTAACATCGATTTTTCAGTAACATCAAAGTTTTCCATTTTCATATCTATTTATAGATATTATAGTAAAGAAAATTTAATTGATGAAGATATGAAATTGTTTCCTTTAAACAAACAATCAAGGAGACAAAGATCATCTGAACATTATTAATACTTTTCTGGAAACCTGCGCACAGGTGGTTGTTCGTCAGTGATGGGATCGAAAAACGGATTTGTTTCTTTAATCAAAACAGAAATATGATTTACAATTATCTTATTCTTTTAGTATATCATTCAGAAAGAAAATTTGGGACCTGTGTTGTTCAAAAGAAGTGAATCGTAAAAAAATTTTAGGAAGTTGAAAGAAATTAGTAATAATTATAGCGATGTTATTCTGTATACTTTATTGGGATGATTTTGCACAGAAAAGACTCCAAAACGAAATTTTTTGTTAAGCAATTATTATAACAATTCAAGTGAAACAAAAAAAGTTGTACAATCATAATGTTTTTTTGATGCTGGAGTCGTGAAAAATGAGCAATGCCATCGCCGGGTCTCGAACCTGGAGCTCTCGAATACGTGCCGAGTGTGCTGCTGTTAATCCATGGAGGTATCCTGGAAAGTGGAAGGTATATATACCTTATATACTTCCCCTTTTAAAGGGCGGCTGGGGTTAGGGGACCCAATCACTAAATTCTGGTGGTGACGAATTATTGTCCAACACCTTATAGTTCGGGCGCCACTGCAAAATCATTAGCTTATTTTTATGCTAGAGAATTTGAAAACTTATTTTTATGTGAAAAATGAGCGTGAAATGTCTTCACTGGGACTCGCGTAAAATGAACGTGAAATGTCTTCACCGGGACTCGATCCTGGATCTGCAGAATACGCGACGAGCGTACTACCGTCACACATGAAGACATGCTGGTAGAAGAGAGAAAATAATTTATAAATTGTATAGGCGACTAAAAATGTTCGTCTAAACTAAAAATACGCGCGTATTCGAGAGGGCAAAGTTCGAGTTTCGGAGAGAGCATTGTAAATTTTTCATGTCCCGAACACAAAGAATTCCTGATGATTCTACAGTGGCGCCCGAACTAAAAGGTGGCGGACAGAATAGAGAATACCGCTGAGCAGGCGTCCGACCGAGCATATTTTTGCTTGATCAGCGGGAAAATCTACTAACTGCAGCTACCCTAGCCAACGGGAGAGGCTTGGTTGTGACTTAATTTTGATATTGAGATTGGTCAGTTGCTGATTTTGAGGCTCAGATTAAGGATTTTGAAGCTGGGAAGGTTTAGGATAATGTTACGTAATTAGCAAAATTACTGGAAGTGAAACTAAGATGTTACAGTGATATGAATACATAATTTAAATGTGCAGTACTTGATTAAAACGTGCTTGATACAAAATACTGAATACAAAGTGAAAAACAGAAGAAAAATAAATGAATAAAAGTGCATAATACAACTGTTGCATGTGCCAAAATTATGGATGATACAGTTATAAGGCATTTCTCCCGCTTTCCTAGCGTGCCTTCGTGGTGTAGTGGTTCTGCACGCTGGGCTGATATTCCAGAGGTCCGTGGTTCAATTCCCGACGAAGGTGGTTGCTAATTTTTCATCTCTTCTGCTTCCCCCCCCGAAAAAAACCTAATGTCTCTACACAGTAATTAATCACTTATATCACAGTACAGGTATAAACTTATCAGCGACATGGTTGGTTCGAAATACTAAATAATTACTTATTACAGTGATAAGAATACATATACATAGTGGGTTAAAGATAAAAATAAATAAATAAATCAAATTAAAAGAAGTGTAGAAAACAAGGTCAAAAGTTACAAGTACCAGAATTGTAGATGATGCAGTAAATAATCACCTACTGAGGTAAAATTAACAAAGCACTTATTACAGATAACAGGGGTGGCTTTGCAAATGCGGTCAAGAGCAGGAGACTGACGTTAATTACGGAAGGGGAAAGTAAACGGCTGTGTTAGGGATCATAAGGGAAGATATATTTTAAAAGAAAAGTGTTTTTAGGTCTCATTCAGTATCAGTATATCAGGAATATATATCGCTCGCTGGAGATAAAAATGTTTTTTTTTTTCGTACAGTATTGCCACTAATCGCTTTGAAATCGCCGAGTTTGTTAATCAAAAATTCGTGTAAGTGTTATAAAACATGAAATCGACAATAAAATATATTTTAAATTCAAATTAGGGCTTCCACACGCCGATATTCTATGGAAGATTACGTTATTCAAATTTTGATGGTTCTAGGTACCGTCGTTTTATCATAAGCGAGAAACATACATACATTCATGCAGACTTATTATTTAATTTCTTTAAATATAATACAGGGCGATAATATTTGGTGGCAACAATTTGAAAAGTGATTCGCCGTTTATATTTTCAACGCAAAATGCCAAAATGAAATTAATAATCCTTCTGGGCAAATTGCCCCTTTGGACTAATAATGTATTCTAAAAGCGATGGGCTGACCCTTAATACCCTTACAGTAAGGGTTTGGAATCAAGAATATATTTCGCAGAACCATTATATTACTTGCAAGTATTTCATTAACTGCATTTAATTCATTTCATACCTGCATTTAATTTCTGCATGAAATTTCATATAAACTAGAAAAGGGATATAAAAATTAGGAAATATTTTGTTTTTAAATAAACATTCAATTTTATGTGTAGAGAGCTGCAAATATTTCACTCAGTTGTTGTCGCAAAGCTGTAATTTTATTGGGGGGGGAGAACTAGGAAATTCCACTAGTTAAGTAATGGAAAATCGAGAAAATTTTGCGATCTAGGAGCAAAACACTTTTTCTGGGAAGGGGGTGGTCTATATCAGAAACGAAGCAATAACACAGATAACTAGCATGTAACTAAATAAAATATTATACATTTTTTTAAAATTACAAATTTAAATTATTTAATTAATTCAAGAAATGCATACAGCATTAAAGTCAAGATTACTGTTTAAATTGACGGTAATTTTAGACATTATGCTGTACATAAAACGGCTTTTCTTTGTTAAGAAGTTCGTTTTTAAAAAGGTACCCTTTTTCATCGAAATCGTCGGCACTGATACGAAATGAAGGGCGATTTATACTATACCTCAATTTCCTGGCCTGTAAGACACGCAGTGGTTTCTCAGGTTAAAACTTGCGAAAAATACTTAGACAGAAAAGGATTAAGTACCTATTTTAATAACACTTTATGCAACGAAAACGGAACTGTTGCATTAAAAAATTAGCAAATACATCAGTGTTTCTTAGAATCCCAGAAATTAGTCATTACTGTTGCTAAAATCTTTCCACCAAGTGCGCTGCTAATTCCACAATAGGATAAATGTATTTTTCAGTATTAACTTCATTCTGAAGAATTTTCTGCAGTCTAGTTTGCGTTATTTTATTCATAAGTCTCAAATTAAAAACAATTTAATGTTTTGTTTATATGTCATTAGAAAATTAACCAAAAAGCAGCGACCACAATGTAATTAAAAAACAGTCCTTAGAAGTTAAAAGTTTGAAGGCCATTTGGGCTATTTTCTCAGATACTCAGCTACTTCGCATAAATGGAACATAGCATTCAAAATGAAAAATTCAATATTTACTACAAATTCATTGGTGTAACAAATATCTGTACTCCTACTTTAAAAGAAGAAGTTATTTGCCTTACAGTTTATAGTTCAATAATAAATTTTCATTGTACAAAATTACATTCATTCGAAGAATTCAATTTGTATTTTCCTCTGTATAAAAACTGAATGTAGAGAAGTTAGATGTTTAAACGATCCCCACATTTTCTCAAGACCACGAGCAAGATTATCCCCTCCTTTTCAGCCCCCCCGTGAAAAAAGGGGTTCTAAATTTACGACCTGACCGCATATGAGGTGATTTCATAACAGGTACTAGGATAATTTTGGATAAGTGAATCTAAAAAAACCGATTTTTACATACAGTTGCAGGATTAATCATTAGATGCAAGTACTTTAAAGTACTAAACAATACAATTATTTATTCTGTTGGTGACATTATTTATCCATGATTGCAACATTGCAGACTAGGGTTAGTCTAAGACATTGTGCAGTCAGTTTCTGCAGAAACAAAATATATCGCGGAATACAAACAAATGACTACAAAATGCAAAAATATAGAATTTTGGATGCTAATACTGATTAAAATTATTCAATACAAGTGAAAAAAAAATTGGGGGTCTATCTAAAACGTGACTGGATCGAAATACTAACCACAAATACTAACTACAATGACCGTGACATATTTACTTACGATCAGTTTCTAATTGCGAATTATTCCCTAAGGTGGCGGATAATAATTCGTCACCACCACGATTTGGCGATTGGGTCCTTTAATCCCCAGTCGCCCTTTAAAAAGGGGTGTGTATCAGGAATTTTCTCCCTCCTAACCGCATGCCTCTGTGGTATAACGGTAGCACACTCTGGTGCAGAGAATCATCATTCACAACCCTTTTAGTTCGGGCGAGTCATTAGGATTTTTGGAAGCCAGAGAGATGAAAAATTAACAACGCCTTCGCCGGGAATCGAACCACGGACCTCTGGAATACCGGCCCAGCGTGCAGAACCACTACACCACGAAGGATGCTAGAGAAGTGGGAGAAATACCTTATAGTTTTACTTAAAGTATTAGAGAGGCTAGTGTACTCTTGTCTATGATTGTTTTAACTGGCATTAAGGGAATGGAGAAGAAAACTATGTTTCTCATTTATGAAAACTCCTCTCATAATCATAAAGGTATGGTGGAGATATAATGGTATACGTGATTCTTAAATGCATCATTAAAAATGATATACAAATGGTTTCTACGTATCAGATACATTTCGGATTCCAAATTTTGATTTTTATGTGCCCTCTCGAATCCTGGAGCTCTCGAATACGTTTCGAGTATGCTTTCAATTACACGACGAAGGCTTGCGTAAAAGAGAGAGAGAATATACCTTATATATTCTCCCTTTTAAAGGGCAGCTGGGGATTAAAGGACCGAGTCGGCAAAACTTGGCGTCAATCTCTAGTCGCCAAACCCACCTTTTAGTTCGAGCGCCACTTGTAAAGTGAGTAGGTTATCTTGAAGCAAGAGATATGAAACATACGCAATAGCCTCTCCGGGACTCGAACCTGGACCTCTCGAATACATCTGAAATAATTCAAGATATTTTTAACAAAATTATCCAATATCCTTAAATATCACCAAACATTTATTGGATTAAAGCTCACGTCGGAGTTCTTGGTAACGAAGAAGCTACTACCGAATCAGCTACTACCAACAATAATATCCCTTCAAGAAAAATCTCCTGCTCGAAATCATACCTCAAGAGATATCTACATAAAATCAGCCTCCAAATTTGGGAAGAAGAATGGACAACAATAAATACAGGAAGACATTTACATCAAATAGCACCTGATGTAAATGATACATGTTCAATGGTCAATAAACCGCTTTTTAACTGGACATGGGCCATTTCCCACATACTTCTTTAGAACAAACATCTCAAACTCTGAGCAATGTGTATGTGGAAATAAAGGTGATCCAATCCATTATATTACTCAATGTCATTTAACAAAGTCAACTCATATTAAACTGCCTAATTCAAATATCAATGCCTTCCTTCGTTTTGCAATTACCAACAAACATTTAAAAAATAAAATAGAAAATACAATCAAATATCTATCTTCAATAGGCAAACATTTATGTGAGCACTAACGTAATTAATGTCAAAATTCATTTTTGAAGCTGCAATTCATCTAATTATCTTAAAAACGAACCCTTGCAATAATAATGATATAGTAAAAAGGGGGAAAAGAAGAGGAGAATATACAAATTCATATAATAAACTTTATCTCAAGGAACTATTGTGAACTGTTCTAAATTATGACTGTTAGCCTACTTTTATTATACCTATTATAACTATTACTATAATTATATCTAATAGATAGTGTTACGGATTTGGTATTTAAATAGCTTATGTTAGTTGAATTGTAAATTAAATGGTTTTATTTCCCGCGCTGTGCAGAGCGTGACGAATATTAAAAAGAAAGCTAAGCCGGAAAATTGAAAATACAAGAGCGCGTGCATGTAACATTTAATAAATATCTCTTTTTGATTTCGAGAAAGTACTAGAAAATTCTCGCGCGCGATTTTAAAATTTTATAAAAGGAGGAAGACCTCTCAATTCAATCAGTCAGTGATTTTAGTTAGTTTGTTGTTGTTTAAGAGTTCGTTTAGAAAACTGCTCTTGTTGACTGTAACGAATTCGCGGATTAGCTTTCTTTATCTGTTTTGAATTAAGCTCTCTTGAACGTTTTAGTAGTTAAAAGATAACTGCTGTGAGATACTGTAATACTTCACGAATACTTTAGGAAATTTAAGCATATTTGTTGTGATAATTATAAATTTTTGTTCAATATGATATCAATAGAAATGCCGATATACTATTTATACTGTTATATTATGTGTTATATTATACTATGTTCTATTTTGAATATTTACTTTAAAAATAAACCGAAGTGTAATGGGACTATACCTATATTACTTATAGTAAACATTGGGTGTCCCACTACATTTCCACCTGAACCTCAACCTGAATACGCGTCGAGTGTGCTGCCGTTACACCACAAAAGCATGCTGGAAGGAAAAATACTTTACATACTTCCTCTTTTAAAGAGGGATTGGGAATCAGGGGACCCAATCGTCAAATCCTGGTGTTGACGACTTATTGTTCACCAACTTTTAGTTTGGCCATCACTGTCAGTCATTATACTCTTTTGAAGCAGGAGACGTCGAAATGTGCAACGCCTTCGCCGAGACTCGAGCCCTAGGCTTCGAATACGCGCCGATGGTGCTTCCATTACACCACGAAGGCATATGGAAAGAAGGGAGAAAACACTACATAATGTCGTCAGTATATATACACACACACAAAAAAAAAAATGTGCTTAGAGAAAATTAAGATTTTATAACATCAAAGGATAAGAAAATTGTTCATAAGGATTTTATCAAAATTGATTTTTTTAAAGGAGGATATAATGCATAATATTTTCGTCTAAGAGAATACAATATGGAAAACCAAGTATAACAATTAAATGTTTCTGCATCTCCAAGAAAGCTAAATAAATGCCATATTTTTTGGATTCGTCCTTAGAAACGGTGAAATGTGACATTCCTGTACAAAAGTTGCCGTGTTAGATATTTTTGCTTCCCCATTTTGAACTGTGCTTTAGTTAGATAGAAAGAAAAGAAATTAAAGATTGACGAAGACTATTTCAAAACTGAAAAACATTTTCTCTGAAACTAGAAAGGAGTTACGGAATTGGAGATTAAAGATGACAGACTTTGGATCAACCACCAGCATAAGCTGTGATTTACAGCTAAAGTGGGTAGCTTCGTCTTGTGCTTTTAAAAGACAACATTTAAGACAACTTTTAAAAGACAACATTTTTGGACCCTAATCTTAGAAATTTCTCCGGAGTTGAGCAAGTGAACGTTTAACGGTAGGGACTTTGGGATGTTCCGGGTTAATGAATTAAAATAGAGAACACAGTCTTAATTCCGTTACACTCACCGTGTTTACTAATTAACGTTTCTAAATGAAGGTTTAAGCTTCCTTCCAGAAAGGAAATTTAAAATACGTTTTCCCTGTGCACTTTTAAAGTAAATAACAGAACTAAATTTCTGATAGATAATGGATATATAACAGTACTGGGAATAGAAAAAAAGGCCGAAAATTCGGTTTGCGTAGTCCGAAATTTGGCATTGGGAAACCTTAGACAATCCTTAAGCATACAATTTGATTTACATGCTAAAACGTGTAAGAAATTCTTTTTAGCACAGAAAAGTTAATAGTCTGTTGCATTATATATGGCGTAAGTGCGAAGATATTGATGCTTGATAATAAAGCTAAAAAGACAAAAAAAAAAAAAAAAGTTACTTACCTTGAGGGGAAAGAGTAAGTGTTTCCCCCTCAAGGCCTGTAGGCTGCCTCAACGTGGCGAGGGGGTGGCACTGGGTGGAATAGGCGAAGTACGTCGGGATTGTATACTCCTGGTAGGGCCACCCTAGGCGCAAAGGCTATTCCATTATAACCAGCTAAAGCCTACAGGCATCTGAGCCAAGTCAGTCCTCTACCATTGGTGCTCGGGTCTCACGACTTACAGAGACTGCCGTTTTCCTCCACCCATGAGTCCTGCAGCATTCCTTGAAACAATGTTTAGATCCGTCTGAGGGGCTCCCTGGAGTCGAGTTCCATGCAGAACTTTCGTCTCGAGTTTCGAAGAAAAATGATATTCCGGCCCTGTTACGACAATCTGCCTTGGAAACTATACATGCAATTACCACTGAAGCTACCCTCATCTATACTGATGGGAGTAAAAGCAAGGACTCTCGCTCCGGTAGTGGTGTTGTCATTAAATGCACAAATGGAAATATCGTTAAAATAAAGAAAAGAAATTCTGACTTCAGTTCGGTTTTTAAGAGTGAGCTTATTAGCCATCGAAGAGAGATTAAATGCTGTTTTGTACTTTACAGATCTTAAGGCAGTACGGATTTTGTCTGACAGTCGTAGCGCTATCAAATATCTTTCAAACTGGCAAAGAGTTGGTGATAGGGCCGGAGCCGCAAATCTTAGCAGACTAAAGCAGGTCTCGTCACTCTGTGAAGTGCATCTTCAGTGGATTCCTTCCCATGTTGATATATGGGGGAATGAAATGGCAGACATTCTGGCGAGGGAGGCTTCTGAAGAACCTTTGCCAATTATCAATTCACTGACATATCTTGAACTACATTCCATTAGAAGACATGCTTACAGGCAGATTTGGCTCGTTCCCCCGAGTCATCCTGGTATCAAGCTGATTGTCCTGGAAGATCCCTTGCTAAGGATTGCGAAAGATGTTTTCAGACAACACTTTCCCGATTCTTCAGTGGACATTTGAGGGGACTTACTTTTGAGAGTGGTGTCAAGATGCACCCAATTTGTTCTAAGTGTCACAATGCACTCGCATCACCGGCACATATCCTTGAGTGCCTGGAATTGTCTCTTGTGGAGATGGCTGTATGAAGAAATAATGCCTAACTTAATAAGAGTATTACTATAAGAAAACCTACCATGGAAGGAATCAGATGAACAGCATTTTTTGAATATGAATAAAATCTAATTACAAATTTAAAAAGTAAATTAAAATTCCACATATAACTATATATACCTATGATTTCGTTCTTTTCATTTATAAGCGAAAAATTAGCATCTATAGGATGGTAAGCATTACAACTTACGTATGTAATAAAATTCATACTGTCAGATATTAGAACAATTTAGGAAACTTTTAGTACTTTCCCTAAAGATTTACTCCACGTTATATACACACTTGACTTATTACTGTAAGGGAAATAAGGTAGCTGATAAAATGGTTCACAAACTGTAAAAATTCCCAGAAATTAAACTGAAAACACTAAAACTTGGATAATGGTAAAGTGTCTATAATTAAAATTATCGTTAGTACAACCTGTTAATTATTAACATCTTATAAGGTATTTCTTCCGCCTTCTTGGCATGCCTTCGTGGTGTAGTGTTCTGCACGCCGGGCGCGTATTCCAGAGGTCCGCGGTACGATTCCTTACGAAGACGTTGCTAATTTTTCATCTTGCCTGCTTCCAAAAATACCTAGTGTCTCTACAATATACCTTATTCCTTTTGTATGAATTTGCAAAATTTCAACGAACTTTTGGCTCACCCTGTATTAAGCTGACTGTTTGTAATAAATTGACAGGTACCATTATTTCTTTCTAAACAACTGAAATTTTCAGACCTTTACCCATTTACTGTACAACTAAAAAAAAAAAAAAAAGAAAAAAATTATATTGTCGTATAGACGACATTTGCGAGTTACTTTGCAAGGCAAAAATCAAATCTAAACATATTCGATTGACGAAAATAATCTCTTTTTTACAGAATCTTATAATTATTATAATTTTCATTCCCTTGTGGTCTACATTTCTTCAAATTTTACCATTCTTTGAAATTAAATTATTAAACTTCAACCGCGCAGTTATACTATAATGACTTAATATGAGTTATATCCACAAACATGGTTGGATTAGCAATGGGCAGTTTTCCTGCCTGTAGACTTTCAATGCCGTGAAAACGTTTTACAGTAAATATAATTCTTTCCTCTCTTATTATCTTACCCTCGTCCTCGGATTACAGCACACTGCAGAGGGTTTTCACACTTTTTTTGTAACGACTTTGAAAAGATTTATATATAAGCAAACATTAATTTTATTTTCTAATATGTTCAGTCATAAACCTTTATATCATCCTTTTGTTGAAGTGTCGTATTGCACTATTTCCAAGATAAAAATCTTTTCTTAAAACATCAAGGTTGATTTCATTCCATTCCTCCTTCACAATCTTCCACAGTCCATTCAATATTTTGCGATGCTGCTTATAAAGAGCTTGTTTTAAAAGTCCAAATGCACACTAATCCATAGGAGACATATCAGGGAACTTGGGTGGGATGCATTTAAAGGAAATAACTTCAACCCCGCTTTCACTTCTCATTTTTTCAAAAAAAAAAAAAAAAAAAAAAAAAGACAGGTACGGCTTGGAGCCTTATCCCGATGGAACTTAACACAGTGAAGATTGTTTGGATAAAGAGATGGAATTTCTTCTTTAAAATTAGGTGTTAAAACATATCTCTGATAGTAATCCGAATAAATTTTGACATTTTTTTCCTACTTTCATCATTTTAAGTTTTCCGTTATAAGAGAATCCATTTAATAACCATAAAACTTTTAGGAAAACTTTCCTTGTTTTCTTTGAACCATCATATTAGGTCTTTTTCGGTAGTATATCGATAAGTATAGCCAAGCCTCATCAACGGTAACTATATATTTTTCACCTGCAAATAATTTTCGTACAGCAATCTGCACGTAGCCTTACGCCGGGAAACACGTTATGGTGATAGGCGATAAACATGTTTTTTTCTTTTGAATAACTTTAAAAGAGATTTCATAATTTTGTTCGCAGTTGCTACAGAAATGGATATTTTCATTGAAAAACCTTCATGAAAAAAAAATTTTTTTTTCGCGATTCCAATGCTTTTCCTTTATTTCGTACAAGGAAGTAAAAATATTAGCTGTACCTTCTCACTCATGAGACAAGAATAAGGGAAAATTAATAATGACGGCATTACCATGAACTCGAAGTAGGTGTTCTCTTACGTAAATTTATTACAATGAACTCGAGGTAAGTGTTGTACTGAAAGGAGTAATATTGAAATAATTTTATTGTTGCATTTTTAATTGGATAGCAGTAAAATGTTAGCAATATGAAGTTGGAAAAATAATTACAAAGTATTTAATGATTACTTTGATATACGCGTACTTTAGGTTCCACTGCAACAGATGAAAAAACTTATTTTACTTTAAAGCACCTGTCTCTATCTCGGCCTCTAAATTTTCTTAAAATTTTCAGACTAAAATGCAATTTCTGCTTTTCGAAATTTCATTCTCATTGTAGATTATTGAGTTATCATTATTTTATCACTTTTTAGGCCGAATGGCGTTAGCCAACAAACGCTGTTAGTCACAAAACGGAATTTTGAATTGAATCACTGTAAAGGTATGAATCACATTTCAAACTGTTTCCACCAAATATTATAGCCCTGTATTAAAGCATTGTGAAAAACCAATGGTGCTATCAATATAGTCCTCCACCCGAATATTGCCACCTGGAGGTCCGAATATTGAATTTCGAATTTGTTTTATTACCTGTTTTGTATTTTTTAAACTTTAGCAAATTTTTTAGGAATTCCAGGATTTCAAAGCGAGCAGTGGCAACGCACTGCACAGAATAAAATATTTTTATCTTCAGCACGCGAGACTGTCTACAGAAAATTCTAAGCCCGAATTTCGAATTTGTTGTGTATTTCATATTTTGTAAAGCTTTAACGAATTTTTCATTAAAAACTACACGAGTTTAAAGCGAGTGGTGGCAACAATGTAGGGAATAAAATATTTATATCTCCAGTTCGCAAGACTGTCTCATGTAATTCTAAGTGTTGTTTTTAAATAATATTTTCAGCTCAAAGTGCCGTTAGTCCAAATGCTCTCAAAACAAGAATGCGTCTGTAAATGAAAAAAATCTGATGTGTACACCACGATTTCCTTGTACAGAATATTAAATTATACACTTTTTTCCCTGCATTTTGTACTTATTTCCTCGAATTAATTTCATTAGAGATATATTTCTCATCAATTAATACAGTTTTCACTTCGCGACAAGACAAAAATACATAAAACCTCAAAATATTTTCATTAAAAATTGAAACATATAGAAAAAATATAATGATAAATACAGTTAAAACAATTTAAAAAACAATTTTTACAATCAAAATTAGATTTTTTACCCATAAAACAAGCATTTCGGTCAGCGGGCAAGAAGGCAGATCTTTCGATGCACAAAACTGAAAGTTTGCTTTTACTCAGCAGACAAAGAGAGCGTAGAAACTTACTTAATTTGTTGTGGGCGCTAAGCCGCATTTAAACAACTTTTAAATTTTCGTTAACTCTGCAACCATTAAGTGAAAGTTAACTCTAAAGGCATAAAAAACCTTAACCGGAAGATAAGAACAACATAATTCAATCATTTTTAAAGCAAAAAATGTACAACTTACAAACATATAAGAACAAAATAACTAACCTCAATGAGCCGAGTAACAGAATGAATATATATATATATATATATATATATATATATATATATATACATCTATATACATTTGGTGAAGCCGATTGCCACCAAAAAGAGAGGTGCACAACTACATGTTATAACAGTCCTATATACAAAATTGCAACGTTCTTTTCAGTTATACAAGATACATACGTAGGAGACACCACGAAAAAGTGTCTCCTGAATCCAGTTTTATAATTCGTTTAGGGAAAAGGATCTTTTATTCTGTTCTTAAGTACGGAATTCACGTAAAAACATCATTCGATAGCAGTCAAAATGGATATTTTCCTTGAAATATGGTACCCGGAATTTTTTGTAATTACAATACTTACTTTAATACAAAGAAGTAAAAACGCCCGTTTCTGCATAAAATAAAATTTGAAAAATTTGAGACATTTTTTGAAATTTCGATTCACTTTTCTTTTAATTATTATTTTAATTTATTTATTGTTTTTTAACAATATGACCCATTTGCAGTGTATTTGTTTATTTTGCTAGTTGTACTTTGAAGTTTATTTTACCTCATGGTTATACTTTCTGGAACACGAGGAGTTAAAATTAGTGTTCACAAAAAAATATACATATATGGATAGGTCAGGTTTTGAAAACTTTAAAAAATAAAAATAAATATAAAGAGGCAAAACTGAAACTCGTTTAACAGCGAAGATTTTATGCTATGTTTATTATCCCGCCATGAAACAATATTTTATTAATGCAGCACATTCAGAATACCATTTAGTAAAATTTTAAAATAATTTAATAAAATTTGCATAGCTGTTAAGACTTTCAGAGAATAAAAACAATATTAAATGATGGGTTGTTTCATAGGCTTAAAACTAAAAAAAAGCCTTTTAAGGAAAACAAGGTATTGTATCCATACAATATTAAAACATGTTTCTAATGCTAATGAATCTATGCTAAAATCTAATAATTAATGTACAGAACTCAAGTAGTTTTGTAAACCGGCGTTAGAAATAGTCGTATTCCACATTTTATCTTCTATTAATTCTGTAACTATTGAATTCTATATCAAGCATATTCTCTACATAATAACTTTATTCACTAGCTAAACTTATTTTGAAATATGCAATAACTTATTTTGAAATATGCAATGTTCTAACAGTATTCTATTAATTACAAGAAATGTACTAACTCTGTAGTAAACAATATTGGAAAACTAATAAAACTTTTCAGGTTCAAAAATTCTAAATTAAGAAAAACGATTTCACTTGCCCTTCTTTCTTCTAAAGGTTCACATTCCGGGATGAGCTAAAGAGGTAGTAAATCATCGAGCAGTAATTGAAGAGTAACTCTTCCAGAAAATACTAATTTTTATAATTCTTACGACCAACACGAAACAAACGCAGCACATCATCAATCGCACACGATACTAAAAGAATTACAGCCGACGTCAAAATGTCTCTTTTTTAAACTGTACTACTGTTGCCAAAGTTAATAAACAGAAATGTCTATTTTTTTTAGAAGTGAACTATTGTTGCCAGTAACAAAAAAATGGCCATTTTCGACAAAGAAAGTTGTTATAAACGAAAGATTATTCACTAGGAATGTATTTCTCTAGTCAAGTATATTTTTAACTAGAAAATATCCTGTTGTTGTGCATGTAAAATTTGTCGATGTCTTCATATAAAATTAAAAATTCGCTATTGTTTTGATGTACTTTTCATTTGTGGTTGAAGTAACATCAATGATTTCAGACTAACAGAGAATTCTCATTTTGTATTTGTTTTAAAATGGAATTCTCGTGATAAAGCAGAGCTATGTTTTTGAGTTCCCGTATGTGTCATTTTTATTCGCTGCATTTGCTCCTCACGCTTGTTTTTGCTTCTACGCTTTGCATTCTTTTAATTTTAGAGTACATTTCTCTTTAGAATTCTTAAATTCATAGGAATCTTCGGAGATAAAAATGGTGGGACAACGTTTTTCCTCATCGAAATGAATGAAAATTCTAAAGCTATTTCAAATTAAAATTAAAGATAAAAAATTAATTTATAGATGTGTGTGTGTGTGTGTGATTATGGCAAAGCCTCGAGGGCTATCTGCATAAGGGGAGGGATGCCTTCGTGGAGGACTTTCTAGGGAAGACTGGCTCGTAACACGTTACGCATGGCGAAAACCACGAAAACGTCCATGCAGCCAGCCCGTTTGCGGAATTCGAACTTCAGACCGAACTACCAGTGTTCAGCGACACCGCTCGGCCGCTGGTGGGTTAATTTATAGATGATACGGTGAGATTTTAAACGAATAAAGATATTGTATTTCAATACATCCAGGTGTCGACTTCATATTACGAACACGCTTTACAGTAACACCAAAATGTTATTTCAATAATTATTGAATTACTAATGAATTAATTAAACGATTACTAAATTACTAATGAAGCTGGAAATCACATTTTTTGATTAAGACATGCATGTGAGACTCAGCAAGATCTTAAAGAGCGTAAAAGAACTGAAAACAACTTCAGGCCATATAACTAAGATACTGACATCAGAATTATGCATATTGATTGACGTGATATCTGAAAAAACTGTGGGAAAATAATTTGAAATGGAAATTTACAGGTAATAGATACGAAAATTGCTTTTATTATTGAGGAGTACAATAATTAATTTTATTACATCTTCAATTTAAACAGAAAAAGATCACGTAGGTCACATAGAAACTTCAACTGAAAAACTATCTAAAAATGCTTTTAAATATTTAAAGAAAACATTGTGTGTTACTAATACATTTAGTTTTCAGCTAATATATCTTACTTTAATCTTCAGACTTCGAAGAATGTACAAAATAATAAATTCTAATTTATTTTCAATTAATATGATTTTTTAAATAATCCTCATAATTTCTCAAAATAATCTTTTTAATTATGCTGTATTTATTTGTTGAGAGCTTAATATTTGAAAGTAGCACAGGATATCGCATAAATTTATATTTTCTCATGTGACTTCAGACTGAAATCATTTTTTCCAAATGCATTTGAAAAATAGATAACTTATACTGTTTTTTTACAGAATTTAAACCACTTCAGAATTAATCGGGTTTACATGAATACAAAGCGTTATGATGGCAATGGTACGCAAACTGGGAGTCGCGAACAAATTTTGGGGGGGCTCGCTAAATTCAAAAACATTTATTTGACAACAAAAAATATAACGGCATTTGAAAAGAATTTTGGATGTTTAACATTCACCAGGAATTTTAAATTAATCATTTCCATATATTAATTTTGATTTTATTGTTTTCACCTTGATTCAGGCGTTTTGCTTGAACAACTCGAGAATCGAATTTCAAAGCGCGCAGCGATAATTGTAATGTCCATGGTTTACACACTGTGTTCCTTATTTCTAACCAAATTTGAAAAAAGGACATTAGCCCACCAAATGCTCTAAAAATGTGCATGTGTAACGTAACGTAATATACGAGTGTCCTGAAACCAACCATGCCGATAATAAAAAGCCTCCTTTTTAACGCAGCACAATCAACACATACGTGTATATGTTTCAGCTAGGGATCGGGGCCTGAGGGGACAGTACACAACGGCAAACGAGAGATATCACCGAACAGCCATACGTGTATATGTATGTAATTTAAAAAAAAAAAAAAAGAAAGAAAAAAGAAAAAAGAAAAAAAAAAAGATTTTTTTTTATTATTATTATTATGGCGGGCACTACTAAGGTCAGAAAAGGAGGTCGTTTTATTACGGGGCACCTAACTGGTTACCTCCTATGAAGGGACAGACAATTTACATCTATGCCTTCTCCGGGATTAGAACCCAAGCTCTTCAATACGGTCACTTTCCCGTCCGGACGGTAGCTTTCCTAAAGTTTTTTTTTTTTGTTTGTTTTGTTTTGTTTTGTTTTTTTGTTAAATTATTCCAAAGTACGCGAGGGCTATCTGCCTGAGAGAAGGGATGCCTTCATGGAGGACTTCCTAACTGAAACTGGCTCGTATACACGTTACACATGCGGAAAACTAAGAAAACAGCCATGCTAGCCGGTTATCCAGGACTCGAACTACCAGTGTTCAGCGACTTACCGCTTGGCAGCTGGTGGACCTCCTACGTTAAAATTTAACTGCTATGAATAGGAATGACATAACTGTTAAGCATTGATAGGGGATGTTTATATGCTACATTTAAAATGGTTTATTTCACTCTGATAAAAAAATGAATAAAGTTTGTGGAACCTAAACAATGAGTAATAAAAAAAAAGATGTAAGACCAATCCTTTTTTTGTCAGTCATATTTCATGTTGATTTTACTTTCTTAATTATATCATTTTCTTCTTTCACTTAATTGCAAAATTGAGCGTGAGTCATTATAATGTCAAATCAAAATTGCTTCAACTGTCTCCACTCCCAACTTGTTACTTTTATCCGATTATTGAGGACCACTAGGGAAAATATTCGCTGGAAATTTGCACTGTGGGCTGGAATGACAATTACACGTACAGTGTAATGTACGTATTAGCTTAGCTTTCTTGGATACGATTTCCGATCACTATGCTTTGTATCTGCAAGAAATTTATCCATTTTCAAAGTAGCTACACAGTTTTAAATGGTATTCCTTTTTCGCTAATTAATCTTAGTTACCATATGGCAACCCTAGCTACTACGAAAACGTTGGAAACGAAAAAGCAGATGTTATGAAATTCATGACTCAAAAAATTCATTTCACCTGCAGAGTTTTAAAAGGCAGATGCAAAGTTTACAAAACAGTATCTATTTTTCTGTTTTGGCACCTATCGAACGATGCAAAGTCATCAGAATTTTATTCGTATTATTTGTTATTATATTAAGACATGTCCGTTAGTGACTCGCTGGGAAATTTTGCTCTCGCTGTGGCCTTTCACCTCAAAAGAACTCGGACAAATCTATAACGAAATGAAAGAACTTTTATTTTTGTTCTTTTTTTCCGGTTGGTTAGGCACATGCAGAAGCTGTTCCCACATTTCTTAGACCAGCGAATCTCAGCCGGTGGTACATGTACCACTGGTAGTACTCAAGAGAAAAATAGGTGGTACGCAAAGAAACAAAGTATTTTTAACTATTAAATTCAGGAATCTCGTGAAAAAAAGAACAATTGACAGAAATTTCCTGTGATCGAACTTTAAAAATAACACACTCGTTAACTTTTTTGGCTGAACCGAAAAGAAAATTTAAAAGCATTTCAAATAAGGTTATTAATCTTTTATTGCCTTCTTGCACAACCTATTTGTGCGAACAAGGATTTTCTTCCATGTCCTATTTGAAAAATAAATACAGAATAAAAAAAACATAAAAAAAATCTGAAATGTTTCAGCTTTTAAATTACGTCCAAAGGGTCTTTTTTTTAACGTTTTGTGTGTTACCTTTATTTATTAAATATCATGTTCTTTGCACTTAAACCATAAAATTTAGTACAATAGCAATGCTGCAAAATAATATTAAAATGAGCGTGTCTTTAGAATTTTCGATACACAGTTTGACGCGCTACAGATAAAAAGGTCCCCCCACCCCCGCCGTAGAGCGTAGCCATTCCTCGTTTTTAAATCGCTGAGTTCTTCACTCAAAAATTCGTCAAAGTTTTACAAAATATGAAATCGATAATGAAACAAATTCCAAATTTCAAATTTGTGATTTCAGATGCCCATATTCGCAGTACGATGTCGCCATTTAAAATTGGATGGCTGTTGATACCTTTGTTTTATCACAATGCGAGAAATATACATACATTTATGCAGATTTTTCATTATTTAATTTCTTCAAATACAATGCAGGACTCTTAACATTTTGTGGCAACAGTTTGAAAAGTGAACCGACATTTATAGGAGTCCGACGCAAAATGCCAAAACGAAAGTAATAGTCCTTCGGGACTAAAATCACTTTGGATTAATTAAAATTGGATCCTAATTTATGAAACTAATCGAAATTCAAGACCAGACATAACGAAATTGATCTCTCTTAAACAGGCCCAAATTTCATACTAAATTTTAGAATTAAAGTATTATAACTTAAATTTTGCTAATTAAAATGGCAACCAAGTTTTAATATAATATTTTTTGTGTGCATATTTAATACAAGTTTCCAATAGGTTGTGCAGATGGCAAGTATATAGTATATATATATATATATATGTTTTTTTAATATTTCTATTGAGAAATTTAAAAAAAATCATTGCAAAATATGGAACAAGGTATAATATATATATATATATATATATACGGTTTGCTCTGGTTTATTTGATATGGCAAAGCATTCGACGGCTTAAGAGGGGGGCGGAATGCCTCCGTGGAGGGCTTTCTAAGGGAAACTGGCTCCTATATGAGTTACACATGGCGATAACTCCTAAAACGCACATGCAGCCATCCCGTTCACCAAATTCGAATCTCGGACTGAAATACCAGTGTTCAGCGACTTTACCTCTCAGCCCCTAGCGAACTCTTTCCCATATATACTATATATAGAAAGAGAGAGAGCATGCATATAATTTTTTCTATACTGAATTAAATTTAAAGAATTATTTCAAGTGATTATAGCTGAAAATGCAGTTTTCTTAGCGATGATAAGAGTTTTCTTATTAAGCATCGTTATCTAACAGTGCTCAAAAGTATTCCAATGTTTTAAAGTTCATTAACATAATGCTCATATCCTGGCTTAACTTTTTCCCGGGGGGGCTGGGACGGTTGTAGGAAAAAATGTCACCCGGAAAAAAGGGAAACGGAAAGAATGTCCCCGGAAAATAAGGAAAGGAAAAAATGTCACCCTTCGTTTGCAATGAGAAATATAAGGCATGTTTAGAAAGATCGCCAAGCTGGGTGATAAAAGTTTTATCTCAACAACCGTAACTTCGGATGACCGGAAACATGTGCGAGTAAAAGCAAGCAGATGTGTTGGCTGCTTGTTTCTTCCATGGAGCCTACCTCCATGGTTTCTTCGCTAAGGTTAAAAATAGAGGGTTGTTTAGAGAAGAAAGCTTTCGCGATGGAAGCCAGGGGGGAAGGCGGGTTGTCCAGCGTCGGTAATTGTCAGGTCTTTAGTAATTACTCTCCTCGCACCCCATGTAGTTATAGCCTTAAGCTGCGGTTTAGTGAAACATTTATTGACGCACAACAGAAAACTAATTCATCCTGAGCTTTGGTATAAGAAACAGTTGTAGATGCAATTTCAAGTTACGGTTTGCGATAAGAACAGGACTAAATTTTTTACCTAATTAATTTTCGCATAATTTTTTTTTCTCATTTGATTTTAATTAAAAGTAACGCATCTGCACAGGAAACAATTGTTTAATTTTGCACTTAAGTTTGAAAACAAGAATACCACAGTTATTAAAATTAAGAGGTTTATTTCAAAATTATTAGTCCCTGAGAGACTAATGTTTTCATTTTGTGATTTTGCGTCGAATCACTCTGAATGTCCGTTTCACTTTTCAAACTGTTGCCACCAAATATTGTGATAAAACAACGGTACCTAGATCCATCGAGTTTCGAATGACGTAATCCTACTGCTGGAAGCCCAAATTTGAAATTTGGAATTTGTTTTATTATCGATTTTATATTTTGTAACGAATTTTTGATTAACAAACTCAAGAATTTCAAAGCGAGCCATGGCAACGTTGTACAGAAAAAACATTTTTATCTCCAGCGCGTGAGACTGTGAATCGGAAATTCTAAAAATGTGCTCAATTTAAAATTATTTTGCGATACTGCTCATGAACTGAATTTTATGGTTTAAGTGCGAAGAATATGATATTTAATAAATAAAGGTAATACACAAAATGTTAAAAAAAGGCCCATTTGGACGTAATTTAAAATCTGAAACCTTTCAGATTTTTTTATTTGGCTAAAATTTTAAAATCTAATTAAAATGGATCCTATAACCACGCGATCTGGATTTAAACATTTAATATGCAATGAACCCTCTTATGGCGACCTCTTCCAAAATAATTTCTCAGAGTAGAAATTAACACTTGTACCGAGCATTATCTCTTTAAGACGACCACTTTCACCAAAGGCCAAAATAATTAGAAACGCGGATGATCGTATTAGAGAGGATTTAATGCATTTTACAATGCACCAATGCGTAACCTACTCACAGCCTGACCATCTAGTAGCTCATAAACGATTGGCGAACATTTCCTTAAGACGATCACTTCCAAAAGAGACAGGCATTTCTATAGGTATAAACAAACGCTTGCACTGAATATCATCTTTCTAGGGTGGTGATCTTCACAGAATACCAAAAATCAACTAGAAACATGTATGGATTAGGATTATTCAATTATGGCAAAGCACACGAGGGCTATCTACCTAAAGGGAGGGATGCCTTCGTGGTGAACTTTCTAAGGGAAATTGGCTTGTATACATACTACACATGGGGAAAACCACGAAAGTGCCCATGCAGCCAGCCCATTCGCGGTATTGGAATCTCGGACCGAACTACCAGAGTTCAGCGTCTTTACCGCTCGGCCGCTGATAGGCTGAAATCTGATGGATATCTTAGAAAGTATTTTTACTTATAGTAGTTATATTAATTACAATTACGTGTAAAGCTTATGGAAACTTAAAAGCGACCGAGCGGTTAAGTTGCTGAATACCCTGGTTGTTAGATCTGGGTTCGATTCCTAGCAAAGCAGCTTTTCGTGGTTTTTCCCCGATATAACGTGGTTACGAGCTAGTTTTCCTTAGGAAGCCCTCCACGAAGGCAACCATTCTCTTAGGCAGATACCTTTCGTGCGCTTTGTTATAGTCAAGTAAATCAAACCAAATTAAAGAAGCTTATTCCTTCTACTCTCCAAATTGAGCTCCAAATAAGTCATACGTGGGAGCTTTTCGTATTCATAACGTAAAACGTATCAAAACGGAAAATTAAATAAATTTAGTTATTTAACTTGGTTATCTAGAATTCCAGTTTTTAATTTATCTCTTGTTTCCAAAAATCTGAGCATGAATAAATGTGTAATAAAGCATAGACAGATAACTTTGAAATTCAGAGAATAACTTAAATGACCTTTGACCACTAGCAGCCGAGAGGTAAAATTAGTTGAATATTGGTAGTTCGACTGGCACGCCACGATAATTTCCTGGTAAGCAGCACATCCGCCATGGCGTTCAAACCATGGCGGATGTGCTGCTTACCAGGAAATTTTCGTGTTTTTCTCCATGTGTAACATAAATACGAGGCAGTTTCTATCAGACGTATGAAATAATTTTTGTCAACTACTCGCTATAAACAGTCCTCCATGAAGGCATCCATATTCACTTCGGCAGATAATCTTATGGTACTTTGCCATAACCTAAATAATCTGATTTGAGGATTATGCTAATCTTTTCTCATACTGAATCCTGTGATGCTTTAATTAATGTTTTATTTATCATAAACTGTGTTAACTGCTTTAAAGTAACCAAATCAGGATTTTTTTCTGTTAGATTTCCTTTTTGAAATTTTTCACATCATTTTAGAAGCCTAAATATGTCAGATCGTTTTAGTAAGACGTATTATTTGTAACTATTTTACATATAAGTACAGAGAATCTCTTGACGGCGAACTCTAAAAGTGTTTCCTACAACATAAATAAACAGGCTTTTATACATTTGCCTCTCTAATGCAACCATCTATATAAGTGGCCTAAAAATCGCTTGAAGCCGCCGTTAGTGGTCGCATTAGAAAAGTCTCATTATATTTGCATTTTTGTGGCATTTAATAATTTCAGTTACATGTCTGCCTTATAAATTATAATATTGATTTTTCAAGGTCGTGTAACAACTTTCAATATAAATTAGAATAGTAATAATCTTTTACATTCCATTCCGATTATTGTATTCGTATGAAAGCCTTGAATCAATTGTTGATCATTATTTTGTACCTATGCTAATGCAAAAATTTAAAAATTCTTAAATATGATATTTTCCAATATTCGGGCTTTAAATGCCCATGTTATTTAATTTTATGCCAAGATTTAAACTTTGTGCATTTACAATAAGAAGGTCTTAATTCTGGAACTTTTTAACATCTGAAGCTGGTTAAAACTGGTTGAAATGTGTTGCAGTCGCAGTTCGTATGCAAAACCATTCTCGCACTGATTTGTTTTATGCTTAATTTATAGCAATTTCCCTAAGTAACCAAATTTTAGATTTATATCATTTTTTTTTTTTAAATTGTGAAAATGAACAAAAAGAAAGGAGAAAATTTTTCTTTCTTACATTATAATTATTTTCAGTTCCTATTTTATAATAATTAGTGTATTTTTCAATTTTCCTCAACTGTCAAATCTTGTTGTATTTCTAAATATCTTTAGATTATTTACAGTCCCTGCAATTTTAGAGTTTTTATGTTAAACTCTAAAATAGTTATTAGAAGAATTATTAGAAGCATTTGATGTAATTAATGACGTACGTCGCCCATAGATTCGCAAATTTTGAATTTTCAACATTGTTGCAAGCACTTGAGCAGAAAATTCGTCTTTTCTAGCAAATTGCAAATTTTAAAATTCAAAAAATTCAACTCCATCAATCCAATTTTCAGACTCAATTAAAGGCACTGAAGTTATTTAACATTTAAGAACTCTCGGTGATTTAGAACTCCCTGGAATTGGTACTCAAGAAATGATTTCAAAAATGCTCTTCTACATTTATTAATAATTGTTCTATCCCTTGAATAGCTAGTATCTACTGCATTTTCTCCTCATTCCTTCTTTGGTGGTTATTTGAATGATGGCAAAGCACGGTCTAAGAGAAGCACGGGTCTGTCTGTCTAAGAGAAGGGATGCCTTCGTGGAGGGCTTAACGAAGTATGAGAATGGGAAACTTGATTGTATTTACCTTGCACAGGAAGAAATAACTAAATTATCTTGCAACCAGCTTGTTTGCTGGAATTTGAGCCCCTGTCGACCTGTCAGTGTTAAGCGACCGCCAGAGTCGTAGCTAGGGTTTTCAGCGCCCAGGGACAACTGAAGATTAATTCTGCAATGTCGTCATATCAGTTTGGCGCCCCTTGGATTCTGCGCCCGGGGACAGATGGCCCCTTTGCCCCCTTCTAGCTACGGCCCTGGCGACCGCTGGAGAGCTGATGAGCTGCATTATGTATTCTGCTTAAGAATATAGAACACAAATGACTGTCAATTTTATTATATCATCAGTGTTTGGTAACTTTCTCTATGAAAATAAAATTGTTAGAAATATGAGTGAAAAGACATGTAAATATTTTGAATTTGGATTCAATTTAATCCCCTTCATGTAACATATTATGCTGTAGTTTACGTAATAGCATTTAAAATTTTTAAATATATTAACACAAAAGGATACGGCAATGCTGTTACGGCATTCGACAAAATATATCTCGTTTACGTATATATATATACGTATATATTCTTTGCAGAAGGAAGAAAATTATAGCCAATGCAGAAAATTTCTAAATTCAATTTCGCCAGATAAATTTTACATAAAATGAAAAAACAATTTTCAGTACATATAAATAATTAATTGAATGAATGTAAATTTTTACTGCAGAATACATAAACTTATTTTCAGCTCAATGTAAAACTGTTCCCACGCAAAATTTATATTATAAGAAAAAGTTAAATGTCTGTTATGTCGAATATTTCTTCACTTAGATTGCAGAGACATTCGATATTTTATGGAAGCAGGAGACTTGAAAAATGAGCAACCCCCTCTCCGGGAATCGAACTGCGGATCTCTGGAATACGCGCCCAGCGTGCAGACCACTACACCACGAAAGCACGTCAAGAAGGCTGAAGTCTAAAATTTATGCATATTTAGTATTAATTCTATATTTTGCATATTAACATTTTAAAAATACCTGACTAAATTACTCCTGGACGGTTGTGTATAAACCTATGGTTTGTTTGATCAAGTGTGACTCATTTGTAAAGTATTGAATGGTGTACTCGCTTGCAAAACCTTGTGAATATTGTTTTTTTTTTTTTTTTTTTTTTTTTTTTTTTTGAAAAATCGGCAATACTAAGTATGATTGCTAAATATTACATTCTTTTTAAGGGAACATTATAGTATAATAATAAGAATATTTTCTCCTGGGATATACTTTTATCAATGATATGTTACTGTAGCGCAGTTTTGCTAAATTCCTATAAATCAGTTCTAATTATTCTAAGCTGATTTACTAAGACTTGGAATGATGCTCAAGGACTTGGAATGATGCGCTAGACGTTTTGCCGCACGGTGCCTGCTTTACAACTTCAAAATTCTGCCGCCCAGCTCTTTCCAAAGTTCTAAAAATTTTGCGTTCTCTCAATTCTGCCGGCCGGTGCGGCCGCACCGATTGCATATGCTCTGGCACCAGCCCTGATGATACTAGGAATGACTAGGAAACGATAATTCAGATAATACTTATTATCTGAATTGTCATTTCCTCATAAACATGATGCTTATTAAAAATTGCAGATGTTTTAATTAATAACAACCTTAAAAACTGGTTGTTAGTAGCTTTAATTTTGACTCCATACACTTCAACAATTAAAAAAGCCAAAAGATAGGAAGTTTCCTTGTCAGCTCTTTTTGAGTCCTTTTCTAATACTGCTAAAATTCTGCATGATATTTGTTTTAGAACTGCTAAGAAACTGCTAACAAAATTTTAAATACAAAAGTTATACTGCAATTTTAAGTCTGAAAAGTAATTAATTCAGACTTGAAAGCTCTTGAAACATAGAACTTGAGCTCAAAACAATAAGAATAGAATTTTGCATTAATTTTTTTAATTATACGATTGTTGCTTTATTGATAACAATGTTATAAATAGTTCATTTAGAATTACACTACAATTGCTGCATTAGAATCCATATTTCTTACTAATTATTTAAACATGAAAAATGAGAACTATAATATTTATATGTACTTTTTAATCTCTAAAGTCATAATAAAGTTTTCTCATAAATAGGAAATTGACTTTTTTCAACAGTTTTCACCTCTTCGTCAAGATGCATTTCTTTTACGGTCCTAATTAAAAATTACAGAACAGCAGAACATAATCTTCTATTTCACGAAATTTGCTAAAACAAATTCTTTCGCATTAATTTTGAATTTTATTTAACTCTAACTTATTCAATATTTCGAGTTCTGGATAATCAAATTAGCGGTATCATTCTAAAGCTGCAAAATGTAATTAAGAAGCTCAGCTTCGTTTTTAATGATTCATTTTACCACGCCACTGGGGAAAAAAAAAATATCTGAGTTTTCAGATTTTCAATTACGTCCAAAGGGCGTTTTTTATTAACATTTTGTGTGTTACCTTTATTTATTAAATATCATGTTCTTTGCACTTAAACCATAAAATTCAATTCAATAGCAATGCCGCAGCATATCTTTAGAATTTCCCATACACACTTCCGCGCGCTGGAGACAAAAAGGTTTTTCCCAGCCGTAGAGTGTTGCCATTGCTCCCTTTTAAATCGCTGAGTTTGTTACTCAAAAATTCGTTAAAGTTTTGCAAAATATAAAATCGATAATAAATCAAATTCCAAATTTCAAATTTGGTCTTCCACATGCCCGTATTCGTAGGAGGATTACGTCATTCAAAATTCGATGGCTCTATGTACCGTTGTTTTATCACAATGCGAGAAATATACATACATTTATGCAGATTTTTCATTATTTAAAGGAAAATCTGAAAGCTTTCATATTTCATATTGCGCCCAAAAGGATTTTTTAACGTTTTGTGTGGTACCTTTATTTATTAAATATAATGTTCTTCGCACTTTACCATAAAATTCAATTCCACAACAATATCACAAAATATTTAAAAAGCGCAAAATTTAAGAATTTCCAATACACAGTTTCGGGCGCTGGAGATACATTTCTTTTTTCGTACAGTGTTCCCGTTGTACGCTTTTAAATCGATGAGTTTGTTAATTAAAAAATTCGTTAATGTGTTGCAAAATTGGGAATAGCTAATAAAACAAATTCCAAATTCGGAATTTTAAGTGCTCATGTTTGGTTGGAGTACTGCGTTATTCAAAATTGGATGGCTCTAGGTACTGTTGTTTTTTGAATTCATGCATTCATGCAGAATCTTCATTATTTAGTTTCTTTAAATATAATGCATGGCAATAATATTTTGTAGCAACAGTTTGAAAATGTGAACAGTGAATCAACGCAGAAAGTGAAACCACGCAAAATGTCGTTTTGAGACTAATAGCCCTTTGGGTCTAACGCCCCTTTGGGCTTAAAAAAAAATAAATAAATGTTAGATTAGCAAGTTAAAAGTCAGAAATAGCAACATTTAACCGATAAGAAAGTCAGAACTCTTTACTACCTCGCTCGAAAAATGCAATTTTGAATAAAATGATAATTTTGCTTCTTTATTAAATTATTCTTATAACAGGGCTTGCATGAATGGATTATATTCTACTATAAGAAATTTTTTCATACCAATAAATTGCCACAGTTAGAGACAGAAAGTACAGTAAACCCTTTCTAAGACGACCACAGGTTCATAAGATTTTGGGCTTTTGCGAATTAGAGAAATAGCTCTCAGCACCGATGTCCAAGTTCTCAGAAATACTGATCATCATAGGAAGATAATCACCAGAAGAAAGTTCACTGTTCACATTCGGAAGTGCATTATTCTATAAATGAAAGTACATTAAGCCGATTCGATTGCGTGTATGGCCGTATCTATTTACATATAGGAAAAATTTTAATATAAAATAAATATAGTGTAAAATATATGTTACCGTTAAAGCGTATAATTAAGTTATTTCCTCGAATAAGTAAGTATTTGGCAGGGGCAGGGGAAACTAGCCAAACCGGTTTAGCTAATTATTTTAAAATAACTATATAAATTAGTATAGAATATAATATTCTATAAACTAACCAACGCTCAGACGGTGTAGTGGTTAGGGGAGCCACCTTCGATACCTAACGGCTTGGGTTCGAATCCAGGGGAATGCATAGTTCTAATGGTCCGTCTCTTCATAGGAGGCAAAGGTGGCCCACCTATTAGGTGACTGCATAATAAAGTGACTGGTCAAGTCGAAGTCGGCTGAGGGACCATCATTCATATTTAAAAAAAAAAAAAAAAAAAAAAAAAAAAACTTAATAACAAACAAAAAATCTCAAAGGTTTCAGGTTTTAAACTACGTCCAAAGAGGGCGTTTTTTTTAACGTTTTGTGTGCTACCTTTATTTATTAAATATCATACTCTTTGCACTTAAAACTATAAAATTCATTTAAATAGCAATGTCGCAAAAGAATTTTAAAAAAGCATATCTTTAGAAGAATTTCCGATACACAGTTCAGCGCGCTGGAGATAATTTTTTTTTTTTTTTTTTCGTATAGTGTTGCTATTCCTCGCTTTTAAATCGTTGAGTTTGTTAATCAAAAATTCGTTAAAGTTTTACAAAATATGAAATAGATAATAAAACAAATTTTAAATTTGGGCTTCCAGATGCCCATATTCGCAGGAGGATTACGTCATTCAAAATTCGATGGCTCTATGTACCGTTGTTTTATCACAATGCGAGAAATATGCATATATTTATGCACATTTTTCATTATTTAATTTCTTCGAATATAATGCAGGACTCTAACATTTGGTGGCAACAGTTTGAAAAGTGATTAGCCGTTTATAGAGATTCAACGCAAAATCGCAAAACGAAAAGAATGGTCCTCCAGGATCAAAGTCTCTTACACCTAATGAGAAACCGTTAAAGTGGGGGGGAAAAATGACACTATAAAATATCTGTCGTTTTATAAATTAACTGATGATAAACCGTTAGTGTTTAGAAAATTATATTTCATATTACGGATAGATTAAATAATAACGGAATGCATAATATAATATTATTGCTAGATTCATTAAACCGTAATAAAAAATAACAAACTATACTACGCCAATAGTTCTGTTTAGCAGCTTCCGTGTGCCGTCTTTACTGAAAATTCGTCATTTATCAACACTTTAATGTGAACAAGCTGTTAGCTTCCAGTTAGGGATGGATGAAATTTAGTTTAAAGACCGGCAATCATTATTTAACAGAGGAGAAACATTTGCTCCCCGTGAATTCTTTCCTTCCGGGTGAGGTGGGTCGGTTTCTTTAAGGAAATGGGTGAAGCAAACCACGGGGAAGAACATACGATTTTCCCGCAGGCAAGTTGGAAAAACCTGCTATCGAAATGACCTTGCTCAGCTGCAGCCAGCTCAACGTCTTACCCTTAAAACCTCCCTCAAGAGAGCCCGCTATAACCCTGCCCGTTTGGCAGGTTTCCCCATCTCCAATCGGCGACATTATTTGGCGAGATTTTAGAGTTCCTTTTTTTCCGTTCCTTATTTTCCGAGTGACATTTTTTCCGTTCCTTATTTTCCAGGGACATTCTTTCCGTTTCCCTTTTTTCCGGGTGACATTTTTTCCGCACACCGGCTGGGACATATGTGTCCCGTACTAAGGATACAGCAACTTGGTGCTTGGGACAGTTTGCAGTTGGCAGGGGTAGGAATTTTAGTGCTTGAGGCTTGATGACTATTTTATGACACCTGGGAGAGTGTTCTTTTGTAGGATTCCGCTAATGGATTGGGGAAAATTGTCCGTGTTTTAAACCCACATGGCTTGTTTGCAAATTCGGTATCTTCCAAGAAATATTTTGTTGAGAGGAGAAAATAAAAGGAACACTTTGTTACTTGGATTCTCACGCGTTTGCGTTTTCAGGTTTTTTCCTGTACAAATACGGCTTGGAGGTCAAATATCAAAGAAATTTTATTTTCGGAAGCTCGGCTGCTAAAATTCTTCGGAAATTATTTTAAAACCTTGAATGTATTTAAAATTGCATGATTTTTTTCAGTTATTTCTAATTAAATTTTTTTAAATTTGGTTTCAATTCGAATTTGAAACTGTCTTCGTTTCATTCTTTTTATAAGCGTTTTTATCACTTTATTCCAATTTTTAGTATAAGGCAGTGTAGTAATGTAAATGTTTCAGGTAATGAAAATTAATTTTAATGTTATTTCTAAATAACATGCATTCCACGACTACCGCTTACTTGAGTGAAATTTTGGTTTGCTATGTTCTAAATGATAACTAGCGGTCGAGCGAATAATATTTCTTTAATCTTTAACTATTCAAATTCCGATGAACGGATTGACTGCATGAACGTTTCTTATTCTCTCACGTATGTAAAGGGTATATCAGTCAAATTCCTTTGAACGCCCTCCACGAAAGCCCCTTTTGCTTAGGTAGATAACACTTTATTTAATTCGAAAAATAAAAATAAAATTATATTCGAAATAAGAAAGCTAAACTTATGAGCTTTTCATAACTATGTTTAGAAACCCTTCCTTTTATGAATCATTTTAATGACAAAATGAATTTTAATTGTGCGACAAATGAAATACGAATTTTTATTAAAGCAGTTATTATGGAACATTTTCTAATTCAAAATTTAAAAAAGTTTCAAAACTTATTAATTTATCCTTTGTTATATGATTTGCGTCTATAATGTCATGTCTGTATCAATTTGTTCAGAAATTAGATACGTTAGTTTAGGTTAATTGAATATGGGAAAGTACACGAAGGCTGCCTACCTAAAGGAAAGCATGCCTTCGTGGAGAGTTTTAGGAGAAATTGGCTCGTATTTACGTTTCACATGGGGGAAACAACGAAAACCAACCATGCGGCCAGCTCGATCGCCTGACGTCGAACCTATGTCTAACTACCAGCATTCAACAGACTCAACCTCTCAGTAACTTGTCGTGTTCAGAAAGTAATTAATTTTACGTGAGAATCGTGTTTTGGAGGCAATCAAACAAGATATTGGAATACTAAGCATTCCAGGAATTCAGATGTGTACTACTTTTTAGTTTCCTGAATTTAATCCTCAGTACGAATCTTCATTACTTCGATAGAAAGCAACAATAAATAGCTTGAGATCTGAAAATTTCGCATAACAGTTTGATACCTCAAAGGCGATTTTAGCATTCTGAAAATGTAAATCATAAAAAACTGAAGAAATATTTCGCCATTCGACAAACATGTTTACATTTTGAAATTTCAATGCGTTCCTGTATATGCAATTTTGCATTCAAAGAAAAAATGAAGTAGCAATATAAATCATCGAACAACTGTTCTCTTTCTATTCTAAGGTCAAAGTAGTATCTTACATCTCTAAGTGATAAAACTAAATTTTTGAATACATTAAAACTCAAGATTTTATTTTCTAAAGCTCCAGGGTTTGCATCTGCATTTCTTTCTTGAACCAAAAACTATGAAGCGATTAAATAAATTAAACATCTTATATCCCTGATGTAAAGGCAGATCAACTCTGGGGCCGCTATTTTCAATGCCACATGGAAAAAAAAATAATAATAATAATAAAAAAAATTCTTGGCTCATGCATTGTAAATTTTTCTTACTGCTGGCGTTGTTCAATAATAATTTAGTGCAGTACAAACGCAATGAGCAAATTCTATTTCTCCAGGAATGAATATTACCAGAGGTGTAAAAGTATTAACACTCATTTTGGAATCCGAAAATGCTTTTTAAATGGCACTTGCAATAAATAAACTCTATTTAATTTGCTCTTCAACATCAGAATAATAATAATATTAAAAATGAAAATGCACATATTGTTTGAAGGCAATGTTTGAATACATCAAATCACTGAATTTTCGATACGATGACAAGTGAATATATTTAATACTGATTACTTCGCTAGTTTTTTAGTACATAATATAGGTGCAAGTTTAAAAAACTATTTTAATCGTAAAATGGAACACTTTTTAGAACAAAATTTCTAGTTATAGCATACATTTCATTTGAAGGTAAAATAATACTTTTTTTCTTGGGAAAACTGTATTCATCTACCTGCAGTGTGAAAGCGATTAGAGTACATTCCGCATTCTAACGCCTTGAGCGTTGGAACTAGATTGAAAGGAAATCCTGAGCGTTTGCCTGACTGCCGACAAATGAACACTAATCACCCACTCGTTAAGGACTCGAAAACAGTTTTTCAAACGCAGGAAAAAGGTTAAAAATAAAAGCAGCCAGTCAAAATTAAGAGGACTGTTGATAGGAAGCCTTAATTAAAAAGTAGTTATAGGAAATGTTAATCGATGCTTAGTATCATAATCTGGATGAAACACGTATTCACTATTTGATCAGTCAACGGCCATACCATGCTGAAAGTACCAGTTCTCGTCCAATGACTATTTGATCAAGTGTATAGTAAAATGATATTCGGCACTTATAAAGGAAAAAAATGGTTAATGAAAATAACTATGCGTTATATTTTCGCCTTTCCTACTGCAAAACCGTTCTAAGAGATTATCGATTTAATAATCAAATTATTCCTGTATTATTCGGAACAAAACAGCCATTATTCTTGAATATAATTCCCTAACCCCTTAACAGGGGCGTAGCTAGAGTTTCCAGGGCCCGGGAACAACTGAAGAATTTGCGCCCCTTTCTGTGTGCCAAAAAATGGAAAATATTTCATTAAAAAATTTCGTAGCATCAATTTGGGGCCCCTTGGATGCTACGCCCGGGGACAGATGTGCCCTCTTCCCCCACCCTAGCTACGCCACTGCCCCTTAAGGACCAGTGCCGGGAGAACGAAGCGCAGTCGCCTACTGAAATGGATCGTTGCCACCGGTCACCGCAATTTCAGCAGTTACGCCTAATTTTACAAAAAAAAAAAAAAAAAAAATGTATAAAATCAGCATTTTGATAATATGACTTCAATTTTTGAAGTTGCGTATTTAATGTACTTGTTTTTAATGTGTATTAATATAAAGAATATATCATTAATTATTTCTATTAATTTCTATTATTTAAACAGGCAAAATACTAAAATCCTAACTATACTGTAAATAAATACTGTAATAAATACTGTAAACATGAAAAAAAAATTTACAAATACAAAATTAAAAAATAAACACAAGAATTACCTGTAGGTAATTAAATTCTTATTAAAAAATTCTGCTGTGTGTGAAATAATTCAAAACAAGGATCGACACACAGTCCTAAGTTGCATATTTCGCACTCAAAATACGTTATTTGCTTTTTGCTTTTCTTTGGTTTTTAGCGAACACAACGCATCTTCTCCTACCTTTATTACCTTTTCCTTCAACGTACGCCCACCAGCGGCCGAGCGGTAAAGTCGCTGAACACTGGTAGTTCGGTCCGAGGTTCGAGTCCCGCGAATGGGCTGGCTGCATGGGTGTTTTCGTGGTTTTCCCCATGTGTAACGTGTATACGAGCCAGTTTCCCTTAGAAAGTCTTCCACAAAGGCATCCCTCCCCTTAAGCAGATAGCCCTAGTGTGCTTTGCCATAATCTCAATAAACCAAACCAAACATTCAACGTACATTTTTGGAAACTGTCTTCCAGTTAGACGAGAAAATGGAGTGTCCGGGGATTTTGGACAAATTTTTTAAAGTTTTTAACTAAGGTCTCTTAGCCATGGCTAACGGAATGAAACTGAATATAACCCCAACACATGTCCCAAAGCTTCTTCAAAAGACACTCAGAAATATTTCATCCTCAAACACTGTGTGACATCAGGTTTATATTAGAAAACTTCCTGTTTTTCTAAATCTAAAACAGCGTCCACGATGACCGGAAAGTGATCAAGGAAAGACCCCCCACTGGCGGGATATCCGTTACTGATCACTCACTATATACATTATATATAATTACATTATATGTAAAGTAAATACATTATATACCAAAATATAATGCCTGTGTCATTATATATAATGACCTATTAAATCCAGTAAGAAAAACAAAAACGCTGGCTCTTTCTTGAGAAATGTGAGCAAGACGCATTACCCATCGACAAAGCTGATAGTCTTTCCCCATCTGTAATAATGTTGTAATGTTACTTTTTAATTAAAAGCTTATGTTAAGTTTCAAAATAAATAGAAAAACAAAAAAAATCCTAACGAAATAAACAAAAACGCCTGTTACCCTTAACTTCAAAGGCGCACTTATAAAGAGCCGTGATTTCCAGTTTGTTTATTTCAATAAATCTCTCAAAACCAGAAGCACAAAACAGAACCTAATGCCATTACATGAAGGTCAAATGCCATCTGAATTAAGCCATGTGAAAACAATTACCACTTAGCTGCATTTACCGTCTTTTAAAAATTCAAATAAATCCTTCCATTTTAATGTTACGTATACGTGACGCTGGGTTTGTAGGAGCAGAATCGTTGCGTTGCGTATACGGAACGCTGGGCTGGTAGGAGTGGAATAGTTGCCTCGCGTATACGTGACGCCGGTCCTGCAAATCCTATTTGGGTTTTAAATGATTTTCCTTAGTTACATTGATGGTGTAAATATTCGTAGAACTATTAGTACAGTTGTTTAAACCTTTATTATTGATGTTAAATATGTACTATATTACTAAAAAGTTTACTTTTTAAAAGTAGCTCAGTTTTTCACTGATAAGCTGTAGTCATTAGGTTATTTTGAAGCAGGAGTGAGGGCTTAATTTCTAAAATTAGAAGTGCCGGAGCCCTATGAAAAACTATCAGGAAAGAAGAACAAAAATAAACAAATACACAAAATGACTAGAAAAATAATTAATAATTAAACTTTTAAATAATTAATTATTAAAATTAAATAAATAATAATTTGAATAATTAAAAATGTAAGATTAAAATTTGATAAAATGTAAACACATATAAAAAGTATTTCTCTCGCCTTCTTAGCATGCCTTCGTGGTGTAATGGTCAGCACGCTCGGCGCGTATTCGAGAGGTCAGTGGTTCGAGTCCCGGCGAGGACATGGCTCATTTTTTACGTCTCTTGCTTAAAATAACCTAATGTAAATAAAAAATGTAATTAAAAATGTAAATAAAAAAGATGTAAATATTTGTAGAACTATTAGTACAGTTGTTTAAACCTTTATTATTGATGTTAAATATGTACTATATTACTAAAAAGTTTACTTTTTAAAAGTAGCTCAGTTTTTCACTGATAAGCTGTAGTCATTAGGTTATTTTGAAGCAGGAGTGAGGGCTTAATTTCTAAAATTAGAAGTGCCGGAGCCCTACGAAAAACTATCAGGAAAGAAGAACAAAAATAAACAAATACACAAAATGACTAGAAAAATAATTAATAATTAAACTTTTAAATAATCAATTATTAAAATTAAATAAATAATAATTTGAATAATTAAAAATATAAGATTAAAATACAAGTATAATAACTTATTAAACAAATGGGAAATAATTAAATATTAAAATAAAGTACTGGACCTAGACACCAGTTTTGGTTTCGGCTGCAATTACAATTTCACACAAAAAATAAAAAACAGCTCAACTGGTCTCTAGTTTAATTAATTACTACTTCAAGGGATAATAGAAATGCAGACCATTCTTTTTTCAGCCCACCAATAAAAAACGTTAAAATGGTTAAAGCGTCACTAATAAAAATGTAGAGAATGCTATAAATAACTTTAGCGGATAACCTGTAGGTATGAGGGAAAAAAAAAAGTCCTGCATTTTCTGACCACGATCTTCTCTCAATATAATTCTAGCTGTTAAGCAGAATATGACAGGGGACCAAATTTTCAGCGAAACCGAGGATTAGCATAAATTCATGGTACTTTCCAGAGAAAAAGAAGACGAATTTTTGATTAACAAACTCAACGATTTCGAAGCGAGCAATACCAACGCTGTATGACGGGGGGGGGGGGGATTTTTTTTTTTTTTTTTAAATCTTCAGCGCGCGAGACTGTGTATCGGAAATTCTAAAGATATCCTGTTTTTAAATATTTTCCGATTTTGCTAGTGAATTGAATTTTATAAGAAGAACATGATATTTAATAAATAAATTTAACACACAAAATGTTAATACTAAAAAGACACAAAAGAGTTTTGTAAGCTATCTTACTAAGAAAACTGAACATTGATTGATATCATCAACTGAAAAAATACGGAAAAAAAATAGAAAAATGTATGCTAACCGTTAACACTGCATCGGAAATTCTAAATATATGCTGCTTTGAAAATTTTTGATTTTGTTGTTGAATTGTATGTGGCGCAAGTGCGAAGAAAACGATGCTTAATATAAAGCTAAAAAGACTTTAGCAGGAGTGAATGCAATAACAGACTGGTAGACTACGAATTCAGCGAGAGCGTAAAAAACCCTAACAAACCTTTTTGGACGACCGTTCAAAACAGAAAACTTTCCTTTTTTTTCCCGAATTGAAAAAGTCCAGTCATTTGCAGTTTTATTTAAATGCTAGCAGCTTCGCTGCCAGCCTTCGTCTGGCTTTTAAATGTACCGAAAAAATGGCTGAAGGGTACACCAAACGTTAAATTTAAAAACTGCGCAGAATTTTACTTTGCAGAACAACTTCGAAAAAAAAATCAATAAAAATGTATTATATATATATAAAAAATGACAATGAAATATGTCAGTCTCTTAAAAAAAACAGTGACATAAGAAATACGATGGAAAATTGTTGCCAAATACATATTTCTAAAAGAATGAAACTATTCAAAATGATGCGATTTCATCAAAAATCTGTCAACAACAATAAGACAGGAAAATTGTTGCCAAAATCACATTTTTAAAGATGTCAGATGTGAAAAGTGTAATCGGAAGCTTCATTTAAAAAAAAATTTTTAAATACAAAATATTATTATTTTTCCAAAATTCTTTTTGTAAAAGCAGTCGCAAGGATAAAAGTTTAATGTGTCCAAAAATCAATGAAAAATAAAGTGTACATTTTTAAAAATAAACTTTTTTAGAAAAAAATTCCGTTGAAAAGATGTTAAGCTCCCTTTGTTAAATAAATTCGTATTGAATCGATTTATTGAAACACGAAACTTATTTTAATTTCGTAAAATAGCTAAGTGCCTGCGTTTCATGACGATGTGAAAATGGAGTGTGTAGAGTAAAATCTCGCTTTCCTATAGCCCATTATGTCTCAAAAAGACGCGATTTCCTCACAAAACATAAAATAAAAAAAATTCGAATTTCGAAAAAATTCGCTTCGAGGTGCGGCTCTTGTCTAGATGCACCTATGTACCAAATTTCGTAGTCGTGGGTCTATTAGCTTACGCGCAAGCACGAACGAAAGACACACACACACAGACTCTTTCTTTTATTTATATGTAGCGTTTGCAAAGCACACCAGGTTATCCGCGTAGCAGAAGGGATACTTACGTGGAAAACTTTCTAAAAACTACTAAAATTCCAATGCAACCAGCTATTTGAGAAGCATTCGAACTGTCAGTAATCAACGGGTTTAAAGAATGTCTATTACAAATAGTATAATTCACTATACGCAAACTTTCAACAAAGTAATTTTTTAAGTAAGCGCAAATCTTTAAGTAACTCAACAAAATTTTGAGCTTTTAATATCACGCTTCGTCGCACTAAATTGGCGTATTCTTATTTGCTTTTGTTTCGAAAATCATATAATCATATAATCGAACCTTAACATATCATAAAATCGAACCTTAACATATCATAAAATCGAACCTTAACATATTGTTGAAAAATAGTTAGGTTAGATTAATCTATTAAGGTAAATAACTATAAGGGCTGTCCGCCTATGTGGAGGACTTTCTGTGGGAAACTGACTGGTATAGTAAAACTAAATTTAAAAAAAAAAAAATGTACGCTACATAAGAAAAGCGTAACTAGTATATTCAGCTATACATCTCTTGCATTGCCTGAAATTCACTGTATTATTCTCCTCAGAATAATTTGTCTAAAGCAGTTAGGTCATAGTAAGGGTCTAGCAAAAGCTGGTGCTCGCTTTATCAAGTGATTTTTTTAACAGCGGATGAAATGGGAAACAGAAAATTGGTGGGGAAAGGCAGTGGACGAAATGGCACTATTTCGAGCCAGGGATGAAACGAGAAAGGACAAAAGGACACTAAGCGGTGCCACTTAATCCCGGAGAAGGTATGGACGTTTGTAAATGTATAGCGTCGGTGCAGCATAGGGGCACTCTAAATATGCGGCGAGCCCAAAGTCCTCTCGAGAGGCTGTGGTAGGGAAAAGATCGGTGACAGACCCTGGGGCCCGTTCCGCGAGGTGCTTTCCATCAAAATTGGGGGCCTATCTGAGCGAAGTCGCACTGCAACCTGTACGGTGGTCTTGCCAACGACAGACGCAATCTTGCCCTCCTCGCCACCAGAGCCTACTGGAAATCTAAAATCTAGCCGGAGCCAATAAATAAGAAGCCTCCGACATGTCTTTTATGTAACTGAGTACCAACTTCAGTAGAAATTTGATCTCGAAAATTTCATTTTTAGTAGTAAAAGTAGATTAAAAATCGCTTATCAAATTTTAATTTATCACTTTAAGTTTTATTAAATTTTAATTTTAATTATTAGTCCAATGGGACTTTGCCCCTGAAGGACTGTTGTTTTCGTTTTGCGATTTTGCGTTGAATCACTATAAATGTCCGTTTCACTTTTCAAACTGCTGCCACCAAATGTTAGAGTCCTGCATTATATTTGAAGAAGGTAAATAGGGAAAAATCTGCATACATGTATGTATGTTTCTCGCATTGTGAGAAAACAACGGTACACAGGGCCATCAAATGAATGACGTCATCCTCCAACGAATATGAGCATGTGGAAGACCAAATTTCAAATGTGGAATTTGTTTTATAATCGAATTCATATTTTGTAAAACTTCAACGAATTTTTGAGTAACAAACTCAACGATTTAAAAGCGAGCAATGGCAACACTCTACGAGGGGGAAAAAAAACCTTTTTATCTCCAGCGCACGGAACTGTGTATCGGAAATTCTAAAGATATGTTCATTTTAAACTTATTTTGCGACATTGCTATTGAACTGAATTTTATGGTTTAAGTGCAAAGAACATAATATTTAATAAATAAAGGTAAAACACAAAACGTTAAAAAAACGCTCCTTTGGACGTAACATAAAATCTGAAACTTTTCAGATTTTTATAATTATGCTTTATTTAATTATTTAACTGTTTTAACAATTAATTAATAGCCTAAAGGCTATTATTATCAAGACGGGATATTGCGTTCAATCAGTATAAAAGTCTGAATCATTTTTGAAATTGTTGCGAACAGATGTTATCTATTGCCTTGTAAGAAATTAATAATAAATAAGTAAAAAAAAAATCTGAAAAGTTTCAGATTTTAAATTACGTCCAAAGGGGTGTTTTTTTTTTTAACATTTTGTGTGTAACCTTCATTTATCATTTATCATGTTCTACGTACTCAAATCATAAAATTCAGTTCAACAGCACTATCAAAAAATAATTTTAAAATGAGCATAACCTTTAGAATTGCCGATGCAGAGTCTCGCGCGATGGGGATATATATATATATATATATATATATATATATATATATATATATATATATATATATATATATATATATATATATATATATATATATATATATATATATATATATATATATATATATTTATATTTTTGGGGGGAGGGGTACAGTGTTGCCATTGCTCGCTTTGAAATTGTATAATTTGTTAATCAAAAATGCCTCGAAGTGTTACAAATTATGAAATCGATAATAAAGCAAATTCCAAATTCAAATGCAAAATTTTCAACGCAAAATGCCAAAACGAAATTAATAGTCCTTCAGGGCAAATATGTTCCGATTTTTTGGGGGGAGGGGTACAGTGTTGCCATTGCTCGCTTTGAAATTGTTTAATTTGTTAATCAAAAATGCCTCGAAGTGTTACAAATTATGAAATCGATAATAAAGCAAATTCCAAATTCAAATGCAAAATTTTCAACGCAAAATGCCAAAACGAAATTAATAGTCCTTCAGGGCAAATATTCCCTTTGGACTAATGAAGAATTTTCATGAATGTATGCATGTTTTTCGTATTGCGAAAAAAGGACGGTACCTAGATCCATCAAATTTTGAATAACGCAATCCTGCACCCAAACATGGGCACCTGGAGGCCCGAATTTCTAATTTGTTTTATTTATTTATTTTTCTATTTTACAAAAATTTAACGAAGTTTTGATTACCAAACTCATAAATTTCAAAGTGAGTAATGGCAACACTGTACAGAAAAAACTTTTTTTATGTCCAGCGTGCGAGTCTCTATCGGAAATTATAAGGATATGCTGTTCTTAAATACTTTATTGTATATTTCAAATTTTGTAAAACTTTAACGAATTTTTGGTTAACAAACTCAACTATTTCAAAGCGAACAATGGCAACACTGTACCGGAGGGGGGGGGCATTTTTATCTCCAACGCGCGAGACTGTCTATAAGAATTTCTACAGATGGGCTATTTTTAAATAATTTTAGCCTAAATGGTTTCGAAATGTGCATGTGCTTGTAATGAAAAAAAAAAAAAAAAAAAAAAAAAAAAACACCCCTTTAGGCATAATATAAAATCTGAAAGCTTTAACAAATTTTTAATTACTAATTATTTTATTAGTCATTTTAATCTTATTTAATTTTTTTAATAATTTAATGATTTTTAACAGTCACTTTTATTTACCTATTCTTGTTTCTATTTTCTGACGGTCTTCCATAGGCTCCAGTGCTTTTAATTTTAGAACGATAAATGCTTGAAAACTGCTTGAAAGATAAATTTCTTGAGCTTTGGTTCTGATGTTACCGTCAGACAAGTGAGATAAGTCACAAACCATGGAAGGAGGATTAAAAAATAAAAGGGAAGGGAAAATGGTTGCTGCAAAATTGTGCACATGCAGATGTTTTTCGAACTCTCTTTCCATACTCTTGGTTTAGAATTTAGTGTTTACAGTATATTTCTGCTTATTCATCATTACGCAGTTAACTGAATTACGGTTGAAGAGGCACTCGAAAGAGTATAAAGTCGATTCCCACTACAACCATCTGCTTGATCAAGGTTCTTCAATTAAGTTGATACATTCCAGTTTTATTTTGCGGGGTCTGGTAAGTGAAGCTAGGAGTGGAAGATTTGAAACCAAAATATGCTCGACTGCTGCGTAATAAATTTGCAACGAGAGCTTAATTAAAATGGCGAATTAGAACATCTTACATAAAGCATTTAGCAATTGATGCATCCAAGTGCTGCTATTGGGTCTGGTCAATGCAATAAGCGGTATTTTTTTTTTAAATAATCATGACCTGAAATAGAAGATGTCTTACGACACCTCTAATTAGTAGTTTTCTTCGAAATAATAAATAAAAGCGAAAGATGGCATTTTTGTTTTAGATAATATAAATTAGAGATTTTCCAGTCGGCATTTTATAGCTCATTAGAACCTGTTTATATATAATATTCAAACACTCATAGAAATTATAAATAATAATAATAAAAAAAATTTGATAGGTTTCAGATTTTATATTACGTCCAAATGGTTACTTTTTTTAACAGTTTGTGTGCTACTTTTATTTATTAAATATCATGTTCATCGCACTTAAATCATAAAATTCACTTCAAAATAAATATCACAAAATAATTTTAAATTGAGCTTATCTTTAGAATTTCCGATACAAAGTTTCACGTGCTGGAGATAAAAATGTTTTTTCTGTACAACGTTGACATTGCTTGCTTTGAAATCCTCGAGTTTGTTAATCAAAAATTCGTTAAATCGATAATAAAACAAATTCGAAATTCGGACCTGTGTTCTGTTGGAGGACTACGTTATTCAAAATTTGATGGCTCTAGGTACCGTTGTTTCTTCACTAAGCGAGAAACATTCATACATTCATGCAGATTCTTCATTACATAGTTTCTTTACACATGGCGATAAGTCCACAAGATTTTGCAAGAGTAATACTTCGCACCTTTAATTATTATGTTTTTTGCACTTAAAACATAAAACTCAATTCAACAACAATATCAAATTTAAAAGCGCATATCTTTAGAATTTCCGATACACAGTCTCCCGGGGTAGAGACTACCCCACCCCCCTCCGTACAGTGTTACCACTGCTCGCTTTGGAATTGTTGAGTTTGGTAATAAAAAATTCGTTAAATCTTTACAAAATTTGTAATACACATAAAACAAATTCCAGGGTCGGGCTTTCAGATGCTCATTTTTGGGTGGAGGACTACGTTATTCAAAATTTGATGGCTTTAGGTACCTCTGTTTTTTCACAATGCGAGAAACACGTGATGGCAGCAATTCAAAAAGTGACGAAAAGCTTTTACTGATTTTTAGGAGTTTTTTTTTTTTTTTTTCATTTACACACAAATACATGTTTCGAGAAAATTTGGCTAATGTCCCTTTAGGTTAGAAACATTTAAAAACAGCATATCTTCAGAATTTACTTAGAAGTTCCCCCCCCCTCAGGTGCAGTGTAATCACTGCTCGCTTTGGAATCCTTGAGTTTGTTCGTTAACGCTTTACAAAATATGAAATAAACAATAATAAGAAATTCCAGATTCGGTCTTTCATGTGCTCATATTCGGATGGATGACAACGTTATTCAAAATTTGATGGCTTTAGGTACCGTTGATTTTTCTCAAAAGGTGAGAAACATACGGTGGCAGCAGTTTGAAAAGTGATAAGACGCTTTTAGTGATTTAACGCAAAATGCCGTTTGGAAACTAAACTTCTGGGCCAACGCTCCTTTGGGCTATAAAAAAAATAAACGGAAAAAAAAAAAAAAAAAAAATCACTGCTCATTATGCCATGCAACTTTTAAAAAGTTCAAACTTCGGCGTAATTTAGTTATTAATTTTGCAACTTTTAACCCTTTCAGGGGCGGTGGTTTCGCCTTGAAACCGCATTTTCAACATTTTTTTTAATTTAAAAAATTTGGTTTCATTTTCTCAAAACCGCTGCTAAAATTAAATTACTTCTTGTAATTAAATTATTCGCTTCTTCTACTAAAAAAAGCTGATAACAGATAGCAGCACTAAACCTTTTTGGGCATCCATTAATTGATACGAGTCGTTCAAATATAGCTTGTTTTTTCACTGTTCTTTTCGAGCTTATTTTAAGAACAAAAAAAACACAACAGTTTTTAATTTTTCCACAATATATTTTATAAGCAGGCATCAATGATTAATGAAATGTCCTTAGTTTACAAAAAAAAGTAATGGAACCCAGTGGCGTAGCTAGGGTGGGGCAAGGGGGACATCTGTCCCCGGGCGCAGCATCCAGGGGGCGCCAAATTAATGCTACGAAATCTTTTAAGGAAATGTTTTCCATTCTTGGCACACAGAAAGGGGCGCAAATTCTTCAGTTGACCCCGGACGCTGGAAACTCTAGCTACGCCCCTGATGGAACCCTTTTAATTTTGAATGTTTTCAGCGCGGTTTCAGTATGAAACCACCGTCCCTCTGAGACATCGAAGAAAGGATCAGATGACGCAGTCGCGAGATTTTTTACAGCTTTCGGATCACTACTGTAAGCAGTTGCACTATATCTTCATTTGAGTGGCTTCAAAGATGAGGATTTATGGAGCTTTTGAGAGAGGGAAAACATTTATTATTTTTTACAGAGACACAGAGCACACTGAAGAACACTCACAGTTGCGTTTTTATTCTGCTTCTCTTAGCCGTACTTTTTGTCTCTTCTTGTTTTAAATTTTTTATTTATAATTAAAAATGCGTGTTTATGCAAATATTACTTACTTCATTAGTTGTTCAGTAATTTACTAGTATAATCTGCAATGTGGGTTACTTCAAATACTTTCCAGCAAAGTAAAGATAAATAAGCAAATGCTTAGTCTTAAATGCTGTAGACGGTCCCCTTTCCATAAAGGGGGACGAAAAAAAATTTTTTATCCTCAATTATGTTGTCTATAGGCCCATTGCATGTCATTATGCTTACTTTTTCATAACTTTTAAAAAATTATAACATTGCGCCCCTGAAAGGGTTAAATGAATAGATTGACTTAAAACCGGATGTAATTTTAGTCCTTTTTACTTTTTTTATTCGGTGACCACTGTTAATTATTTTTATCTGTTAAGAATCGTTCAAAATGCAATAATTGGTCTTAATGTCTTCATCCTGATTCTTACTGTTTACATCGAAACATTGCTTTGCAGAAATTAAACCCTTCTGACGCATTAGGGAAACGTTGTAGGACCCTACCCCTTGTAGAACAAATATGTTATTTCGAATACTGTCATGTAACTAGTATATATTTAGAATTATATATATATATATAATTAAATGATTTTTTAACTTTTTTTTATTATAAAAATAGAGATAAGATAAGAGATAAATTAAAAGATAAATTTCCAAAAAGACTAAAGTGTGCGTCAAGTTTCAATAGACCTGAAGTGCAGTGCTATCTGGGAAGGCCGAGAAAGGTGGAATGAGCTGGCTATAGCCTGATGCAGAAAAAACATTCGTATAAATAATAGGCAAAGTAGTGTGAGTTTCTTGGTGCACTAGTAATAATTAAACCTTAAATCTGTAACACAATATTAAGAGGTACATATTAGATTAATAAGTTATATAATATGGGTACTAAGTATAGCCATAGACCGTTTACTATTATTTGGGTCATTAAAGTCGTAATCGTAAATCCTTATAACTGGGTTGTTGATATTAACAAGATTGGCATAAAAGTTCCGGGCGAGCCGGCAGTAAAAACACTTAAGTTGTTCTATACCCAATTCTTCATGTAACTTTTGATTTCGAACGTACCAGGGCGAATTGATAATCTGTCTTAGGACACAATTTTGAGCCTGTTGCAATTTTTTTCTATAAGATTTGCATGAATATGCCCAGACCGGGCAGGCATAGCATAGTATGAGACGCAATACGGTTTTATAAATAAACAACTTTTTGTCTACATTGAAAGTACACTGTTTCGTTAAACCCTTCTCCGCGTCTTTAATTCTCCTAGTTTTATAATATTATCCATTTAAAATTTTGACTAACCCACCGTTAGGGAGATGGCTCTCGACAATCTGCAATAATGATAATAAAAATAACAACAATAACACTCTGCAGTTTTTGCACACGCATTCCCTGCAACCGTCGCTCTGGGCAGCAACCGGAACATTTTCATAAAAATGCCAGCGACTTCAAGCAAATTGGTCATTGTTCGAAAAGGCAGAACTTTCAGAAGGATGCCGACGGGGATGCCCTCTTTATGCAAATCAATCACTGTTCGAAAAGAAAAAAATCTTCGAGCAGCTTTCGATCTTTTATTTCTGCACTATCACGCCAACTCTTCCTTGAAATTTTGTTAATGATCTGAGGGAACTTAAAGATTTTATTTCTTCTTCCACACGTTCAAGAATATTATGACAAAGAAAACATTATTTTTAATCCAAAGGGGTAATTTGCCCAGAAGGACCGTTAATTTCGTTTTGGCATTTTGCGTTGGTTCACTATAAATGTCGGTTCATTTTTGGAATTGTTGCCACCAAATATCATCTCCCTGCACTATATTTAAAGAAATTGAATAATGAAGAATCTGCCTGAATGTATGTTTCTCGGATTGTGATAAAACAGCGGTACCTACAGTCATCCAATTTTGAATAACGTAACGTTTCCACCCGAATATGGGCATCTGGAAGCCCAAATTTGGAATTTGTTTTATTATCTATTTCATATTTTGTAAAACTTTAACGAAATTCGATTAACAAATTCGATGATTTCAAATCGAGCAACGGCAACATTGTACGGGAAGAAAAAAACTTTTTTTATCTCCAGCGTGCGAGACTGTGTATCGATAATTCTAATCTTCCCCCTAATGTGCTTTCTTTTACGCATCGGATGATTATCTTTATTAATTACAGTAATAATTTTGCATCCTGAAATTGAATTTGATTTTGTATAAAATAAAAATACATTCATGTAATGCTAAACACACCTCGTTCATACTAAATAATACTCTCCTGCAGGTTTTATAATTTCTAGGTCTTTAAAACTCTCATTAGTACACAACAACTACCAATTCAAAATAATCAATTAGAAATAGATAATTTGCATTTGTACTAAACATAGTTACCAGCTTATACAAAATTTAATGGCAAATTTGAAAAATCTGATTGCATCACATTACTTTTTTTTCATGAATTTAATACGGTGATTTACTTGGAAAAAAAAATCTCAATCAGATAGAGAGATATAGGTATTTACTTTTCTGAAAACAAATCCTAGACAAATCCAGAAGCATTTACATTTTACAGCTTTGCTGTTTATAGATACAGCAGAGTCCCGCAAACTCCACATTATGTGGACTCGTTCGGTTGTCTGATTTAGACAGCATTTAGCAGCCCACTGCTTTAACTGCCTGTCATGGTATTGCCCTAAGGAAAAATTAGAATAAGGCGGCAACCGCCGCGCCTCAATAGGCGGAGCTAGAATAGTACATGAGTACACAATGAAATTTAGAATTTAGAAGTACACCGGGGAAAACTGTTTTTCCGAAATGAGTTTCCGAAATGTCGAGTTTTACAGAATAAGCAGTGGGTTTTTCAGAACTCTTAATATTTAACTCTTTCATGAGCGCGATATTATTTCTAAATGTTTTAACTAAAAAAACTCTAGAAATTGAATATTATGATTCTAGAGACAAATAATATATGAATTAACACCAGAAAGACTGAAACATAGTATATACCTATATTGCCATAAAAGCAGTCAAAATGCTGTTCTCATGTGTAAAGAAATTTGTTTAAAATTATTTTTTTATATTTTTTACTTATTTGTAAGTATTAACAATAAAAAGAATTTACTTCACTTGGAAAAAAAAAAAAAAAAAAATATGCATTATTCGTACATTTTAAGCAAATGAAAGTGGAAATCTTTATGTGTACATCTTCCGCAAACATACTTTTGACATTTTTCGCATATATTATTTGTTTTGTTGTCGTGGCAAAGTCGTCCTTGACAAATTTTTCGTTCGTTAGAATATGTTGTATTTGATGATGTTGCAGTTGATCTTTGTGGGTCTTCATGTTCTGATGAATTTTTCTGTCTTGCTGCTCTGTAATCGTTGGAAAGCTGTTCTGCTCATTCAAACAAGACCTGTTTTCGTTGTATTTGTATTCCTGTCGCTTCTTTGTAAAGGATGGGTTATGGGTTATTAATTATGGCAAAGCACACGAGGGCTATCTGCCTAAAGAGAGGGATGCCTTCGTGGAGGACTTTCTAAGGGAAACTGGCTCGTATACACGTTACACATGGGAAAAACCACGAAAACGCCCATGCAGCCAGCCCGTTCGCGAGATTCGAACCTCGGACCGAACTACCAGTGTTCAGCGTCTTTACCGCTCGCTCGGCCGCTGGTGGGCTCTTTGTAAAGGTTCCAAGCATTTATAGCAGCCACAACTGCAACTTATCATGCATATGCCTAAATGGACAATTTATCATGTATGTTATCATGTGACGGTAATAAATATATATATATAAAAACTGTTATTCCAATCCAGAGCCGAACTGGTCATATAAGAAATTTACTCAATTCAGTAATAAAAGTCCTTTGATTATTTAACATTTTCCAAGTAGTCAAAACGACTGCTTTTGGGCAATACATGTACATATATAATTTATTTACTAAAGAAACATTGATTATATTATCTCCTAAAATAAATTTAGTAGAAGCACATATATATATACATCGGAAATGAAGGAGGGGGAGGCAACAACAATGATTTAATAAACTTATTTATATGTTGTACAAGTTGTCAAGTGTTGTCAAGTCACAAAACAAGTTGTTGTACAAGTTCTCAAGTTGTACAAGTTGTCAAGTGTTGTCAAATGTTGTCAAGTCACAAAACTATAATATATACGTAATTTTTTTTTCTAATTGAAATTGAAAAGCAGTCAAAATGGCTTTAGGCAATCTAGTGTTAAAAAAAAATCTACTCTTGCCCCTTTCGTATTCACCATCTTTCATAAAAAAATCCGTACATATTCTTTTCACACACCAAGGACTTGTTCGGACCTGATCTTTTCCCACCCTATCAAAGTAGTCCGTCCAACACCTAAATCCTAGGTAATTTTGTTTACACTTTCCCCTTTGTTCAGTCTCTTTAAAGCATCTTGTTTTATTGCCATTGTCCTGTTAGCTTTCTTTTCGAAAGACATTTTCATTTAACAGAATATCAAAAATTCCCCAAAATATGTTAAGACTGTAGAGTCATTAGGTTAATTGGAAGCAGAAAAGATGAAAAATATGCAACCGCCTTCGCCGGGAATCGAACCACGGACCTCTGGAATACCGGCCCAGCGTGCTACCGTTACACCACGTTGGCACGTTAGGGAAGTGGGAGAAATACCTTATATACTCCCCTTTTTAAAGGGCGACTAGGGTTTTAGGGATCTAGTCGCCAAATCCTGGGTGCGGAGAATCATCACCCACAACCCATTTAGTTCGGGCGCCACTTGTAGAGTCATTAGGATAACTGGAAACAGAAAAGATGAAAAATATGCAACCACCTTCTCCGGGAATCGAACCACGGACCTCTGGAATACCGGCCCAGCGTGCTACCGTTACACCACGAAGGCACGCTAGGGAAGTGGGAGAAATACCTTATAAGACTTGTACGCTTAGATGTGAACTGAGAAACAATACCCCCAATGAACTGGTGTGAGTTTAGTTTGCAATAAGATGCAGTCACAAAACTTCATTCTCCTAACGCTGGAATTCTCAACCGGTGATACGCGTACCCAATGGTGGTACCCAAGAGAAAATAGGTGTTATGCAAAGAAACAAACAATTTTTAAACATTAAATTCAAAAATCTCGTGAAGAAAACTGGCTAACTTTTGGTTGAACCGGGGGGGGGGAATTAAGGCATTTCATATAAAGGTGTTAAAAATTTTATTGCATTTTTTGCAAAACCTATTTGTGTGAACAAAGATTGAAAAATAAATACAGACCAAACTTAAAAGTGGATCCTAATTTCCGGTTAAAACGAAGTGAAAAAAAAACCAGACATAAAGAAACTGATCTCTCTTAAACGGGCCCAAATTTCGCACTAAATTTTAGAATTAAAATAATATCACTTAAATATTGATAATTAAAAAGCTAACCAATTTTTAATCGAATATTTTTATGCGTGCATATTTAATACAAATAAACAAGGTTGTGCAAATGGCAAACTATCCTTTTTTTTTTAATATTTGAGAAATTGAAAAATAATCATTGTAAAAATGAAGTGGTGGAATTAAAGTTCTTTAATTTTTGTTTAGATGATACGCGTTAGACAAAAGGTTGAGAACAGCTGTCCTAATTTCTAAAATTAGAAGAGTCGGAGCCCTACCGTAGACCCTCAGGAAAGAGAAACAAGAAGAAATAAATAAAATGCTTAATAAACTCATTAATGATTAAAATAATTAATGATTAAAGTGAATTATTAGATTAAATTTATTAAAAATCAGATTATTAATCAAAAGGGGCTTTGTTCCTGAGTGACTATTGTTTTAGTTTTGCGATTTTGCGTCGAATCACTCTGAATGTCCGTTTCACTTTTCAGAATGTTGCCACCAAATATTATCGCCCTGTATTATATTTGAGGAAATTAAATAATAAAAAATCTGCATAAATGTATGTATATTTTTCGCATTGTGATAAACAACGGTACCTAGAGCCATCCAATTTTGAATGACGTAATCCTAGTGCGAATATGGGTAACTGAAATCCCAAATTTGAAATTCGTTTCATTATCGATTTCATATTTTGTAAAACTTTACCGAATTTTTGATTAACAAACTCTACGATTTCAAAGCGAGCAATGGCAACGTTGTAAAAAAAAAAAAAAAAAAAAAAAAATACTACAGGTACGTTTAATTTAAAATTATTTTGCGATATTTATCTTGAACTGAATTTTACGGTTTAAGTGCAAAGAACAGGATATTAAATAATTAAAGAAAACACACAAAATGTTAACAAACCGCCCCTTTAGACGTAATTTAAAATCCGAAACCTTTCAGATTTTCTTTTTTGACTTTTTTAAATTTATCTCTAATTTTAATAAATCTAATAAGTAATTTTTAATATAATTTTATTGCTAAAAATAAAATTTTCGAGATCCAATTTCTACTGAAATTGTTGTCCTATTCCATGAAAGTACCGGGGCCTTCTAATTTAGGGCTCCGGTGCGGTCTGACTAGAAATTTAATTTATCCTCAAAACTAAGAAGTACCGAAGCCCGGCTCCGGCGCAATCTAAGCTCTGGTTTTGCAACAATAGAAAGGAATGTGAGCCAGCGGCCAGCAGCTACCCGACTTTCTTCGTATCCTCCAAAGAAGCAAACAACGTTGCCATGTATTACAACATATCTTTAAATTTGTTCGACAGTTTCAAGAATTAACCGCAGAATGCGAAAACGGCAAAAATTACGGAAAAAGAACACTCGAATCCTTGAACAGAACAGGAAAGATAAACGCGTAAACAATAATTATACATACTGTACGTAATATTTGCTCTGTTTGGCCTAGACATATCTTAAAAAAGTTGTCGAGTTAATACGGAATGTCGAGATATCGGGAGTCGAGTTAATTAGATTTACGCATTTTCGCATTTTAGTAATTCATTTTTGTTATTACACATTTAGAACATGGGTGGGAGGTTCGAATCCCGCGAACGGGCTGGCTGCATGGGCGTTTTCGTGGTTTTCCCCATGTGTAACGTGTATACGAGCCAGTTTCCCTTAGACAGTTCTCTTTAAAAAAAGCTCATAAGGCCTATTCATTTCGTTTTGGCATTTTGTGTCGATTTACCTTCTGCGTCGATTCACGTTTCAAACTGTTGTCACCAACTATTACAGCGCTGTATTACATTTAACGAAATTAAATACCGAAGAATCTACATAAATGTATGTTTCTCGCATTGTAATAAAACAACGGTACCTAGAACCATCCAATTTTGAATAACGTAATCCTCCCGCGAATACGGGCATCTGGAAGCCCTAATTTGGAATTTGTTATATTATCTATTTCATATTTTTCAGACATTAAAGTATTTTCGATTAACAAATTCAACGATTTCAAAGCGAGGAATGGCAACACTGTACGAAAAAAAAAAAAAAAGACATTTTTATTTCCAGCGCGCGAGACTGTGTATCGGAAATTCTAAAGCTATGCTCACTTTAAAATTATTTTGCGATATAACTAAATTTTATGGTTTAAGTGCGAGGAACACGATATTTAATAAATAAAGGTAACACACAAAACGTTAAAAAAACGCCCCTTTGAACGTAATATAAAATCTTAAAGTTTTCTTATTTTTTTTATTTATTTTTTAATCCAATGAGCGGATATAATTTATCTTTGTTAAGTTACTTAAAAGATGCATCTGCATGGGTAATCCACGCATGGCAACGAAAGCATGGAGGTAGCAGAGATGAGAAGTAACAAACGTAATGGGGGATGCAGCTTCGAACGCAATTAGAGAAGAGAATAAAGGAGGGAGAAGGGGAGTCAAATCGGCAGCTGGTTCCTGCAATTTATGGTCAACAGTTACTGATAAAGAAGTGTGAAACAGAATTCCTTTCGTGGCAGCTCTTGATACTTTTCGATGTTTTCTTTTTTTTCCCTCCAAGTATTCCAGAACGGTAAAACTGCTCCCAAAACAAAAATGGGCGGGAAGAGTGAATCATGGGAAAAGGGAGTGAAAGATTTGTTTATACTTTTGTAGAGAAGTCGCAACTTTGCTGTAATGAGAGGAGTGAACCCAGAAAGGTCAGATGACACTCCAAACATTCAGAATAATCAATTCGGCTCTCGTCAAGGGCTTCCAACAACTAGTTCTCAATTTAGTAAAAAAAAATTGCAGCAGCTTTTAATCATAAATCCTGCTTCGTCGCCTGCTTCCTGGACATCGAAAAGGCGTTCGACAGAATTTGGCTTACAAGTTTGCTCCACAAAATCATCCAAGTTAAAAAAGCGACATTAATAAAGCATTTCTGCATAAATGAATGTCCCAATATTCCGCTTTTCGTTCCCATCATTGTAATAAAATTGTATTTTTATAGGTCCAAAGGTGCAATTTGCCTAGAAGGAATATTAATTTCGCTTTGCCATTTTGCGTTGCCTCGCTATAAATGTCGGTTCACTTTTCAAATTGTTGCCACCGAATATTATAATTCTTCATTAATGAAATTAAATAATGAATCTGCATGAATGTTATGTATGTTTCTCGGATTGTGATAAAACAACGGTACCTAGAGTCATCAAACTTTGAATATTGAACATTTCCACCCGAATATGGGCATTTTGGAAGCCCAAATTTGGAATTTGTTTTATTATCGATTTTATATTTTGTAAAACATTAACAAATTTTCGATTAACAAACTTCACGTGATTAACAAACTTCAAAGTGAACAATGGCAAGGCTGTACGGAAAAATCATTTTTATCTCCAGAGAGTGAGACTGTATATCGGAAATTCTAACGCTATGCTAGCTTTAAAATTATTTTGGAATATTGCTGTTGAACTTAATTTTATGGTTTAAATGCGAAGAACGTGATATTAAATAAATAAAGGTAACGTACAAAACGTTAAAAAAGCGCCCCTTTGGGCATGATGTAAAATCTGAAAGCTTTCAGATTTTTTTTATTTATATTTATTTGATTTTTTTCCCCTTACAATTATTATTTGATAATTGTGCTAATAGTTAGTAATTTTCTTTCAAATAATAAACAAAAGCAAAAGATCAGATTTTCACTTTGAAGGTAGGCAGTTAAAAATATGAGACAGAAATTTTGCAATCGGCTTTTTTTACAGCTTGCTAGAAAGAAACCTTCCTTAGGAATGATACTCGTAGGATAAAATAACACTCACTATAAAAGTTAAATGATACTACCCAGATAAAATATATTTTAAACCATCAATTTACGCTGTATTAAGCAACACACATTTTTAATAGCCCATATAAGTAAAAGATTTTTTTTTTTTGCCGTTAGAACACAGAAAAGAGACTTTTCTTCAAGATTTTTTAACTTTTTTCCAATTTGATTCTTTATAGCGGAAGCGTATAAACCGTATCCTAAATGATCTAGTTTTCGAAAGATTTCTGTTAATTCGCAACAAATAAAGTGAAGTGTTAATTAAACGTAATCGCCTTGAATGAGAAGGAATTAATACATTCCAGTCGAACATATCAAAGAATTATTTGCAACTCCTAATTAACCACGGCTCACCAGCGGCCGAGCGGTAAAGTCGCTGAACACTGATAGTTCGGTCCGCCGAGGTTCGAGTCCCGCGAACGGGCTGGCTGCATGGGTGTTTTCGTGGTTTTCCCCATGTGTAACGTGTATACGAGCCAGTTTCCCTTAGAAAGTCCTCCACGAAGGCATCCCTTCCCTTAGGCAGATAGCCCTAGTGTGCTTTGCCATAATCTCAATAAACCAAACCAAACCAAATTAACCACTTAATTAACGGTTAACTAGGCAAATGGTTAATTTCTAGTTAACGGCATCTTGTACACAATTGGCAAGGAAGTCCTTAGGTTTTTTTTTTTTTTAACACAGTATTTTTATCTGGTCTTTAAAATTTTCCTTTTAAAATGCTGCGCAGTTAGCTAATTTTCACACAGAATTTTCCATTTCCCTTTGTTCGCTCTAAGCTTGATCTTTCGACCTGCGGGCAGAGGCCCACTAGCGACCGAGAGGTAAATTCGCTGAACACTGGCAGTTCGGGCGAGATTCGAATCGCGCGAAAGGGCGAGGTTCGAATGTGCTAGCCGCATGGGCGTTCTCGTGGTTTTCCACCAGTGTAGATTGTGTATACGAGCCAGTTTCCCTTGGAAAGACCTCCACGAAGGCATCCTTTTCCTTAGGCAGAGAGCCCTAGTGTGCTTTACCGTAATTTCAATACATTAATCAAAATCAACACCCTGCGAGCTTAATATTTCAAAGACCTTAGCGGGGACAAAGAGCTCTTTACGTTCAAACGTAAACAAAATGTTTGCTGCTTATGACATGAGCCTTTAAAACGTCTAAGCATAATTTAGTTATTAATTCTACAAAATTAACGGAACTAGATTTGAAAGAAAACGCAGCCGATTTTTGTTTTATTCAGGGAGAATTGTTAATTATTTTTTATCGCTTACGAATCTTGAGATATATAATATAAAGTCAAATAATTTCTTACTTTCTCCTTCATGGATGGCTTTACCGCTTCCATCATGTTTAGCAAAATTCAGTCAGATAATCTTGAAGGCCTGCAATTCTGCCAGTTTCTTAATGCCATTCATTTCAAATTCTATTTAGCTCACCAGCGGCAAAGCAGAAAAATAGCTGAAAACTGGTAGTTCGAACGGTGTTCATATCCTAGCTGCATAGGAGTTTCGTCGTTTTCTTCACATTTTTGGCTTGGTTTATTTGATTGCACATTATTTGATTACAGTAAGGGCAGTGATACTTTTCTGAAGAAATGTCTAAGGGAAACTGGTTTCTTTTGGTGTATTAGATTACGGCAAAGCACTCGAGGGCTATCTACCTTAAGGGAGAGTTGCCTTCGTGGAGGACTTTTTAAGGGAAACTGGCTCGTATGCACGTTACACATGGGCAAAACCACGAAAACAGCCATGCAGCCAGCCCGTTCGCGGGATTCGAACCTCGGACCGAACTACCAGTGTTCAGCGACGTTACCGCTAGGCCACTGGTGGGCGTCTAAGGAAAACTGATTCATACCGACGTTACGTATGGGAAAAACGACGAAAACGCCGATGCAGGCAGCCCGTTCGCCCAAAATTGAGTCCAGGTCAAACTACCAGCGTTCAGCGACTCTACTGCTGAGCTAGTGGGTCCGTTTTTCTCACGTATAAAGTAACCGGGAGCCAAGAAAGAGGTATTGTCGTAATTGGCGATGTAGTGAATTTTGGTACTTAGTTATTACTTTTGTAACAGACAGCGCCACCTCTTTTTCCAGTCATTTCATCACACAGTTGGATGTGCCATCCGCCAATGAAACAGCCAATTAAAAATATTCAGAACTACCTTTCAAACTTGAATGATCAGATTTATTCTTATTTAATGTTTTTTCCCCCGTTTTGTAAAATACTTATTTTTTGTGCTGTGTTTTATATTACGGATAAGAGAATTTTCAGTGTACAAGAGTGATTTTTTTTTTTTTTTTAAATTAAATTAGCTGGTTTAAATATTTCACTGACTTACTTGGCCTTAATATAACTGAAAGTGAGCTCCTAAATGTTATCGATATAAATTATATCAAGAATTTCGCGCATCTAGTGAATGAAACACCCGATTTCGTACTGCTATTTTTAGTCGTCAAAATCTATTTACAAACAATTTGTTATAAGTACATAATTAAAAAGTCCGATGTGTAGACCACATGACTTCCTTGCGCGGAATATTAAATTATACGCATTTTTTATTATTTATTTTTTTTTATTATTTATTTATTTATTTATTTTACTTTATTTTATTTTCCCCTGCATTTTATTGAAACTTATTTCCTCGAATCTCATTAGAGAGAGATTTCTCATTCAATTAATTCAGTTCTCACTTCGCGACAAGACAAAAATACATAAAATATCTTTATTAAAAACTGAAAAATATAGAGAAACTTAAAACACCAAAAATAATTAAAGCAATTTTTACAATTAAAATTACTGTTTCTACGCAAAAACAAGCAGTTAAGCCAGCGAGCAAGAAGGCAGATTTTTCGGTGCACAAAACTGAGTTTACTTTCGGTCCCACTCAGCAAAAGGACACTAAAAGTGCAGAAACTGACTTAATTCACTATTTTGCTAAGTTTCAAATGTAAACAAATATGGCAGCTATAGTAAATAAATTAAGGCGTAGCCGCACTTAAAAAAACTTTTAAATTGCTAATAATTCTACAACTATTGCATGCAGATTAACTAAAGGCATAAGAACTTTAACCGGAAGATAAGAACAACATAATTCAATCAATTTTTAAAGCAAAACATGCACAATTTACCAACATATAAAAATAATTTTAAAAAAAACTGAGCTCACGCAGCCGAGTAACAAAGTGGATATATCTGCATATTTATTCACTTTTAGTGCAGCCGATTGCAAACAAAAAGGTAGGTGCACAACTACATGTTATATCATATATAAAATTTCAACGTTTTTGAGTCTACTCGTTTTTGATATATGCGAGCCTACATGCATACACACATACATACGTACGTCCAGACGTCACAAAACAAAACTGCCCTGAATCCTTTTTTAATCCTTTTTGTAACCCGTTTTGGGAAAAAGAGTCCTTTATTCTGTTCTCACCTACAGATGTCAGGCAAAAACATCTTTAATTGTATCCGATAGTAGTCAATATGAATATTTTCAATTGAAATAGGATACCCGAAAATTTTCATGATTCCAACACTTCTTACAAAAGTGCAACTTACTTACAACTTACTTCGTTCACTTGGCTGTCTCATTATGTACAACTTACTTCGTACGTAGTTTCGATTGCAACTTAATTCGTACAAGGAAGTAAAAAAAAAAGAGATAATGAATTTAAAAGAGGCAAATTAAATAGTGTTGCCGATTGAGGTTAGGTTAGGTTATTTAATTACGGAAAAGCCTCGAAGGCTATCTGCCTAAGGGGAGGTATACCTTCGTAGAGGACTTTCTAAGGGAAATTGGCTCGTATATACGTTACACGTGGGGAAAACCACGAAAACACCCATGCAGCCAGCCCGTTCGCGGGATTCGAACCTCGGACTGAACTACCAATGTTCAGCGACTTTACCACTCGGCCGCTGGTGGGCTGTTGCCAATTGAGACAATAGTTATTTCATTTGCTTCTTCTTTGTAACGTAAACGTGAAATTTATTTGAAAGTAACTGACAACAGATTTTCGAAGAGAGCATTTTAAAAACTCTTGCCAAATTCAACGGAAAATTGCATGTGAAAGAAACGGTAAGCATGAAACAAACAAAATAAAAAGGATGTATGGAAAAGAGGTAGCGCCATCTATTATAAAACTAATTAACTGACTAACGAAATTCGGTAGATCGCCAGTTGCGACAATAATAGGGAAGAAATCCCTTCCCTTAGGCAGATAGCTCTCGAGTGCTTTGCATTGATTTTAAATGATAAGAATGCAGTTCTGGAACTAGGGATTTTTTAGCCGGAGCGCACCGGAGCCCTAAATCGGATCTAGGATCTAGGATCGTATCTTTTCTTCTGGCATCAACTTCTAGGAGTTCTAACTAGTAGTTAAACATTTTACCAAAGGCTCTTAGTAATCATAGAGGTGTATTGAAAAATGCACCACATCCGAAGGCGAGATCGAAGTCATGAGATAAACTCAGTAAATAGTCATTTTTAAATGCAATTAAATGGCATGTCATTAGCAGTGGTCGGTGCAAAATAAATCCTAAGTTTCATAAAATTACTGAATAAAACGTAAAATAAGACTGTAGAAGTTCAAAAAGGCGAATTTGAAGAGATAATAATGTCCTTATTCTTCAGAAACACAATTCGGGTACAGTACAATTAATTAATCATGCAAGAAAATTTATTTCCTTAAAGTTGTAGAGTAAAAAACCACGTGATGCGAGATGGCCAGTAGCGAGTGAAGGAGTCATAAGACCGCGAACTAAAATTTTTCACTGTAAGCAAAGTCATTGCTATAAAACACTACACAGTACTAAATAAATTCTTGGTTAAATAGAAATAATAAGTACAATAAGTAAGTAATCTAAGTTGCAATCAAAGTCCATAAGCTTTGTCAGAGCATAGTCCAAAACATAAGCAAAACTTGATTCAATGAAGAGTATTAAAATACGTGAAATAAGTAGAATAAAATATATATACTGTACACTACCACCATAATGCATTATGATGGATAGTTCGCGGTCTTTTTACTACATGTTCCTCTGTAGGATCATAATTTGTGAGTTCTTTAATAGCCGGGTATTGCGAGTTTTTCATTTTTTCAAAGGAGTTGTGTGCAGTAGTTAGTATTTGATCGTGAATTGGCAGAATCTTTAAATCCTTATGAATTTGCGCGTTACGCACAAACCAAGGTGCTTTGGTAATGCTTCGAAGAATCTTATTCTGTAAGACGTTTATTTTCTGGCGTTCAGTTTTTCCAGCAGTCGCCCATGCAAGAACTGCATAAAGTAGAATTGGTCTGATGAGGGTGATGTAAAGTTTTCTCTTGATGTTGAGACTTAATTTACATTTCCTTCCAGACAGGGAGTAAAGAGACATGAATGCTGCATTAGCTTTATTGATGGTGTACTGGATATGATCTTTGAAATTTAAAGCTTTGTCGACGTACACTCCTAAGTATTTATATGAGCTTGCTACAGGAACCTAAATCAGATGAGCTCTGGTACTTCTTTTTATAAAACTGAACCACAATTTAACGGGGGAAACATTTAGAGTTTCAAACGTTTTAGTTTAACAATAAGCAGACTTTGCAATACTCTATTTCCCTAGAAATAGGAACTCATGAGAACACGAGGCGTTCACGTAAAGTCCCCTCACTCACATGCGGAAATCTTTCCTTTAAGGACAATAAATTTGGGGGGAGTTTGTTTAGGAATGCGTTAATTTCCCGCCATGCCATCGTATCTATTGCATTGTTATCCATGCTTACAGTTAGTTATCCTCCCAGGAAGGAAAATGTGTGTTCTGAAATGAGCGTTAAGTGAGAGCGAGTACAATAAGAGTGAAATACTGAGATAAACTGCTCAAGCACGTCCTATACATCGTCTTTTCCCACAGTATTCAATAATTGGAGGGGGGGAAGCGTAACCAGCAAAATTACATTCATCCTTAGGTGTTAGATTCAGAACTCATTTTACCTCTGACACACATCTGCTTGCTGGCTATAATTATATCAGCAGAGTGCCACGGTCAAAGAGGATGTTCTCTCTCACCAAGATTCCCCTCATTTTTTTGTTTCCACCCACTTATACCCTCATTCTGTTTCGCCCTGGAATTTTAATCAGGTATACTTTATGTATATTTAATTTTTGTGATGATAAAAAAATTCCACCCCCCTTCAGCTTAAATTGGGTCGGAGCCCACCAGATATTGGCTTATTTATTATATTTAAATTTATTTAATATTATTTTAATACTTTCATAATTTGCGTTTGGGCCGCACTTTAGACACCCATGTCCTAAATGTGTGATAACAAAATGAATAACTAAAATGCGAAAATGCGTAAAACTAATTAAAATTAAATACAGTAGAGTCCCGCAAACTCGAAAACTTTTACTTCCTTGTACGAAGTAAAAAGGAAGTATTGTAATCGCGAAAAGCTTCAGGCAGCATATTTCAACGAAAATATCCACTTTGACCGTTTTCGAATGCAATTTAACTATGTTTTTGCGTGATATCTGTACGAATCTGAGGACAGAATAAAAGACTCTTTTCCTCCAAAAAAACTAAAAAACTGCTTTAAAATGAATTCTGAAGAGAATTTTTCGTGGCGTCTGTACGAACGTATGTACGTACGTGCGTACGAACGCGACACACAAAATGTTAAAAAAAGTCTGGCCATAACATCAGATTTTTTTTTAACTGAAATAACTAACCCAAGATATGTTTCTTAAATTTAAAAAAATCTGACAACAGTCGAAATGCCCTGATGACGAAAGTATAATTTCTAGCTAGGAGTGGCATGTATAAAGAAAAGATACGGCGCCTGACTGGCGCCATAACGTAAAAGATCCAACACGAGTTGTTTCAGAAAGCAGCTGCAAAAAACGTTATTCATTTTTGCTTTGAGGTTTGGCGGAGGAGATATATACAAAACAAATTACTAGTGTTTGGAGACGAAATTAAATCTGGACTCATCGGAAATACCGACTTCAACTTTATTCCCTGCGTAGGAATGATGGCGCATCTAGTATCGTTCTGTTTGATGCGTGTTCAGCTAATGAAAAAAAAAAAAAAAAAATTAACTAACAAATAAAGGTTTAACCTTTGCCCATACCATTAATGTGGGAAAGTTATTCGAAAACAGAATGAAAGAGGTTCATTACAGCAGAGGATGCTTGGTTTGCGATCACGTTTGTCCACCACCGTTTTGATAACATTACAGGAATGAGAAAAAATGCTCTTCAAAACAGCCATGAAAAACTATCTTAAACATAACTAGAAACATATCGATAAGCAAATAGTCTGAAAATGTTAGGCTAAAGTTCTGTTCATATTTATGCTGTTTATAGATGTTATCGTTACTGACACTGCAACTTGAGGGTCAATTTGCCCAGAAGTATTATTAATTTCGATTTAGCATTTTGCATTGTTTCATTTTTCAAATTCTTGCCACCAAATATTATCGTCCTGTATTATATTTAAAGAAATTAAATAGTGAAGAATCTGCATAAATGTATGTATGTTTCTCGCATTGTGATAAAACAACGGTATCTCGAGCCATTCAATTTTGAATAACGTAATCCTCCTGCGAATATGGGCATCTGGAAGCCCAAATTTGGAATTTGTTTCATTATCGATTTCATATTTTGTAAAACTTTAACGAACTTTTGATTAACAAACTCTTGGATTTCAAACCGAGCCATGGTAACGTTGTACAGAAAAAAACATTTTTATCTCCAGCGCGCCACACCGTGTATCGGAAATTCTTAAGATGAGCTCATTTTATAATTATTTTGCGATATTGCTCTTGAATTGAATTTTATGTTTGAGTGCGAAGAACACGATATTTAACAAATAAAGGTAACACACAAAATGTTAAAAAAAAAAAAAAAAAAAAAAGGCCTCTTTGGACGTAATTTAAAATATGAAACCTTTCAGAATCCCCTCCCCATCAATATCCGGCCAAGCGTTAAATTCTAACAACTCATCTTTATTAAGGCCACTTTAGATCCACTATTTGGATACATGTCTTTGTAATTTAGCAATTTCTATATTTCAACTTTACTTCGTGATTTTAACTTTTATTTGGCCACTTATTTAATTCGGTTTAAAAAATCGATGTTTTGATCCTATTAACAGAATTATCGATCACAATAAGCGATGTATTTTTTTATTGTGTGTTACCTGTTTTCGTATGGGAAGGACGTCGACAGTTCGATAACAATATCCGAATAAGATTAACCGCAATCACGTAAAGCGGCGACTCCTGTATTTTTTTTCCGGAGGAAACAATATTGTTGCGTGCGTACGGGTTCGTTACGAAATGAATGCACAAGTCCGATGAAAAATGAACAAAAATTTATTATTATTACAACAAATATGATTAAATGTCCTCAAATAATCGTGCAGTATCACAATATATTACAGTAGTTATCTTCTAACTACTGAAACGTTCAAAAGAACTTAATTCAAAACAGCTAAAGAAAGCTAATCCTCGAATTCGCTACAGTCAACAAGAGTAGTTTTCTAAACAACAACAAACTAAGTAACTAGTACGAACTGAAGATTTTTTAAAATGGCGCGCTAGAATTTTTTAGTACTTTCTCGCGCGGGAAATAAAACCATTTAATTTATAATTGAACTAACATAAGCTATTTAAATGCCACATCCGTAACAATATAATAATTATTATGCAAAAATTCTTGCATATCCAGTTTTTATCTTAACACCTCAAAAGTGTCACAAGCTCCGTAAAATACGACAGCTTACAAAAACGAATGACAAATTAATTAAAAAAGAACTAAAAGTCTGAAAGCTTTGAGATTTTACATTAACGCCCAAAGGGGGGCTAACTTTTTGTGCGTTACCTTTAGTTATTAAATTTCATGTTCTTCGCACTTAAACCATCAAATTCAATTCAACAATAATATCACAAAATATTTAAAAGAGCATTAAAATTTTCGATACACAGTCTCGCGCGCTGCAGATAATCCTCCCCCCGTACAATGTTGCCATGGCTCGCTTCGAAATTGTTGAGTTTCTCAGGCTCGCTTTGAAACTGTTGAGTTTCTCAATCAAAAACTCATAAATACTTTACAAAATATGAAATAGGTAATAAAACAAATTCCAAATTCGGGCTTCCAGATACCCATATTCGGGTGGAGATGTACGTTATTCAGAATTGGATGGCTCTAGGTACCGTTGTTTCATCACAATGGGAGAAGCATACATACATTGACGCAGATTCTTCATTAATTTATTTCTTCAAATATAATACAGGGTTGTAATGTTTGGTGGCAGCAATTTAAAAAAATGTGTGTGTGTGATTATGGCAAAGCCTCGAGGGCTATCTGCCTAAGGAAAGAGATGCCTTCGTGGAGGACTTTCTAAGGGAAACTGGCTCGTATACACGTTGCACATGGGGAAATTCACGAAAACGCCCATGCAGCCAGCCCGTTCGCGGGATTCGAACCTCGGAACGAACTACCAGTGTTCAGCGACTTTACCGCTCGGCCGCTGGTGGACACTTCAATTTAAAAAAGTGATTCTCCGTTTATAGTGAATCAACGCAAAATGCCAAAACGAAATTAATAGGCCTTCTGGGCCAACGCCTCTTGGGATAAAAAGAAGAGAAGAGGAATCGGAATGTTCTAAATCTCACTAGCAATCTACGGTATAATACTATTAATTAATAATGTAATTGTTTATAAAAACTTTCGTAAAGCTATGTAATCCTGCAAACATACAACAGTACACACACACAAAAAAAAAAAAAAAAAAAAAAAAAATCAAAGCTCTGTTCTGGAAAACTCTTTCTTTCAGCCCATTTCTGTGAATTTTTCTCTCTTTGAGGCTGGTTAGCAAAATAACGGTTTAAAATTCTTAGTAGATGAAAGCACACGACGTAAGAGATATCTGCCTAAACGGAGCGAAGCCTTCGTAGCGCATTTTCTGCAGAAAACTGGCTCATGAGAAAACTATGAAAACATTATACAACCCATTCGTCAGAAATTCAACTCTGGTCGAATTATCAGATACAAAAGATCTCATCCACTCCAGAAATTTTATGAACTGACTGGCACTTTGTAAGCTAAGATCAGTAACTGAAAAATCAGCATTACATTTCTTAATATTTACCTTGGCTTTGAATGTAACAAATTCTGGCAAGTGACTTGTGAACTATGAACTACTTGGAGGAAATCATGGCTAGACTGTGCTGCAGACAGACTGCAAGCTTAGACACTAGTTTTTATTTTTATTAATTTTTTTTAATATGACACTTTATGTGAAGGCAAATCATGGCCTCGGAAGTTAATAAGGATCCTAAAAACAAGCTCAATTAGAAAGAAGTGGAACAGACTCGGAAGCACCAACAGGAACGAAATAAAATATTCATTTTGTTGTTGCTAATGCCAACTTGTCTGACCTATAGTCAGTCCAAGCCAAAGAAATTCCTCGTGGCTATGAGCGCAAGTTTTACGTTTGTCGTTGGCAAGAGCCATGAGCACCTTCCAGGTGATAGCGCTATTTAGCTCAGTTTCGCCCCCAATTTTGATGGAGAGCATTCTGAAAGGGACAGATCCGCGAGTCTCCCATCCCTCTTCCCCTACCACCAACCTTTCGAGAAGACTTTCGGCTCGCCGATATTTAGAGTACCCCCATGCCGCACAGACACTATACATGTACAAACATTCACGCGTTCTCCGGGATTCGAACCTGGGACCTTCGGCACGGCAGTCAGCGACGCTAACCACTATGCCGGTGGGGTGGCATATTGATCTTAATACTTTGTTGCGCCAATTGCGTTCATTAGTAAATTTACAAACATGACTGATCAATAGATACGATTTATCAATAGGTTTGTTGATTTAAGACTAATCAATAGGTTTTGTTGATTTATTTCTCATTTTGTTATCCAACTCAAGAAGGTTGTTTTTTCCCATGTGCAACATGCGAGCCAGTTTCCCTTAGAAAGTCCTCCATGAAGGTATCTTAGACAGATAGCCCTCGTGTGCTTTTCCATAATTAAATAAATCCCATTCGCAGTGAAAACCATCATGCAAATACGAAGAATTTTTAAAGCATGAGCAAAATTTCTAACATAACATATTTGGCTGTCATTATTTCATATATAAAACCTATTTTTTTTAAGGCATAAAAGGAATTGTTTGAAAAGAAATTTCTATGTTTTTTTTTTGGCTGTATGCTAATCTCCTTTATTCTATATTAGTTTTAAATTTTTACCTTGAAATCTTGCCTAAAATCAAACGGCGAACCCTAGGTGTGCCCAGACCGGGCTCACCGATAATCTAGGACAACTCAGAGTCTGTATTCTTTGTTTCTCCGCATCTCATCGTTGACATTGTTCATTGACAACAATGCTCGTTTCAGCAATCTTTTCGAAGCTCTATTCAATCAGTGTGCCCACTTTGGGCACACAAGCAGAATTAAAACGATAAGTGTATCTTATCATTTTAATTCTGTGGACCAAATGTTACTTGTGTACTCCTCTAGACCTAATTAGACTGTCTACCTTTTTTTTTTTTTTAAATCAAAATTCTGACTTTAAAAGATAACGTGCCAGAAAGGGTTAAGCAATGGGATTTCTTTTGAAGCACTGTGGCATGACAATGCTTAAAAATCTTAGCAGCCCTAAGAATCCTTTTCTGGATTCTCATATTGAATTTTTCCCAGAGTATTAAACGTTGAAAATGAAAACGTAAGCGTATTATAAAGGAAAATGAAGCCGAAAAATGCTGCGACTGCTATTTAACTCTAAAGAGGGGTTATCATTGAGAAAATGAGAATTAATATTGATTAAAATTGCATTTTAGGTAGTTATTACTGATTTTAATAGATTGCAATATTTGAATATGAATTCTTTGAATATTTAAGAAAACAAATTATGATTGCGAAAATAGAAAAATATTTCCTTGGATTGTTTCCTTCCTCATAGAATGCAGATGAATTCTTTTTTTACTTAATGAAAACTAAAATATATTTGCTAATTAATCTGTCCTCTACGAACACTTAAGTTCAGTGATCTCTATTAATCTGCCATTTGTTTTTCTTAATTTAAATGCTTCAAGAATAATTAGAAAAGAACCTAATTCTCTTCTTCCCCTTAAATTCTTCACTTGTAAAACTGCATTTTCAGCTATAATCATGTGAAATAATTCTTTTAATATAATTCAGTGCAGAAAAAATAAGATATATAAACAGCTTGGAAATGGAATCAGCACTGAGATCTGTTTTAGAAATATGATGAAGTTTACGAAAAATATGGGAAGCGAAGTAATTCCGTAGAATATTTTATAATTTTTTATCAATGTGTAAGATTTTCACTTGCGCAACTCTCAGTTACTGTAGAAAGTGACGAATGTTAAGAACTATTTAGCGAATCATCGCTTAAGTTCGTGTAACAGTAAACAAAAAGAGGGAAGGGTAACTAACACTTTATTATTACAGTAAGATTTAATAAAACTCCGTTTTGGAGTGTACAATCAAAGCCGACACTGGGGCTTGAACTTAAGAGACTAAAAATTAAACTAAAACTAAGATTAACTATAAAGAAATATAGCCAAAGCTATCAAGATTCTAACCGAGTTGGCCCCTTAATTTTATTTGACTACGAAGTTTATCAAGGGCTTGAGTGCGGCCGAGCGTAATAACAGCTTTGAGAGAGAGAAAGTGGCCAAAAGGCAGACGCGCGGAGAGAATCAGAGTGCAGAGAGAATCAGAGTTTCTGCTGCAGAGAGAATCAGAGTTTCTGATTCTCTCTGCAGTCAAATAATAAAGTGAAAATGAAGAATTCACACTTAAAAACACACAATGACTCTGTAAGTAACTTCGCGGTTTAAATACCGCTCCTCCTCATTAAGTATTCAGAAAAATTCCAAAACTACGTTCTGGCCGGAAGTAGTAAGTTGAAGTTAAGAATTTGACAGGAAAGGAACTTTAACTTAAAATTTAACTGTTAATAAAATTAGCATAATCCTTACAAATGATCAACATGTAAATATAATTTAATAATTTAATGTGTATGTATGTACCGTGAAACACCGAAATTGGAGAATGTCGACTTTCACCGGAAAATGTCAGCATTCACCAAATACGTCGGTGAAAGATAGAATATTGCATTACATTCTTGTATATTCGGACCCTCACCGGTGTATGTTGACAATCACAGATATGCTCTGTTGTAGGTCAAAAAGAGAGGTCATAAAGTGTCATAATAGTTTAAGTTGTTGCAATAAATAAGATTTGAATCACATAATTTAGTTAGTTTTTTATTACTGTTATTTTATTTTCTCATTTAGAACGTACTGTATAATTAAGTAAGATTTTAACTTCTATTATTTTCCTTTCACATTTTGAATGTACTGTGTGTTTTAAGTTCTTATATTCTTATTTTAAGTATCACGTGTATATTTTCGCGACATACACCAAGCGACTATGTGAATGTTGACATTCACCGGTGAAAGTCGACATTCTCCAGATTTCGGTGTTTCTCCGTAACATATATACTACATATAAATAAATATACATACACATTATAAGATATATATGCATGTATATGTGAGGAGAACGTTCATTAGTGGCTGAGCGGTAAAGCCGCTGAACATTGGTAGTTCGGTCCGGAGTTCGACTTCCGGTGAACGGGATGGCTGTATGGGCGTTTACGTGATTTTCCCCATGTGTAACGCGTATGCGAGTCAGTTTTGCTTAGGAAGTCCTCCACAGAGGCATCCTTACTCTTAGGCAGATAGCCGTCCAGTGCTTTGCTATATTTAAATAAACCACAACAAACCATATAAATAATTTTAAAATCGATATATTTTATATATACTTATAAAATGGTATATATATGTAATTAAAAACTTTCCAATTGCTTCAGAACCTAACTAACATTTATATTGATATTATATACATACATTAATGAGCATTGTATATTTAAGATTTTTTCTTTGGTATATTTATACCTTGTTCTGTATTTTGTTGCATTTATTTATGCCTATATATAATAATAGGTTAAAAATTAAAAACAAAATTTTTAAACCCGTCCTGCGCTATAGCTGCAGAATTAAAGTAAAATAAACTTAAAGCATCTAAAGTTAAAATTAAATTGGAATCAAAGCAAGGCAATTCCTCAACCATATTAATAATTGCAACCGTGTATAAGAGGTTTAACTTAATATCGAAACATATGAAAATTAAAACAAGAATTAAATAGAACAAACTCGAAAAAATAAAAATGCGAAAAGGAAAAATATAAAAATTAATAAGATGCATAAGATGCTTTAAGTTCATATATTTATATATATAATTAAGGATTCCACCTTAACTAATACGAATATAACCAAAATCTGCATCAATAACGTATTGTTCAGTAAGATTAACTTCATTCTTAAGAATTTTCTGCAGTCCAGTTTGCGTTATTTTATTCATAAGTCCCTAATCAGAATCCATTAAGCGTTTACGTGGCGTTAGAAAATTAACTAAAATAAAGCAGCGACCGCAAGGTATTTGTAATTTGGTAAACTGTCCTTTAGACGTGAAAAGGTCGAAAGACATTTGTGTTAAGACTTCTCAGATACTTCGTACACATGTAACACAGCATTCTAAATGCAAATCTCGGTATTTACACTACAGATTCATTCCATGTAACAAATATGCGCCTTTCTACTCCTATGCCTTTAAAAAAAAAAAAAAAAAAAAAAAGATGCTATTTGCCTTACAGTTTACTGTACAAAATTGCATTCATTCATAGAATTAAATTTGTTTTCTTCTTTTCCTCTTCATAAAATTGAATGCGGAGAAGTTAGATTGAAATGTAGAAAGAAATGTAGGTACACCTACATTTTCCCATGCCTCCGAAGCGGGTTGTCACGCCCTTTTTCGGCATTTCCCTTGTTTAGACTCGTTTATAATTTATGACTATGTGACTAAGACCCCCTAGGATATAAATGGCCAGTTCAACCCCCTACCAGATGTTCTCAAACTGCCCCTTCGGCAAATAAACGATAGTCCACTTTCAAGGGGTAGAACTACTTGAGGAAAGAAATATTATATCTTAGGATGAAATCCCAGGCCTTTGATGCTCTGTGCCCCCCCCCTTCGCTCATGGAGGTAGGAAAGGGAGGAGGGGCCATTCCGCGCTAGAAGTGAAGCACTGCTTTGAAGCTTGGGTCACCAGACGGGGTTGTTCTTTGTTTACATTCAGAAGCTCGCTTGACAAGATTCTGATAGTATTTCGACACACGACAGTTCCATAGAAATCGAAAAAGGGACACTTTCGCATGAAAGAAACATTCATAGTGGGATGGATAATAGCGATTTGTATAGTTTAGTGACATTTACGCAAAAATCACATCTTGGTTATTTTTCGATAACTAACAACAGCGATTTTGATTATGAATTTGTTTTATAAAATTATAAGCTGTTGCACTACAAAAATATAGATTTTAAGAAAATTGCTAAAAGAGATCTGCCAAAATTTATTTTCTAGAAGATTTGAAAAATTTGAAACTTGATGGCTAAATGTAAATATAAAATTATGTATGTTAAAATATTTGTAATTAGGCACATAGGTCAGATAAGTTTTTATTAAATAGAGTAACGCATGCAAGCGCTATCTGCCTAAAGAGAGAGATGCCATCGTGGAGGAATTTTGAAGAAAAACTGACCTTTGAGTGGGTATTAAAAATAATACTTATAATTTTCATTCAAATTATATTCATATATATTTTTATGTAAAACTTTCGGGTGTATGCTAAATTAGTGTAAATTACTTTACACGAAAAATATAGTGAATGCACAGAAATTAAAGATTTGCACATGCCGGAAATGATAAATAGGAAATATGTATGGGTATTTATGCATGTGCTTGCAAAAAGCATGTATCTGCCTTTGACAAAATACTTAAATATTCATTAAATTATTTATAAACGTATTTGAAATGAAGAATTTATTCACTTATAAACAACTGTAAAAGTACTGTGAAGAAATCTAATGATTAAATGTATCTAATTTATAATGATTATAAATGTTATCTAAATATATAATAACCTTAATATTGAATAGTAAACATAAATTGAAATCCTGTTGACAAATAGGTTATAAAACTATTTAAGCAAGAATTGTTCGTATTGGAAAGCAATCTGTTAAAAGGTATTGTAAAGCAAATGCTATGAGATGCGCACTTAAGAACGTAATAAAGAGTTTTGGAATATGTATTGTTGAAATGAAGGGTTAAAAAAAAAAATCTGATAAGTATAATTAAAAGAATTATTCCCTTTACATTTTATAATAACTCAGTTACAAGTTTTAAATAATAGTTAAAAAAAAACTTGTTTTATTCCCTTTCAGAAATGTTCAGAGAAAGTCAAATACTATTTAATACCTATTTAATTATTAGGAATTAGCGAAATACTTATTTAAAGTATTTCGCTAATTCCTAATAATTCTTTAATTTAAAATGAACCGAATAGAGCATTAATTATAAATTGACTTACATTTTTCGATTTAAAAGAAGCCAAAAAATCATGTCATATTTAAGAAAGTATTTTAGGAAGAAGCTCTATAAATAGAAAAGAAATAATGCATAATTTTAATATTAATAATACAATAAACTTTGATCTTAATTTTTGTACCTTAACCGAATAAAATCAAATTACCTTAATTTTTTTTTCTAATGTAATTAATGAAAACTTGTGAAAATATTTCATTCAAATTAAACCATTCTGAGAAAACTGTCCTGTGAAAAGTATAGCATTTAATTCCGTTCAGAATGAAATGTTGTTTAAAAATATGTTGTTTTCACATACTTAGGACTCTGAAGTGTTGTAGAAAAAGAAAATATATACATTTATATGTATATTTGCGACGTAATTACAAAATATTTACACCCGAACGCGTCAAATCCCATAGAACTCAATGATAAATGACCCAATGTTTTGGTCACCACGTAGGGATCGCCGGTGCTTCAGAGCAGGGTACGGAGAAACTTGTTTAGGGCGACTCCTTCTTACTTCCTACCTCCATGCCTTCGCTTCTCTGGAGTTCCACTCACTGTCACGTGCCCACTGCAAGAAGATTTACTAGCCGTTAGTAAAAATAGAGGGCTGAATCATGATGACACACAATGATTTTTGAAATCGAGGCCTGACCCCAAGGAAAAAGATTTCGATTCCCCGTTGTAGATGCAATTTAAAGTCCGGGTTTGCGATTATTATTCAATTACAATATTACTCAATTTTTAGCTAATGACATGTCGCATAATTTTTTTTTTTTTCATCGTTTGATTTCAATTAAAAGTATCGGTATTTGCACAGGAAACAATTGTTTAATTTTGCATTTAACTCTGAATAGGAAAACACGAAAATTACAGTTAGTAAAAATTAGGAGGTTTACTTAAAAATTATATTAAATTCGAAAAAAACTAATGGATCCCACAGCCACGTGATTTGGATTTAAACATTTAATATACAATGAAGCTTCTTCCAAAAGTCACCAGCATTTCCCAGAGTAAAAGTAAACACTTACTTCTGCTCAGCATCACCTCTCTAAGACGAGTACCTCCATCAAAGACCAAAATAATTAGAAACGGGGATGATAGTCTTAGAGAGGATTTAATATATTTTACAGTGCATCAGTGCGAGATCCAAAAAAATCCGGACCACCTGGTAGCCCCTACACGGTTGGTGGCCACCTCTCTAAGACTACCACTTCCAAAAGTGACCAGCATTTCCAAAAAATATAAACAAACACTTCACTGAAATCATCTCTCTAAGATCATTACCTCTACAGAAGACCAAAATCAAGGAAACGTGGTTGGATATCTTAGAAAGGATTTTTACTCATAGTAGTTACATTTATTACAATTACGTGTAAACCGTAAGGAAACGCATAAGCGGAAGAGCGGTTATGTCGCTGAATGCTGGTAGTTAGACCTAGGTTCGATTTTCAGAGAAGCGGCTTACTGCGTGGGCGTTTTCGTGTTTTACCCTTATGTAACGTGGATACGAGCCAGTTTTCCTTAGAAAGCCCTCCACCTTCATTTCTTTTCATTCTTCATTTCCCTCCACCTTCATAAAGGCTATCTGTCTGATAGCCTTTATGCGCTTTCCTATAATCAAATAATTAAAAAACAAATTAAGGAAACTTACTCTTTTTGCTTCCTGGGTTGCGCACCAAATAAATCATAGTGGGAGCTTGCCTGAAACATATCAGAACGGAAAATTAAATTAATTTTATAAGTCAGCGTGGTGAAAAGTGATACGCCGTTTATAGCGAACCAACGAAATACATGTTATTTTAAATTCTAAGAATCATTCACATTAATAAATTCAATTTCAAACTGAATATTAGGACTGATTTTTGGACTTGCGTTTAATGGAAAAGCTAGTAAGAGATTCAATATATGAACAAAATTAAACACTACCGGAATGACATATTATGAAAATTACGAACTGCAAATAATATACCACGATTTCTCTTAACTTGCAAAGTTCATTCCAAAGTACCAGAATCCTGCCTAGTTACTTCTTTGATTTATATTTAGAAAATATGCCTACTGATTATTCGATCATAATGCGAATTATACAGAAACACATTAATATATAAAATAAGTACTTTATAATAAATAGTTACAATTAATTTCCACTTCTTGATTTGGGATTACAAAACGAGAAACCTTTCCTTTAGGGGGTCGCCTTTAATAATTTTCAGGTTTGAGACTAAGGAATACAAAGGAATACAAAGGAACTTTTATTTTCCGCTCGCTGCTATCCCTAAACTGGGGTAGGTCATGAAGTTATTATTTCATAGTCCAATGCTGGAATTTTAACTTTTGCAAACACTTGAATTTAGCTGTTTCAGGTGCTTCCAAGGGCCTCCTATCTGCGACATACAGAGAATTGCATCACTGCAACATAGAGGTAGGGGGCCCTTAAAAACTTAAAAGAAAACGAATTCTATTATCTACATAAAGATTCTAAAGTTAAAAGTAAATTGGAGTCAAATCAAGGCTATTCCTCAACTATATTAATATTAACAATCGTGTAAAAGGGGTTTAATACAAAATCAAACCATATCAAAATTAAAATAAGAATAGTAGTACAAATTCTAAAAATAAAAATTAAAAGCAAAAGGGAAAAAAATACAGGATAAAAAATATAAAAATAATAACTAATCTTCTTTTATAAAAAAATTCTAATAAAATATTCTAATTCCTTAATAAAATATTCTAATATATCTTCTTAATAAAATATTCTAATTCTGAACTCATCAAATGAAAATGAATTAAAGCTTCTATATATATGTAATGGAATCCGTCTTAAAGTTTAAACGCGTAAATGTAGTTCAGCAGGACATTAAAAGGGCCCCCTAAGCCTTCGGGCTCCTATGTGACGGCATTCCTTGCATACCCTTATTTACGCCACTGTTGGTATTTTATAAGTTTTGACGTTCTAAATATATTTCAAAATTTAAAGAAATGAAAAAAAAAAAAAAAAAAAACTCTCTTTTCAGAATGATAAAAAAAAAACTAACAAAATTAAATTATATAATAAATATGTTACATCAATCAATGTACCTTGAAATTCAAATTCTTTTCAATTTATTTACGTATAGCATATTCTTGTAGCTTTAGGCTTAGGTTTCAAAATAATCCCGCTTCTGATTTATGTTAACTTCCTTAATCTTAATAACTTACACGTAACGTATTCGTAAAAGTACATAACATAACAAACGTACTTACTGCATCGTACCATTAAACATTTCAAGCGTACATCCTCTCAATGTATATATTTTAAAATTATAAATAGGACGACATCCAGAAATTAGCTGTTGCCATTTCTCACCAGATAGTTTGTCTAATAACAATTAAATAATTTACAATCGTGCTTACATATCTAAGAGGAAAAATCCAGCATTGTGTTTTAGTTCTTGTGATAAGAATAAATTTTGGCGCCCCACTGACCTAGGCTCCCTTTTATCCGGTGAACAATTTTGCCACCCCCACGCGGCGGCCTTGATAGCAGTTCTTTCAATCATGGCCGTACAAAGAATAGGAATGTACAACGTTCTTCAGTTCATTAAAAAAAAATCTGATGTGTACACCACATGACTTCCTTGTACGGAATATTAAATTATACGCATTTTCTCTTGCATTTCATTTAAACTTATTAGATTGAATTAAACATACTTCGCCGACAACGCATAAACCACAATAGAATAAATGCATTCTTTAAAATTCACTTTGTTTACCATAGCGACACTCTGGCGCTAGGTTCACTTAACAGTATTATATTTCATTCATATTATAACTCAGAACGCACAAAATTTATAGCATTTAAAGAATTATCCAATCGTTGCCACATGTTCCATTCAAATAATAAAGCTAGAACGATGTATAAAAGAAATGAAGCAAACAAAACAAAAAAGAAACAGTTTTTCACAGACGATTGAGTATTTCTCATTGAATTAATTCAGTTTTCACTTCGCGACAAGGCAAAAATACATAAAAACTCAAAATATCTGTATTAAAATTTACGAAGTAAATCTTAAACGCATATTTCCTCGAAAAAATTCAAGAAAGGATTAAGCATGATTTAAATAATAAATGAAGGCGTTATCTTTGTTGTTGTGAAGCTAAGCTTCTCTAGATTGGCAGCAAATCCGCTATCCTGCTGTTTCAAATGTAAACAAGAGCAATGGCCGCCATCAAATTAGGCTTAGCGGCACTTAAACAATTTTAAAATTGTTGATAATTCTAAAATATTGCATACAGATTTATTAAAGGCATAAAACTCTTAACCGGAAGATAAAAACAACATAATTTAATTCAATCATTTTTAAAGCAAAAAATGTACAATTTACAATCATATAACAGTAAAGAAACTGAGATCACTGAGCCGGGTAACAGAGTGGATATATATATAAATATATTTATATACGTTTGGTGCGGCCGATTGCAACCAAAATACGAGGTGCACATCTACATGTTATAGCAGTCCTATATACAAAATTTCAGCGTTTTGAGGCTACTCGTTTTTGAGTTATGCGAGATACGTACGTACGTACAGACGTTTGTACAGACGCCTCTTCAGAATTCATTTTAAAGCAGTTTTATAATTTTTTTTTTTTTTGAGGAAAAGAGTGTTTTATTCTGTCCTTACGTACATATATCCGGAAATACATCGTTAAATTGCATTCGATAGCACATTTTGGTGACAAGTACGGAATGAGTCGTGATTCGTACTGAGAAATGTATCAATGAAGGCCAGCAATTTGAACATGACACCATTTGGAACATTCTGTTTGACCAGTGAATTAAGCATATCCGAGTATTTTAAATAGTGTCTAACCTTTTAAAAGGGAAGCACTACAAGTATTTTTGTCAACTGTGCAGTCGGCGATATCCTGATCTGCGATATCCTGAATGGCGTCGCGAAATGTTGAGTGTTGTTGCGCTGAAGATCTATTCGATTTTGTGTGGAGGAAATTCAAGGTACCGGAAGTGCAGCTTGAGAAAATATATCATAGAGATAAAACCACAAAATCTAAATTTACCGAACCTATTGGAAGGTGGGTTGTCATCTTTCAGCTAGCTGTCAGGAAAGGTGCCAAATTGCGATTTGAAGAATCGCTTAAATCCGGGGGGGGGGAGGAAAGTCGATTTCGCTAAGGTTTACGATGAATTTTCGATAAATTTTCTTATAGACAAACGATATATTTTTCAGCAAACTGCGGCTTCGTGAGCCTTTTACGCTGAATTAACTTTTTATCAGTACAGTCACTGCGATGTGAACCAAAAGCAAGTTCTGCGTTTAGCACCAAGTTTGTGGTCTAAATTCTTCGTTGAACATTTTAGCAAATCCTTTAACGAACAGGGAGGCTGGGTGGAGTTCCAAAGAAGAACAAAAAATGAATTCGTAAATTTGTACGTGAGAATGGATCACTTTCCCTACTTAAACATCGTTATAAAGTGCATCAAGCTGAATTCATGAGAATACTTAATCCTGAAAGCGACGACAAATCTACTAATGTGAACAACTCTTTAATAAGGTCTATTCACGGTAAGCAATCTCAGAATAAAGATGTCGAGCTAAAACGATGTAGAGTATTTTCGGTGCAGAAATTTCAATTAGAAATGAATTCGGAAAGTGACCTGCTGGAAAGTTCTCAGCAAACCGACTCAGAAAGTCAATTAGAAGCTGACTCGGAAAGTGAACGGGCTCAAAAAGGGACGCCTGCATCAGAAAATCAATCAAAGGATATCTCAGAAAGTGAATCGTAACAAGAACAACTAAGGTCCGAATCAAGAAATCGTCAGAAGATGACTCAGAAAGTGAATCGCAGCAAGAAGAACCAAAGCCTGGATCGAAAAATCAGTCAGAAGAGGACTCTGAAAGTGAATCGGAACAAAATTGAAGGTCTGGGTGTGAATCTCGATTAGAAGATGACGCAGAAAGTGAATTGCAGCAAGAGGTACTAAAGTCTGAACCTCAATCTCGATCAGATGAGGACTCTGAAAGCGAAACACTGCAGAAGCTATACTGAAACTTGATTGTAAATTTCAGCAGAAAGAAAGACCGATTCGTAAAGCCAGTCAAAAGTTCGCTCAAGAAAGTAAAGTGGAACCGAAAAAAAGACCAATTCGGAAAGTCAGTCGCAGAAGTACACTCGGCAAAGTGAAGTGCAGCAGAAACAAAAATTGACTCGGGCGAAAAACAAAAGCAACTAAAATCTGACTCTGAAAGTCTACAAAAAGCTGAATGAGGGTGAAACTTAATTACAGTTTGAAGCAATGTGACCAGCTCGTGGAACTTTAATGTTTAAAGAGGTATGTTCAATAGCAGTGAAACTAACCGAAACTAATGGCCATGTCTTAATGAAAGACTGCAATCATTAAATACATATTAATTTTTACCATTTTTCTTTACGTTGTATTTTTAAGTGAAATTTTTATGTATGATTTTTGAATGTTTTTATATTTTAACCTTATAAATTCACTTTTTAGAGTTTCTTTTAAACCATTTAGACCTGGTATGTATTAACATTTTAAGTGTTTAGCGGTGTACTTGTGGACATTATTATCACTTTAAAAATGCACGCAAGATATTTTAAGTTAGCATTTAATTAATCCGAGATCTTTAAAATTACAGGTAGGTGGAAATTATAATATAGTTTTAATGAAAGTAAAGAACACTGTTAAATCTTGTAAAAATAAGCAATTATAAATTCGAAAGATCCGAGACACATTTTCCTTTGAACAGCTTGTAATTTTTTGTTTCTCGTTTATTTAATTGTTTTAAGGTTGTAAGCATTTTTATGTAACCTCGACTTGCAAATATTTTTGCTGAATAAGAAATTTCACTCTCCAATAGCTTTGAAAGATTATACATGGCAGTTTCATACAATAATAAAACCTTTAGCAAACAGATTGTACATCTTTTCAAATAACCTCAAATAATTTCGTCGAATAAGAAATTTCAGTTCCTGATAGGTTAAAAAAAAGTTATACTTTGCAGTTTCATACAGAAATAGAACTTCTCTAGCAAAAATCTATCACCTTTATCCAATTTAAGTGGATTTTGACGTGCCTGATATTCTGATGTAAAACATTTACTTGGTCGATTATATGCCAAGCTCGAAAATTAGAATTCTTGGCATTAATTAACCATAAAATAACATCCACTACCTATAAATCTTGCAATCTTAATTTTATTCTGGGTATTAAGCCGAAGTCTGAAATACTTAGTAGCAGATAAAGTATTCTTATTTCGAGAAAAATTTATTTCTTGTATCTAGAAATAATGTTTGCAATGATAATGAACCCAAATATTTGTTGCGCTTTTGAACAAATTTTAGTGATCATCAGTATCGAAATAATGTTCATTTGGAACAGATAATCGTGAAACGAACTGTGAATTTCTTCTATTCATGTCATCATAATCATTCCATCAGCCACTGTGCTCAACACCGCTAATTAAACCAATTATCCTAGTTAGCCTATGTTACTAATGTATAAACGTTGCATATTCAAGTCCTTTAAAATTATGTGTCATTCCTTTCAATTTAGGCTTAGCAGCGCGGTAAAATCACTGAAAACTGGTAGTTCGTCCGAGACTCGAATCCACCAACGGGCTGGCTGTATGGGCGTTTTCGTAGTTTCTCTATGTATAACATGTATACGACCAGTTTCCTTTAGAAAGTCTTGCACGAAAGCATCACTTTCCTTAGGTTTAACTTGGCTTAGCCCACAGGGTTAACTTAATTAACTTAGCCCTCGAGGTTTTGCTGTACTTAACCAAACGAAACCTTTCAATCTGATATGAGGAAATTCTTGGATATTTCACTTTTTTAAAACTGTTCTTGCATGTAAACCTCAAGATAATTATAGCAAGCAAGGTTTTTAAATACATTTAAAATTTTATCGAATATAGGCACATTAGTTTTCTTACGATTTGATTATCTACGGTTATTTACTTATGACAGATTCTTTTTAAGAAACGATATTAAGTTTAAATCCATATGCATTTTCATACGTACGTTTATGTGCATTTTAAAACTGGTACCATAGCAAACATGGCTTCTATGCAGAGTCGTAGCTAGGGTTTTCAGCGCCCAGGGACAACTGAAGATTTCGCGCCCCCTACTGCTTGCCAAAGGATGGAAAACATTTAATTCTAAAATGTCGTAATATTAGTTTGGCGCCTTTTGGATTCTGCGCCCGAGGACAGATGCCCCCCTCTAGCTAGCCCCTGCTTCTATGGTAATACCATGATCTGAATAATCCTAATGCATAACCCATATAGTATAGTAAGTATAGAATCCCATATAGAATAGTATATTAAGAATCCATCGTTATATAAATAAACCTGCTTGATGTTCTTTATCTGAACGTTTTTGTTTCCCCATAGTTATATTAACGTATTTTGAGTATTGGGCAATTTGCGAGAGGATTCATTCCGTATAGAACATTTTAAGGCAATCGAGCTGAAATTTTCTTTATGGAAGGGGAAAATGAGAACAATTCTGCAGTCAAAGCGTTCTCCGAGATTCGATGCAAGATTAGTCTTGAACTATTTGGTAGTTACCCACTGAACTAACTGACTGTTTAAATGTCTTAACTTAGTGCCCGATAAGTTAAGACATTTAAACAGTCAGTATTTTCAGCTTCTGCAATTAATTACAATTCAGTAGTTCAATATAATTCAACAGTTATATTTAGATTTTTGATATAAGAATTCTAAAATGTTTAAGCAAAGATTGACTGTATTTTTGACAATACATTCAGTTACGTACTGCGAATTTAACAGTATAGGACTGACTGCAGTTATAACCATGAGTGAAAAAGATAGGATTTTAAATTGCATATCTTGTTTGCATCTTTTAAATTGAATATTTTTAATTCTTAACACAGTTTCCAAGGGGAACAACAACGTTTTCGTTTTCAGAATGTACATAAAACTTTGCAAATGTATCATTTTATTTCAATTTAGTTTATTGAGAAAAGGAATTGCAAATGTATCATCTTTATCGAACACATACCAAACAATTTCCTCCAGAAAAATATTTTTCTGGAGGCCCTGAGATCAAAATTTCTGTGATTAAGCATAATTTCGTCATTAGCTTATTCGGATTGTGATATAATTTTCATAAGCATGGCATTCACACTTTTTAGGGTATTATTTGAATAAAATGGGGTGAAACAGAATGGCACAATTAAAACCATTTTATTAAAAATATTAATTAGAAAACTATAATACGCTTGTGAGAGATAAGAATAATACGCTTTGAGAACTTCGCTACTTACAGATGCAGGTGAATCAGCCCCTTCCCCCCCCCCAAAAAAAAGAGGTTACAATCATCGGCATTTTTTTTTTTTTTTTTTTTACTTATTACGTGCTCCGCCCTTAGGAATACACTACACGAAAAAGGAGGAATGCCCCGTGGAGGACTTTTTAAGGAAAACTGCCTCCTATCCACGTTACAGAAGTCACCTGACTAGCTCTCGAGCCTCCAGTCTGCTTTTAAGAGACAAAGCGCTGAAAACTTCTTCACCTCATTTAAATAATATATATATTAAACTACAGATTTCACAGATGCAGGCCCTAAACTGGAATCTGTAAGGTACTGGTAAGAGTAGGGGGAAATATCCCTTGCTGGTTAGCCAGTATACAGACGAATGTATCAAAGTATGCACATTACACATGGGGAAAACCCCGAAAACGCCCATGTAGCCAGCCCGTTCTTCGGAACTCGAACCCCGGACCAAACTACCAGTGTTCAGCGGCTTTTGCCGCTGGTGGGCAAAGTATCAGCATTTGAAAAGTAATTACTGTGAAGCTAATACTTTTTTCCAGAGTGTAGGCAGATGGAACTAGTTGTTTAGCAGCGGTTGTTAGGGTAGGTGAAGTAAGTTCGCAGAAGCTTCAGAGCAATTTAAATCGCAAGACCTTTAGAAAAGTGGTTTCGCTTGCAGGTGCGAGCCGCGATTCGTTGTTCTGATCGAGTATCTGGAGGGTGTACATACTATGACTGCCGATCGTTACTGTGCCTCTTAGACAAGATTACGTAAAGACATCCAACGCAAACGCATCCTGTAGAACAATGGGCCCATCAGCGGCCGAGCGGTAACGTCGTTGAACACTGGTAGTTCGGTTTGAGGTTCGAATCCCGCGCACGGGTTGGCTGCATGGGTGTTTATGTGGTTTTACCCATGTGTAACGTGTATACGAGCCAGTTTCTCTTAAAAAGTCCTCCACGGAGGCATCTCTCTCTTAAGGCAGATAGCCCTCGAGTGCTTTGCTATAATCTAATAAACCAAACCAAACCTGTAGAACAATACTCACCAAACTCGACACTCCATACTCAAGAATTGCTGCAAAAGTTTAAATGGGAAGTCGGGAGTCTGCCCCCATATAGCCTAGGTTTATCCCAAGTTAATTTCTTTCCTCAGAATTGAAGGATCATTTATCTGGAATGAGATTCTCTTCAAACAGTGATGTGAAAACAACCACCTAGAAGTGGCTCAATGAGCAGAGACATGATTTCTGCAAAACCGGGTTAAACAAGTGGTGCTGTGTTCAGATAAATACCTAAATACGTTTGGTGATTATGTGGAAAAATGATGGACCAAGTGTGCCTCTTAATTTCCTTTTGTATTTTCTGTATATTTTTAATAAATAATTTTTGTTACTCTTGCAACCTCTTTTTTTTTTTTTTTTTTAATCCGCCCTTGTATTTCTAAAAAAAAAATTGTTTAATGCGAATTACCTAAAATTGCCTGATATTTCAGTAATAACAGTTTTAGAGGAAATATGAACAATTAATAATAAAAACTAGAATTTCAAGTAAAAGCAGAAAAAGACTAGGCAAGTGTGCGTTCGCTAATGAATGACGCACTTTAATTACTTAAAAATTCTAATGACTTAAAAAAAATCTTACTTAAAAATTCATTATTTAAATACGACTAATTTAAAGTTATGAAAATGCTTAATTTTCAAATATTAAGCATTTCTTTTCTTCCAGTCTTCAACACAATTCAGTACGGTGAGCAGTTTAAGAATAAATTTTTAAGAAATTGTCTCGATATTGTCGGTGCAGAAAACGAAGCTTGACAAGAACTCGTAAACTCGTAAAATGAATTAATGAAAACTTAACCACGAGTTGACCGGGAAAGTGAACATCAGAAATGCTCGTTAGAAACTAATACAGAAGGCTGTTTAGAATTCGACGAGAAATGTGAATTCAAACGGTTGCGACTGAAAATCGGTTCGGAAAATTTACAAGATCCTCATAGAGAGCGCAGAAACTGGTTTTCAGTCTGAAATAAAACACCAAAGGAAGAGAGATGTTAAGAAAGCTTAAGAGGAAGGGGATTCGGTTTCTTTTGCTTATGGCAAAACACTCGAGAGCTATATGCCTAAGAGGAGGGAAGCCTTCGTGGAGAACTTTCTAAGGGAATTAGCTCGCATACATGTTAACGCCATGCAGCCAGCCCGGTTGCTGGATTCGAACCTCGGACCGAACGACCAGTGTTCGGCGACTTTACCGCTCGGCCGCTGTTGGGCCAACGAGGAAGTGGAAGTAAAATGAATCAAAATGTAGTTATGCGGATTGAGTGCCTAGTCCTTGAAATACGAATGTACAAGAGATGCAGAAGAGAATTTTAATATATTAAAGTAGTCACACTGGGGCGAATAGGTAAACCTTTAGGAGTAATTGTAACATTTAAAATTGCATAAATTTTCTCTACCTATTTTTTTCAGCATTGTATTTTCAAGCAAAAATTTTTATTGGATGATTTCTTAATAGATGAACCATTAAGCAAAATAAGTAGATGCTTAGAACATCGAGCAAAAGCGGCACCCCAAAAAAGAATCGAGAACATCAAAATGTTTCATCTTTGACGGACTTGACAAAGTTATGAGCCTGAATCTCTTGGAGCTGCTAAAATTGTGCTTCGCTTTTTTATTAGAGTAGCAAAAATGTACTGTATTCATATTTTCGCAAAATTTTTCATTGCCACTTTTATCACGAAATGAGCAGTACATTTAAATTAAGACCACAAGCGTAAATATATAAAGGGACACCAGAATGTTTTAAGCGCCTCTAAATGTCTTAATCCGGGACATATATTAGTATTTTTAAATCAATATGCAAAGCATTTATAAATTAGTATTTGCGTTATTCGGGTTTTTTTTTTTTTTTTTTTTTTTTTTTTTTTTTTTTTTCCTGTAGATTGAGTAACAATTTTAATGAAGTTAAAGAAAATCTCTTGTAAAAATGCAATATAATATCTTCAGAAGATCCTATAGGAAATTTCTCTTTTTTTCAGCAACTTCAAAACTTTTTAATTAATCATTAGTTAATAATCATTTGTCATTCTAATTTTTTTCCAATTAACCTCAACTTTTATAAACCTTATCGGTGGCCGAGCGTTAAAGCCGGCTAGATACTGGTAGTTTTTCCGAATTCAAACACAGGTGAATACGGGTCCGGACACCAGGGCGGCTTCCGTAGACTATTCGGGTATTGTCCGGAGTCCACAAGTGTCTAGGATAAGCCACTCCTGATTCTCCAAGAGCACCGGGCCCACCAGCGGCCGAGCGGTAAAATCGCTCAACACTGGTAGTTCGGTCCGAGGTTCAGATCACGCGAACTGGCTGGCTTCTTGGGCGTTTTCGTGGTTTTCCCCATGTGTAACGTGCATACGCAGAGAGGGCATACGTAGAGGGGGGCAAGGGGGGGCATCTGTTCCCGGGCGCAGAATCCAAGGGGCGCCAATCTGATGTTACGATATTTTAGAATTAAATGTTTTCCATTCTTGGCAAGCAGTAGGGGGCGCGAAATCTTCAGTTGTCCCTGGGCGCTGAAAACCCTAGGTACGACTCTGTGTATACGAGCCAGTTTCCCTTAGAAAGTCCTACACGAAGGCATCCCTTCCCTTAGGCAGATAGCCCTAGTGTGCTTTGCCGTATTCACAATCCACCATACACACACACCAAGAGCACCGGTATCAGACATTGATTCACTGAATTAAACTGATTCATTTGGTTAAAAAAAAGGGCTATATGGGCGGTTTCGTGTTTTTCCCCCATGTGTAACGTGTACACGAGCCAGTTTCCCTTAGAAAGTCCTCCCTTAGACAGCTAGCCCTCAAGACTAGCCGTAATCTCATAAAACCAAACCAAACCAAACCGTTCGTTTGGAGAGGTGTTGATGCACTCAGGTAAACAGAAATATACCTGCATTTGCAAGTAAAACATTATATACATGAGTAGTCGAAGCCCTGAGTTATATCACTCATGATGATACACTAAAATACACGTTGAGTTATAAAGACGTATTTCGTACATACAACTAAGACGTTAATGTATTTATACACTGTCCTGAGTGCATTAGCTCTGCACAGAAAGGTGCAAAGTCCTCAATATGAAGCATACCATGTGACCGTGTGGGAAATGTATAGTCGAAATAATATTAGCATTATTAATTGCCCTGCAGAATTTTGTCATAGCTACATACTTCTATCTGAATGCGGCTATCTACATGCGTCTGACGAATACACTTAGAGTAACAAGCGAATGCGATTCCAACAGAGGCGAATGGGCTGCATGGTTGGCTTACCACAAAACAGCTTCACTTTGAAAGCAGGGGACTACAAGCGGTCAGACGGAAAAACCGCTGAACACTAGTAGTTCTACTCTGCTTCGATTCCGGCGAACGGGCGAGCTGCATGGGCGTTTTCGTGGTTTTCCCCATGTGTAATGTGCTTACGAGCCAGTTTCCCTTAGAAAGTCCTCCACGGAGACATTTCTCCCCTTAAGCATACAGCACTATTATGTCGTGGCATAATTTGCTAAAGTAACTAAAATAGTATATTGAAATAATCTCGCAGCATTACGCGAAATGTAGATTCTGACGAGCTGACATTAGTTGCACTTTTGATCTGATTTCTGAAATGCCAGACTGGCATCTTAAAGAGCTCTCATTGCCGGTCGCAGTAAGCTGTGCTGTTTTATTCTTCTTAACTCGTATGTTTCCTCATCAGGCACACAGTGGTTAAGCATTCTGAATACTGGTAGTTCGACATGGTTTCGGTTTGATCCCGGATTCCTGCAAGGCAAATTTTTGTGGTTTGCATCATGTGTAGGGTGAATATGAGCCGGTTTCCCTCTGAATATCTTCCACGAAGGCATTCCACCTCTTAGGCAGATAGCTCTTGTAACTCTGACGTCCTCAAATGACTTACCTTAATTATTATTATTATTAATTATTTTTTGAATATCTTAAATGAGATACATTTTTTACTATTTTTTCCAAGTCTGAAATGGGGAGAAGAGAGGAAGTGCAGTACACATACTTGAAAAGTAAATAAACGAATCGTTAAATTCTAATGGTGAGGTTATTTAAATACAGCAAAGCACATGAGAGTCATCTGTCTAAGGGAAGGGACGCCTTTGTGGAGGACCTACTAAGAGGACACTAGCTCATATTAACATTACTCATGTGGAAAGTAAACATGCAACCAACTCTCTCGCCTGAAATCAAAGCCAGGTCGAACTCTCAGCATTCGCCGGTTTTAATCACTTTGCCATTGGGGGGCGGGGGGGGCTATAAGTTCGCAATTGAATTTTTTTAATACTGTCTGAAATGGGGAGGAGGGAGGAAGTGCAGTACACATACTTGAAAAATAAATAAACGAATCGTTAAATTCTAATGGTGAGGTTATTTAAATACAGCAAAGCACATGAGGGCCATCTGTCTAAGGGAAGGGACGCCTTTGTGTATAGAGATCTTAAATAGGTTTCCTATATATACTTTGTTCCAAACTAAGTTTTTTAAGTCACCTATCTTTAAAGGTTATTTACCATTAAAAATCTGTTTCAGTTAAACTTTTGTATCTGTACATTAAAGCACAACACTTACCAAACAATTATCTACAAGAAGACGCAGGCGGCAGCAACGCTGTTCATAAGCCAACGTTAAACGAAATACGTTGTTTTTAACCTCTTATAACAGTGTTACTTAATTTCAAATAAGTGTATAAAAAGAGTTTTTTAGATATGTCATTCAGTTTCATCTTTATTTATTGAAATAACAATCCTATATTTCATACTTCTACAAAACTTTTTACTTCAATCGAAATGAGGATGGCAGTATATTTTCTTGCTGGAAGTGTCTAGTTCGCGCTTATATCTTAATAGAGAAAATGCCCTATAAAGGAAAATTTCCCATTTTTACATAATCGTACATAATTTAAAGTTTTCTGCTTTCCTTTAAGTTCTTTTATTAAATAGAATTTTTAAAATATTTGATTCACTTAATTATCACACTAAATTCTAGAGAATGTTTAGTCTAAATGGGAGTTAGCCCAGATTAATAGTCCCGAAACGGCATTTTCAGTTGTATCACTTAAATGCTTTTAAGATTGTTGCCACAAAATATTATCGCCTTGTATTATATTTAAAGAAAATAAATAATGGAGAATTTGCGTGAATGTATGCATGTTTCTCGCATTGTGAAAAAACAACGATACCTAGAGTCATCCAATTTTGAATTACATAGTCCTCCACTCTAATGTGGGCATCTGGAAGCCCGAATTTAGAATTTGTTTTATTGTCTATTTCATATTTTGCAAACTTTTAACGAATTTTTGATTAAAAAAAACACTACAATTTCAAAGCAAACAGTGTAGGGGAACTTTCTGGTCAGGGCTTAATTTCAAAAATTAGAAGTACCGGAGCCCTATAGAAGACCTTCAGGAAAGAGGAACAAGAATAAATAAAGAATAAGATGACAAATAAAATCATTAACAATTAAAAAATTAAATAATTAAATAATGGTTAACTTAATTAAATAATTAAAATTAAAATTTAATAAAATGCAAAGAGATAAATTAGAATTTAATAAGCAATTTTATTAGTAAAATAAAGTTTTCAAGATCAAATTTCTACTGAAATTAGGTACTTACGTATTAACGCAACCAGGCCAAAATTCGCATAAATTGCCAAATTTGGCGACACTACTTACGGCAACCCTACGTGTTATATGTAGTTTTGTAAAAAGAGCATGTGGAGATTCACAAAATTTTCCTGCATTTTCGTGCAAATTTTTGTAATTTATTAGCAATTAAACCCTTCCGGTTTCGAATTTGAATAAGTTGCAGAATTATTTTTTCGGCGGAAATCTTTTCCCTATTGCTTTAGCACTGATTGAAAACCGTATTCGCCATAACCATGTAGACGTCGACTTATTTTTACTTAAAAAAACATCCCAGAATTGCAAAAAAATGGCATTGTGCACACTCTTGACTTTATCCATGTACACTGCTATTTTCTCATAAATTACAAAAATTTGCACGAAAATGCAGGAAAATTTTGTGAATCTCCACATGCAAAATAGCAGTGTACATGGATAAAGTCAAGAGTGTGCACAATGCCATTTTTGTACAATTCTGGGATGTTTTTTTAAGTAAAAATAAGTCGACGTGTACATGGTTATGGCGCATACGGTTTTCAATCAGTGCTAAAAGCAATAGCGAAAAGATTTCCGCCGAAAAAATAATTCTGCAACTTATTCAAATTCGAAACCGGAAGGGTTTAATTGTTATTTTATATTTTAAAACAAAATAATATAAAAAACTGTATTAAAAATTATCTGTAATTAATAAATGTACATTTTCTTTCTATTCATACTTTTTTATTCAAACTTACAAATCGCGCCAACCTGGTTGCGATAACACGTAAGTACCTGAAATTATTCAGTTACATAAAAGAAGTTCTTATTTAGGGCTCCGGTGTGCTCCGGCTAAAGTAATAAATTATCCCCAAAACTAAGAAGTACTGGAGCCAGGCTCCTGTGGGCTCCGGCGCAATTTAAGCCCTGTCTCTGGTGCATTCGAACTTCTACGACCCGAGAAGACTATTTTAAACTGGATCAAATAAAATTTTAAATCTTTTAAGTCATCTCTCATTTCGGCTTCACATAATATCGTTGATCACAGACCCAAGTGTCAGTGTCTGCCTGAAAAAAAAAAAAAAAAAAAAAAAAAAAGGTTATAATTCAGTGCATGCCGAATTTATGGGCCTGTAAGTTATTTGTAAATCATCCTTTAAGTCATCACTTTGTTAATGAGAACAGCGGAAAATGTTAAATGAGGCCCCTGAGCAAACATTAAGTGGCATACATTCATTAAAACACCTTTGAAGATCATAACTTGAGTGTTCGTAACTCGAGACACCGTTCATCATGGTGGCTTCTTTTGCTCAGATAACGTTTGTGACCCGAGTTTCTGTTATTTCTAATAAGGGGCGGACTTACTAGAGAAAATCGGCAAGGATTTGCCTATTACCAAGGTTCCAATGGCAATCCTTAACCTGTTATTATGGATAAATAAATGATGAAATATTAAAAACGAAATGGAGGAAAGAAAGACCATTGCATAAGGTAAGCAAAAAAGAAATTATTTACCTTTAAAGGATTCATTGCAAAATGTGCCTACTGCTAAAAAAAAAAAAAAAAAAAAATCAGCCCATCTCTCTTAATTTGGGAATCTCTTGGGCTCAAAACCCGGAGGAAACTTAAATGTTTGTAAGTGGATAGTGTCTCTCCGAAAACCTTTTATACTGAATCCACGCATCACCTCGAATTGATCACCTCGCACTGATTAGAAAATGGTTTTGTGAAATCGTAACTGACGTACGAGTACCATAGAAAGAAGAAGTTTTTAGACAGAAATTTTTACAGAGTATACTATGTTCTATTCAAAGCAGAATTTAATTAAAATAGCTATAAAATTTATGAAGTTTGCTTTCAATTTTTATGCAAAATGTTCTATCCCATTTTGTCTCTCCTTTTCTAGATGCAATATTAATATGCTTTCATACTATATGGAGCGCTGAGCAGTTATGAGACTACGGAATTTGAACCTAATTTAGTCATCTATACAGTTTAACAACTTCTCTACAATTCCAGAACCTCATCATGACCATCGTTTCTATTTCATTTTCCTTGTTGAACATAAGACCACTTCCAGACTGTTTCGTTCTGAGTTGCTGCATCATCAGTCTTCGTCTGAAATAAACCTTATTTTTCCTTTTTTCTTTATCAACCTTCACATATTTTTTCAAATCTTCAGCACCGCAAGTCATTTCAAAGAAGCCCGATTTCAGTTTCAGGATTCAGTTTTTCCAGCCAAGAATGATAATCTTTTAACTCGATTTCAGGTTACTATTCAGTGCATCAAATATGCGAGTTTCTTCTAAGAAACTGTAAACGTTTTGCCTTTGATGATAATTTTGAGGAGCAATGAAAAAAAATTTGCAAAGTGCATATTTCCCACACAGATCATCGAAAATTCGGCTTAATGATGTTCATGTTCTTAGATTAATTAAATCTAATCGTATAATATTATTAGCCCAGAAGGGCTATTAGTCTCAAAACGGCATTTTGCGTCGAATCACTTTAAAATTCCAAATCACTTTTCAAATTGTTGCCACCAATGTTATCTTCCTGTGTTATGTTTAAAGAAATTAAAAATAATGAAGAATCTGTATGAATGTATACATGTTTCTTCTATTGTCAAGAAAGAACTGTGCCTATACTCATCAAATTCTGAATAACATAGTCTTCCACCCAAATATGAGCCCTTGGAAGCCCGAATTTTTTTTTATTTTCTATTTCATATTTTGTAAAAACTTTAACGAATTTTTGATTAAAAAAATCCAACAATTTCAAAGCAGTGGCAATACTGTAGGGAACAACATGTTTTTATTTCTAAATACCCAAATTTTCGAATGTTAATAAGTGGGGGGGGGATTCGAATGTTAATATTTAAGGCAAGGGGGGATTTAATAATGTCTAAATAAATTAAAGTCAAATAAAAATTTGAAGGAAGACATTTTTTGAGCCACCTAGTATTTTTAACACAACTATCAACAAAAAGAGAATGTTTTTATTTAAGCGACACAAACCAACATGCAATAAAATTGTCTTGTTCTATATTACTTTTAATCACCGCTTACAAACTGAAGATTCATCACATTTTTAAACATCAGTATTGTTGTTTCTAAATATTTCTCACATGTATATAAATAAAAGAAGTCATAATTCGGGTGAATCGCCAGACTTTATACAGAAACATTACATAGGCTTTTTCGATTTAATGTATTTAAGGGAGGAGGGAAACCTTAGTTTTTGCAAATAATGAACTGCGCATGTAAATACTTTAAAAAATTAGTGCTACACAAATAAATGAAATTCGTGTGGTGATTGAAAATACTTAAGTTTTATCCAATTCCACTTTTCATGAATCTGTTTCTCTGATTCCCATATACTCGATCCCTCACAAACGACAGGATTTCTGTGTCCTACAGATTTCTGTATTTTTCTGTCTCGTTTACAGTGTCTGGTGTCTGTACATTCATACATATATAAACCAATAATTCATAATCTTTTATAATTTCCATATACCATCTCCAAGGAACACAAATTTAAAACCATCAATGAAAAAATATATAGAATTTAAATAATTATTTTTAATAATTTCAACATTTTGTTTAAATCTGCTAAGAAAAATCTTTAATCGTAAAAATAAATTTTAAATTTCTACCGAGTGATCAAGACCTCTGAATACTTGTTTTTGACTGTTCTAGAAATTATTCGACCGATGTTCAACCTCTAACTCAATATTCGCAGACCACCCCTCGTTGAAAGAGAGAACGCCAATGTAAAATTTAGGGGGAAAAAAAGAAAATCTTAAAGCTTTCATATTTTATATTACACCTGAGAGGGCGTTATTTGAACGTTTTGTGTGCTACCTTTATTTATTAAATATATTTATTCTTCGCACTTGAACAACAGAAAATTCAATTCAACAGTAATATCACAAAATGTTTAGAAAGAACATAGCTTTAGAATTTTCCATAGACAGTCTCGCGCACTGGAGATAAAAGTTTTTTTTTTTTTTTTTTTTTTTTTTTTTTTTTTTTTGTACAGTGTTGCCATTCCTTGCTTCGAAATCGTTGAGTTTGTTAATGTAAAATTCGTTCAAGTTTTACACAATTTGAAATAGATAATAAAAAAAATTGGAAATTCATGCTTCCAAGTGCCCATGTTCGGTTGGAGGACTAAGTTACTCAAAATTGGATGGCTCTAGGTATAAAGTATTTCTCCTGTCCTCTTAGCATACTTTCGTGGTGTGGTGGTCTGCACGATGGGCGCATATTTCTAGAGGTCCTTGGTTCGATTCCTGGAGAGAGTGGGAGGGATTATTCAGTTACAGCAAAGCACACGAGGGTTATCTGCCTAAAGGGAGGGATGCCTTCGTGGAGGACTTTCTAATGGAAACTGTTTCGTATACACGTTACACATGGGGAAAACCACGAAAATGCCCATGCAGCCAGCCCGTTCGCGGGATTCGAACCTCGGACCGAGCTACCAGAGTTCAGCGTCTTTACCGCTCGGCCGCTGGTGGGCCTCGATTCCCGGAGAGGGCGTTGGACCTTTTTCACATCTTCTGCTTTCAAAAAATACTTAGCGTCTGTACATAATGTCAATAAGGTACCGTTGTTCTTCCACAGTGTGACAAATATTCATGCATTGATGCAGATTCTTCATTATTTCGTTTCTTCAAATACAATGCAGGGCGATAATATTGGGTGGCAACAATTTGAAAAGGGAATGAGTGTAGCGAGTGAAACGATGCAAAATGCCGTTTTGAGACTTTTGGGCTTAAAAAAAAAAAAAAAGCAACCAGTAGATGTTTTCATGCTTCCCCTACACACACACACAGGGAGCAAAGAAAAGGGGAGAAAAATTTAGCAGAAATTTATTTGTTCTTGAAGAAAAGGAACTTTAGTCTGACTGCTGTCGAAATCGATATTCAAAATCTACATCATACTAAGGTTGCTTCTTTTGCGTAATTTTAAAATCCATCTGTATCCAAATAAATCACCAAACAGTTAACTGTTTGGTGATTTTTATAATTTATTTTGACAACTTTACTTGAGTTTGAAAGAAATTCGTTGTCTTATATTTACTTCCTTGTAAGATGTAAAAAGGAAGTATTGTAATCGCGAAAAATTTCGGTTATCATATTCCAACAAAAATATTCATTTTGACCGCTGTCGAATGCAATTTAACGATGTTTTCGCGTCACATCTGTAAAAACTGTTTCTTTTTTATTTGTTTAATTTTTTATACATCGTTTTAGATTTATTACTGTATTTGAATAGAACTTTTCGTAATTCTTCAGATGATATAATTTGTGTGCACTCTGAGTTATAAAATGAACGAGATGTAACGCTGTTAAGGAAACCTAGCGGCGAAGTGTCGCTATGGTAAATAATTATAGTGATCTTTAAAGTGTGCATTTATTCTATTGGGGTTTATGCCCTATCCACGAAATAGATTTAATTCAATCCAATAAACTTAAATGAAATGCAAGAAAAAGTGCGTATGATTTAATATTCCGTACAAGGAAGTCATGTGGTATACACATGAGATATTTTAATATAATACAAGGCGGTAATATTTGGTGGCAATAATTTAAAAAGTGACACAAACAAGTGTTTGAACTAGTGATGGGCAACTTCGGTACTTTCTTGTACCCGGTACGAGAGTAACGGGTACAGACAAGTACCCGGTAAAAAATACCCGTTACTCAAGTAACCGTTACTTTGAAAAGTACCGAAAATCGATTTCAAGTACCGAGTACCCAAGTAACGATTTGGAGTACCGAAGTAACGAAATACCGGAGTAACTGTTTGCTGTACCGGAATACCTTAGTAACGATTTGGAGTACCAAAGTACCCTAGTAACGATTTGGAGTACCGAAGTGCCCTAGTAACGATTTGGAGTACCGAAATACGCAGCTAACAATTTTGCGCACTGAAGGAACTCTGCCACGTCACCACGTGTTTGATTTTATCTGTACGGAGTAAGATATTCAATATCAGAAAAGATGTCAACTACGGAAGTGTCTGAGGAGCAGGCCATTCATGGACACAAGAAGCGCATATCACCATTTCGCAAATACAACCAGATACTACTGTCCTCGTACCAAAACCGAAGTGAGCTGAACCCTCATCGATCCTCCAGTAACGAATACCGAAATACCGAGAAGAGACGCATATTTTCGTTACAAGGTAGCGAATACCGAAAAGCACCCGTTTTGGTACAGAAATAACGAATACCGAAAAGTACCCGTTTCGGTACAGAAGTAACGAATACTGAAAAGTACCCGTTTCGGTACAGAAGTAACGAATACCGAAACGTGCCCATTTCGGTACAGAAGTAACGATTTCGGTACTGAAGTAACGGGTACTTGGATGTACCGATTTTCAGTACCCGTTACAACTAAGTACCCGTTACAAAATACCCGGTTCGATAGTTCCGACGCATCACTAGTTTGAACACAAAATTCCGTTTCAAGACTAATAGCTAATCAACCTGAATGGCTTAATAATCGGTATGCGGGAATCATGCATTGAATTTCAAATCTGAATATCTTTATTTCTCCTGCAGCTTTTATGTTGAATCCCTAAATACTTTATGTGTTATATCGGTGCTTTCAGTGACCATTTCTATATATTCTATTACTCATACAAATGGCTTTTGTTTTTCTCTTTAAGAATATTACATATTACAAAGAATGCATTTATCCCATTAGGGTTTACCCACGAAATAGATTTAATTCAAAATTCATTAACTATTAATTCAATATGTTTAATTGAAATGCGGAAAATTGCGTATAATTTAATTTTCCGTACAAGGAAATCACGTGGTGTACGTATCAGAATTATATATATTATGACGACATATTAAGCAGCAAATTTTTTTATGCTTGAACCTAAGACAGACAGAGTCTTTCTGCCGCAGGGCGTTGATTTTGATTGATTTTGATTATTGAGATTACGGCAAAGCACACTAGGACTATTTCCTAAGGGGATGGATGCCTTCGTGGAAGACTTGCTAAGGTAAAATGGCTCGTATACACTTTACACATGGGGAAAACCACGAAAGCGACCACGCAGCCAGCTTTTTTCGGGATCCCTTAGAAAGTCCTCTACGAAGGCATCCCTTTCCTTAGGCAGATATCCCTATTGTGCTTTGCCGTGTTCTCAATAAACCAACGAAACTCAATAGAGCGTAATTTGATTTAACCTTCATTTTATCTGGATAGTATCATTTATGTTTGCAGTGAGTGTTAATTTATACTAAGAATATCATAAATAAAAGGTTTCTAAAAAGATGTAAAAAAAGTCGATTGCAGAATTTCTGATTCATATTTTTAATCTCCTACTTTCAAAGTGAAAATCTTATCTTTCGCCTTTATTTATTATTTGAAAGAAAACTACTAAATAGTACTGCAATTTTCAAATAATAATAAAGCGAAAAAAGAAAATCTGAAAGGTTTCAGATTTTAAATTACCTCCAATGTAGCGATTTTTAACGTTTTGTGTGTTACCTTTATTTACTAAATATCATGTTCTTCGCACTTAAACCATAAAATTCAGTTCAACAGCAATATCGCAAAATGATTTTAAATTGAGCCTATCTTCAGAATTTCCGACGCGCAGTCTCACGCGCTGGAGATAAAAATGTTTTTTTCTGTACAGCGTTGCCATGGCTCGCTTTAAAATCCTTGAGTTTGTTAGTCAAAAAATTCGTTAAAGTTTTATAAAATATGAAATCGATCATAAAACAAATTCCGAACTTCAAATTTGGGCTTCCACATGTCCACATTCTATGGAAGATTACGTCATTCAAATTTTGATTCCCTAGGTACCGCCGTTTTATCACAATGCGAGAAACATGCATACACTTATGCAGATTCTTTATTATTTAATTTCTTTAAATATGACACAGGGCAATAATATTGGGTGGCAATAATTTGAAAAGTGAAACGGACATTTAAAATTTTCATCGCAAAATGCCAAAACGAAATTTTTGGGCTAAAAATTCCGTTAATTCCTGCTGTGGATGATATTAAATGAAAATGGCGAAAATTATTTTCAGTACCACACTGAAGTATTCCCATAGATTTCTTGGAGGATTAGTTAAAATAGCTCCAGTTAAGACTTCTTGACCCAAAAGGGAATTCACCCCACCTCATAAATCCTTCACTTGCTGGGTTGGATCCTATTACGATTGTTCGGTGCAAGCTTTGTGTTTCCCTAAATGGTTAGTTTTTAGAGCAGCAGCAGATTCCCTGCTTCTCGCGTAGAGGGAGGTACACATTATAGTATTCTTTGGCAAAGGGAAAAACACAAAACCAATTTCACAAAAGAAAGCCATAAAGTTTTATGATGCATTTCAGAGCCTGGATTGACTGCTAGTTCTGGCTGGCTCCACGGATGGAAAAAAGGGTAGCACCACCCACAGATCAAGGGGCAAGAGTAGATTTCTTTTTAATTCATATATTGTTTGTCTCCAGGATCATAATATTCGATTTCTAGAGTTTTTTAGTTAAAACATCATAAAAATAATATCTCTCCTGTGAAAAAGTTAAATATTAAGAGTTCTGGAAAACCCACCCCTTATTCCGTAAAACTCGATTTTTCGGAAACACCACAGTCTCTCAGTTCACATTATGTCCAGTTTGAGGGGTTCTGCTGTATGTATAAACAGCAACCTTTTATTGTAAATGCTTTTGCGAGAATTCAGTCTCGGATTTGTTTTCACAAAAGTAAATACCTATATCTATATGTCTGTTTGAGACTTTTTTTTTTTTTCAAATAAATCACCGCATTAAATTTAAAAAAAAAAAAAATGTTATGCAATCATTTTTCAAATTTGCTCTTAAATTTTGTAGAAGCTATAATTATGTTTAGTACAGATGTAAATTATCTATTTCCTATTTTTAACTCATTATTTTTGAATTGGTAGCTGCTGTGTACTAATGAGAGTTTTAAACACTGTACGGAGGGGGGGGGGATCTCTACCGGGCAAGACTGTCCAGACATGCTGTTTTTAAATATTTTTATCCCAAATACTCTCGAAATGTGTATTTGTGTTTACATGAAATAAATAAATAAAAAAAAAGCCTAAAAATCACGAAAATCGCTAAAAGCGTTTTATCACTTTTCAAATTGCTGCCACTACTTGTTTCTCGCATTGTGAAAAACACAGAGGTACCTAAAGCCAAGAAATTTTGAATAATGTAGGCCTCCACCCGAAAATGAGCACCTGGAAGCCGGAATCTGGAATTTGCTTTATTGTGCACTTCATATTTTGTAAAAACATAAAGGGATTCTTTATTAACAAAAACTCCACGATTCCAAAGCGAGCAATGGCAACACTGCACGGGAAAAAAAAAAAAAAAAATATCTATATCTACAGCGCGCGAGACTGTGTATCGGAAATTCTAAAGATACGCTCATTTTAAAATTATTTTGCGACATTGCTGTTGAACTCGATTGTATGGCTTAAGTACAAAGAACATGCTATTTAACAAATAAAGGTAACGCACAAGGTGTTAAAAATTGAAACTAAAAAATTTCAAAGGTTTCAGATTTTAAATTACGTCCAAAGAGGCGTTCTTTTAACTTTAAGACGTGGAAGAGGATTTCATTTTCGCAAAGCAATAATTCAGTGTGAACAGTAAAAATCAGAATAAAGAAATTAGGAAATTGTTCGATTAATTATTGCATTTTTAAAGATTCTTAACAGATAAAAATAATTAATAATAGTCACCGAACAAAAAAAAAAATAGACTAAAATTACTTCCGATTTTAAGTCAATCTGTTCCTTTAACAGTTGCAAACTTAATAACTAAATTACACCTAAGTTTAAACTTTGTAAAAGTTGCATGACAGTGAGCAGCGAGTTCTTTTTTTTTTTTTTTTTTTTTTTTTTTTTTTTGAATCACCAAAAGTGTTTTATCACCTTCCAAATTGCTGTTCCCTAATGTTTCTCGCATTTTGAAAAAACAACGGTATCTAAAGTCATCAAATTTTAAATAACGTATCCCTCCACCCGAATATGAGCACCCGAAAGCCCGAATCTGGAATTTGTTTTATTGTTTGTTTCATATTTTGTAAAGCTATAACGAATTTTTGATTAACAAACTAATTGATTCTAAATCCAGCAGTGGTAACACTGCACGGGAAGGAAAAAATAAAATCTAGCGGGCAAGACTGTCTATCCGAAATTCTAAAGATATGCTGTTTTTAAATGTTTAACCCAAAGGGTCATAAGCCCAAATCCTCTCGAAACGTGTACCTGTGTGTAAATGAAAAAAACGCCTAAAAATCACGAAAAAAATTACTAAAGGCGTTTTATCACTCTTCAAATTGCTTGCACCATATGTTTCTCACATTGTGAAAAAACAACAGTACCTAGGCCATCCAATTTTTGATTAACGTAGTTCTCCACCAGAATATAAGCACCTGAAATCCTGAATCTGGAATTTGTTTTATTGTCTATTTCATATTTTCATTAATAAGCTTTAACGAATTTTTTATTAACAAACAAAATTATTCCGGGCGAGCAGTGGTAAAACTGTACGGAACAAAAAAAAAAAACATCAAGCGGGCGAGACTGTCTATCTATAACTCAATAGATATGCTGTTTTTAAATATTTTTATCCCAAAGGGACATTAGCAAAAATGCTCTGGAAACGCGTATGTGCGTGTAAATGTAAAAAAAACGTCTCTATGGAAGTAATATCAAATCTGAAAGTTTTCAAATATTTTTAACCGTGAATTAGTTAAATAACGGTAAAATACAAATGGTTACCGAGTAATGGAGTTCTAAATAATTCTTTTAAATGAATCTGTTTTGAGATGGGAATTTGTTGATTCCAGCTTAACCAGGGTGATTACGTTTTGTTAACAAATCACTTGATCAGTTGAGAAGTAAAAGATATATTTGATAAAATATAGCATTTATTCGGGTATGGTTAATAATATGAAGCATCAAATTGAAAATGACAAAAAATATCCTTCACCTATCTCTGTCAGTACAGAAGTTGCTCAGTACAACGCTAAATTGATGTTTTTAAAGTGTCTTACCGGTTACGTGTATATCTTATGATTTTTATGAGAAAAGTGTGTTCTGTTTAACAGTTCCTTGCTGTAATATGACAAAATAAAGATCTATAGCTATTATAGACATATTCCCTGTAAAGTTACAAAGACTGCACGCGTTATGGTTACTCAAATAACCCAAGGCATCCTAGTTTCCACGAGTTTTTGAATATAAACAAGCTATAAAAATTCGACTGGAAAATCTTTCATTTAGTATACTGTGTATCGTCTAAAGTAAAAATCTTTTCTTTCGCTTTTGTTTATTATTTTGAAGAAAACTACTAATTTGAAGTGTCGTAGCAACAACTTCTAATTTCAAATCATAATTATATATATAAAAAATACTGCTTATTATATTGACGAGTCTCAAAAGCAGCATTTGCTGCATTAAAATTGTTGTTCGTTTTTGCAGAAATGCTTTATGTGAGTCGTTCTGATTTCCCATTTTAATTGAGTTTTCACAAATTTAATACGAAGCGCTCGAGCAGATGAACAAACTTTCACTTTCTCTCCCAGTTTCAAGTACCACATCCAGCAAAATAAAATTCCTATGTATCAACTTAATGGTTTGAAGCAGCTGGCTGTTCCGGTTATTCCTTCGCCGTGTCTTCCTTTTTCCGTGGTAGTCAAAATCGTTCCTGTTTCTGTGAAATCATAAATATTCATTACCCCCTTTCCCAGAGGGGTTACATAGTGGGCGGTCGAGTGGACTGAAGAAAAAGAAGTGCTGGGTCTTTCCTTTGAGGGGAACGATGCCGACAGGAACCCTCTTGGGGAGAGCAATGGGATGCCACTGGGTTCCTCATCTCGCCTACTGACCAGAGCTTCACAGTGCGAAAGATTAAATCTTTACTTCTTACTTTTATTTGAAAATTATAGCGAGGATATTTTTAAAATGAATTAGTATTTATAAAGTGTTTGTAACGGGAAAATGCTGAAAGAAAATGCCGCTGCTACCTGTCGTAATACGAAAGAAATCAATGTGGTATTTCATCAATTTCCATACAGAAACGTTCAACAGACAAAAGAATGGATGCGTTGAATGTTGCAGAGCAAGCTAACGTTTTTCTTTTTCTTTTTTTTTTTTTTTTTTTTCTTTTTTTTTTAATAAGTTTATCGTGTCAATATTCAGTTTTCTTACCGAGACGGCTTTACAAAACTTTTTTTTGTGTTTTTATTATTAACGTTTTGGTGTTTACCTTATTTATTAAAGATCTCATTCTTAGCGCTTACGGCACATAAAATTCGATTCAACAGTAAAATCAAAAAATATTTAAAAACATCATATCTTTAAAATTTCTGCTAGACAATCTCTCGCACTAGAGATAAAAATGCACTTTTCCGTACGGTGTTGCCACTGCTTACTTTGTAATCGTCGAGTTTGTTAACCCTTTCCGGCACGCTACCTTTTAAAGTCAAAGTTTTGATAAAAAAAAAAAAAAAAAAAAAAAAAAAATGGTAGGCAGTCTAGTTAGGCCTATAGGAGTACACAAGTAAAAATTTTTGCGAAGATAGCACTTATCGTTTTAATTCTGTGGATGTGCCCAAAGTGGCACACTGATTGAATAGAGCTTCGAAAAGAGTGCTGAAAGGAGCATTGTTGTCAATGAACTGACCGATGAGATGCGGAGGAACAAAGAATACAGACTCTCAGTTGTCCTAGATGATTCGTGAGCCCGATCTGGGCACACCTAGGGTTCCCAGTTTGATTTTACGCAAGATTTCAAGGTAAAAATTTAAAACTAATATAGAATAAGCAGATTAGCATACAGCCAATAAAATAACATAGAAATTTCTTTTCAAACAATTCTTTTTATACCCAAAAAAAGATCTGGAAGATTTCTTTGAAAAATGAGGTCTTAAAAAACTAAACATGGCTAAACTATATGGACTAATTTGTGTTGAGCTGCCATCTACTATAAATAAAGAATATTAATCTAATAATCTTTTTTCATTCAATTTTTCTGTGCGTACAGAAGGAAATTTTCAGGTGTGTCCTATTGGTGTGTTAACTTTATTTACCTGGAATTTTAAAATTTATTTTTAATATTTTATTATATTTAAAATTTATTTTTAATATTTTATTATATTTAAAATTTATTTTTAATATTTTATTAAAACTTTCAATATTTTATGAAAATATTTGATTAAAAAGCATGCAGTTCTAATCTTCAGATTGAAATCGTTTTAATATGTGTGTGGATGTTTATTATTAAATCAGTTCTAATAAAAAATGCTGGCATGAAGGAAAACTGTATTTTTAATCGATTTTACTGACTATTAATCATCCACTTCAATAGTAAATTGATTTACTTCTGTTCCAGTGTTAGCGTAGAATTGAAAAAATATTATTGCATTTATAACTAGAGTACTTTTGCCAGCATTTCCAAAAATACAGTTTGAGATATAAAAAAGTGTAAAAGTATCTTCAGACAAATTACAAAACAATTGATATTTTCTTCTTTTCTTGATAATTTGAAGAAATTCTTACACATATTTGTTACAGACGTTACAAATTCTTGTATTACATTTACTGTATTATTAGCTACATATTATAAAACTGCTTATATCTATCAGTTTGTAGAGTTCCTCACTTTGTAAATGCTAAATTATGATTGAACGTGAAGAATCTTAAGAACTGATAAGCGAATAATTGCTTGAGTTCGTGCGGCAGGAAACAACAAGATTGAAAGGTAAATAACCCTTTATTATTCAAATAAGATTTAACAGAACTCCGTCTTGGAGTGTACCATAAAAGCCGACACTTGGGCTTTAACTTAAAAGGATAAGAATTAAACTAAACTAACCTAAACTAAAGAGATATAGCCGAAGCTATCAAGATTCTAACCGACTTGGGCCCTTAACGCTAATTGACTCCGAAGCAATCAAGGGCCTAAAGTGGCGCCCGAACTGAAAGAGTTGTGAATGATGATCTCCACACCCATGATTTGGCGATTGGGTCCCCCTAAAAGCTCCAGTAGCCCTTTAAAAAGGGGAGTATATAAGGTATTTCTCCCACTTTCCTAGCGTGCCTTTGCGGTGTAGTTGTTCTGCACGCTGGGCCGGTATTCCAGAGGTCTGTGGTTCGATTACCGGCGAAGGCGATTGCTAATTTTTCATCTCTCTTGCTTTCAAAAAAATCCTAATGTCTCTACAGTGGCGCCCGAACTAAAAGGGGTTGTGGATGATGACGCTCCACACCCAGGATTTGGCGATTGGGTCCCTTACAAACCCCAGTCACCCTTTAAAAGGGGGAGTATATAAGATATTTCTCCCGCCTTCCTAGCCTGCCCTCGTGGTGTAGTGGTTAGCACACTGAGCCGGTATTTCAGAGGTCCGTGGTTCGATTCCCGGCGAAGGCGTTTGCTAATTTTTCATCTCTCCGGCTTTTCCAATCAACCTATTATACCCTAAAAACCTATTATACCCTAATGTCTCTAGAAATTAAAAGATTTTAACATTAGAATGCATTACAGAGAAATATTAATCAAATTTCTCATTGTTGAAAGAATAGTTTGCATCTTAATTATGCTTGATTTACCCACAATAAATTAATTCTAAGAATAATTGAAAACAAGGATCAATTAACCTGCTTCGTGATAAGAGTTTTCTCAAATTCTGAATAAGGTCTCATTTTTTGACAGTCTGAATTTCTGAGTTTGTTCAGCTTTTGAGGAAAATATGTTGAAACAAGTAGGATTGGATTGGATTGGATTATTTAATTATGGCAAAGCACACGAGGGCTATCTGCCTAAAGGGAGGGATGCCTTCGTGGAGGACTTTCTAAGGGAAACTGGCTCGTATACACGTTACACATGGGGAAAACCACGAAAACGCCCATGCAGCCAGCCCGTTCGCGGGATTCGAACCTCGGACCGAACTACCAGTGTTCAGCGTCTTTACCGCTCGGCCGCTGGTGGGCGTTGAAACAAGTAGAAAAGCTCGCAAAAAGTACGTGTTTCAATGGACATCGTTTTGGAGATAGCCTGGGAATTTTTCTTTTTTTTTTTTTCTTTTTTTTTTTTTTTTTTTTTTGTTACTGAGAACCCAACAGCGGCTGAGCGGTAAAATCGCTGAACACTGAATCGCTTTAGGTTAATTGGAAGCAGAAAAGATGAAAAATACGCAACCGCCTTCGCCGGGAATCGAACCACGGACCTCTGGAATACCGGACAAGCGTGCTGAACCACTACACCACGAAGGCACGCTAGGGAAGTAGGAGAAATACCTTACATACTCCCCTTCTTAAAGGGCGACTAGGTGTTTTAGGGGACCTAGTCGCCAAATCCTGGGTAGTTCGGTCCGAGGTTCGAATCCCGCGAACGGGCTGGCTGCATGGGCGTTTTCATGTTTTTCCCCATGTGTAACGTGTATACGAGCCAGGTACCCTTAGAAAGTCCTCCACGAAGGCATCCCTCCCTTTAGACAGATATCCTTCGTGTGCTTTGCCATAATTGAATAACCCATACCATGACTGGAGGAATAGCTTTTCGTTGTGGTGGTGTGGGTAAATTTTGACTTGAAGTACTTGGTTGATTTACAGTGTTAACTGCAGTCTGGGTATTATTAGTATTGTTTTCGGGGTCTAGAGAACTAAATTTATTTTTCATGGCAATGAAATTTGATGCATCTCTAAGACTTACATTTCTTTTTTAAATCTGTTTTTTAAACCTAAGTAGGCTTGCCATCCTTGAGGTTAGAATTAGCATCGGAATTATCATCCTTGTTTAGAGTTAACCGAGCTTCCATGTTGTTTTCTTCTTACATTTAATTTACAATTAGCATTAAAAATTATCAAGGCTATCTAGGGGGGGTAGCACACTGAGATATAAAAAATGCACACTTACCCCACGGCCGTTCCTAGGCCATTGGCTGCCCGCGTATTTTCCTAAGATTGCTGACGCCAAATTTAAAAAAAAAAAAAAAAAAAAAAAAAAAAATGCTCAGTGATTAATAAAATTTTTATTCAACACTAATTACTTATATAAGACAGATTGTATAAAACGTAGTTACATATGACAAGTGCTTACAATGAATTTAAAATATTTAGACGTAGTATCGCGAGAGTCCGGCCGCCCCTGATTTTGGCCGCCATATATAGATATACCTTTATTAAAGCGCTAGCCAACGGAAAAAAGAACAAAAAACAAGTTCTTTTGTAGAGTCATTAAGTTAATTGGAAGCAGAAAAGATGAAAAATATGTAACCGCCTTCGCCGGGAATCGAACCACGGACCTCTGAATACGTGCCCAGCGTGCTGAACCACTACACCACGAAGGCACGCTAGGGAAGTGAGAGAAATACCTTATATACTCCCCTTCTTAAAGGGCGACTAGGGTTTTAGGGGACCTAGTCGCCAAATCCTGGGTGCCGAGAATGATCATCCACAGCCCTTTTAGTTCGGGCGCCACTTGTAGAGTCATTAGGTTAATTGGAAGCAGAAAAGATGAAAATATGCAACCGCCTTCGCCGGGAATCGAACCACGGACCTCTGGAATACCCGCCCAGCGTGCTGCACCACTACACCACGAAGGCACGTTAGGGAAGTGGGAGAAATACCTTATACTTTCATTTCGTAACAGATTTCTCTCTCTCTCTCTCTCTCTCAGAGTTCTTTTTAAGTAAAAGACAACAGCGAGAGCAAAAATGATCCTTTAGAACAGGGTTTCTTAAACTTTTTTCATTCGCGTCCCGTTTTATCACCGAGATTTTTTTTTTTTTGACCCCCGGAACCCCATAATATTTACAAAAATTTGTAAGAACCTCCATAAGTATTGCGCAAATCCGACATACGCGTGAGTAAAACTGTCAATTCTTTCACTTGTATTGTAATATACTATTGCAGTTTTAGGTAATTAACTTTAATTTCTAATTTTAACACATAGAACAATGTGGACATTTTAAATAAGTAACAGACGAAATGGCAGCGTCACGTGCAAAGCAAGGAAAATTAACGTTTATATTATAAGGTATTTCTCCCACTTGCCTAGCGTGCCTTCGTGGTGTAACGGTAGCACGCTGGGCAGAGTAGTAGCTACGGTTTTCAGCGCCCAGGGACAACTGAAGATTTCGCTCCCCCTACTGCTTGCCAAGGATGGAAAACATTTAATTCTAAAATGTGGTAACATCAGTTTGGCGCCCCTTGGATTCTGCGCCGGGGACAGATGCCCCCTTGCCCCCCTCTAGCTACGCCCCTGACGCTGGGCCAGTATTCCAGAGGTCCGTGGTTCGATTCCCGGCGGAGACGCTTGCATATTTTTCATCTTTTCTGCTTCCAATTAACCTAATAACTCTACAAGTGGCGCCCGAACTAAAAGGGCTGTGGATGACGATTCTCCACACCCAGGATTTGGCGACTAAATCCCCCAAAACCCTAGTCGCCCTTTAAAAAGGGGAGTATATAAGGTATTTCTCCCACTTCCCTAGCGTGCCTTCGTGGTGTAGTGGTTTTGCACACTGAGCCGGTATTTCAGAGGTCCGTGGTTCGATTCCCGGCGAAGGCGGTTGCATTTTCTGCTTTCAATTAACCTAATGACTCTACAAGTGGCCCCCGAACTAAAAGGGTTGTGGATGATGATTCTCCGCACCCAGGATTTGGCGACTAGGTCCCCTAAAACCCTAGTCGCCCTTTAAAAAGGGGAATATATAAGGTATTTCTTCCACTTCCCTATAGCGTGCCTTCGTGGTGTAACGGTAGCAAGCTGGGCCGGTATTCCAAAGGTCCGTGGTTCGATTCCTGGCGAAGGCGGTTGCATATTTTTCATCTTTACTGCTTCAAATTAACCTAATGACTCTACAATACTATGAAAAGAATGCTTCTAAACGTTTTCGTTTTTTCCTTTGTCTGTATTGTCTTATCTTTACCTGTTTTCAGATACATTTGTAAGGATCTTAAGTTGTACTAACGTTTATTTTATTTTAAATCTTTACTATCACTTCTTATTTTCTACTTCCGGCCAGAATTATAAGCGTTAAGGATTTTATGCAAAGTTTGTCTGGCGAACGCCAAGTATTTAAGTGTGGCCTTTTTGCCAAGCGAAAGAGAGAGGAAGCAGTGAGTTCGAAGCAGGCCGCTTACCTTAGAAGTTACGCAGTTGCTATTTGCCTTCCAGGCCAGAGGTATTAATCCTCTTGATAAATTAAACGTATTGTAGTGTTCACAGTCTCTGTGCTACATACGCTTCCTGTTATTATAAGGCCAATCTTATTCTAAAGTTAAATTAGAGTTTAGTTTTATTTTGATATCTTTTACGTTAGACCCCGAGTGGAGGGTCATTGTATTCCGAAGTACGGAAGTCATTGTATATAAAGAAAAATAAAGGGTTTTGTATACCCTTCGTCTGTATCCTGTCTACTTACTACAATTAGTGAACATAGCTTTAGTAAGCTCTCTGTTCCTAGTCAGGTCCTTGTATGTTTCCGAAGAAGGTTAGAAGAAACATTGAACCTGATACATTTTCTAAAAATATTTGGTAATTGTAAAATTATTATAATAAGAAATATTAAAACTGGTAAAATTTTTGGCGACGCCTTGCTGCAGGTCCCGCTACTCCCTTGGGGGTCGCGACCCACAGTTTAAGAAACCCTGCTTTAAAGTATGGGTGTCTAAACTGTGACCGTTTGAAGGCCGCATTGCAAAGGAAAAAAAATTTGCGCGGCCGCATACAATATTTTTTAACAAATTTAAATAAAAATTAGCTCTATGTTGTTTTATTAAAAAAAATTAACTTCTTTTTATTATTAATTTTCTTTATTTGAATTAGATATGTATAGGTACATATTTATTATTACTTTGTAAAAGTTTCGTTTCATTTAGTTTGGATTTCATGAAAATGGAAAAAATTCAAATGAATGAGATGGACGAATTTGCTTTTGTTGAACAAGCAAATCGATATCGGGTTCAATAAACGAGGTTGCCATTCTTAATGCATTTTCAAGATGTTTGTCAGTGATCTTTGTTCTACTTTGTTTTTTGGATGCTTCATTCTTGAAAATAAGGCCCACCAGCGGCCGACCGGTAAAGTCGCTGAACACTGGTAGTTCGGTCCGAGGTTCGAATCCCGCGAACGGGCTGACTGCATGGACGTTTTCGTGGTTTTCCCTTTGTGTAACGTGCTAACTTGTATGCGAGCCAGTTTCGTTAAAAAGTCCTCCACGAAGGCATCCCTCCCTTTAGGCAGATAGCCCTCGAGGCTTTGCCATAATCACACATACACACATTCTTGAAAATAATTGTTCACAAATATAGGCACTGCCAAAAGCTGAAGACATTAATAAAGCATGACTGTGAAAATTAGGATATTTATCGCGGGTTACGTAATTTTTATAAAACTCCAGTAAAGATATATTTTCAAATTTTTCTTTCAGTTGAATGTCATTTTGCAGTTAATACATCATGACATACTAAGATGTTTTTATTTAAATTTTTATTTTAAAATAAATGCCAACGAATCGATTATACATGAATCAAATTCAAATATTTATTTTTTTAATAAAAGTGTGAAAATTTAAATACTTTCATAATTTGCGTTTGGGCCGCACTTTAGACACCCGTGCTTTAAAGTAGGGGTCTTCAAGCCGTGGCCGCTGAAGGTATTTTAGGTGGTCCCACGTTTGAAGAAAAATTGAAACATTTTAAAGAAATTTTGGTTTTAAGAAAAATTGCCTTATCAGCTTTTTGTCGTAAAAAATAACTTTTTTCCCTCTTATTCTTGACATTTAAAACATTTTATTGACATGCCCGTTATTATTTGGAATAAAATTTTCTGAAAATGACGAATTTTTCAAACATTTCACTTTATCTTATGTAATATGTGTTTCACCTGAACTTCAATTAGAATTTATAGATTTACAGTGTGATTCTGCAGTAAAATGCAAGTTTCTTGAAAATTCTACATTAATTTTTATTCGAAATACGTGACGGAAGAAAGTATCCAGGAATTCAAAAACATGCAGTCTTCATGTATTCTATCTTTGGCAGTGCCTACATATGTGAACAGCGTTTCAGTAAAATGAAAATCAAAAAATCAAAAGCAAGAACACGGCTGACAGAGAGACATTTGGAGAAAACTTTTAGGAATTGCAACAACACAGATTAAACCGGATATTGAAGCTTTAATCAAGTAAAAACAATGTCAAATTTCACACTGAAACCAAAGTAACTACCATCTCCGAGTAATGTAAGTTTTTTTTTTTTTTTTTTTAAATTTTTACTTTTTATTGTAAATGCATTTTGTAATATCGTTCTGTACAGTCATCTTTATACTTTTTTTTTCATAATTAAAAAAATTTTCAAAACATTTTAATTCGATTTCCGACCTTTGCATTGACTTTTTGGGACCAATGTATACATATACAAATCTGTAACACTATCTCTTCGCTTAGAATGAAATGTCTTGTAAAAGAAACCTTCCTTTTTTTGTATAAAATTTTCCGACTACAAGATTTTTTTGACAGACACGTGGCCAGGGGATCTTTGTGAATTAATTGATATGGCTGTTGGGTATGAAAGCTTGAAGATTCCTACTTTAGAGCGTGGGATCTTTAACGATTGCAGATATCTTAGTAATAATAACAACTACGAACAAAATTCTGTTGACACTGCATTTTTCGCTAGGCGCCAAAGTAGAAAAATAGACGTTGTTCGTGGACTTTGCAGCTGCTTTTTAAAACACTCCAACTGCAGCGAATTTTTGTGAGTCATAAATTTCATTCCATCTGCCTTTTCGTTCCGAATGTTTTCTAAGTAGCTAGGGTTGCCATATCATAACTAAGATTAATTAGGGAAAACAGAGTTACCATTTAAAACTGTGGTAGCTACTTTGAAAATGGCTAAGTTTCTTGCAGATACAAATAAGCATATTGATCGGAAATCGTATCTAATAAAGCTATGCAAAAACGTACATTGTATCGAACACTGTACGTGCATTTGCCATACCAGCCCACAATGCAAAATTCGAGAGACTATTTTCCCTAATAGTCTTCAATAATCGGATAAAAGTAACAAATTTGCATTGGAGACAGTTGAAGCAATTTTGATTTGTTATTTTAATTTTAAAATGACTTGTGCCCAGTTTTATAATAATGTGAAAGAAGAACAGGATATAATTAAGGAAGTAAAAATCAACATAAAGGCATAATAAAAGATGTAAGCATCTTTCCTATTATTTGTTGTAGCATATAAACATCCCGTGTCAATGCTTAAAAATCACGTCAATCTTATTCATAGCAGTTAAATTTTAACCAGAGTCGTAGCTAGGGTTTTCAGCGCCCAGGGACAACTGAAGATTTCGCGCCCCCTACTGCTTGCCAAGGATGGAAAACATTTAATTCTAAAATGTGGTAACATCAGTTTGGCGCCCCTTGGATTCTGCGCCCGGAGACAGATGCCCCCCTTGCCCCCCTCTAGCTACGCCCCTGATTTTAACGTAGGAAGTTTGAACAGCTGCCGAGCGGTAGAAACGCTGAACACTGGTAGTTCGGTCCGGGGTTTGAGTCCCGGCGAAAGAGCTGACTGCATGCGTGTTTTCGTAGTTTTCGACATGTCTAACGTGTATACGAGCCAATTTCACTTCGGAAGCCCTCCACAAAGGCATTCTTTCTGTCAGGCAGATAGCCCTCGCGTGCTTTGCAGTAATTTAACAAAACAAAAACATTAATTCAGCTAAGGTGCCGTCCTGACGGGGAAGTGGGTAGTGACTCTGACTGCCGTACCGAAGGGCCTGGGTTCGAATCTCGGAGAAAGCATGGATGTAAATTGTATGTCCCTTCATAAGAGGCGATGATGGCCACCCATTAGGTGCCTCCCATAGTAAAATGACCAGGCCTTAGCAGTGTCCAACAGACAGTCTCACGCGCGCGGGATAATTTTTTTTTCTGTTATTGTTTCTACTTCTCGTTTTGAAATCGTTGAGTTTATTAATCAAAAATTCGTTAAAAGTGTTCCAAAATATGAAGTAGACAATATAACAAATTCCAAAATCGAACTTCCAGGTGCCCATATTCGGGTGGAGGACCACGTTATTCAAAATTTGTTGACTTTTAAGTACCATTGTTTTTTCACAACGCGAAAAACATACATATATTCATGCAGATTCTTCATTATTTAATTTCTTTAAGTATAATAACTAAGGTATGCTCAGAGCAGGAAAAAAATATCTTACATGCTTTAAAATACTTTAATTTATAAATTAATAACAGAAGGGAAATAATTAATTACAGAATGGAGAAACGACTGTCAAATAATAACAGTCGTTTTTCCAAATGGCAACTGACTCGAATGAAAAGTGAAACAACTCAAAATCGTGTTTCGACACTGAAAGCCCTTTTGGAACCATTTAGGGTTAAAGTTTTTGCATTATTAGCATGTTTTCCTTCAGCGAGGGATGTCCTCCGAATATTAAGATTAGGCACTGCATCGGTCAAATAATTTTCAGAAACATATGAACCCTTCATAAATGTGAACAGTCTTTTCGTGTTTAGAATTTTATGCAAGATATATTACTGATCATATTTATATTAAATTAGTTAAATTCTATTTCTGTTTTGAAGGGCAAATTTTTCTCAGCGTTTAGTGTTATTATGATACCATCATGATTATTACGATACCAAAATAGTTATGGACAAACGTGATCACATTAAAGTGCGCTTGCAGTATATTTTTCACATCATTTATTATATATTTGTTGTGGCTTGAACTTATAGAGAAACTTTAAATACTGATTAATATCGTTTTATTTATTTATTTATTTATTTTTTGTAAATAGTGTGTTTTAAAGGTAACATTATGCTCTACCGTAACTTAGTTACTGGGAAGGGCTTGAACTTATACAGAATCTTTAAATACTGATTAATAACGTTTTATTTGTTTTTTGTTGTTTACAGAATGGCAACAAAGTTTATTCAACTTTTGTTGTTCTTGGAATGGCAACAAAAGATTACTAATGATATTGTTCTAAAGAGTTGTTTACATTTTGCTAAAAAACGAAATAAAGATTACTTTTGACTTAAAACATGGATTGACGTTATTTGATGAAACAGAGTTGTAAAAATAAAGATTAATTTGGAGTCAGAGCCAATATATTTGTTACAATCACACATCCCCCCCTCGAATAGCCAATTAAATCATTTCCTTGGCCTAAAACTGAAGTTCAGTTTACTTGGTTCTATCTTAAGTCGTTGACTGTAAATAAAGAATTAACACTTTTGCGTTACTAGCTGAAAATCTACGTGAAAACAAACGTGTGGGCCCCAAATATAAACCTTAATGTAAATTCGCTGGTAAATAATTTGGGGTAGTTTGTAAGGGCATTGGCGGTAATATAAAATTAAGTGCTTAACGCAACACGAAAATTAAGAACTTTTTATGCATAAAACAAGAAATGTGTGGCGAGAAGAGCAAACAGCATATACGGGAACTCCCAGCGCCATCTATTGAGTAAATAAATAAAAAAGTTATTTAGTCGATAGTTAGTAGAGCAGGTGCGAAAAGCTTTCAGCCCCAGTTTGTTCTGTTTATAAAAGTATCTGTTAGTTATTCGAAAACGCAAGTGTTTATTTTAGAAACAAAAAAACCACCTGCATTAATTCAAATTGTTCGAAAAATGCTAACAAAAAATGCTCCATCCAATAAAATTTACTGCTATTCTTAACTAAATTTTCTGATTGGCTGGAAAGGAAGAAGGGATATTTGATTGACATTTGCGAGTGACTTTGGAAACGCAGAAAGAATTTATCCTCATTCTGGTTCGAGATATTCATCACGACCAGGCGATTAAAATTTATCTGATTATCTATTTTCAAACTTTTTTATACTTAACTTTTTTTATACTTAGCTTTTTAAACTTTTTATATTATAACTTTTTATCTTATATATTTAATTTTTTGTATTATATTTAACTATATTTAAATTAAATTTTCATCTATTTGTGTTTTATATTTTCGTAAATTTGTATATATATATATATATTACGCATCATGACCCCACCTAGAAAGAGCTCCAGGTAAGGGAATTTTTATCTATTTACGTATTTATATTGTTATACTATTTATTTCGTTTAATTCTTTTTTTCATCGTTGCCGGTTTTTGCAATGACGACACTGTACGGAGGGGGAAAAAAAAATTAATCTCCAACGCTTGAGATTCTGTATCGGAAATTCTAAATATATGCTGGTTAAAGCGCAGAATTATTTTGCAATATTGCTGTTGAACTGAATATGATATTTAATAAATAAAGGTAACACACAAAATGTTAAAAACGCACCTTTGGACATGATTTAAAATCTGAAACCTTTCAGATTTTATTATTATTATTATTTTTTGGGGGTATAATTATATATTGTTGTGTCTTAAAATAACGTTGTATGGTACAATTTCGTTTCGGGGACCGTAAAAAAATTGAAGGGAAAATGCATGCGCAAATGCGCTAAATCTAGCAAATGCGCTCATTAAACCGCGCGCCAAATCTCGCGAACCCGCTGATTCAAAGCACCCTAAAGGCGGCTTTGGCTAATTTGAAATTGCGTAAGATGTAAGTCACCATAAATACTGGTTTAATTTTTTAATACCTTTTTTGATAGCGCTATGGATTTAACAGTTTGAACAAACTGCAAACGTGCCCATTTAAAACAGCGTCCCAAATCTAGCAAATTCAAATTCTGATTTCAAATTAAACTCTTAATAAAGTTCTTAAATAATAAGGTTCATATATAATACAGGCCTATTAGAGATATAGTTGAAATGTTTTAGATAACAGTTTTAGTTCAAGTTTAGTTGGATAAAAGATCGTGAGGAATTTGACGATATAATTGACATAGAACAATGTGAAAATTTTAAATAAGTAACAGACGAAATGACAGCGTCGCGTGCAAAGCAATTAAAATGAGCCTTTCTGTTATAAAAAGAATGCGTCGCAACGTTTACCTTTTTTCTTTGTCTGTATTGTCTTGTCGGGGAAAGTGCAGAATCGCCCACCGCTTGGCGCGTTTTTAAGAATTGCACATACTCGGCGTATCCATGTGCGCATAGTCCTGTTATCATTTAAAAAAACATCCCAGAATTGCACAAAAATGGCTTTGTGCATTCCCTTTACTTTATCCATGTACACATCTACCTATTTTCACTTCAAAAGTCAAAGAAAATTGACAAAAATCCCATTCTTGCTCTTGTAAAAAGCATCAAACAAATAAGTGGGCGATTCTGCACTTTAACCGTCTTATCTTTATCTATTTTCAGATAAATTTTGTAAAAATGTTTGGTTACTGTAAAATTATTATAATAAGAAATATCAAAACTGCTAAAATTTTTGGTGACTCACAGTTTAAGAAACCCTGTTGTATGATGTTGCTTCACCAATTTATTATGGAGTTCTTTAAATATTGAAGACAGTATTAGTAGGTTGCTTTCAAGATTTTCAGCTGCTGAAGAATAGAATGATGTTATAATAATTTGTTCTTGGTTTATATTTATTGAGATTCAAACAATATCTTCATTGGCAAAAATTAATATTGTAGACAAGTATTTATTTAAAATAATAATTTCTGAACTAATTCTTGAGTTGTCTGTTGAGCTATGCTGATATGCCTGTTTCAGCAGGAATTGTATTTCGCTATTACAGGCACCTCAAATAATCCCAGTTAGGGGAGACATAACATACGGTGCTTCGCAGGAATACCTTTATAAGGGACTGCAGGAATATTGTGTAGATGTGGCCCAGGCCAGTGTAAATGAAAAAATAGGAGCTCGTACTTAAAATTGTCTGAATAATTTACTTCTGCGTTGGTGATGGCTTTCTTGAAAAAATTATTATTTAATTTATTATTGAATAACGCCAGATTTTGGAGTCTAAGGTCTCTGTGTAGCTGTTCATTGCGAACGAACCAGGGGGCTCCTGTGATTTTTTGTAAGTAGTTGTTTTGGAAAACCTGCAATTTATTTTATACAGAGGGGAGAACAGAGCACCATGCAGGACAGGCATATGTAAGGATGGGTCTTAATATTGATGTGTAAATGTGCTTCTTGCAAGCAAGATCCAGTGGTGAGGAGGCATCAAAAAAGTTTTGGAGCTTCCTAGAGACTCCTATGGCTTTCCAAATAGTCATGGAAATGTGAGGACCCTTTCCTTTGATACAATGTTTTTAAAGTAAGAATTATATCCAGATGTAATTCTGTGGATTGGACTGCTAAGTCTGCAGTTGGTTGGATCCTAGCAGAGCTCACACCCTTGGCGTGAATGATTTTGTTTATGGTGCGTATCAACGTGTACATGGACAAAGTCAAGGGAGTGTGCAATGCCAAGTTTGTGCAATTCTCTGATTTTGTTTTTCAAGTGAAAATGGGTCAGTGTGCTCATGGATACCAAGTTTGTGCAATTCTTGGACTAGTTAGCAGTGCTCGATCTCAAAAAATTCTGTAATTCTACTACTTCTCCATTCATGGTGGAATAGTCCTTTATTCATAAGTTTATTGTATCATTTGGAGAGCATTCAACTATCCATTTAATAGTGTTATTTCTTAAATCATTTAGTTTGAATGAAGGCTTTATTTCGGTATTATCAATTTAAAGGTTTTTTAACATTATTTCTTTCTGTTAGATCTGGTATTGTATCTCTTTGTAGATTATTGATGGCACATTTAAGGGTTTAGTTGGAATTTTAAGGTTGATAATATGGTTCAGATTGTCATTTTTTCTAAGGGCTGTGTTAATTTTGTGAATATCTTCTTCATTTTCACAAGAAATTATAATACTGCCTTTCTTTAGGTGTGTTATTTTGTTGATATTAACTCTGATCTTGGAGATTGGGTAAAATGTTTCAAGATTTTCTTGTAGTTGGATATTATTCATGTTATTCTTCGGAAGAATTATTAAGGAAGAAGGCTATGTTTGTCTTTTCAGGACATTTATTGGAGAGGTGGCAATACAGCAATTGAATGATAATGTGATGGTGGGGTTTGGCCTTAACCAGATGCAGTTGTTGGAATGAGTTCTAGATTAAAATGTTTTGGTGATGTTGTGGTATTTTTGAGCTGTTGAGGATATGTTTGGGAAGAAAAGTCTAGTTGTTCAACATTATCTTCAGGGTTGTAGTAATGCAATGATGACATATCATATTCTTTGTTGAGGATGTTCACTGTTTATGTTATTAGATATTCCTTTTAATGCTGAGTCCTTGAGGAAGTCAACTATGCTTTTAATTTATTTTTACAAGTCTTCTGGAAGGTACTTTTTTTTTTAGTTTTTTACTTTTTTTTTAGTTACTATTACCTCTTTTGAGTACATTGAAACAGTTATTGTATTCTAAAATTTGTTGCATCTGGTCTTCTTTGGTTATCATTCTATCATCTTCAGCCATTCTTTTATTGGGAACTATGTTATGTTGAAGAGGTGGAGCAGTTTATTGAATCGCAGTGGCTCTGTCGAATCAAATGATTTCATTAGAAACAAGTACCTAGCCTTAAGGCTGTTCACTTGTATTAATTTAGGTTGAGCATTTGTAGGTAATTAAATGGTAGTTCCAGATTATGAAAAATATTGCGAATTTGCAAAAGTTAGTTGCAAATTGGTAGATAAGTATTAATGAATCAGTAAAGTTCTATCAACTTCAAGCATTTGAGGAGGTGAGGTTTTAGCATAAATGTGATAGCAGCGTTTGTTTACATTCTGCACCGAGTTTTTTACGTAAACAGGAAAGCAAATTTGTTCTTAGTTGCTTGAATTTGAGAAAAAAAAGTTTCTTATGTACGTAGATGCAATCTTGTAGCAAATAAGTAAAATTAGGCTGAAAACTTGTGTAGAGGCAAAGTTTATTGTTAGATGAACATCATCATGTAATGAAGTAACATCAGAAAAAACTAGTGATGATATACTTGAAGATCTAGATTTAGATTTTGGCATCATAACTTCAGAGATATATATAGTATACTTAATGCGTTTAGTGGTTATCAATTCTAAAATAAAATAATTTTGAATTGGTGCTGTAAGAATACCTATTAAGGGGCTACGACTATAAGGTGTTTAAGAACTGGTATTGTTACAAATTAAGATTTATCAATATTTAATAAAGGGGAATATTCAATCAATAATTGCAAGCAAGTTTGATACTTTATCAGAGTTACATTGTTGACCATAAAATGAAATCTTGTTAATTTCTTAGCTTTAATATTATGTTAAATAGCTGTATGTTACCAGTCCTATATATGTAATTCAAATATAAAGATATTGTTCTATCAAAAATAACATTAAGCTTAAATATTTTGCATGTTCAAATATTAAAATTTAAGCATCATCATCAAAAATAAAAATATCTTTCTATGGAATTTGTCTACTGTCTTGTGAGATGAGTATTACATTACCAAGTTCATCTTCTGAAGAAATGCATCGACACTGGTGGCAGTTAACATTGGAAAGTGTTGAATGCATAAACTTTCAAAGGAAAACAGAGATTATCTATAAGAAACTATGTAATAGTTATTTCTAAGAATTAAATGGTCTTAATGTTATGCCAAACACTTTTTTTCCTTTATTTCTGTTGCGGAATCCCAAGTCTGGAAGCAGTTACAACTAAGTTAGATCCCGAACGAAACAAGTAAATTTGTAACTTGGCTGTGGTATTTTGCATTAAAAATGCCGCTAACTAATAAGCTCTTTTAAAAGCTCTTAAATGAAACCAAATAGTGTAAAAATAAATTTTAACACCAACAAATCTCTCTGAAGGGTAATCGTTGTTAAAAGGCAAACATAACGATTTGGTATCCAACCGTTTAAATGTTATTTTATGAAAATTCTAGTTCAAACTTGAGTACCTGAATAGTAAGACATGAAAATAAGATGTAACAAATGAGAAAAAAACTGTACGGTATTGAAATTTAGCTGACACTGGAACATAAATATTTATTCATTATTTTCAACATACCTTTTTATTGTTATTGTTTTAAAAAGAAGATCAAATGTAAAATAACTTTAAAGTTTGTTAACAGGCGTTCTCGAACACTTTGTAGTTTGATTAACCCTTTAACAATACTAGATAAATAATGAAGAACCACAAAGTGCTCTTGACTCAGAAAGCAGGAGGAAGCTTAATCTTGGTTCGTACGGCACTTAAAGTCCTTAAAAGTCTTTAGACTTTTTGTAATTGATTTTTGGTCCTTAAAAGTCCTTAATTTTGGCCAAAATCAGCAAAAGGTCCTTAATTTTTAGTTAATTAAGGAAATTTCTGTCTGTTTTTATGACTGTCATTTTGAGTGTGAATTAGCATTTTGGAGGAATGTTTTTGGTGGTTTCACTGATGTATATATGGTAATCTTTTGAATGAGTTCATGAGTTATAATTTGTTCCTATTTCTAATATAAATGATGGGGTTCTCGAATTTCTAAGCAAGAAGTGAAACATAAGCATTTTGAAATTCATTTTTTTTTAATAAAGAGCTCTTCTTTTACTAAACGGTTCTAAATTTGGCAACTTTTCAACATTTTGCTGATTTTAGATCAGTTTCTGTAGAAACATTTTAATTCCGATATCTGAAAATTTTTCGACGATTTTTTAAAAAATATTGTAACATTGATTAATTCCATTAAAATAAAGGTAATATATTGAAATTAAGTTAAAAAAATAACATAAAAATAAAATATTTTTATTTTACGCTGTTATATTATAAAGTTTCATTTTGGCAACTTATTAATATACAGTCAAAAGTCGTTAATCCGGACTCGTCGGCGATTCCGGATTATCTATTTTTCCAGATTATACAGCTTTTATTTTAATGTTTTTAATTTTATAATTTTTTTCTAAAGCCCAAATGGGAATTAGTCCAGAAGAGCTATTAGTTTCAAAACAGCATTTTGTGTCAAATCACTTTTAATTGTCCTAATCACTTTTCAAATTGTTGCCACCAAATATTATCACCCTGTATCATATTTAAAGAAACTAACTAATGAGAATTTGCATGAACATACATATGTTTTTGCATTGTGGAAAAATAATGTTGCTTATAGTCCTTAAATTTTGGATAACATAGTCCTCCACCCGAACATGGGCACTTGAAAAGCCTGAATTTGGCATTTGGAATTTATCATATTTTTAATGCCTGTTTTATATTTTGGAAAAATTTAATGAATTTTTGATTAAAAATCATAGTTTTAAAGCTAGCAGCGTTATTATTTTATATTTTGTAAAAATTTTAACTAATTTTATATTGTAAATTGAAGTTTAATAAAAGTAGTTAAATAGAAATTAAAAGATCAAACTTAGTAAGGAAATTAAACAAATTAATTAATTGTAATAAATTGCCTCAGGCTCTTTTATAAATGTATTATTTAAGTTTTATAAAAATTTAATGAATTTTTGATTAAGAAACATAGTTTTAAAGCAAGCAGTGTAATTAATAAAAACATTTTTATTTTAAGTGTGCAAAACAGTTTTTCTGAAATTCTAATAATATGTAGCTTTTAAATACTTTTAGTCCAAAGTAGCATTAGCCCAAATGCTCTCGAAGCATGTATGTGTCTGTAAATGAAAAAATTGCCTGTTTGGACCTAATTTTTATCCTATAAAATCTGAAATTGCTTTCATTATTTATTTATTCATTTTTTGGGGGTGGGTACTGAACCCAAGGTTCTCATAACTTTTCAATTACATGGTTTGCGCTTACATTATTTTATTTTTATAAAACTCTTTTTGCAAAGTTATATTAAAATAAATTTCATAATCCTTAATTTTATTTGCGTGAATTTCACATATTCATAAAAAACAGATGCATATTTGTATCCTGTAAAATAATTTGTTAAAATTCTACAGGATATTTGAGTGGTCTCCCAGACACTGTTATTTCATAAAATAACAAATATTTATATTGTATACAACAATACCTTTAGAGATTACGTTATTTCATGTAATTGTAAGATACCTGTTCAAGTATTTATTCCATGCTAAAAGAAATTATTTATAAATTAAGTTATATTAATTTCTTTAAAAGTAATTCATGGGAAATTTTGTTTCACAAATTTTTTGCATACACAAAGTTTTCGGTCGAAGACTTTTCAGTATTTTTCGGTTTCGGCATGAAAATCGCCCTCGGGTCAGCGGATAGTGTGGCTGGATACGAGGTTTTTATTTATGAACCTCACACTGTAACATCTTTCTCTAACGATTGCTATTTCCACACTACCAATTGAGTGCATCAGGAGGTTGGGGGAATATTCTATTCCTAGTGATTTCGAGAATCAAATTGTAACGCAGAAAAAATCATTCGAAACGATTTCGTATCTATCAGAGTCTGACAAGAGTATTCTGCTTGTAATGAGTTGGAAAGCCATCTTTCATTAAGGAATAATCCATAGGTAACACCTAGAAGGTTAAAAGTACCATTTTGCTGTTGAATCATCGACGAAGTAGTTTCCTCTCATGGTTCTTGGACTATAGTTTAAACCTAATTTTCTATCATGAATGAAGCCCACCAGCAGCTGAGCAGTGGAGTCGCTGAACACTGGTAGTTGGTCCGAGGTTCAAATCCCATGAATGGGCTGGCTGCATAGGCATTTTCGTAGTTTTCCCCATGTGTAACGTGTATACAAGCCAGTTTCCCTTAGAAAGTCCTCCACGAAGGCATCCCTCTCCTTAGGCAGATAGCCCTCGAGGCTTTGTCATAATCACACACACATACTATCATGAATGATGCCTTTTCTTTGTAAAAATTTTATTGCAAAATTTTCATCTTTAGGCAATTTCTAAATAGATAAATCTCGATGCGCTATTAAAAAGTTTAAAAATTAAACCAGTAGTTTGGTAAATTTATTTGTATGTCAATTTATGATTTAAATGGATGTGTGTGCCAGATTTGGTGCTTTTATGCATGTACAGTCACTGTAGTTTGTTATGGTCTCAGTAATAAAATTGTACCTACTTTTGTTTATTATAGAAATGTGGAGCGCACAGGAAGACATGGGCAAAACCGCCTTCCAGGTGTGCAGACGGAGAGGTAAGATATGAATTTTTTCTCTTGGCTTCTTTTTTTGTTGCTTCTTTCTCTTTGAGTATGATAGTAAAGTCATGCTGCGATAATGATGTTATGTCACACTGCGACTTTTGTATAACTTCACAAAGTGACATAAATTTAATTGCTTTAAAGCAGCGGTTCTCAACTTTTTGAGTAACACATACCATCTAAACAAAAATTGAAAAACCTTAGTACAACCAGTACATTTTACAATAATTAGTTTTCGGTTTCTCAATAGAAATACAAAAATATACATTTTGCCATTTGCTTAAGCTATTGGCTATTTGTATTAAATAGGCACACATAAAAATATTAGATTAAAAATTGGTTACTATTTTAATTATCAAAATTTAAGTTACATACTTAAATTCTAAAATTTAGTGCAAAATTTGGGCCTTTTTAAGAGAGATCAATTTCTTTATGTCTGGCCTTATTTCACTTAGCTTTAAGTGCGATCCACTTTTAATTTTGTTCTGTATTTATTTTTCAAATAAAACATGGAACAAAATCCTTGTTTACGCAAATAAGTTGTGTGAAAAGGCAATAAAAATTTAATAGCTGTATTTGAAATGCTTTTAATTTTTTTTTTTTTTTTTGGTTCAGCCAAAAGTTGTGAAACCTTCAGTTGAAGTTCAATCACAGGAATTTTCGATCAATTGTTCTTTTTTTTCTTCACAGAATTTTTTAACTTTGTTTCTTAGCATACCACCTATTTTTGTCTTATGTACCACCTGTTGAGAATCACTGCTTTAAGGATGGGTGTCACACAATGTTACATTAGTTTAATCAGTATAATGTTGCAATAGCAGTATTTCAGACAGCTCCTCCAAGAAAATTGATAACAGCAGAAAAGCGTTTTATTGATTCAGTGAAAAGTTACACTCTTTCAGTTATTAAAATCTCTCTGGAATCTTTGGAATTTTGCAATATTAATGTGCAATATTAATTCAATATTATAATTCAATATATATATATGCAATTCAATATTATATACCATGTGCAATATTAATTTTTTATCGCTGCAAACCTGGCACACCACGTTTGTACTGATTATCTATATTCATCTTCATGGGTACTAAAATGCGTTCGATATTTACAAAAGTTGGTGATGAACTGAATAATATGTTAGTGAAACGATGACAAGTTTCATCAGGTTCAAAATTATATTGTTTTAGAAAATGCATCATAGTGAATTCCACACATAGTCTTAATGCGCACGAACTTGTGGACTGACGCGATATTTATAAATGTTGACTTACGTAAAATAACCTATAAATTCAGGAATTTAAATGCCTTCTTTTTTTTTTGGCACCTACCAATTGTACTCTTAAGCTAGTGTGTCCGACATCACTTCAAAATATTCGTTACGATTTGGTAGTCTCCTTTACCATTAATATATTTTAATTTGTTGATCTAAAAATAAAAATTCACATTAATATGTAAATTCATAAGCAACAGGATATCTTATTCTGTCCTTTAAGAAAATTATTTCAACTTCACAGAACACTCAAGAAATCTAATTTTCTTCAAAATAAAATGCAAACGTAATGGAAACTTATTTATAAAATCATAATGTTTTCATTGCTTTAAATTCCATATTTGTGTTTTACTACATTTTATGCAATTAGTTTTTATGTAAAGAAAATAAAATAATACAGAAATATAAAATTTCGGTTTAAGTAAAAATGTAACAGAAATTACTTTATAAAATGAAAATGTGTGCAAAAAGTAAACAAAAGAAACTGTTAAGATTAATGTAAAAAATTATTTTACAATATCACAGGAGCTATGTTGTTGAGAAACATTTCTTCTAAAATTCGAAGTTCTAATTCGTTTTTCAATGGGAATATATTTAATTCTGAATTTTTTGGTTGAGCTTCAATTGCACAGTGAGGAGTTTTCAGCAAGTCCACCTTTTCTTCCAATATTTGTAATCTGCTTGATAAAGAATTTAATTTTTTTAAGATTAGATGTTGAAATTCTGCAGAAGAGTAAAGGTCAGGGTAATACATAATTATTATAAAAGCCTGAAAACAGAACACATTTAAAAATTGACTTTTGGTGAGAAATTGCCCATTTGGCGACATCTGGCAGCAAAATTGGCAATATGCTGTAGACGGATGGAGAACCATTTAGAACGAGTTCTTACTGGTTTGACCCAGAATGTTCTCGAATGCTGGCTAAAAGCTATATAAACCCTGCCTGTATGCAGAGTAGTAGTAGTGTCTTGAGTCTATTGAGTTGATCTTCAATGTAGTATTGAATTGATTGTCGAGTGCATAGAGAGAGTCTCTTAGTAAGGTGCAAGTTAGTGCATCATCGAGTTTTATCTGCGAGAATGACTGAACCGAGTCGGGAGCTGTACTCTAGTGCTTATCATGGAGTGCATCACGGGTTGTAGTGTGGAGAGTCTCGACAGTACGTCGAGTTCCGAGAAGACGGAACCGAGTCGGGAGCTGTACTCTAGTGCCTTGCCGTGAAGCTGTCTTCACTGTTATAGCCTGATGGCTGTGTTGCTGATTGTTTCAGTCTGCTTGTTGCAGTTTTTTTATGACTGTAAACATGTTTCTGGAGCTGCTTTGAGTAATATTGGCAAATATATTCTGACTTCATTGTCGTTAACGACTCCAAATTGCATAAACTTGTACAGGAATGCAACATAAACAATAATAATCGCGCATAAACAGTAATTTAATATAAAGCAATAAGGATGAATTAAATAACTGTTTAAATGTTAAACATCTAAATATTTTAGCAATATTTATTTGCTCATGTATAATTATCGAAATATTTGATGCAAAATTAGGTTAACAGTCATGGCTACATTATTTTATAAAATTCTGTGAATTTCAGATATTTTGCAACAATTAATTCAATAAATAAATCAAATATAATTTTTATAGTTTCAAAATGTAGGATTATATTATTTTTCCACTGCAAAATTAAAGTAACCCAATAGATTTTGAGAGCATCAAATTTGTATAAAAATAATCCAGTTAAATGTTCAAGCAAATATATTATATCCTGACATAATTGTTAATTTTTAATTCTTTAATACATGAATGGCTATTTCTAAAAGCTAGTGTAAACAATATTTCAGATCTAAAGCATAAGTTTAGAGAAGAACAATTTACAAATAAATTTGAGTTTTAATACAATTTATTCCTGTGTTCATATTATATACGCATAACTGTTTTAATCGATAGAAAGTTTCGGTGGGGCGATAATTTTTTTTTTTTTTTTGACTTTGGTGTCATATGGCTATAATGGCATTTCTTAAAATATAAATTGGAAGAAATATTATTGATGAATACTTACAAAATAATCTCTTTTTTTTTTATTTTAAATGATCATAAACAGCATTTATAACAAAAATACTACCTTTGAAATTTTCTTTAGTAAATGGCAGCAAAATAGAAACTGCCCCAACATTAATTAGAATTTTATTTATTTTATTAATGTATGTATAATGATGTATCTAGGTATGAAGTCAATTAAAAATTGGCTTGCCATTTAAAAAAAAACCTTGCTTTTATCAGTTAACCCAAGTACATTTAGAAAAACAAATTTAATTGGTAATAAAAGGAGAACATGTATTTAATTGGTTTAATTATTCAGAGACTACCTTTAAGGAATAACTATATAGAAAATATTTCATGTGAAATAAAGTTGCAACACTTACTAATAGGATCACGTTCATTATTCTTTGCAGAACTTTATTGACATAACTTATTTTATCTGCATATACGTGCTTATGAATTAAATGTGCATTCAATTGAGTAAAAGGAAATAATTATTTAATTTAAATTTGTGATAATTTGCTCTTTGAGCAACCTGTTATTAGTAGTATTATTAGTAGTGATTAGTGTTATTAGTAGTGATGTTCTATTTTTATTGCATTGCATGATTATTTTCATGTTATTTAAAAAAAAAATTAGCAAGCTTTGTGAAAGCACAATCGGGTATATTTAGTTATAAATTAAATAAAATTATAATAAGCAAACATCAGAAGTATGTAACCTGTTAGTGTATGAAAGTATGTAGCATTTATGAAAAATTGTGGCTCGAATTGAGAGAACAGGAAATTTTTACAAATATTCTCATATTTAGAGTTGATTTTGGACATTTGTACAGTACTTGCATTTGTAGATCCACACCCCTAGCACTTCCTGTCCTGTATCATTTCAAGGATACATGTTTTCCTATAGTTTCAAAGTTTTGGTTAAACATTCATCTAAAGCCTACAGCTTTCAAACAGCAAGTTCTTACTATTTATATACAAATAGCTTCATTTGTGAGTTTTTTGCAGTAACAGTAGTACACCTATCTCTTGATTTACACAGAAGATAGGTTCCGCACAAAACCGTGTAAATCGAATTCTTGGATTTTGCTATGCAAAACCATGTGAAACAAAAAACACACTAAATGTGTATAATTTAGTTATTTATTTACATAAAACAAATTATTTTAATATTATAAGTCTTAAGTTATACTTCGTTCATAAAACAACAAATATACGTAGATAATAGAAGTACATATTTATTTTATTTTACATTAGGAAAATATAAGATCACTCAAAAAATTATTATAAGTTTAATTACTGACATCACTTTCGTGAACTATTATAGTCTTTTCTTCTTGATTGGTATGATGTCACTTTCATCACTTGAGTGTTCTTGATAAGATTCTGCTTCAATGGATGACAAAATGGGGGAGATCTCAGTTCAACAAGACTTCATAGTGAAATCCGTAATAAACAATTGCCTAGGTTTTTTCCCCCTAAATCTTTGTAAATCTCCTCATATTAATTTAAACACTTACTAAGCTCCCATTGGAATCGGAGAGCTTGTTCAACATTTGTGTCATATTGTAAAAAATGATTACCTCATTTTCTTCCCCATTCAAGTCCTACGCTGACAACTCTAGATGTGAATGCAGCTGGTTCGAATTTGTCTTCCTCATGCTCATTTGTTTCATGAATCATGTTAATAACTCATCCTCATTTAGTTCTTCATCAACCATTATTTCTTCAATATCTGCTTGAGCTAAATTCTCAAAACCTTCTCCTTTTATATTTTGAGCCAGTTTAGTGATCTGAGTATATTCATACTCTAATGGTAATCTATCATTCTTATCTTTAGCAGCATCTAGCCATATTGCTTTCAAGCATGCGTTGAGCATTGGTTGTTTATTCTGAGTATATGACAGTCTAACATGCTTAGCATAATCTAAGATTGTAAATTTCTTCCAAGCATCCATAAGAGTAAGAGATTTATCATTCTCCATTTTTTCTAAAATATACCTGAAGATTTGTTTGATATACAATGTCGTAAAAGTCCAAATTACTTCTTGATTCAATGGATGTAATAAGGAAGTTGTGTTTTTTGAGTAAAAAGACAATTTCTACTTTTTTGTGTTGTAAATTTTGAAGATGACCAGGTGCATTAGTCTTAAAAAGCAATACCTTTTTACTTAAATAATTGACATCTGGGACAAACATGTTAAGAAACCACTCATTGAATGCTATGGCAGTGAACCATGTTTTCCTGTTAGCCATCCAATAAATGGGAAGGTTATTTATATTTATTCCTTTAAATGAGTGGGGTGTTTTTGATTTGTTAATAACCAATGGTTTCATTATAACCTTGAAGCATAGCAACAGAAAAGAATTGTTATATGACTTTTTGCTACCTTATGACCACTAGCTGATTTGCAAGCTTTAGCTAAATACAAGGTTTGTACGGTCCTTAAGAGTCCTTAAAAGGCCTTAGATTTTTCGGAATTGATTTTTGGTCCTTAAAAGTCTTTAATTTTGGCCAAAATCAGCAGGTCCTTAATTTTAATCATTTGATATTTCTGTCTCTTTTTTACAATTGCCATTTTGAATGTGAATTAGCATTTTGGAGTAATATTTTCGGCGATTTACTGGCATATATGGTTATCTTTTGAATGGGTTTATGGGTTATAATTTGTTTCTATTTCTAATATAATTGATGGGATATTCGAGTTTCTAAGCAAGAAGTGAGATACAAGCATCTCGAAATTCATTTTCTCTAATAAAGAGTTCTTAAACAACTTTTCGCTTTTGGAGATGTGAATTCTTTTATTAAACGGTTCTAAATTTGGTGACTTATCAATATTTTGGCAATTTTAAGATCAGTTTCTATAGAAAATTTTTAATTCCAAGATCTGAGAATTTTTGGACGATTTTTTTTAAAACATCCTAACATTGATATATTTCATTAAAATAATATTAATATATTGAAATTATAATTAAAAATAACATTAAAATAAAACAGTTTTAATTTTCGTTGTCATATTATAAAATTTCATTTTGGCAACTTATACAATATTTTGACTCTGAAAAATAAAGTAGGTATAATGCTATAAAGCACAATTTATGAAACGGCTCTTAGCAAAAGCAAAATTAGCTATTTAATTAGTTAAAAATATCTTCTTTTTAATTTTTTCATAGTAAAAGTTTTTCCATGTAATTGTCTCAGAATATTCAAAATTCTCAGAATATGTATCAGTTTTCTCTATAAAATTAATTTTATATTTTTTCCCTCCTTTTTTTTCCAAAATATTTCTGGCTTTTTGCTGTTATTGAATTGGTAGGGATAATTTTTCTTTAGTATTTTAGCCATTGCAGCTTGGAAAGTTTAGAAGGATTTGAAAGCAAGATTTATAGACCCACGATTCTAGAAGATTCGAGAAATATGTAACAAAATGAAAAATGTCTCCATGGTATCAACACGTAACGGATGTATTTTACTGAAAGTTTGCGATGAATTTCTTAATTTTTGGAGAACGTTTGGAAGAACAATGAATACATAATATTTGAACGTTTTACTTCTGATACTAGAATCATTTTCTTAACATGTTTACCTTCCCTTTATTTTCTCTACTTTTCACTAGACACATAGTGAAAAGTAGGAAAATAACAAAAATGCTTCTAATCTTGTCACATGGGCAGGCAAATTATAGAAAGGGATTTTTTTTATTAATAAAGAAATTGAAAACTTACAATTTAAAAGATTCATCTAATATGTTTTAATGCATCATACACAGAGCTGGCACTAGGCATTTTCCCACCTGATGCAATCTCTGTGGAGCCTAAATTCTGCTTCCAATGCCTGTTCTATATTCTAAAAGTTGTGCCATTTATAGATTTTGTTGTTCGGTGTGTCACTAAATTCTAAAAATTCTGCCACTAAATTCTAAAAATTCTGCTACAATGGCTCTGTAACCGGCCTTTACCATATGTAGTTCTTCTGAATGTTCCTATTACTAAAGAAATGAAATTAGCCATTTTCTATACCTTCTAAATGCATTTCATGTTTTTTAGAATAACGGAAATCTTTAATTAAATCCAAAAATTCTAAAATGAAAAGGATACGTGTTGAAGAAAGAAAATAATAAAGATGAAGAAAATTATTCTTCAAAGAAAATGTGCAGTTATTATTATGTAAATTAGCCAATTATTTATGATTTCAGCCTTTACTATAATTTCCCATTTCTATTTCCTCATATGATAGAGTTAATGAGCAAGATTAAATTAAAATTAAATTATATAATCTTTGACCACTAGTCCACAGTTTTAGTTTGAATTTGACTGTTCTTCTTTAATTACGTCATAGTGAGCTGTAAATGATTTTAGCATCAGAATATGCCTTTGTATTCTATGTTCTTTTTATATAAGAGGCTTATTGAAACCTTGGTCTGATATTTTAGTTATTTTCAGACATAGCGATAGTTTGCTTCACATCAGTTGGGGGTTTTCAACTATTTAACTTTTACCAGATTAAGTAAACCCTCATAGGTACATTGTGGAGAGGTTGACAAGTTAGATAAAGCAGTTAGGTTGATGCAGAAACTAGCGAGAGCATTGGTTTGCATTTTGAGACAAATCTCTAATTGTTAGAAAAGATGCTTAAAGAGAAGGAAATCGATATAAATTAGCCTAAATGTTTGGGAAGGCTTCAAAATAAAATGACGGATAAATATTTTGTTGAGTGTTGTTACAAAACATAAATGTTTTGTAGATTTTAATGTGTAATTATCCTAATATCGTTTAAAAATCAGTGTTATAAATTACATGCATTAAACTGTGAAATTTGATTAGATTTTGATTTTAATAGGGCTTTTTTTACAAATATTGTTGAAAAATAAAATTTAATTGTGGCCATGTAAATACAAAATGACTAAGGTTATCTAATTACCTAATTGAATTATTTATAACTAACTGCTTACCCTTAAAAATTATCTCTGCGTATTAAAGCGAGTTATTGCCTTTCATTAATACTCACTGTGGTTACAAGATAAAACACAAAAACGTAAAAATTCAAGTAAAACTTATTCTTTGCATCTAGTGAGACTTGAAATAATACAAAAACTTATTACCTCTGGTGCTTTAATGGTTTATTGGAACCTTAAAGTATATTAACTGGGTTACAACCCCTGAAACTCTACACGAACGTACGACACTAACTGCGTCAAACAGAGCCCGACTAACTTTCAACACTTGCGAACCTACATCAGGCCTTTCAGGTTTGTTCTAATGAGCAGGTCTCTCTCTCTTGACAAGCAGCAGCAGTAACAACATTCAGTATTTTGTTCTGAATCATGCTGATTATGGTCTTACTTCTCATTTTAACCTGTGCCGTTTGACATAAAATCTACCTGCTATTTACTAAACCTCTAGACTGACCAAGTACGTGACGAGACATTTAAAAAAATCAACATAAAGCTAACTGTGAGTAAAACGTAAAAAGTCACTTATCTTCTTTCAAATAAGTTCATCTGTTGTAAGTGTAAAATATTTAATGCTACTTAATATACTGTATGTAGTTTATTTTATTCTCAAACTTATTAATAATTATGTTAATTAATTCATGTTTAGTAATAATGCAGACTACTTAGAGATCTATTTTATTTTTAGGATGGTATCACAAAAGGGAAATTCAGGCATTAATATTTTTAATTGAATTTATTCAGTTCCCATTTGCTCATAGGTCCTTAATTTTTTTCATTAATGGTCCTTAAAAGTCCTTAATTTTCGTGTGCAGAAATGTATATGAACCCTGTAAATAGGTTCTTTCAGGCATTTTTTTTCAGAACAATGCAGACTCGTCAGCATTCAAGATCTGATAAGAAATGTAGGAGCTCGTGGCAATTGATTTCAGCAAATTTTGCTGGATATTTTTATGCTACATCTGAAGCAGCAGATGCACTTTCTCCTTTCAGTCTTGGATTATGTAAAGAATGCCTTTGTTTAAATTTCTCAAACCAACCACGACTTGTGGGAAAAGATACATTTTTTTCATCTGACAAAGTCGATGGTGACTGATTCTTAAGTGCTTTATAAATTTTTAAAGCCTTATTTCTAATAGCATCAGTATCAATTGGAATCCATTTTTGATTTTGGTCTTCTACCCATATCTATGCCTTTTTCTAAAAGGGTCTTCATTTTTTCTAATTGTCCTATTGTGGCTTCATTCATGGAGTAAAATTAACATTTTGTTACTCTTTTTCTGTTACATAGACAATCTAATATTTTAATTTTTTTCTAATTTCATTTTTTGATTTTTTTAAAAATCTTTTTAGCATTATAAAACTTTGAAAAATTTATGTAAATTATAAAAATGCCACAAAAACTACGAGGGTTAAAATTTTAATAGTGGCAACACAGCTGAAAAAACGCTACGCAACAAAACCAAAGAATATCGCGTATACCACATGTGAATTACATACCTACCTTACCTCTCAGCAAAAAGACTCGTCCTGCCTACGTCACGCGCATGCGGAGTGACGTGAAGAACGGATCCTTGTATTAGCTTGCGGTCTAAAGTAAGTGTTGTCAGGATGTTTTCAAAACAAGAACAACGATGTTGGATAAAAATTGAATGTGCCAGAGGTCGTACAGCACGACAGTGTCATCAAGGGCTTCAAGAGGCTTGCGGGAAATCAGCATTGCCTTACAGAACAGTATAAAGATGGGTGAAAGCATTCAATGAAAGATGCCAAAACATGGCAGACATGCTGCGGCCAGGTCGTCCGAGTTTCAGCGATGCAGTTGTGCAAGCTGTTGCCGCACTAATGGACAGTGATCGCCGCCAAACGATTCATCAGCTGTCCGGACAAACAGGATTAGTGCATACGACTGTGCTGCACATTCTGAAGGAACACCTGTCCATCAGAAAAATTGCTTCACGACGTGTTCCACATTAATTGACGGAAATGCAGAAATGGCTACGATACGATGCTGCCCGAACCCACCTGGAGTGCTATGAGCGTGAAGGAGATGCTTTTTTACGCTGTATCATTTCGCTGGATGAGACTTGGGCCCGATCGTACCAGCCAGAACTGAAACGGCAATCAAACGAATGGCGTCATCACGGGTCACCACGACGTTCGAAATTTCGTCACAGCCTCAGCAATGTGAAAGTTATGGTGATTCTCGTGTACGACTGTGATGGTGTCATCCTAATGCATATCGTTTCCCCACAGCAAACCATCACTGCACAGTATTACTGCTCATTTTTGGAGCACAATCTCCGACCAGCTTTGAGAAAAAAACGACGACACTTTCTGCAGAACGTTCCTCTCATTTTGCATGATAATGCTCGGCCGCATGCAGCGCAAGCTGTGACTGATTTGTTCAAGCGATGGGGCTGGGAAGTGCTTTACCATCCACCATATTCCCCAGATCTAAGCCCTTGTGACTATGACTTAATTCCTAAGATGAAGGAACCACTTCATGGCACTCGCTTCCAAACTGTTCCTGAGATTCTTGGGGCAGTAGACCGGTCCTTTCAAACTATCAACAAAACAGGCGCTGCTACAGGTATTCTGCGACTTTCACATCGTTGGAAATGGGTTGTACACAATGCTGGCGACTATATTGAAGGACTGTAAAACATGGTGACATGAATCACTTTAGTATTCCTTGTAAATAAATAGTTGCCACTATTAAAGTTCCAACCCTCGTATAAATGTTGAAAACTTATTAGTAATCATTCAAATATGTAGATAAAAATGTTGTAATATTTGCTGCTAAAATAACTGATACTGAACTAGTTCACATGAACCAAATAGCTTTACTGTTGTGAAATACAGATATATATATATACTATGGAGATTCCCCTTTTACAATACGAGAAATCCCCATCCTTGTTGTTGCCACTAGTGTTACCAAAGGAATGAGATTCAAAAATGATTTCAAATATATTTATTTGCGTCTATGCAGCCAAATATACTATTTTACCAAATTTTTTAAATTTATTAATTTTTAAACCGTTTAAAACCAAAATCGTGTAAAACAAGTACTGTGTAAATCGAGGGATAGTCTGTACAAATGTCTGTACAAATATGTACTTGATGAAATCCTGCAAAGTTGACAAATGTTTTTAGGAAAAAGAAAATGGAAAAAACAAATTTAGATTTCAATAAATTTGGTTTTAGAGTGGAAATGATGCTGAAAAGCTTCTAATTTCAGAATTGTTGCGTAGTTTTTTAGTCAAATATATGTTCATGTTTCTAACTTTTCCACGTGTAATAAAGAATACTGCTGTAACATATAGTTAAACAAAATGAAAAGAAATGATCTTTTTTAGTATTTGTAATAATTTGTCTGTCATGTAACCTCAAGTTTTTGTTGGTGTTAATTGTTTTTTATTTTCAATTTTTATTCAGAATTGCAGAATTCTAGGTCTTTAATTTTCTAAAAGATAAGCAACGAAGCATATTATTTAAAAAAAAATTATTATTTTCACTTCAAATACCATCATATGTCAACTAAGTTTACTAAGTTGTATATTTTAATACATAATTAAAAAGAATTAAAAACTGAAGTAACACCAACGCACTGCTAATTAGTCTGCACACAGACAGCAAATAAATCATTTTTAAGGCTCATCAACCATGATTTGCCAACTACATGAGAAACAGGGCATCTTTGGAAATCAGAATTTATTTTAGCAACAAGTTTTTGATGGCCAGAAGCTTCTGACACAAAAGAAAATATTCCTTATTGGTATGATGTAATAAAATATCTGATACTAATACTATCCAATTGTCATCTAAAATCACACAGTCGTTTCCTTTGTTGGAACAATTTATTGTGAATAGGTTTTCTTTTTTTCTTTTTTCTTTTCTTTTTTATTTGCAAATCTTGTATTGGACATCTACAGCTTTGTTTAGAGTATGCCCTTCCTCGGTGAATTAATGTTCAGTTGTAGTGGGCTCCTGGGCATAGCCTTTTCCCAGTGTAGTAAGTTAATCCTTTTATGAATGTTGAAAAATAAGTGTTGTTGAAGTTCATAAAAATAAAAATTCGAAGAGCAGTTAATGGCAGCGAAATGAAAACAATCAGTAGTAATGGCAGAGTTTGTAACAGTTTTAAGATGATGAGTTTTGAAGTTAAGACCTAGAACTAGTCGGAGTGTGAGCAGCAGAGGCAATCAGGGGCGGAAAGAGAAGAAAAAGGCTTTTTCTTCTTTTTTCTTCCCCCTCTCCTCCAGTGTTCAAGGCTGAATGGTTTCCGTAGTCAGGTTGTATAGGCAGGAGCTTCCTGAACTTCTGTTGGCTGGCAGAGGAGTAATCCTATTGGGTTAAGTGTGATCTACAGTGTGCTATGGGGAGGGCCTAGGCTGTTTTCAATCCATGCTAATTTAGATTGATGGGTGAGTGAATGAGGTTGGAGAGGACATGATGAAAAATTAAATTAAGCCTGCCTTAATATTAATTAGTGAACAGATAGGAATAAAAATTTAATTTTTCCCAATTTTTGGTGCTAAGCTATATTACAATTAGATATATTACAATGCAGTAATAATTAAAGAAGAATTAATGAGATTGTTTGTCTTTTTTAAACTAATTAAACGTTAATCAAAAACCTTTATAGTATGTCTCTGAGGATGGCTTTAGGCCTTTTCCTGTGTTCTGAGTTGATATAATTTTAAACTGGTATTGTGGGGTTTTTTTGCCTTGGTTATATATCATTGTAGAATTTTCTTAGAAGTGGTATTCTACATTCACTGTGAATAGCACCAAAGACAGCTTGCCATTTGTCGTAGTGTGATGTTTTGAAGCTGTTGGAGTTTTAAAAGTGTGCTTTTGCAGACCTAACCCCAAACTAGGCATGCATATGCAAGTATGGAATGCAATATTGGCTTTATAAATGAGTAATTTTTTATCTATAGCTAAAACGCTGTTTTGAGCGATTAGGGGGCTGAGTGTAGATTTGCTAGCTGGAAACTTTGCAATTATGCATTTTGTGAGGGGAGGGCTTTCTTATTAAATGAAGATTAGTAATTTGACTTCCTTGGCTCAGAGAATAGGAGTGCTGTAAAAGGTAACATTTCCTTCAACATTAATTTTCTTTGTGAACATTACTGCAATAGTTTTTTTCTGTGTTGACTTCAATTTTCCACTTGCTAAGCCACTTGATCTTTGCCATTGCTTCCTGGCATGGTCTGGGATAATAAACCAATTATATTGAGAATTGCTTTATCTGCTGGATGTCTTGTTTGCCATTGCTTTCTGGCATGGTTTGGTCAGCGCCGGAGTTAGCATTTTTCCTAGGCGGTGCAAAAACCACCCTTACCCATCTTCCTTTAAGTTTCTGTAACAAATTTTAATTTTTTAAATAAACATAAAAATAGGTAGTTTTTGAGATAAAATGTAAAATCCATTTTATAGTAAGAAATTCTTTATGTGCCATTTTTGTTCTAAAAGAAATATACATAACAAATAGTTTAGTTTCTTTACATATGGCAAAGCATAAGAGAGCTAGCTACCTGCCTAAAAGGGGAGATGTCTTCGCTGATGTCTTTCTAAGAGTAATTGGCTCATGCAAGGTACGCATGAGCGAAATGGCGGAAACACTCATGCAGCCAGCAAATTCGCTTGATTCTGACCCCCGACCGAACTACCAGTGTTCAGACTTTACATCTCAGCCGCTGGTGGCCGAACATGCATACCAAAAGTTACATAATTAAAAAAACCGTGCGAACCCTCTTAATGCAGTTACTTCTCCGGTGCACTGAAATAATCAAATTTACATTTTCCCTGAAATGAGGATTTTTTTCAATATTTGCAAGAATACCTATTTATAGAAATAAATGATGCTAATAGAAAACGATTCAGAACTAAATGCTAAAATAGTTCATCACAGCACAAAAATGGGAATCAGATATTACTAAATAATAAAGAAATTCATTTAAACAAATATAAGCAAATACAATGGATTGTATAATTTTGTACCAATTTCTCAATATTAACAGTAACTTTAACCTAGCATGTTAAGTATTCATTCCACAATAATGCCTTCATGTAGCCTGCTCAAGAACTCGACTATCATCCTCACACAGCCTGATAACATAATAAATATTTACATATTTATGCAAAAGACTATTTTTGTACTGTAATAATCAAAATTACATCTTCTCTGAAATATGCAATTTTGCAATATTTGCAACAATAACTAGCCAGACCATGGAGGTAAGAAAGAAAGGAGGTGCCAACCCCACACTGCGAGTGAAGCACTGCTCCGAGGGCTTCGGTCTACAGATGGAGTGTTTTTTTGTTTACATTTAGAACGTCCCCTGATAGTATTTCGACTTGTGACACTTCCATACAAATCGAAAAACGGGACACTTCCGCATAAAAGAAACATTCATTGTGTGATGGTTTGGTTTGGTTTGGTTTATTTCATTATGGCAAAGCACATTAAGGCTATCTGCCTAAGGGGAAGGGATTAAATCTTTAAATAAAATTCAGATTCAGTATATATACATATATATCAAATGTCATGGATCATCAGATAGGTAAATTTCTACATAAATTAAAAAATAAAAATGTTCAAAATACAAAAACATTTATTGAATGTAAATTTACATCACGGAATATGAATACATGAATTTACATATTTCAAAGTTTTTGTTCTGTAACTTCTAAAATTGTTTGAAAATCTAATTTCCTTGCGTCTTCACTTTCAATCGACATAATCTGTAAACTATTTAATCTATTCTGATTCATTGTCGATCTCAGACAGTTTTTTATTAGTTTTAACCTGGAAAATGATCTCTCTCCAGAAGCAACGCTTACTGGAATTGTTAAGAATATTCGGAGAGCAATAAACAAGTTTGAAAATGCCATTGCTCTATCATTATCCAATAAAAATTTAAACATTTTAAACGGATTTTCAAAAATTCTGAAGGCAAAATAGATTTCAAAGCTTCCATTTCTTCAATTAACATTTTTCCGTTTATATCAGCTTCTTTCACCTCGGGTACATCATTTTCTGTTAATTTAGAATATTTTTAATTATTTGAATAATTCATAATTTATCCATTATCGTCAAAAGAAATTTGCTTTAAACTTCACATTTTTTTTTTTTTTTTGTTTATTTTGATGGTAACGCGAAGCTTGATTGGGCCCAATAGCCCTTTATCCGATCTGAATAAGGTTCATTTCAGATGAAGACTGATGATGCAGTAACTCTGAATGAAACAGTCTGGAAGTGGTCTTTATGTTCAACAAGGATTTGGATTGGATTGCATTATTCAATTATGGCAAAGCACACGAGGGCTATCTGCCTAAAGGGAGGGATGTCTTTGTGGAGGACTTTCTAAGGGAACCTGGCTCGTATACACGTTACAATGGGAAAAATTACAAAATCGCCCATGCAGACAGCCTGTTCGCGGGATTCGAACCTCGGACCGAACTACCAGTGTTCAGCGACTTTACCGCTCGGCCCCTGGCGGGCTCCACTGTGTGATGGATAATAGCAATTTGTATAGTTATGCTTATGCAAAATGTTATGTTTAAAAAAGATTTTAGCAAAAATGTTGCGCTTAAAGAATGAAAAATACCTTATGGTACCTTTAAAATTATATACGTCTTTCGCCCTTGATTATGCACTCGTAATAAAAATAATCTTTAGCTACAAACAAAAGATTACATAAGTTAGGACAGTAGATGAGCTGATTAATTACGTAACTAACTTTCATTAGCTATATGTAACAACAATACGGGCTACTGCTGAAAGGGAAAGGTTAGTATTTGTACTTCTTTTCATAATTCTTATTTCAATAATAATTTTAAGTTCTTACCTAATGCTCTTAATATATTAGGGAATTAAAATTTTACTCTGTGAGCCATTTGATCTGCAAATAAAACTATGGCATCGCCATAATTAACTTGATGTGCTGTTTGATTTTTGATTGCCAGAATTGTGAGACTTGATAAACGCTCCTGGCTCATCGATGATCTCGGATAGATTTTAATAAGTTGCTAAAACTTCGCTCACAGCTTGCAGATGTAGTTGAAAGCATAGAGTAAATCAAAGCAATACAAATATTGCGAAAGGCATCCTGAAAATCATAGGTTAGATCTGTTGCAAGAGATAAAAAAGCTCTAGCCTTTTTTATGTCGACGAATAACACTGGGGCTTGTTCTTTAAAAACGGCAAGTTCTTGACAGAACTCAAATGCGTTTTAAGATCTTGCTCATATTTTCGTGCAAGATCTGCTCCATTCTTGTGCAGTTCTTCAGTTGACATATTCAATATTTCACGACCATTGAGAAATGGAAATTTGAATTTAGTGTTATAGCACTGTTTACCCTTGTTTCATTTTCTGATATGATTCAAACTAATACAATTTTCATTGCATTAGAAAGTAGCTGAACACGAAATGTTTGTGATTCGTCCTCGCACAATTCATCAAATTCCTTTTTGCATTTTAGAATTCCTTTATTTGTCAATATAGGTTCAACCTCAATTTTTTTCAGCTGCTACTTTAAATTCTTCTATCCAATATTCTGTAGGAATTTCTCTCATTTTTTGCACAGTTTTGGCCAGACCTTCCATTAATGCGACGGGATGAACAAGAATTATATCTTCCATTTGAATTTCAGTATTTATTCAATTGATTTCTCGAAGAATATTAGCCCAAGTTGTCAGGCTGATAATAAATTCAAAATTTTTAAAACATGTAGCAGCTGTCCTGCTTCGTACTTTGATAGATAATTGATTTTGAAATAGTAATATGATTTTACTACTACTGGTAAATTCATTAGAAGAGCTTTCACCCACATATTTTGCTGACCATCTCGTCTGGGTGCTTCCTTTTGAGTTGGTTTTTGTACATCTTTTCGTAATATCCCATCGAATAGTGAATCCGACAAAAAAGCTAAATATCTTCTGGATAATTCCAAAGAAGTTAACTTCTTCGTGGCAAGATGAGGCAGAATGCACACAGACAAGATTCAAAGAGTGAGCCAAACATCGCACATATTTGGCCAGCTTATTCATTTCTGTTATCCTGACTTGTACTTCAGGATCTAATATGGCAGGAAAGTACCGGCCATATTAGATCAGTTATTTATTCTCTTCTCAGATTGACCACAACATTGTCAATATCCAAACCATCAAGCGTCAGTTTTTCCGCAATCCATTGAAAAATACATTCTCCTGTCTTTCCACCAATTTCTATGAAACCAATTTCTATGAAATCAAACCAATTTCTATGAAGCTCTGCTTTATTTCACACACATCACCACATATTTTTTACGTATTGAATCACCTGGCTCATTTGTTCTGTGTGCGACACATCTGGAATGCAATCGAACATTATTGTATAATATTTTGCCTTTGTAATATTATTTAAAATGCTATTGTGAACTGTTTTTGCCATTTTATCAGTAATTTCATTTTGAATTATCTTTGTTAAATATGATACTTGTCCCTTCTTTAGGTAATGTAACTGGTATTTTTAAGAGTTATGTTCGGCTAGTAGAGTAATTAAGGTATCCGACTACGTTCGATACCCTAATTTTGAAAAAGTGTACAAATAAATTCATTTTTGGCGTTAATTAGCGGAATGCTACCTAAAATGATAGTAACAGTTTATAAACATATTATTAAAATGTAATTTTTACTTTTTTCTCACATTTTGGATAAAAAATGTATTCAAATTTCAGTATCACGAGATTAGTTCCCTAAAAATTATTTATCAATATTTTACTTTTATTTTTTTCACTTATATTTATTAAAGCATAAGGAATAAAATGAACTAAAATCTAAGTCATAAAGCAAAATGCCTATTAAATATACCTGTTTGAGTAGCTATTTTTCGAAAATTTTTCTCTCTTCATTTACAAAATTGTCTGCAAAAATCTTAAATATGTATATAAACCTAAACTTTTAGTCCATTTAATTCCCAATATTCTATAGAATATGTGTGGGAAGTATCATAAAATTGCTATGGTAATATTTTAAGTTACGGTGTTTTTTGTATTAGAAATGTTGACAAAAACAAGTTTTTCAAAAAACAAATTTAAAGTTTTGTCTTTAAAAAATATATTAGAAATTGATATATTACATTGCTAAAAGTGCCCTGTTTTGTATATTGCACCTTCTATTAACTCTATTTTAGATTTTTTTCTTTAAAGAAGCTCTTAAATTTATTCTTGTGATTTTTGCGGAATGTAAAGAATGCCGTTTTGAATCGACAATCCGAGTTTTATCAATACAGTTATATCCTTGATATTGTCCATGTTTCATATTAAATTTCCCAATATTTTTAACATACCAAAAATACATTATTTAACTGTATTACTCCTATATAGGAACCAAGACACAATGTTGTCAACTAAACAAACACTTGTTTTGGTATGATACGTTATTAAAACTCTCATTATTGTTTTGAGTTCCGAAACACACTGGACAGGATAATGCAGAAAATAAAGATTTTAGAATTTTAACATCGAATATTCTATTACCAGCTTCATTACCAGCAGCATTATTAGCTTCATTATAATTTTCAGAAAATGTTTTATTGTTTCCTAGTTTTGATTCACTGATAGAAGCTTTCACAGTAAATCTGTTTCTAGCAAATCACCGTTTTTTAGAACGTAAAGTTTCACGCCGACTACATTACGACGTTTACAATAATAAAGTGAAAATATTTTTATCACAATGTTAAAATAACAAAGCATAATGAGATAAAAAATAATACTGAATAACAGCAAGCTCCCTAATTCAGAGTGTAATCAAATATGATACTGAAATTTCGAAAGTAATCTTGCTTCCAAGCACATAATAATAATACATATATTTCAAAATCATCTTTTGAATATCGCCAACAGTATTCAAATGAAATATTCTTGTTTACAGCAGTCTGTGTCCCTTAAACATCAACGTCCGGCCATTTAAACAGCAACTTCCGGCCTTTTAAACCGCAATTTCCGGTTCATGATGTAGAACAAAAACAGCCATAACTCTATTTCTAATCACCGGAGAGACAAAACAAAAATAGTTTTTTGAAGCTAACAATATAAGCTTTAAATTAAAGTAATAAAATGTTTCTGAAAAATTTCTTCAAAATTGACGATCAGAACGTAGTCGGATACCTTAAGTTAAAAAAATTGCCTTGACTAGGCCGAGGACACTTTGTGAGCAGACTGCCAGGGGTTTCATCAGACCAACGGAAAGAAAGACAGTTTGTTGTAAGATACAATACAACATCCATACTCACCTGTAGGATCTTTCTCCATTTTTCTTTCTCTGTCTGAATTAGTCTCTTAATGTCATGATCGATGCCTTGACACGATTTTATTTGTTGTACTGGAATTTTCCACTTAATCACGCACACCCTGTGGATTTCAGATATTTCGTGCTCAATTAACCTTTCTGAAGCTTTATTTCAATTAATGAATCCTGTAGTACATAATTCTGATTTAGCGGCAGTGGCATGTTTCTGGGAAATCTCGCAGGGTGTACAAAAAATTGCATTTTTAGTTTTAGAATACATAAGCCAAGATCTTTTAAGCTTTTCATTATTTGCTAATGTTCTGTGCGACAATGAAAATGTCAAATGTCTTCCATCACATTCAGTGTACCTAAGGTCTACGTTGTCTGGATATTTTTTTGGCTAATAATACAGCTTGACTGTTAAGAAAGATCGTTGCTGATCGTTCATTTTTTCTGTGATTGGCGAACTACCTGGGTCCGAGAAATCAAAAGATTTTAAGTCTTTTTTCTGCTGCCTACACTCACCTAAATGAGAAAATACATTATATCCTAATTTCATGTCCTCTAGATGTTAGTTTGGGGTCTATGAAGAAAGTTGTTCTCTCAGTTGCTGAAATGAAGTCTGATTGAGGATGATAGATGAAGATTCTTCATCTTGGTTATGCAAATTAGAAGAAATATCAATATCGTTTAGAATCTCGGCACCATCGGAAGTTGCGGAAGGGTCCGACGGTTCGTCTTTTCTGTGAAGCCATTTTTCATTTTATCTGCAATTTGTTTTCTCTGTTCTGTCCTATCTTTTGCTCTGGTTCTATGTTCTTCCCCTGAGAGTTTTTTCCTAGACCCTCTCATGATTTCTTGCGCCCTAAATAATGTACAGTATTACTTGCCTTAATAAGGAAAGCTAAAAATGGACGTACATTCAACAGTATTATAATACTATTATATACAACAGTATTAATATTATAATACTAGAAGCGGCATATTTAAAAAAAAATCCCTCCGAATTAAAAAAAAAAAAAAAAAAATTAAAAACTATAAAAAAGTAAATCCATTTTTAAAACCTAGGTTGCTGACTGGCTGCAAAAAAATCAAAATGCCTTACTCCAGCCTCACCATTGCCCAGTGATCGAGTTCCAAACGCCTCTGTGTTCTAGATTACCGGCATTGATTTTGGCAGGACCTTTGGTACTTACGGGTAAAAGAAACGCATGGATTTGCTTGTTTGCATGTGCAGTGTATCACTGTGTTCAGTTAGAACTAGTAACATCTCTACAGTGTCTACAGCAGCTTTTCTTCAAGCTCTTCATTGCTTTGATTCTGGGCGAGGTAGACCCACTATAATTTATTCGGATAACGATACCAATTCTGTAGGTGCATCTAATGATTTTTCATCAGTAGACTTCAAAAAAGTCTCTGAAAGAGGAACTGAAGATTACATCAATTGGAAGTTTATACCTCTCGGTGCTCTTTGGTGGGGAGATTAGTGGGAGCGTCTGATTGGATTTATGAAGAAAAGTTTGAGAAAAATCCCCAGAAAAGCTTGCTTATGTTACGAAGAAATGTGCACTGTTTTGTGTAAAGTGAAGCCATAATCAATGATAGATTGTTAACAATTGCATCAGCTGATTCAGATCTCACTGCAGTAACACCATCCACATTCTTAAGAGGTAGATAGAACGATTTAGTGCCTTTTATAAAGCAATACATCAATTCAAACTTCTTTAGACGTAAATTGTGGTACATTCAGAATGTCTAGGAGATTTTTGGGAAGACACTCCGCCTAAAGTATTTAATGACTCTGCATACGCGGGGTCTTGTAATTCGGGTGCATACGCAGGAGCGTTACCCTGTGAATAGCACAATGTCCGATTTTCTAACATGTGGAAAGGAATGTAAAGAAAGTTCCATAACAGTCCTTGAAAGTATGTGAGATAATTAGTAGACCGACATTATGGCATTAGGAGCATCCGAACTACGCAGTGACACATGGCCTAGAGTAGGTGCGGAAACACCGCTCGAGGTATCTTTTTGTTGACATTGCTTGCTGGGTCATAATATAAGATGGGAATTGTGGGGTTATTGACTTTATTGATGTTATCAAAAAATCTTTTCGGCAAAATAAGTTTGGATTTCTAAGATGTCAGTTTCTTTATGAATAGCTTTATTACGTACGAACCAGCGGCTCTTTGTCAATTCTCTTAGTACAACATTTTGCATAGTTTGTATCTGTTTGATGGCAGTAGGGCTGGCATATAGGGCACGCATAGGTGAGCACAGGACGCAAAATAGCCTTATAGATCAGTAACTGACATTCGAGCGACAACGCTGAGCTCCGAGCAGTTAAGGGGGTAAGTGTAAATCCGTCTTAAAACAACTATTTCTGGCTCAGAATTTAATGACCTCAGATTTCCAGTTTTTACTTATAAATTAAGCCTTTAGTAACACTGTGTACGCATTCATCATAGGATGTAGTTCCACAATTTTCAAATATTACATCCACTGACACACACACAAAAAAGCAAACTGCAAGTGTAAAAAATAAAGATAATTTTCCTGTCTGTGATTTTTACAATTTTTTAAATATTTCAAATCATATAATCTGCTGGTGATGTAAATTCATGTCATACCACATGGTTTTGTCTGCGGAGGAACAGGTATGACATTAGTTTAAATTCATGATGCCAGAGTAGCCATGTACAGATCATAGCTCCTTACTACTGTGTCAGAGGGTTCCCTGTAGTTCTTCATCTGGCTGCATTCTATAATATATATTTTCAGCATGAAATTAAAGGGGTACAAGACCTAGACTCTGACTACTACCCAGGTTTGATAACCTTAGATGCTCAAAATTGATATTCAGAATTACTGGAGCAAGTCTTTTCTCACACAAAAAAATTAAAAAAAATTTTTTTTCTAAGTTTATTGCAAAAAGCTTATTAGGGAACCTAATAAATAAGCCATAAAAAGTTTAGATACCTGTGAGCAGTAGTTCCTGAGAAAAGGTACATCGAGTATAAAAAAATCACGTTTGGAGAAAAACGTGTTTTTGTGTAAAAATCCTCATTGATCAAAGCAGTAGATGACAAAATAAAACTAGATTCTTTTACAGTTCTAATTTTCATAGAGATTAAAGAATGGTATTTTTAGAAAGATAAAAGTGTAGAGAATTTGAAAATGCAAAAATCCGAAATCACAATTTTTTGAAGATTTTGGGGTTCCAACATCCCTTAAAATTTACGGATTGTTCCAAAATAGAACATAATGCAGCCTGTGTATACAAGAGGTATATCAAGAGGTACAAAAAAGTTCGGCGGGACTCGAACCCCGAACTTCTCAAAATACGCGCCGAGTGTGCTGACCATTACACCTTGAAGGCATGCTAAGAAGATGGGAGAAATACCTTATAAATATAGAAAACCAAGCAGAATTTTTAATTAATATAAAAAATACTAGATTATGCAAGTGAAAACGGTATATTAGTAACATTAACATAACATCTGCCATCACTGCACAATTTTATGCTATTAAAATGCTAATGAAAACTATGCTATTAAAATGCTAAATGAGTCATAACCCCTGGAACTACGACACTAACAGCTGCAGACAGTGGTCAGCTAACTTTCAAAACTTTCTAACTGTGCCTACATCAGGCCTTTCAGGTTTGTTCTGATTAGCAGGTCTCTCTATAGGCGAGCAGGAGCGGTGACAACAGCCAGTCTTTTATTATGAATCATGCTGATTATGATTTTAATGCTTATTTTAACCTATGCTGCTTGACATAAAATGTACTTAGTATTTACTAAACCTCTAGACTGAGCAAGCATGTGACAAAAAGAGACATAAAAAAAAAAAGCTGTTAGTAAAATGTAACTAAAATGTCACTTAACGTCTTTCAGATATGTCCAGTTATTATGAGTGTAAAGTATTTAATGCTACTTGATAAATTTCATAAAATTAATTTTATTCTCAAAATATTAATAATTATGTTAATGAAGTTATGTTTAATAATAATGCAAGCTACTCACGTTCAGGCATAGATATAATATTTTTAATTGAATTTATTCAGTTCCCATTTGCTCATAGGTCCTTAATTTCTTTTCATTAATGGTCCTTAAAAGTCCTTAAAAGTACTTAATTTCTTTGTGCAGAAATGTGTACGAACCCTGTGAATCAGATTCGAAAGTAAAAAAAATATATATATATATATGTGTGTGTGTAAGATAAAAAATATGAAAGCAAATTTTATTCACTACAACCTCTTTTATTTAATTTGGGGACTTCATCTCTCTGTCTTAATACTAGTGCTACAAGTCTAAACTGTGTCATGCAAATTAATCATGCAATCATACATAATGCTTAATGCAGATAACTCTTGCCCAGTTAAATAATTGTAAACCAGAAAATTTTAAACTTGGAACAGAAACTTTTGACGCCCTCCCTTCTTCCTCTGAAACCTTGCATCATGTTTTTGCCTATGCTGTCATTCTGGTAAGACGCTATTGCAGTCTTCTATGCTTGCTTCTATCACCATAGTATAAAAAAAAATATAAGTGTTCTGGAAATAGGTTGGGTTGTAGTGCCAAGTGAATTTTAGCCACAAATGTGAATTTAAATAAAAAAGGAAATTAATCCATTTCAACTTGTTCTTTAATATGAATCAAGTATCTACGCTAAACAACACTGCTGTGCTTCTACATCTGAGTGTTCTTACATCAGTGCTTCCAAAATTTTGCTATCATCACACACACACACACACACATATATATACAATATGTTAAGTGCATAGGTGAAGGAATGAAGAAGACGTTAACAAAACCGAATTGAAGAGTCACCATCTTTACTTACACATTTCAAATCATGTCTCTTTGCAGATAAATTACTTTTCAATCATCATTGAATATTATAAATTTTTATGTAAACTGATTTTAAAAATAAGATGTAGGCATTTTAGGCGGAGAAGCAAAGCAGCATTGATGTTGGCATGGCTGAAGCTAAGGAAAGGAATGACATAGTTTTTTGTGCCAAGGTTATTTATATCAAAGTAGATGCAGTTGTAGAGACAAGCTATGATTGGCTAATCTTAGGTTGCTGCATAACATAGAAGGATCCCAAATTTGGGAGAACATATGAATTTAGGGGGAATGCAACAAATCTATTAATTTTGAGGTTGCCAATTATTTTTAAAGCAGCTATTGTATTTTCTTATATTTTGCATTAGAACTCAAAAGTCAATACTTCCTAAGAAGATTCCCAAAATCTTAGTTTAAAAACTAATAGTCGATCTGCACAAATTGCAGCAGTCTCGAACAAAGTGCAATTTTTTTAAAAAGAAGAGTTTTACATGGTTTCGAGCTTCTCTTTTTTTATGTACTGACCTTTAGATCATAATTGTTCTTTATTTCATAAATTATGGTTTCATATTTTTAATTTTATAATTTCTGCATGCCATCTTACCAGATTTAAACTGATGATCTATAATCCAGAAAAATCGATAATCCGGAATCGCCGAAGTTCCGACGAGTCCGGATTAACGACTTTTGACTGTACTGACCATTTCAATGATTTTTGTGTTTCAAGGTTACCTCTTGTAAATGACTGTAATTAGTCATATGGCCTTTTCAGGCTGTCTGCATTGTAATTATGTTTGCTGCCTCATACCTTTTTTTAGCGGTAGTTATTTTTCCCCTCATTTTTTTAAGTATATAGCTTCATTTTCTTAATTTTTGATTCCACTTTATAAAGTTATTTTGATTCTGTAGTATTGTAATTTTGCTGGTGTTTTGTAATTTTTTATGTCTTTAGAGTTACGGATGCAAGCCAGGAAAAGGTCTAGGCATTTGAGAATTATAAAATATATAAAATTGAAATTTATGGCCTTGCTTCTCAAATGTCTCAGAGGAATGAAACTTGTATTTGGAACTCGTGGATCAACTTGGTTCTGGGGTTCAAAACACTTCCTTCTTGGTTCCTTGGTTTGAAACCTCGAACTGAGGAGATCAATATTTGTTTTTATTTGCTCTTTTGAATTACATTATATATATATATATATATTTAAGAACTGTGTTTATTGCTTTTAAGTATTTTAGTTTATTCATCAGTGGCAGACCGGTTAACTTTAAAAAAGTAAATATCTTATAAATGGCCGTAGACTTATGAACATGTTAAATACAAAATTGCATTTCAAGACAATTAGCCCATTTGAGCAAATAAATTCATGTCTAATTTCTAAAGTTTTCAAATTATTGCCTTTAATCTTCCTATGACCTTTAATTATTTCCTTGATCCATTGAATATTTATGTAATAAAATAGTATGCAGTAATGTTGTTATAATTCGTATTGTAGTTTTTACGATTGCTGAGCAGTATTCTTTACAAATTCTTCCGTTTAAACAAATAATAATATAATATTCTGTTATTTAGGCCCTCCGTACCACTTTGCGGACTCTACCTCCATTCATTGGGAAAATGGGGAGACACATCAGCGCAGGTCCGCTTCAGGCCCATTCCCAATGCGAGGCCATACAAGCCTCCACACGCGCCATTGTGCGCATTAGCGAGGATGTTCAAAGGTAAAATTAATACTTTAATTTTTTTTTGAACTTTTTTATTGAACATTTTTCTTTTCCTTTTTGTACTTTTCATGAACAGCTTTCTTTTATATGATAACCGTTTGGGATAAAAATTGTCCTTACTTATCTCAACATTAAGTTTTTTAGATGAGGCCTGGTTAATTTGGAATCAGATTAATTAGGGAATCTGCCATAAACTAGCAACTAGCATTCCAAAGAATTCCTTTGTTATACTCATAGACAAGGTCTTTCTTTTTGCACTTGTATCAGAAAACTATTCTCTTTAAATCTATTGGGTAAAACAAGAGTTAATTAAAAATTTGCAAGATGAGAAGGAAATTAAATCTTAAAAATAATGGGCCTCACAAAAGTGATAAAAAAACTGTAGGCAGAAATTTTGGAAAATATTTCTTTATTTGACACAGATAGGTATCTTAAGAGACGTGGCATACTAAATTATGAAGGCTTCCATTTGTTGTTGAGTGTATACACAAAAACTCAATTCTCTCTGCTTTCTAACTGGTCATTCAATAATAATTCTGCGTTCTTTCTGGGTGTTCTGGTCAGCGCTGTAATGTGGAGTATAATTTCGACTCGGAGCTTTTGCGATGGAGCTTTTGCACTGGCAGTTCCATTAACTCTATAGCAGCAGACCTCATAGTCATTGAAAGCCTTTCACGGGCATGAGGGTTTGGCTGCTACTCCAAAGCAGCTGTGATGGATTAGTTTGTGTGCTTCCCCGAGTTCTTCAAGGGAGAGGTGTTTATTTCCTCTCATGTCCTGGCTTTTACAAATGGCATGAAACAAACCGTTCCTTTGCACTGTTAGGTCTATGGACAGGGTCTACAGGCTGTTCCTCAGCATATTTGTAAGCAGCTCTGCCCGCATGCCATTGTCTGTACCTTGCAGAAATGTAATAAAGATTGAAACATTGATTTTTTTCATCTGCGTCTTACGCAGTAAATTCTCGATGCCTAGGAAGGCTCGCCTCTTGCAACTGATATCTTGGACAACGTAGTGAGTTTTGAACTGCTACTACTTCATAATTAAGATTCTGTGCATTTGAAATAAATGAGGGGGCCATCGTAAGACAGCAGCATCTAGCCTATTATTTCAAGGCATATCTTATCCCTTGCAGATTTAAGTTGCATGCAGCTGGTGCATTTTATGGACTTAAAAAAAGCATTAATCCTGCCAGTAATCATATGGTTGTCTCAGAAATTAAGACATGCAAAACCACAAGTGGCTCATTAAATCAGTTATGGTTCCTTAGAATGTACCGTAATACTTGGGTATCTGTGGCAGTTACCTCCGAGATTGCAACCGTTATTGGAAATTCGGGAAATTTCCCGAAGTGCTTGTGGTCATAGGCCTGCCTTCTTACCCGATATTGATAATTTAAAGTGTAGTTGAAACAAGAATCATAATTGCAAGATTCATGCAACAAAAAACAAATCTCTGGAATAAAGACATTTAATCACGCTTCAAAAAATAAAGTAATGGTAAAGTAGTAATACTTATCATCCTCATTAACTCAGTACAGTTTCATGTTTGCGGCATCTGATTTTTTACTCCATAGTATAGAAGAGGTGAATTTTCATGTTTCGGTATCCTCATGATTTCATGAGGAAGAAATGATTTCACCTCTATGCAAGTTTGACAACTATTAAGATAAGGGTCTACACCTGGGCATCTCAAAATTTTGGTGAAGATAGCATTCTTCATGGTATAAATTGACCTACATGAAGGCACCGGACCCTAGTGTGACCAACTTCTGAAAAGGTGGCCATAATTGTTTTGCAGTTTGGGCATGGGTACCTTTGCTCCTGGGCTTAAGGATTCTCCCAGTCCTTTTTATAAGAAAGATTTTCTTCATTGAATTCCTTACACTTTACATAATATACAGCATACGACATAATCATAATAAAACAATTGCATGTAAATAATGAAGATAATTATGTTTAATAGGAACAGAAGTTTAAAAAATTGTTATTAGATTTATGCTTTTATTATTTTTGTGTTGCTGTTATTTTTTATTTTGTAAACATGATTCTTACGACACATAAAGTTCGATATTACTTAATGTGATGGTTGTGGTTTAATCTACTGATGCAATTTTTAAAAATGTTTTATCTAAAATTCTTCATTCTCCTAAATTTCATCGCTCTAAAATATTCAGCCTGTTTGTTGTTTTCTAATGTAAATTATTGTCTTCCATTGTATATTGCAGTTAATGTATAAAGATTTATATATTTAAAAAATATAATTGATTTGTAAAATATATTAAATAATTTTTGTATATTTTCCCTCTTATTTTATGATTTATTTATTACCATGCGATATAGCTTTATATCAAAAAACGGTTATGAATTTTATCAATAATTTTTGGTAATCAATAGGACTTTAATTACGCTGGTACATTGCCGATGCATATTTGCCTATCAGCTTCCTTTGACCTTTAACTTTCATTTCATGAACTAGCTTTAAAATTTCATCGAGCCCTGGGTTTTGAGAATCGCGGAAAATTATACTGGGGCTTATTTTCCAATTACCGTAATTTCCGAAAGAAAGGCTGCATCAGCGTAATTGCCATAATCGAGAAAAATGAATGGCGGGAAAAAAAGTTAGCAGAAAAGTCGCATCAGCGTAAACAGTGCAATAGATTAAATTGTGCACGACGTCGTCGTGGACCACTTAGACATATGTCCTGATATATGACATATCATTTAAGAAAAATGCATGACATGAAACTATAACTCAAAAATAAATTAAAGGTAAGAAATAATGAAAATATATTTACGTTCACGAATGTAATTATTAAAGAAGTCCATATTTGTCATACTCATACTATATTATAAAAAATGTTGCAACAACAAGGTATTAAATTTGGATGATAAAAGGAAATTTTAAATTTTACTTACAAAGGCATTACAGTAAACTGAACATCAAATGAAGTCATCAAAATGTGATTCTTCACTATCTGAATTAAAAAGATTTAGTAAATCCTGATCTAAGTCTTCCAGATTGTCACATTCATCCTCTTGGTTTACAGTCTCTTTATCTAAGGATATAATTTCTGCTTCTTTGAATGTTGCTAATATTAACCGATGTTTTTATTGATTTCCATGCACTTCCTCCCTACTTTGCAACTTCTTCGTAAGATTCTCTGCGTATTTTGCCGCTTTTGGTATACGTATGCAATCCTTCACTGATCCAACACTCCCACTGTTTTTGGACTTCAGCTTTGAAGGACCTGACAAATCTAATGATTGTCAAACCACCAGAGATTATTGCTATGGTCATAGACAGTTTTTGACATCTGGTTTTCACCCACTCAAGTAAATGAGCACGCATGGAATCCATTATCAATAACCCTTTTGGTTGGAAAAAAGATCCCTTACGACACTGCCAAACTTTTTGTAGCCACTCGTGCATGATTGTGTTGCACATCCATCCATTCTTGTTTGTACAAATAATTATGTCATTAGGAAAATCTCCCTTCAGAATAGTTTTTCTTTTAAAAAGGCTCATCGGCTTTAGCTTGCCACCGTTTGTGGCACAAGCTAACACACACGTTCACACACAATGACGTTCTTTCATGCCCCGTCATAAGCAGATACAGTTTTTGCACCAGTTTCATCAACTGTTCTGTTTGCAGGAAACTCGAAAGCTAATGCCATTTAATCCATATTTATTATCTGTGATGGAAGAATTTTTTTTTTGGCAATAATATTTGTCACATGTTTTAGAAAAGGTGCCTTTTTATCCTGCCAGTCCATTGGTAATCGTTGCCTGACTGTTCTTCTAGTACGCACAGAAATATTTTTTCTTTTCATAAATCTGCTACACCTCCTTTGAAATCATTTATGTTCATTTGTTTTGCAATAAATTTTGCTTGTAAGCGAATTTTTACAGTCGAAATTGCCATTCCCATTTCTTGTTGGTCCTTTAACCAATTTGCAAGGTCATCCTCTAGATTCGGCCACCTTATAGTACCACTTCTTTTGGCTTGTTTCTGTTGTGGCATATTTTTAACTTCTTCTTTTTCAGTTCTCCAACATCGAATACATCTCTCATCCACTTCAAACTCTCGAGCTGCTGCTCTATTTCCAATTTGTTCAGCACGTTAAATTACATTAAGCTTAAAACAAACAGTGTAGCTTCTGTACCGTTTAGGTGTCATTTTCAGAAATTTTCCACTCTCTTCTTACTTAAAAACTATCCAACAAGTACTTGTACTCAAACTGATGGGATCTGTATCTGGCAGAATGCCAAGAAAAATTGATTCATGCTGAAGGGAAAATATGTTATTGCAATGCAGGTGGTGTCCGCCTTTGAAAAAAATTGCAATGGAAAAGTTAGGGATGGGGAGATTTACAATGCAAAAGTTAGGGATGGGGAGATTTACAATGCAAAAGTTAGGGATGGGGAGAGGATGGGTCCTGGAAGAGTCATCGAAGGCAGAGAAGAGAGACTATTCAAACTCATGAGAATGCTGACTTGAAGGTGAGAATAATGTTATTGTTCTGAGATCCCATTTAGGGTGAATAAGGAATGTAAGTCCTTTCAAGGGAAAGAAATAAACAAAGTAAAGTTCAGAGAAAGCAACTGAGTGGTCTTTTGTGTGAGAATAGCACCAATCTATGTACAATAATGATAAGGTCATTCAAACTATGCACGACATACGAAATATTTTTTTAAAGTGCACCTAAGTGCTGCATGGGTAGAAATGCCGCAGCTGCTGAAAATTTAAGTTTTAAGCATGTAAATGCCGCGGCGTTTCTTTCGGAAATAACGGTGGATCTTTATAGTTGGAGAAATATTTTGGGGGAATAAAGCATTATTATTATATTATAGTACACATTAAAAAAACTTATTTTTTATATCAAGAAATTTTAATTATCTTTTTTTAATTACAAGTATATATCCATGCCACATTTAGTTTCAAATTTTTGCTATTATAATTAATGACGATATATAATTTTTTATTTATAGAGTCCCGCAAGCCACCTCCGGCCAGAGAGGTGGAAAGGGTCCAGGAGAAAAATGCGTGGGAAGAAGATGTGTCGGAAGACACATCTTCCGTAGATGAGGCACCAGCAGCAGGTTAGCATATCTCTGTTTTGAGAATCTGATAAAAGAGTACTCAGTCTTGTTTGGTGTGGAACACTCATGCTACATATTGTTATCATGAAAGTTTGACTTATCTGAATCTATTAATTTTCTTTAAAACATCAAATGGATTATATAATTTGCAAATGGTATTCATTAACTCTCATTGATCCTGCAGCTACAGCTAAATTTTAAATGCATGTGAAAATATATTTCTTAAAAATTGTTTTCATAATAAAGTACTAAGCTCTCATTTTATTGCAGGTACATATGATCATACTTGTCCGTGGTTATTTCAATAGCATTAACGAAATGATTACATTAAATGATGAAAACATATATTTCAAAGTAGCAGTGGAATTTAATTTAATATCACACTGTCAAGAAACATTTAAATAAGTACTTTCGTAACATTTCTAAATAACTCTCTCCCAAGAACTGCACATCCTGGGCAGTACAACCCTTGGTCAGTAGCCAAATTCGTTACAAACAAGACGTAATGAAACAAATAAATAACATAATTAAAGAAACAAATATTTACACTATGTGCAATTAAACACATAACAATTTTAAATAATACAAATTAAAGTTTAGAATGAATTTCAGTCTATTTTCGTTAAGTTATACCCGGGTCAAATACTTTTTCACTGCAGTTTTCAGATGTATTCCTGTTTTGTATATCACAGTCTGAACATTCAGTCTTTTCAGACTTTTCATCCACAGAAAGATCTGAAACAGTTAGTTCATCACTCTGTACTTTATCCTTATGACAGTTCACCTCAATACTTTTAGCGGATGCTACATGCTTATTTACCTCTATTTCCTGAATGCCAGTTCCGATGTTTGCTCTAGGGTCATGAATAGAATTCGATCCTTTACAAGCAAGAGTATCCTGGTTTAGAATCAAGTCCATGTCTGCACAACCTGCATTATAAGGCACATACATAGATTGCGAAGTGGGTGAATTTTCTTGCAATACTGGAGCAGTCTGTGTAAGTTGTACATCAGCTTCTTCCATCTCAGCATTGCATGAACTTTCAGATAGTTCAATACCTGCTAACTGTGACTTTGTAACTTCATTATCAGTTTCTATGATCTTGACAGTCATAGTTTCACTTTCGTCTATCACTATTTCAGGCACTTTAGAATCCGAAACTTTATTTCCATGAATTATTTCTTCACCTCTCTTAGAAGCTTTACAAGCCACTTCTTTTATTTCTTCATCTTTACAAACAGTATTATCACTTTCTTCCACTTCAACTTCAGACTCCTGAGGTTGAGAATCGTCTTTGCCATCTTTTACTTCATCGTCTTTTATTTCATCATGTTTTCATTCTGTTTCTTCAATCTCACAAGATGTTTCACCTTTTATTTCTTTTATCTTTCTCAGACACTTCACCAGCTGCTTCCTTCATTTCCTCATCCTTTGATTCTTCAGATGCCACTTCTGTCATTTCCACATCTTCTGGCTACAATTTTCTTTCCAAACTCCATGTTGTCGCTTCTAATATCCTTTTGCTTCACTACTACTTGTTGCAGTTGCTCTTGCAGATTGTTCTCTCTGGTTTTTATCTTCACTTTCAGCTCTTATCTTGGCTAAGTAGTCCATCAAAATCTTCATTTCCTTCGCCATGGCTTTTCTCTGCAGGTGGGTCACTGGCATTCACTCGCAAATCCCACTTCTGACACCAGTTGTTACATTTTTCTCTTCACGTACAGGCTCAAAAATTTGGAGTGAATAACGATGGCACTTAATGAAGTATCGAAACACAGTTTGTTAGCCTGTATTATTATTCAAGACGGCTCCAATAACATGTTTATTGTCGTCAAAGAATACAATAAGCACGCTGGCATAATCAACAACACAGCCTTCAAGCTATAATGGTGGAGACAGCTTCACGGCAAAGCTCCAGAGAACAGCTTCCGACTCGGTTCAGTTGTTCCCGGAGCTTAACACGCTCTGAGATGAAACACAATGATGCATTAGTCGACGACCAGATAATTGATGCAGTCGACAACCAACTCGGCACTAAGACTCTCGCGAGCTCACTGACTGTCAGCTCGCTAAACGAGACGCGAACTCTGCATGGACCAACTGACTCTCCGCATACCAGCAGGGTTTATACAGCTTTTGGCTTGTGTTCGAGAACATTTTGGGCTAAACCAGTAAGAATTCATTCTAGAAGTTTCTCTATCCATCTATGGCTGATTGTCAATTTGTTCGACACAAGTGGCAACCCTAAACATGCCTTGCAAGGAAGCTATCTTACCGCGCCTGGACATTTCATAACAATACGGATACATTATCTTTCACTAAACTTTAAGTAAAGTATGAGGTAAACTGTTGTCTACAATCAGGACAATTTTTGTGTCATCAGGTAAACCAACTGAATTCAGATATTGGCGAGCATTGGGTGTGAAATGATTTTCAAACCAGTCATTTATTAATGCTTGTGTCACCCATGCTCATTTATTTGCACAATATATAACAGGGAAAATCTTTACTCCTCTAAATTCTCGACGTCCTGTATTTTCCCGATTATGAAACGTTTACATTTGTGCATTGCTGCAGCATTTGTACATGCTAAAATTGTTAGTCTTGAAGAGTCACTAGAAAGTACATGTGGAACATAGATTGGGAACTGCTGATTTAGAAGTTAGAATTTGATATCTAAATTGTTTCGGTTTATTGGAATTTTACATACTGTATGGTGTATATTCTAACATAGAGAATGACTAATGTCTGCCTTTTCACAATATGAGGCCTTCTTTCTTTCTCTAACTCTGCCCCCCCCTCAAAAAAATGTAACATGTTTGTAATTGGTTTTTAAGTCACAGTAGTATTAATAATATATTCTTCAGTTAGTCTCCAAAAATATAACTTTCATTTTCTCATTTATCTGCCCATTGTGAAATTAACAAATCATATCGATAACTAATTCTTTAAAGCAGCAGTTGTCATTCCTTTACAGAAAAACCCTTACCATAAGTGTTTACTTTTTTTTAAACTTTGTATTTTGTATGTCATGAATTGCTCTTCCCACTGATATTTAAAACCATGGCCTTGCAGTACATATCTCAATACATATATCTTTTTTTTTTTTTTTAAATTTCAGATAATATATTAATTCTTTTCTTTTGTAGGGATCCAGAGGGGGAGGAAGACAGATGAGGTTTGTATAATTATAAAGAAACTTATTTAAGACATTATCAGTTTGTTTTTTTGTGTATGTTATCATCTAAGAGCAGTTGTCTCAAACATAAATTGAATATGGGCCTAATGCAAAATCTGAAAGCAGCTTATTTCAAATAATTCTAAATATGGCCAGCGCACTTGCGGCCAAGTTGCTGAACACTGGTAGTTCAGTTTGAGGTTTAAAAGCCACGTACAGGTTGGCTGCATGGGTGTTTTCGTGGTTTTACCCAGGTGTAACGTGTATACAAACCGGTTTCCTTTAGAAGTCCTCCACGAATTGCCATTATCACGTAAACCAACCAAACTATCTAATTATGTTGAATTAATGACTAACTTACTTCAGCTAAAAATAAGCATTTTACAAAATATTTCCAGGTGGACAAAATGTGAGTACAAAAAATGACAATTTATTCTCTTTCTTTTACTTATTTTTCTTTTGATGTATATAGAAAAAAACTATATATAATTGTTCATCTGTGAGTGAATTTCTTTATTTCTGACTACAGATTTGAGCTGCGCTACCTGATATATTGTATAATTATAATTAAATTTATCTAAGGCATTATCAGTTTGTTTTCTGTGTATGTTGTCATCTAAGAGCAGTGGTCTCAAACATAAATTGAATGTGGACCTGATGCACGATCTGAAAAAAGCTTATTCCAAATAATTCTAAATATGTTCAGCACACCTGGGGCCAAGTCGCTGAACACTGGTAGTTCAGTTGGAGGTTCGAAAGCCACATACAGGTTGGCTGCATGGGCATTTTCGTGGTTTTCCTCAGGTGTAATGTGTATACAAACTGATTTTCCTTAGAAAGTCCTCCACAAATTGCCATTGTCACGTAAACCAACCAAATCATCTAATTAAGTTGAATTAATGAGATAACTTACTTCAGCTAAAAATAAGCATTTTACAAAATATTTCCAGCTGGGCAAATAAAGACAACTTATTCTCTTTCTTATACTTATTAAGTTTTCCTTTGATGTCTATATATAAAAAAATCCATATATTTGTTCATCAGTGTGTGAATTTCTTTATTTCCGACTACAGATTTCAGCTGCACCACTTGATAAACATCAGTCAATCTCATTCTTTTCATATTAATTATAAACTGCACAGAAAAAATATTCACAGCTAAATGTATGCTGAAACAAAGTGATTGTTCTTATTGTGAAAATTCACATATTTGGATTTTTTTTGATAAGTATGAATAAAACATAGTCATATCTATAGCTTGAAATGTTTGAAAAATTTTATATGGATTAAAAATATATATTTATATGAATTATATTAAAGAAATTAGTTCTGTTTGTGAATTTCTTGGACAATTCTCATACTCGTTTTGAATCATAAGCAAAATGATGTAAAACTGGACTTCGAATCATTAAAGTCTTAAGCTTTTACTTCAAAGTCTTGTCATAATAATGCTAATTCAGTTGATGGGCATATGTTCATAAGCTGTGCAAAATTGTTTCAGGGGGTTACTTCAGGGGGGTTCAGCCTGCAGGGTATCAGTTTGAGATGACTGCCTTAGAAAAGGTTTTCTTTCTTGTTAATATACTTTTTTTTCAAAGATAATCAAAGATTTATTGTATTTAAGATTCAACATTTTGACTATTTCTGTCACACTTAAAATTCTGGACACGGCACATTTTTATGAATTAACTATGTAAAAGCAATAGATGCAGGTCGTGAGAATATTATTTCTTAATTTTTGTAGTATAATTGATTAAAATAATTATTCATTTAATTTAAATAATTTGATTTAAATAATTATTCATTTAAATCAATCAGATTAAAGTATTAAATACTTTTATAGAATTATATAACACATTTTTCTCACATTTTAAATCTACTGAAAATACAAAATATTTCTCATACCTTTGCGAATATTCATCTGATTTCCTATAAAATGTTTTGCTATTCTACCTGGGCTATGTCTGTCCACAGTCTCAACTGGGAAACCGTATTAAATTTAAGAAGATCCCTTTTGAGAAATTGTTAAATTTAAACCTTTTCAATGTTATTTTTCTTTTCTGTCTTGTTCAGTGTTTCATTATTTAATAAAACTGATGTACTATAAAGAAAATGCACTTTGTATGGAGTTTATACTCCTCCAAAAGGACAGACAATTTAAATAAACAGACAGTTGCTGTTAAATACACTGCACACTATTAAATACTCTGCTGGCCATTAAAATTGCAACACCAGAAAGGTATGAATGATATGACGAACATCAAAATCACATGAAAGGAAGAAGAGTATTAGTATTTCAGCGTATCTTAGACAATGCAGAGGGAGAAATGACATCTGAAGCACTGCATAAAAGAAAAGTTGTGTATTGTATTTCTCATTCAGAAAGCGCTTTTTAAGATCAGAGTTAGCTCAGAATATTATTTTATGCCTCGAATAATAATAAGAAAGGCTTACTAGCAATACGTTTGTTACTTTTATAGGGCAGCAAGAGGAAGAGAACAGAAGCTGCTCCATTACCTCAAGTAAGTTATTTTTTCCAACAGAACTAGAAGTAAATGATGGTTCTAATCTGGTAGCATTTTAGACACCTTGTATTTAATGATATTTTTTTACATATTTCACAACACACTCTTAATGCCAAAAATTGTTTGACAAAATATATTAAACACACCAATGTGAATTGGAATTTTTAACACTAAAACTGCACTAATCTTCAATACTATTCAATTTTTTGTATAAATATCTCTCTGGGTGACCACAAAAGTAGAGTTGTAACTGTAAATGTTATTTATAAACCTGACGCATCATTAATGGGAATTTCTACATATATGTGTGTTTTAAGTCTAAAATGCTAAATGATAAATTTGTTTGTATAGAATCCCTACAGCATCTCATTTTATCCAAAATAAGTGCATTTCTGCTGTATGTTAATATGTAGTAAGGTTCTGCAAATATATGCAGATCCTTAAGAAAAAAATTATTTTTCCAAAATATTTATTCTGCTTATATTTCTTACATGGTAAAAGTTTCTATATATTAGACTCAACATATTTTGAAAAATAATGTTGACTATACGAAACTAAATCTTTAGAATTTCCATCATATCTTGAACATACGTATCTCAAATATTATGCAATCCTGTTTTTAACTGCAGTTAGGTTTTCTTTAACTGCAATTAAAAACTGCAGAATTCTGTGTGGTGGGAATTTTCAATGCAATTTTTAAATCCCTTTATAAAATATTCCTTTCTTTATTCCTAAGCTCTGTTTTGTACCGTAACATATGGCGTCACTGTTAACTGCTGTGTTTACGGCAACAAAGAAGTTGATTAACTAAAGGCTGTATCCTAGTCAACCAACTCCTGTAGGAGAAAAGTGATAGTACTTTGAAACAGTTGGTATGAGACGTGATCTAGTGGGTAAAACCTGTAAAGAATCACTCAGAGGATTTAACCTCTCTTAACAAGTCATCTTTCTTCAAGAGCACCAGAATCCAAAACTTTTGTAACTTCAAATTGCATTAAAAAAAAAAAAAAACTTTGTTGATATTAGTAATAATTGGTTAAAAATTTGACTACACATCAGCTCTTTAGATGCCATTTTAGAAATTAATATCCTTTAATTTCCCATTTCTGCAAATGATGTATCAAACTAAAACTAGTGTTTATATATGTTAAGTTTTAAATTTCTAGCAAACAAGTGTTATGCTTATGGAAGTGAAATAAATTAATTTGAAGAAAAGTTATTATTTGGTATAAAAATTTCTTGCCGTGGTTTAAATGTATCTTAATAAAAAAATAAATCTTAAATACATTTCAATTTACAGTAGTAGTCTTCATTACGGTTATAAATTTTTTTGCGATGAGTTGAATTCTGTAAAAATATAGTTTAAACTTCAAATTTTTTATAAAGATAAGTAACTCATATTTTTGGACAGGAATTAATTTTATTGTGGGTAAGATTTTAACTTCATTCATATATAATACTGATGAAATGCAATTTGCTTATTTTTATTATCATGATCTTGCTCCTTAAATAATTAAATATGTCCATTTAAAAATTTAATACCATAACTATATTTATTCTTTAATGTCAAACAAGAAATACTTTTGCATGGTTAGGTTTCATGGTTTTTCTTATGTGTAAGGTGAATACGAAAAATGTTTCCTTAAATAGTTCTCCATAAAGGTATCTCTCTCCTTATGACAGATAGCCTTTGTGTGCTTTGCCATACTTAAATAGCTTAGCCAAACTAAAAAAACATTTTTCTATATGTAAATCTTTAAATAATTTTATTTAGCTTATTTAGAAAGCTCAACCAAAATATGATATTTGTAAAAACTCATTAGTGATTCCAAAATTGGGATTTTTCCATATCAGCAGTTTATAAATCTAGTAAGATGGCATGTAGAAATTAAAAAATGAAATCATGATTTATGAAATAATGATGTATTTATGATCTAAAAGGTATCAAAATTTACAAGAAAATGCTTATTTGTTTAAATTGCTTCATTTTTCTTGTGCTAATACTTTACTTTTAATTCTGTAGACAGACATAATCTCTTGTTCAGTTACATTGTTGAAGTTCCTGTAACTGCTGTCAATCGAAATTTTCTCATTTTCAGTAAATTCTCTGTCCCTTTCTTCACGATCGGTAGCGGTAATTTCTGGATCTAGAATCATACTACAGATTTCGCCATTCCTTAATTGATTGATGATGTAGAAGCATTGTCATCACAATGAAAAACTCCTTTTATATCATCTTGATTTATTACTGCTTCTCCACATTTCTTTACAAAATCTGTTAAGTGGAAAATTTCACCTTTGCTTTGCGATATCCGAAAGCTTTAAAAATTCTCAGCTATCATCATCAAATTTAGCTATCCTTAACTATACCGAGTGGCCATAATTAAATTACAGTGCTCACAGTGTTCTGTAGCGCGATCTATTTGCGAGAATGACGCAACATTTTGTAGGAAGATTAAACAAGACGGAAGACGAAGAATTCCGCAAAAAAAAAAAAAAAAAAAAAAGAAGTTCCGAAAGTCACCGCTAGGGGAGTATTTGGCGCTGTATAATAGAAAATAGAGTGTTAACAAATGCTAATTAATACGGAATAAAATTGCCTTTTATTATGCTCATTTTCTGGTTTAGTTCAAATGCAATATGGCAACACTTTTAAAAATGCGTAAAATCTACATAAACACTGATAAAGTCTCGTGATCTGATATCACATACGCTGAGCAGAACAAGAAGTTCTTTATTCAAATTTCACGTTACATTCATTCGCACAGTGCCAGCTGCTTGGGTTTTAAAAGGCAATGTGTTACGTTTCGAATCAATCAGATTGAAAGTTTATGTGCAATGTCTCCTTCTTTAGTCGAGCATGCGTTACTGGTCAAATTCTTTTACCTCAACCAGTGCAACGCAACAGCCGCTCTTCGTGCTTTTAGAACGCTAAAAAAAATGCGTAAAGGTAATAGTCCTGTGTCAGATAATGGGCTAAAAGCAATGGTTGCGACGTTTGAGAAAACAGGTTCTCTGAAGGTTCAGTCAGGCAGAGGACAAAAACCTGTACCACAGGATACAATCGAAGCAGTTGCTGTTGGGTGATTGTCGACAGAGGATCAGACAATATTGCTGCCACCTCTAGCACTCCTGGAGTAGCTCGGAATATGGATATGCCTTACAGTATGGTATGGAAAATCTTACGAAAGATTATCAACTTCTATCCGTACAAGATCAGCCGTGTACAGGATTTACTGTACCCCGACCATGATAAGCGACTGACTTTTGTTGTCACCTTTCTTGCCAGAATGGAGGTGGATGATGCTTGGCTGTGGAAAATCTTATGGGGAGACGAGGCCCACTTTTACCTGAATGGAACTGTGAATATCCAGAACTGCCGAATTTGGGATGACAAACCACCACATGCAGTCACAGCAATTCCCTTACATTCACCAAAGGTAACTGTTTGGTGTGGGTTCACAGCGGAATTTATCGTAGGTCCATTCTTCTATGAGAACATTACCCCGACAGGACCGGAAACCTGTTCTGTTACCGGAGAGAAATATCGTCACACGTTGAACAGCTTTGTCTTTCCGGCACTTCAGCAAAGACAATGCCTGGGTGAAATCATTTTCATGTAAGATGGAGCCCCTCCACACGTTGCTCTATGGGTGCAACAGATGCTACAACAGAAAGAGTCATTAGCCTCTACTTTCCAACTCTATGGCCACCTCGGTCACCTGATCTTACCCCATGCGACTTCTGGCTATGGGGTTACCTTAAGTTCAAGATCTATCAAGGAGTGGTCCTGGACCTGGCTACGTTGAAGGATAACATATCACGGACTGTACGGGAGATCCCTGCAGACATGTTTCTTTCTGCTGTTGTGCATACTGTGCACAGAATGCAATATGTGGTCCACAACAACGGCAGCCACATTGAACCTCATTTAAATGCAAAATAAAAGGTAATTTCCGTGTTGATTTGCATTTGTTAACACTCTATTTTCTATTACACAGCGCCAAATATTCTCCTAGCGGTTACTTTTGGAACTAATTTGTTTTTTCGCGGAATCCTTCGTCCCCCATCTTGTTTAATCTTCCTACAAAATGTGGCATCATTCTCGCAAATAGATCGCGTTACAGAACACTGTGAGCACTGTCAGTTTCATTATGGCCACCCGGTACGTATTTGGCTATGCATCATGAGCTTGGCGACTAATGAGAAGTTGTTCTATTAAATTTTATTTTTCTTCTATCGTGCACTGAGACAATTAAGCCTGAATTGTATTAGTTATTTATTATACTTATGTCTATTTCTTGCACATGTGCATAAGGCTTATCAGAGTTCTGAATAAATAAATTTCCACATATACTTGAGCCTTATTGAGGGCCAGCGTTTGATATCTTACCACCTAATGCAGTCTCTGTGGGTTGTAAATTCTACGACCCGGTGTGGCCATAAGAGTCCTGCCCATGGTTCTGGGTTTATGTGAATAACAAATCAATTATTCTTAATTCAAATAGCCCTAAATGTAATCTTTGGGTCAACAAAATCTATTTTTAGCATATGGAAAGAGATCTGTGGTAAATTTTTCCTCATCAACATTTTTTACGGCGTTTAACTTAAATTTGTAATCATCACCGAGTGTAATGTCAACATAAAAGGTTACCATACTCCTTTATTATTCAATTACTAAAATAAAAAAATTGTATAGGCATCGCTACACAAGTCATTACTCAAGTTTTCATGTGCTGATAAACATGCGGAGATGAATGAAAATTATAATAAATAAATAATGATTCACCAGATTGGCATCAGATTAATGATGTATCTATGTGCAATGTTTTGGTTAGAGATGTTTGCCAAGCAGATACGCAGAAACAGAGCCAAATTACTGATAAAAAATTTACGCTAAAATTATTTTTTCTTTAATAACAAGGTATTTTATTTAGTTTCGAAGTGAAATTGAAAATCGGGACTATCCAGATGTTTTATTATCAATTATTATGCTTGGAGGAGAGAATCATGCACATGCATAAAGCCTATGACTAAAACGTTGTTGGTGGTTTTGAGGCCCTGATTTTAGATTATTCTGGATAATGGCATCAGATCAATGATGTATCTATGTGCATTGTTTCAGTTTGAGATGTTTGCCAAGCAGATAGCAGCAACGGAGCCAAATCACTAATAAAAAATTTATGCTAAAATTATTTTCTTCTTTAATAACAAGGTATTTTATTTACACTCATGTCCATAAATTAAGGATAATGCAAGATCAGGCAAAGGAAGAGTTTTCACCTCTCTTAGAAGCTTTACAAGCCACTTCTTTTATTTCTTCATCTTTACAAACAGTATTATCACTTTCTTCCACTTCAACTTCAGACTCCTGAGGTTCAGAATCGTCTTTGCCGTCTTTTATTTCTTCATGTTTTCATTCTGTTTCTTCAATCTCACAACATGTTTCATCCTTTATTTCTTTTATCTTTCTCGGACACTTCACCAGCTGCTTCCTTCATTTCCTCATCCTTTGATTCTTCAGATGCCACTTCTGTCATTTCCACATCTTCTGGCTACAATTTTCTTTCCAAACTCCATGTTGTCGCTTCTAATATCCTTTTGCTTCACTACTACTTGTTGCAGTTGCTCTTGCAGATTGTTCTCTATGGTTTTTATCTTCACTTTCAGCTCTTATCTTGGCTAAGAAGTCCATCAAAATCTTCATTTCCTTCGCCATGGCTTTTCTCTGCTAGTGGGTCACTGGCATTCACTCGCAAATCCCACTTCTGACACCAGTTGTTACATTTTTCTCTTCACGTACAGGCTAAAAAATTTGGAGTGAATAACGATGGCACTTGATGAAGTATCGAAACACAGTTTGTTAGCTCCAATAACATGTTTATTGTCGTCAAAGAATACAATAAGCACCCTGGCATAATCAACAACACAGCCTTCAAGCTATAATGATGGAGACAGCTTCACGGCAAAGCTCCAGAGAACCGCTTCCGACTCGGTTCAGTTGTTCCCGGAGCTTAACACGCTCTGAGATGAAACACAATGATGCATTAGTGGACGACCAGATAATTGATGCAGTCGACAACCAACTCGGCACTAGACTTTAAGACTCTCGCGAGCTTACTGACTGTCAGCTCGCTAAACGAGACGCGAACTCTGCATGGACCAACTGACTCTCCGCATACCAGCAGGGTTTATACAGCTTTTGGCTTGTGTTCGAGAACATTTTGGGCTAAACCAGTAAGAATTCATTCCAGAAGGTTCTATCCGTCTATGGCTGATTGTCAATTTGTTCGACACAAGTGGCAACCCTAAACATGCCTTGCAAGGAAGCTATCTTACCGCGCCTGGACATTTCATAACAATACGGATACATTATCTTTCACTAAACTTTAAGTAAAGTATGAGGTAAACTGTTGTCTACAATCAGGACAATTTTTGTGTCATCAGGTAAACCAACTGAATTCAGATATTGGCGAGCATTGGGTGTGAAATGATTTTCAAACCAGTCATTTATTAATGCTTGTGTCACCCATGCTCATTTATTTGCACAATATATAACGGGGAAAATCTTTACTCCTCTAAATTTCCATCATATCTTGAACATACGTATCTCAAATATTATGCAATCCTGTTTTTAACTGCAGTTAGGTTTTCTTTAACTGCAATTAAAAACTGCAGAATTCTGTGTGGTGGGAATTTTCAAAATGTTGCTTTATTAGATTCTAATAGTTTATCGATATTTATTTAAAATTATGAATTCATTTCTTTTATTTAGTTTTGTGTTTCAGAGATGTGTTTTGCATGCCATTCTTTTAGTAAAGGAAACTCCGTTTTTGAAATGGGAATACAAATGTGTGATTTTATGATTTGTGGGCAGTTACCATTATAACATCAAAATGCTTTTCTAAAATGTGAGAGAAAGTAAATTAAATAAAATTTTGAAATTTCATTTACTTTCGAATAGAATTTCAATATAGCAGCATAAATATAAATGACATGTTATAATCTCAAGGTTTTGATATGTGATTTTAAATGTAAGAAATATTTGTAATATGTGAACTAACTGTTCTAATAGTTATTTCTTAATACATTTGTTACTTTTATAGGGCAGCGAAAAAAAGAGGATGAGGATTGACTCCACACCAAGCTCCTCCTCATCCTCACATCCAGCATTCGAGGGAGCAGCAAGCATAACAGGCTTCCCAGGCGAAGTGCCTCTTCATCACCCTCCCCAACAAAGCGAGGTGATGAGGTTCTTGTTTGGGGAACATTTGGCGTCCCTCGTTGAGCAGCGCCCCGGAACTCCTTCTCCCCCCCTCTCTGCGCCACAGGCATCGTTCCCGCCACAAGTAAGTTTTCTGCATCTTCATATATATTTTTAAATAGAAGTAACTGTTGGTTCTAATCTGGTAGCGTGATAGTTCCATTTCAGACACCTTATATAAAAGATTTTATTTCTAATTTAAAAACTTTATTACAGCGATTCATCAGGGCAGTGGCGAGGTCCCAGTGATCAGGGCACGAGGTCAGGTCCCTGGGATGAGGACATCATTAATTTAAGACAAATATATATTTTTATGTAATTTAATTTGTTTCATATTTTTCGATTTTTAATGAAGATATTTCGAGTTTTTATGTACTTTTGCATTGCCGCAAAGTGAGAACTGAATTAATTGAATGAGAAATATATCTCAAATTCAAGGAAATAAGTTTAAATGAAATGTAGCAAAAAATGTGTATAATTTAATATGCCGTGCAAGAAAGTCATGAGGTGTCTACATCAGAAGTTTTTTTATGAGGAATGCGTATTTTTCCTAAAATGTAGAAAAGGCAAAGAAACCTGTAAAATGTTATATTTTGTAGTTTATAATGTTTTACATATAAAAATGCCTAAACATAAATATTTGGGTGAATTAAAATATTTTTGTAACTGGAAGTATGTATATCTGTGGTAAACAGACAAACAGTTGTGCAGGTAAAGGCCACGGAAGGAATTTTTCTGGATTTGTCATGTCACTAGATTTATGATGCAATTTGCACATACGCGTGTTCAGTTTTGATTGTGTTTTTACAAAAAATGTTGGCCTATGTGCAGGTTGGCTTATATTTGGAAATGTTAATTGCTGCTGTTGCTTCAAGTATTGTTTTCTTGCTCTCATTTCAGTGTTGCAATAGCAATTCTACTTTGTTGTCATTTATTTTTGTCTAGTAAATATTTCGTATATCATAATCTGTATTTCGTACAGTATTTCATAATTTCATTTCTTCTAGCATTGTCATGGAATTACTGAATTGTGTCTGGTTGTAATGAAAGTTTTCCGTTAAAAAATGTTTTTAACAAAGGGGGGACATATTATTTTGCATATGTGCACATGAATGTTTCTCCAAGGTTTGTACGGTCCTTAAGAGTCCTTAAAAGTTCTTAATTTCGACCAAATTTGGCAAGAGGTCTTTAATTTTAATCATCTGAAATTTGTCGGTTTTTACAACTGCCATTTTGAGTGTGAATTAGTACTTTGAACAAATATTTTTGGCCATTCACTGAGATAGTTAATTATCTTTTGAATGGGTGAATAGGTTCATGGATTATAATTTGTTCCTATTTCTAATATAAATGGTGGGATACTCAAGTATGCATGTGCGCATGCGCGTTTAACGTGTAAAGGACGGTATAAGCTAAGCTAAAATTATCTAATTCAGTTAATGTTGCAGATTGCGTTGTTCCTTAATCTTCGAATTGGATCCGGCTTATTATTTTTTGCAGACTGTTCCAGCGATTTTATAAAAGTAAGCTTAAACTTTCGATTATGTCAAATAGAATTTCGATATATATTTGTTAATATGTAAAGTATCTAAAGCGAAAGTAGTATGTTTTGAAATCCGAAATCTGTTCATCAATTCGTAATGAATTGGAAGTTGATCTGTCAGCACTATCCTTATCTTCAGCGCAGATGTTTTTATTTTATTTGGTTTATAATTCCTTACTAAATGTAGTATTTCATCTGGATGTACTCCGTCTTTGATATGATTTAAATCAAGTTATCTGTCTTTGATATGATTTAAATCAAGTTCCTCCTGGATAGTGAAGAAAGTGACCCAGAGGTTATTGAAACGAAAAAATTTGGATTGACAAATTAGTTGGTATTCTCGACACAGCAAGAACAGCGGAACTTTGTAACTGAACAAGAAATTATATCTGTTTATAGAATTAAAGAGAATGTATTATCACATAAAAAACGAAGCAACTTAAACAAGCCTTTTTTTTTTTTTTTTTTTAAATTTTGATACCCTTTAGATCATAATTGTTCTTTATTTCATAAATTACAGTTTCATACTTTTAATTTTAGAATTTCTGCATGCCATCTTACCAGATTTAAATTGCTGATCGATAATCCGGAATCGCCGAAGTCTCGATTAACAACTTTTGACTGTACTGCACAAGAAAACAAACTTTGTTTTGAATGGGTGAATAGGTTCATGAATTATAATTTGTTCCCATTTCTAATATACTCAAGTTTCTAAGCAAGAAGTGAAACACATGCTTTTCGAAATTATTTCATTTTTTTCTAAGGAAGAGCTCTTAAACAACTTTTTCTGTTTGGGGATGTGAATTCTTTATTGAGCAGTTCCAAATTTGGCAACTTATCAACATTTTGTCGATTTTAAGATCAGTTTCTATAGAAAATTTTTGATTCGGAAATTTGGGAATTTTTCGAGGATATTTTTTAAAAAATATTATAATTATATCAATTTCATTGAAATAATGCTAATATATTGAAATTGTGTTCAGGAAATAACATTAAAATGAAACATTTTTATATTTTTGCTATCATATAAAGTGACAATACTTTTGATTTTAGCAACTTATTATACAATATTTTGAATCTGAAAAGTAAACAAGACAATAAATGCTTTCCGCTTTAGAACAATTTATGAAACAATTCTTACCAAAAGCAAAATAGCTATTTAATTAATTAAGAATGCCTTCATTTTAATTTTTTCATGGTGAGAGTTTCGTGGTGAGTCAATATACATCAGTTTTCTCTATTAAATTAATTTTATACTTTTTTCCCTCTGATTTTTTTTGAAAATATTTCTGCCTTTTTGCAGTTAATAAATTGGCAAGGGGAATATTTCTTTAGGATTTTAGACATTGCAACTCGGAAAGTTTAAAAGGATTTGGATACATGCACATGGATGCATATACACTCATGTCCATAAATTAAGGATAATTCGGAGTCACGCGTAAATCGAACTCTAAAATAAATATATCACCTGTAAAATCACTAGATACATCTTCAAGAATCATGTGCAAATTTCAGGAAGTAACCAGATGACGCCGATGGTACGTCACAATGACGAGAGTGTAAAAGAGTGATATATAAGAAATACAGGCAAAGAAGTAAAGTTATTCACAGGCGCTTTATAAGCATTTCAGTGCAATAACCGAATAGTTATGACACAAAGGACGCATTTGGATGATTATCGGCCGTCTGGAATGTGGGCGTACGCAACTGGAAGTATCAGACGAACTTGGAATTGCCCAGAGTGTCATCTCTGGGCTTTGGCAACAATTCTGAGATGATGGTAATGGGAGTAGATGTTACAGCACAGGTCGCCCCAGAGTTACAAAGCTGAATGAGGACTGGTATTTGGCAGTTACTGCCAAAAGAAACAGGCCTAGCACAGCCTCAGACCTGTCTCGTCAGCTCTCTTCAGCCACTAGTACGACAATTTCAAGGCAGACCGTGTACAGACGCTTAGGGCAGTTTGCTCTATATGTTCTTAGACCTGTCAGATGCGTTCCACGTATTGCAACTCACTGTCACCTGCGGTTAGTCTGGAGTAGAGAGCATGCATTGTGGACACCGCAACAGTGGGCTTGTGTGATGTTTTCGGAGGAGTCCAGGTTTAGCTTGCAGTCTAATTCTCGCAGGACTTTCAAATGGAGAGCTCCAGGTACCCGTTACCGCCAAGAAAACATCATTGAACGACACCGTTACGGTGGTGCAGGAGTGCTCATTTGGGGTGAAATTATTCGGGGTTCCAGAATTGACCTGCATGTTCAAATTAGAACCATGACAAGCCAAAATCTATTGGGACATCATTCTGGAATAACATGTATGTTTGTTTCGGGGTGCATGGGCACACAATTTGTTTTTATGGATGACAAACACCCATCCGCAACGTGCAAACATTGTAAGCGAATGCATTCAGTCGGAGGATATCACCCATATGGACTGGCCAGCATTCTCACCGGACTTGAATCCAGTAGAGCACATGTGGGACATACTTGGCCGAAGAGTTGCAGCCCGTCAACCTCCTCCTACATGTCTACCGGAACTTCGGAGAGCATTGCTTTTTGAGTGGTGTAATATTCCCCAAGATCAGATTGATAATTTGATACTCAGCGTGCCTAGGCATTGTACGGACTGTATTGCATCGTCTGGGAGACATACTATGTATTAAATATCATACCAACCATGTAATATTGGTTTTTTGTAAATAGGTTTTTTTTTTTGTAATTTGCTCCAGGGAGAAAAAATCGCTAATTTTTTTAATAATATCAAACATATAGCATCTTTTTTTGCTCTTTATCTTTTGTTTAATAAATGAGCTTTAGAAATAAGTCAAATTTGTTTTGCTTCTAACTCTTCCTTTGCCTGATTTTGCATTATCTTTAATTTATGGACATGAGTGTAGATGCACATGAATATTTCACATCCAGCAAGTCATAATTTTTTCGTAATTTTTGTTACTTGATGCTAATACTGAAACTGGTATGCAGGAGTCTCAAGTTGTTTTTTATGTGATTGTAAATGGAAATATTTGTAATACATGCAGTAACTTTTCTGTTAGTTGTTTCTAAATATATTTATTACTTTTATAGGGAAAGGGAAAGAGGGAAAGATCGCCGTCTCCGCCCCCGCCCCAAGTAAGTTTTATGTTTCTTTGTATATATTTTTTGCAACAGAATAAAAAGTAAATGATTGTTCTAATCTGGTAGTGTGATAGTTCCATTTCAGATAACTTAATGATAACAATATTTTTTTTTATAAATTTCATTACACAGTGTTCTAAAAGAATTCTAATAGTTGTTTCTAAATATTTATGTTACTTTTATAGGGAAGAAGAAACAAGAGGAGGAGGATTTCCACGGCCTCCTCCTCATCTTCCAGACATCCTCACCTGCCCCAAGTAAGTTTGATTATTATTATTATTATTATTTTTTTTTTTACAACAGAGCTACAAGTAAATGATGGTTATAATCTGGCAGAATAATAGTTCCACTTCAGCCACCTTAATGATATTTTTTTACAAATTTTACTAAACAGTGTTCTGAATCAAGTCTCTTTCTTCCAATGCCAAAAATTGTATTACAAAATATGATTAAATATGCCAACGCAAACTAATCGACAGATCCAGCAACTCGTAATTTTTTCGTAATTTGTATTACTTGATGCTAGTATTGAAACTGGCATGCTGCAGTCTCAAGTTTTTTATGTGTGATTGTAAATGTCTTAATATGTTTATTACTTTTATAGGAAAATGGAGAGAGGGAGAGATCACCATCACCGCTCCCGCTCCAAGTAAGATTTATGTTTCTTTGTATATATTTTTTGCAACAGAATAAGAAGTAAATGATTTTTCTAATCTGGTAGCATGATAGTTCCATTTCAGATAACTTATACTTAATATAATTTTTTTATATATCGGGTGGCCATAATTAAACTGACAGTGCTCACAGTGTTCTGTAGCGCGTTCTATTTGCGAGAATGACGCCACATTTTGTAGGAAGATTAAACAAGATGGGGGACGAAGGATTCCGCGAAAAAACAAATTAGTTCCAAAAGTAACCGCTAGGAGAATATTTGGCACTGTGTAATAGAAAATAGAGTGTTAACAAATGCAAATCAACACGGAAATTACCTTTTATTTTGCATTCAAATGAAGTTCAATGTGGCTCCGTTGTTGTGGACCACATATTGCATTCCGTGCACAGTATGCACAACAGCAGAAAGAAACATGTCTGCAGGGATCTCCCGTACAGTCCGCGATATGTTATCCTTCAACATAGCCAGGTCTGGGACCACTCCTTGATAGATCTTGAACTTAAGGTAACCCCATAGCCAGAAGACGCATGGGGTAAGATCAGGCGACCGAGGTGGCCATATAGTTGGAAAGTAGAGGCTAATGACTCTTTCTGTTGTGAATTTCTGTTGTAGCATCTGTTGCACCCATAGAGCAACGTGTGGAGGGGCTCCATCTTACATGAAAATGATTTCACCCAGGCATTGTCTTTGCTGAAGTGCCGGAATGACAAAGCTGTTCAACGTGTGACGATATTTCTCTCCGGTAACAGAACAGGTTTCCGGTCCTGTCGGGGTAATGTTCTCATAGAAGAATGGACCTACGATAAATTCCGCTGTGAACCCACACCAAACAGTTACCTTTGGTGAATGTAAGGGAATTGCTGTGACTGCATGTGGTGATTTGTCATCCCAAATTAATTACACTTGTAATTAGAATAAGATAATTTTATTTTTATACAAGAATGTTGCAAAATATGCTCCTTTTCGGTACTTATGGCTACATTATCCCCTGTGTATTTACATATAATTAATTAATTTAGATTAATTTTATATAATTAATTTAAAAAAATTATTTAAAATTTTTAATTATAAATTTAAATAAATAAATTATACTCCTAATCAGAATAAAATGATTTTATGTTTATAGAATAAAATGTGCTCTTTTTCTAACTTTTTTTCGTATTTCCAATTAATTTCTAATTAGAATGAAATTTTTTAAAATTATCTACTTAATATTAAAATATATGGAAGGTCTGGCCATAAGAAACATGAATTAATATTTAAATAAATTCATTGTACTTCTAATACGAATATATATTTTTTTCGTTTATGGAAGTCAATTGTTTAATCTAACCAAATGCTTTTTTTCTAATTATCTCTATGTATAAATACAATAGGATTATTTAGAATATCAAAAGCACTCCCAGGCTATATGCTTAAGGAGAGGAAAGTCTGTTAGCCGAGTCTTGACTTCGAGACGAACTACCAGTGTGCAACAGTTTTCCCCTTCAGCTACTGAAAGACACCCTGTATCATAGAAGCAGTTTTTAACCCCTCATAATCAAATTTATATTCAAATGTAATTATTCAAAATGATAATCAGACTTAAGAATTTCTGTGCCGCACATTTGGACCATCAGGGAGGAGATTCATTCTGAATGAAGTAGAAATCAGTACATCCGTATATCCTGAAACAAACACGCTACTTTCAGCTAAACAACTTGTTTTTTAGATTGTGTTTGAGTGTTGCCTTCTCTCCATGTCAGAAGTCACGGATTAGCTGTCTCTGGGCCAAATCTGGATTTCTTGGGGAAGAAAGCTTGGCTGTGCATTTGTCCAGTCTCGGAGTTCTTAAGTCCAGTATCTTCAATCCTACTCCACACATGGAAAAGACCTATGTAAATTCTTTGCATAAGCTTCTTGTTATTGTCATTGGAAGCTTTCTTTGCAGTGTGGCATTTTATCACCTGTTCAGAGGTACCATTATTAGCAAATAAGGGTCATTCTTTTGAAGTTTGAACTTATTAATGACATTGATCAATATGTCTATAAATGCTTCCTATCTCTTAAAACCAATTCAGCAAAATTCAGAGGTTACCTCTTTAGTTTACTTGAATGTTGGATGGTATTATCAGTTGATGACTGGCTTTCCATCTTGGTATGGCTCATCATACAAGGTTTTAATGCAAAATCCTTGTGACCCTGGATTCTGGTCTGAAAGACTCAAAAATCTGCTGTTACTACAGTAACAGCAACAGTTTTGAAAGAATCATTCATTTTATAAGGTAATTTGTATTTTAATCAGCTTCCTATGCCTGTCTTTCCATTATCAGGAGTAATGAATTTTATTTTAGAGCTGCTCAGGAAACAACACTTTAGTGAATTGGTTTGAAATACAGTTTGTTTTGAAAGATTATCTTCTGTTGATCAGCATCTGTACTATATAAGTTTCCAGTTTCTATGGCTCACAAGCTATTACTGTCATTGTCTAATGCTGTACAGAAGCCCCGGTATGAGCAAAACTCTTTTTAGAATTGCTTTGGTAAGCAAACACTAATACATATACAGGTTTTTCATAAAAGTGCAGTGGAGTTAAACTATTACAAAGCAAATAATATGTGTGTTAGAAATCATATGAAGTATAATAAAACGCTTTCAAATTCACTGAAGTTTTAATTTAAATGTTAAAAAAATTATGCAGCACTCTAATTCTGATTTTAATTGTTTTCAGAAGGTCAGGAAGATTACGGGGCTGTGTGGAGAGGCGAAGGGCATGATCCACCGTGCATACTCGCCTGGTAATTAATAGTAAATTTTTTTTGGCATATGTAGTAATTTAATGTTATTTTTATATTTAGTTTGATTTTCTTCTTTTTTAACTCAATGTTTAGTGCATTATTTTCTGTTTGGCTTTTGTTAATCTTGTAATGATTATAAATGTTTGAATATAATGATGTTTGAAATGCACTGAACCATCTGTTAATGAATTTATACAATTTTTGATTATTTCCCTCTTCTGAGGATGTATTTGTCCTAGAGACAAGCAAGTTATTGCCTCATTTATGAAATAAGAACCGAGTGCCAAGAAAATTTAAGCAAACTTATTTTTCTAAAAAATTCTAATTTCTATGAACAAAAGGCATGTCTGGTGTTCATGTTTTAAAATTCTGTGGCTTCTTGGCAATCAGCAGAAATTTTATCTTTTGATTTAAGTTCATATAATACTGGAGACTAGCAATGTGAAATAAATTAGGCTAGCAAAATAAATTCATAGTTCTTTGTGGTGCACTACACTTTAAAGTCGGTATTTCAACAAGAAAATTTGTATGCAGTCTATCTACGCCTAAAGGAGTATACAGATAAAATTTTGTAAAAATTGTACTTACCGTTTCAATTCTGTGGGTGTTCCATGAGGTGGAACACTGCGCCACCAGAGCTCTTAAAAGTGTGACTAAGCGAGAATTGCAGTGAAGCACAGAAATTAGTAGGAGCTTATGTATAGTAATAAAAAAAAACACTGTATTATAGCTGTATACATGGTTTTCTGGATATACACAACTTTCTTGAATATATATGGATAAATGAGATAAATATATGTATATACACAGGTCCTATATGCAAAAATATTTACACATTTTTCGATTTCGTAGCTTCATGAAATTTTCAAAGCATGTCGCATCTTTTTGATAGAAGTACAAACCAACTTTGCAGGTTTTCATATTGATAACTAATTCTTTAAAGCAGCACTTGTCATTCCTTTAAGCAAAATCCCCTCAAATTGTGTTTATTGTGTTTTCTGCAGCTTTGAATTTTATTATGTCACCAATTGCTCTTGCCTGAAAATATTTGTATACAAATAAACATATATTTTCAGTAGCAAAAAGAGCTTTTTTTTTCACTCAAAATCAGCACACCTTTTTTTAAAATGTCAAATAATATCTTGATTTTTTTTTTACAGCTTGCATGGACCAAGCCCTCCAAGAAGTATGTATAATTTTCATGAAACTTTTCTAAGTATTATCCATTTGATTTTCTGTTGGTGTTGTCATCTAAGAGCAGTGGCCTCAAACATAGCATCAAACAAACACAAGCATCTTTCTTATTCCAAATAATTCTAGTATGTCAAATCAGTGATTAACTTACTTACTTAAGCTAAAAATAAACGGTTTACAAAATATTTCCAAGTATTTCTGGCTGCAGATTTGCACTGCAGAACCTGCTAACCATCTGTCAATCTCATTTTTTCCTTATTAATTTTCAACGGAGCAGAAGCAATGTTTACTTATAAATGTACACGCAAACAAAGTGATTGTTATTTTTGCAAACATTCACAAATGAGGATGTTTTGTAGATTTGTAGCTCGAAATCTTTGAAAAAATTTAAAGTAATTAAATTTATATATTAATATATATATTTATATGAATTAGTTCCATTTGTGAATTTTTTGGCCGATTCTTATAATTATTTTTAATGATAAGTAAAATAATGTAAACCCGCATGCTGAAGAATTTAAATATTGAGTAAAAAAGTAACCACTAGTAATGGTAATTAATAAGTAATAAAGTAATGGTAATTAAATTGCTGGAAATATAATTGCAAGCTGTGTGAAACTGCTTCAGGGAGTTACATGCAGCCTCCAAGTCACCAGTTTGAGACGACTGCCTTAGAAAAGTTTTCCTTTTTGTTAATATACTTCATTTTGAATTTTATTAAAATAAATCGGATTAGAACATTAAATATTTTTGTAGGATTATATAACATATTTTTTCACTTTTTAAATGTACAGAAAATACATAATGTTTCTCATGTCAGTCTAAATGAATATTCATCTAATTTCCTATGAAATGTTTTGCTTTTGTACGTGGGCTATGTCTATAGACCAGTGATGGCGAACCTGTAGAACGCGTGCCACAGTCGGCATGCAGAGCCTCATCAGCCGTCATGTGACTAAAATATTACTTCCTTAATCAAAACCACAATAAAATGATACTATGTAATTTAAATAAGTATTTCAGTCTGTTTAGTTAGTTTAAATAAGTATTTCGTCTTGAACGTTTCACTTACTAACTGATCGCATAATGCCACTGACATAGGGCCGAAGCCTATATATAAGCTTTTCATTTATCGCCACAGAAATGATATACATATTTATTGACCCAATTTATGATGTTTCAATTGTTTGGGCCAGTCACATTACTTGTTACATGGCAAAGAATATGCCAAAGTTGAAGCAGCTAATGTTTGCTAAACAAACTTAAATTTATTGCAGACTGTCAGTGAGTTTTAATACTTTCATTGTTAAATAGATTCCAGTTTTCAAATCTCAGTATCCTGTTATGAATAATTCTAATGTAATATATAAGCAGAATACACAAATTTAATGGAAAAACACGCAATCTGATAATAAAACAAAACACGAAAGCTTAGTAGGGAAGCCAAGCTTATTCACATGCGATGAGCCAGAATAAGCCCGATAAAGCCGAAAAGGAGCACATGAGGTCTAAAGTTCGAAGTTTAGCAAATAGATGTCCGGGTAAACAGTTACTGCTATCCCCTGTTCCCATTTGATAGCCATAGATTGTTGATTCATGAAAATCCAATTCCTTACTATTGGTTAATAATGTTGCCTCATTTTGGTATATGATCAATTTATATTTAATGCTTCATTTTAAAATTTTGTGCTTTTCTCTACTCCATGTCTTGAAATCCTCGCAAATGAATCCAGCATAAAAGGAAAAATTCAACATTGATAGTGCAAGATCATTTCAAGAGACCTGGACAAATTAACAAATCAGCGTCGTGTATGTCATTAGCACTGCGCTTAGATTTTTTGGAAGGCCTTTTTGGCTCAGGGTTCTCAACATTCCCAACACAATGAGTATTAGATACACAATTTACATCAGTTTAAACATTGCATGAATCTGATTTAGCACTTTTAGCACACAGAGACATTATTAGCAATATTTAGTAGTAAAAAAAATTTCCTCAGAATTGAGCACACCAAAAGATTCATGCTTACCTTTGAACAGTTGTACGAGTCCTTGGGAGATTCCTTTTTCTTGTGAAAACAACTAAGTTTCAATTGTTTTTCATCTTCCGTCTTAGCACTAGCCAGTATATCAGCAATATCCGAATTCCTCTGACTAATGGCATTTTGTAGTATGCTAACTTGTTGAGCAACAATGACATAATCATTTAAAGATTGAGTATTTCATTTAGTAATTCAATCCTGTTATTGTTGAGTATTTCATTTAGTAATTCAATCCTGTTATCGTCAAGCAATGCATTTGCATATTTATGTATTTCATCAGGTAGCCCAGTGGTCGGCAAAGTGCGGCTCCAGAGCCGCATGTGGCTCTATGGCTCCTTAAGTGCGGCTCTGGTACAAATATTCACAGAAGGTGCAATAATATTTCCATTAAAAAAAAAAAAAAAAAAAAAAAAAACAACTTGGTAAGAAAAAAAATTACATCTTATTTTGATAAATTAAAATTCTTCTATAAATCGAGAACATGTATAATTTTTTGTTTGAGTAAAAAGATAGCTAAGTAGTTACAATTTTATATTGTAAAAATACGTAAGGAACATCGAGTTTAATTTTATTAGTTTTCGTAAATGTAAACATAAACCATGTACAAGCTGCCGGCATGCTCCTGCATGCATTTTATAAAGTAAGTAGTACAAATTGGCATCACAGAGCAGCAGTTGCAGTGTGAACAATTTTGTCTTATCTACCGTGTCTGCCATTGTCCTGTCTTATTAAAAAGTTATTGTATTTTTTAATCTAGCTGCACATCTTATAGGTATTTTTATACGATTTTATTACACCTGTTATGTATGTTTGTGGTTCCGGTATTTTGAAAGAAAAAATTGATCACAAGATACTTGTTTACCATTGTGTCATTCACCAAGAAGCGTTTTGTGCGCAAGCATTTCCAGAAGAAATTTGTAAAGTTATGGAATTAGTGATTACCATTATCAACTCCATTTTAGCTAAAGTTCTTAATCGTCGCCAATTCAAAGAATCTTTATTTGAAATGGAGAGTGAGTATGCTGATCTGCTTCATAACAAGGTACATTGGTTATTAAGAGGGAACGTTTCGCGTCCCTTTTTCAGGAAATTAAAGCATTTCTCTTTGAAAAGGGCGTTCACTATCCAGAACTAACAGACGATCAGTGGATCCAAAACTTTTATTTCATGGTAGACGTTATGTCTCATCTCTAAATCAGCTTGATCGTAAACTACAAGGAAAAGGGAACTTAATTTTTTTCGGTGTTAGAAGTAATAACATTCGAAAACAAATTATCCATTTTTGCACAGGATTTTGAAAGGGAAGCATTGTTTCACTTTCTGAGCCTGCTGACTTATTGCCATGAAAATAATTCCTCTATTGATAAATACCATTTTAAAAAATAATTTTAAATATGAGGAAAGCATTTCTCAGCAGGTTTCAGGAATTTAAAAACAGCAGAGCAACTTTAGCATTTGTCAAAAATCCTCTTAATGCTAAGATAACCGAGTTGAAATTTTCTCCTTTTGAAATTGCCATTGGTAGCTTTGAAATACAATTTCTGGATTTAAAATACAAGGAGACATGGCGCTCTAAATTCACATGTTTTTGTTTTGAATAGGAAATATTGGAGAAGAAAAAATGTGATCTTGGTTCACATCACAAGTGGTCTGCTTTGAATTATCTGGAGAAGGAAGGCATGATCATTTTCAACTCTTGGAATAGTATTCCTGACTCTTACGATCAGCTAAAAAAAGCTTGCGTTTGCTGTTCTTTCCCTTTTCAGTTCTACATATATATGCAAACAATCTTTTTCAAGCATGAACATTATCAAGAGTAATCTGAGAAGTCATCTTATTGATGAGAACTTGGAATCTTGCCTAAAATTAAAAACAACAAAATACAAACCTGACTTACTCAAACTTTCCAAGAAGATGCAAGCACATTGTTTGCATTAATAAATATTTATTAAGTATTAAATTTAGTTTTATTTAGTGTAATAAAAGTTTACTAAACAAGCAGATTTTGCTCCTAATTTTTTAAAAAATTGTTGTAATGTTCATGTTTGGCTCTTTGGCTAATAAGTTTGCCCACCTATGAGGTAGCCCCACCACGTGATTACGAATGGCAGCAGCGGCATCCATTTTGTTAAGCGGAGGGAATTCAATCTCTTCCATCGCACATGGTAATAATCAAAGTCACAGATGAAAATTATCAGACACAGCACAAAAATAACCGCACACTCATTCGATTTAATCCACCGGGGACTGAGATACTGAGATAGCACAGCCATAAAAAGAGCTCGAAAACAGCACAGAATATTTTGCTCTGCTCAGAGCAGCAAGCACTTAGTAACTCTCTTCTCTCGACCAGCATCTGTACTACACGTTTCCACTTTTATGGCCTATAGGCTGTTACTTGCATTGTGTAAAGCTGTACAGAAGCTCCGGTGTAAGAGAAACTCGTAGAATTTTTTCCGGTAAGCAAACCCAATACAAGTGCAGATGTCTCGTAAAAACACATTGATATAAACTATGATAAAGAGAAGAATATCTATGTTAGAGATTATATGAAGTGCACTAAACTGCTCTTAAACTGTTTTAATTTCAATGCAAAAATAATTTATACAGCATTCTAATTGTGACAGGCACTGGACAAAATGAAGGAATTGAAGGCCTCTTCCGAGGCTGTTCTTCAAGCAGGTAATTAATAGTACTTTTTTTTTGGCATATACAGTAATTTAATGTTTTATATATATTTACTCTCCTTTTTCATCTGTTTTCTGTCATTTCCATCTGTTTTTAACTCAATGATTAGTGCAGTATTTTCTGTTTGAATTCTGTTAATATTGTAATGGTTATAAAATTTGTGTAAAATAAGCTCTCTTGTTTCCACTTCCAAGTGCCACTTCCCAATTAATAATTATTAGTGGCCAAAAAACATGGAGTAAATAAAAGTAAGTGAAATTATGTATAAAATACAAATTACATGTAATGTGAAATCTCACAGATAGTATGAAGAAGTTAATCATAATATAAGAAAATAAACAAGGGCAGTAAATGCTTTATTCCGTGCAAATAAAACTAAAAATGACCGAAACAATGACACTTCATATTTCCAGTCAAATTCCATTGTTCTGAAAGTGACGATTTTGATACATTAAGGGTCCTGAGAGGATGTTGATGTCATGAAGTGACTCTTACTAAACGTATATTCTGAATATCTCTAACATGTTCTGTACTACAGTGCCATCGCTAGCCATAGCAAACATTTTCTAGGCCCACCGGCAGCCGAGCAGTAAAAATCGCTGAACACTGGTAGTTCGGTCCGAGGTTCGAATCCCGCAAACGGTCTGGCTGCATGGGCATTTTCGGGGTTTTCCCCGATGTTTAACGTGTATACGAGCCAGTTCCCCTTAGAAAGTCCTCCACAAAGGCATCCCTCCTCTTAGGTAGATAGCCGGAGTGTGCTTTTCCGTATTCTCAATACACCAAGCAAACGTTTTCTTCCTCTAGGAAATCATGGTTCATTTGATGTGTCTGTGGTGTTATCAGCAGTAAAAATAAAATCCTCTCAATACCTCCATGGGAAGACCTCATATGAGGTTAAAAGGCCCATCTTCGTAATGTTTACTCATCACAGTGTTTGCATGAGAGACTAGATGAGAGTGGTTCCCGGGCTCTTTCGTGACCTTCGTGTACCTCGACACTTAGAAGACATAGCATGAAACTGTTATAACTGGTTCTAAAGATAGCAATGATTATAATCAGTATTTAACTAAGTGCTTAATTTATTTGCATTTGATAGTGGAAAAATCTAAGTTGCAACATTCTTATTTAAAATGAGGTAATGATCTAACAAATAACATATGTGACTGTAATATTTATAAAACTTGAATTATGTAATGTTTGGAAGTATAAATACTCCCCCTGCCCCGAAAAAAAAAGCAGCAATAGAACTGTAGTTGGCAATTAATAAAAATCGATCTTTTTTTAAATATTAAACAATCAAAAATGCAATTATTATGGATCACAGGTATTTAGTAGCAGTGTTGAAGTCTTAAAATAAGACTAGATCTACCCAAATGTTGTTACCTGCGAATTCTCTCACAAGATTTAAGATGAACGCAACCAGGGAAGGTTTTTTTTCCCGCGACGCGCGCGAATAGTTGACCGAGTCCTTATCACATGTCATAATCAGAAAACCTTCTTGCTTACCCATTTCAATATGGCGTCAGAACCACACAGATATGAGTTTTTGCTTAGAAATATTATAACTGTATACAGCAATAAAATAAACAGCATTGTTAACGCCATCTTCAGATTTCTCAAACCGTATATATTGGTATAAATTTAAAATTTTCATTAAAGAGGAAAACTGTATATTTATAAAGCAATGATCCGACCAGTATATCCATATGCTTCACCTATTTATAACACCGTAAATAATAGGAACTTAAATAAATTACAGTTTCTACGAAATCAAAGTTTCTGCCTTAAAAAATTCTCCTTAATTATTATAAATATTGGATATATCATGTGTAATAAAAAGCTCTATAAGTATCCCAATATTAAATACACCAAAAACTAACTTCAGCAATATAACAACTTCTAAAATAAAGCAGTTGACTGTGAAAGAGTATTGAATAAAATAGAATTACAAAATTTTGGGAAAGTTACATCTTGTGTCATACAGCAATCATTTATTGAAGTTTAATTAAATTACCTTTGGAGTGACTTGTTACATTATTTTTCACAAACACTGCTATCAGAGATAGCTGAGTGGTCAGCGTGCTGCTTTGCAAATGGAAAGGTGGCGAGTTCGAACCTCACCCGCAGACAGTATATAATTCAGTTAGCTTTTCTCATTTTGAAACGTTTATATTTAATCATGAATCATGATCTTATTTTACCTATTATTATTGTTTTCATTTCTTATTTTATTCATTACTAGCAGCTTCGCTGCCAGCCTTCGTCTGGCTTTTAAATGTACCGGAAAAATGGCTGAAGGGAACACCAAACGTTAAATTTAAAAACTGCATAGAATTTGACTCTGCAGAAAAACTTCATGAAAAAAGTTATTACGTATAACAAAATTACATTGAAATAAGCAATATCCCTTAATACAAATATTAATTATCCTAATAAATAAATTAACCAACTTCCCTTTGCAAAATCTTAAGAACTCAAATGGGATAAAGGAGGTTAAGAACTTTGTTTCCAAAAAAATTAGCCCAAAAGTTTTCAATAACTTAAAAATAGTGAAATGAGCATTAAATAACATCAAAGAATATGAAAAACAAAAAATTCTGAAAAGCAAAGTATAATTAATGATATTTTACATTATCTTTTCAAGAGAAAAAAATTAGGTGCTACTTTGGTAGACGGTTGCATGGATTTTTTACGATTTACATTGGCGCAATTGTTGGTGCGGTTTTTACAGTGATCAGCCATCTTGAAAAATGCTGTTTTTACGTATTTTGCGCATATAGTAAAGTATTAGAAACTTTAAAAGAATAAATATTGTTAAAAATAATAGATTAATTTTTTGTTGAAAACGTTGTTTTTTAAGATGGCTGACAAATGTAAATAAATACATATAAATATTATAACTGTATACAGCAATAAAATAAACAGCATTGTTAACGCCATCTTCAGATTTCTCAAACCGTATATATTGGTATAAATTTAAAATTTTCATTAAAGAGGAAAACTGTATATTTATAAAGCAATGATCCGACCAGTATATCCATATGCTTCACCTATTTATAACACCGTAAATAATAGGAACTTAAATAAATTACAGTTTCTACGAAATCAAAGTTTCTGCCTTAAAAAATTCTCCTTAATTATTATAAATATTGGCTATATCTTACTAAGAGTATAAAATGCTAAAGTAAGGTTAAATTATTACTTTCATATAATAGAATAAAATCAATGCTATAAAAACATTGCGCCAATTGGATTAAAATATTACTTAAATTGAATGTCTAATTAAAAACATCATACCAACGTTTAAAAGAATTAAAATATTACTTATATACTTTAAAATAAGTTTTAGAGGATTTAATTATTTAACATTAAAATACATGTGGAAATAAATATCTCAGGAATTTTTGAAAACATTGTATTAATTTTTTAATAAAAGTGGAAGTGTACAATTATAAAGTAAAAGAAAATTATGTACTTACATTTTTTTAAAGTATTTTACCTGTCGTATATTGATAAGTACCACACACATCTCTCGCACTTCATTGAAGAAGCAATTAGCGAGGTTTTCTCCAAAAATTTAAAAGAAATTTCCTCTGAGGCTATTAACAGTTTATGAATAAATCTTTGATTAGGAAAGCCAGGTTGGCCAAAATTAGGTCTCAAAGGACAATTTTTTTATTCCGATACCAATATTTCTTGGTAATTACCAATAAGAACATTCATCTTCGAAACGGACATATCCATTCCATTTGAAACCTGAGGAATTCGAAGAGATGAATAATAAAAATTTAAAATGGCGCGGTAATGCACAAATATTCAGTAACCAATCAGGGAGCTGATTACATCAAGCATAGAATTAAAATTATTTAAGTAATCATTCATAATAAAATCATTTTTAAAACAAATGCAAAATTAATTTGTTATTTAATATTTAACAGCCATAAATAATGTTTAAAACATTAGATTAAATTTATAGATATTTATAAAACCAATTACTTTTTAAGTAAGGTGGCGTCATTGATTACATCATCAACAACATAAAATTATATAAAATATTAGGTAATTACAAAAATTTTTACTTAAAAAAAATGCAAAATTAAATTGATTTTTAATATTTAGAAGCCATAAATAATATTTAAAACATGGAATTTATGCATAATAAAACGCATTATTTTTTAAATAAAATGACAACAAAGTATCGGTTACCATAAACAACTTACCCAGCAATGGGTTTACCATAAGTCGTATTACTCGCCAAAAGAAAAATCGCCAAAATCCGTGCAATCGTCTACCAAAGTAGCAAAAAGTACAATGAAATAAGCTATATCCCTTTATACAAATATTAATTATCCTAATAAAAAATTAACCAAATTTCCATTGAAGAAAAGAAAATCATGCAAAACCTTTCAATATCTTACAAACAGTGAAATGAGCAAAAAATAACATGAAACTCAAAAAAGGAAAAATTTCGTGCAGAATTTTACTCTGCAGAACAACTTATAAAAAACATCAACAAAGTATGACATCATCAAAATCATCAACAAAATGACGACAAAGTATCGGTTACCATAAATAACTTACCCAGCAATGGGTTTACCATAGTCGTATTACTCGCGAAAAGAAAAATCGCCAAAATCCGTGCAACCGTCTACCAAAGTAGCACCAAAAAGTATAATGAAATAAGCTATATCCCTTAATACAAACATTAATTATCCTAATAAATAAATTAACCAACTTTCCGTTGAAGAAAAGAAAATCATGCAAAACCTTTCAATATCTTACAAACAGTGAAATAAGCAAAAAATAACATGAAAGAAACTCTAGAAACAAAAAATTTCGCGCACAATTTTACTCTGCAGAACAACTTTATAAAAAACATCAATAAAATTGTATTATACAGTCCAAAGTTGTTAATCCGGACTCGTCGGGACTTCGGCGATTCCGGATTATCGATTTTTCCAGATTATAGATCATCAGTTTAAATCTGGTAAGGTGGCATGCAGAAATTATAAAATTAAAAATATGAAACCATAATTTATGAAATAAAGAAAAATTATGATCTAAAGGTTATCAAAATTTACAAAAAAAAAAAGAGCTTAATATTTGTTTACTTTATTAAAAATTTCTTTCAATGTAAGTTGTTTAAGTTGCTTCGTTTTATGTGATAATACTTTCTCTTCAATTCTATAAACAGACATGATTTCTTGTTCAGTTACAAAGTTCCGCTGTTCAAGTCCTATAATTGCTGTGTCGAGAATAGACTAATTTGTCAATTGAAATATTTTATTTTTCAATAACCTCTGTGTCACTTTCGTCACTATCGGACTTAATTAAATCATATCAGAGATGGAGTACGTCGAGATGAAATACTACATTTAGTAAGGAATTGTAAGCCAAATGAAATAAAAACATCTGCCCTGAAGATAAGGATAGTGCTGATAGATCAACTTCCAATTCATTGTGCGCCGCGGCGTCAAAGCGACGCATGCGCAGAAAGTTTGTAGCTTTGAGGTCCGAATTATGGGTGTCCGAATTAACGACTTTTGACTGTATATATAAAAAAATGACAATGAAGTATGCCAATCTCTTAAAAAAAGTGTCATAAAAAATACGATGAAAAATTGTTGCCAAACCCATATTTCTAAAAGAATGAAATTATTCAAAATGATGCGATTTCATCAAAAATCTATCAACAACAATAAGAAAGCAAAATTGTTGCCAAAATCACATTTTTAAAGATGTAAGAAGTGTATCCGGAAGCTTCATTTAAAAAATTTTTTTTAAATACAAAATATTATCATTTTTCCAAAATTCTTTTTGTAAAAGCAGTTGCAAGGATAAAAGTTTTAACGTGTCCAAAAATCAAAGAAAAATAAACTGTACACTTTTAAACATAAACTTTTTTAGAAAAAATTCCCGTTGAAAATGTGTTAAGCTCTCTTTGTTAAATAAATTTGTATTTAATCGATTTATTGAAACACGGAATTTATTTTAAGTTTGTAAAATAGTTAAGTGCCTACGTTTCATGAAGATGTGAAAATGGAGTCTGCAGAGTAAAATCTCGCTTTACTACAGTCCATTATGTCTCAAAATGATGCGATTTTGTCACAAAACATAAAATAAAAAATGTTCTAATTCGAATTTCGAAAAAATCGCTTCGAGGTGGGCTGGCTCTTGTCTAGATGCACCTATGTACCAAATTTCGTAGCCGTGGGTCCATTAGCTTACACGCAGCTCGAACGAAAGACACACACACAGACAGACTCTTTGTTTTATTGTATGTAGAGATTATTATTGTTTTTAATTTAGTTTAAAAATGTGCATTGCAATTCGTTATTTTTACTTTATTGCATATTTTATCATGCACATAATTTCTCATAAACTGTCCAAAGTTTGAACCTCATTCTAAATTCAAAAATAAATAAAAAGAGAAACAAAAGACCAAGGGAAAAAAATATGAAGTTGGTTTTATTATATGGTGGATGGTGTATATAAAGAGAACTAAGTAATTTAATTCTCTTCATATACTGTATTCCAAACCAATTTTATAAATCCTAATTTTCATACAATATAGAATCTGCAAGTCTGTCAAACTGGTCGATACTCATCCTGAAGTAGTTAAAAAATTTTTTAAAAAAAATCCTACTACAAAGAAAAATAAAAAAAAATAAATAAAAATAAATAAATAAATAAATAAAAATACAAACATAATTTTTTTAAATAACAAATTAAAAAAATTTTACAAAATTGTTTTTGAACTTGAGTGGATGAATAAAAAGCATTTTATGTACTGAAAATTTGAACAAAATATAGGAAGAGTGTGAGCTAATAGTAGAAATTTAATAATTCTGGACTCTTTGAACCGGTCGCTCTAAATAAATCTTTCAGACCCATTCTTGCCATTTTTTGCGGTTTTGCCTCTGCTTAATAATTGCACTTAATAGTAAAGTTTCAGCTATAAAAGCAAAGTAATAAGATACAGCTCTGTTGATGCTTATATTACAGCATCACGTGATTTTTGCACAAAATAATTCTATTGGTTAATCGCACTCTTCGCTAGTGTACTCGTTTGGACGCTTTTACACTGGTAACGTAAAAGCACGTTCGTCAGCTACGTTTTCGAGCATACTCGTGTGGATGGGCCTTAACTTGTGTTTTCCATGTCTCATAAGCGCGACTTGACATGTATTAGATTTATATATGTCATTCTTCTAGCATAAATATTTTGAGACAAAATCGGAATACCTGCAAAAAATTTTTTATTCATTTTGAAGTTTGGCATATTCATTAACCCTTTCCGGCACGCTACCTTTTAAAGTTGGAATTTTGATTTTTTAAAAAAAAAGGTAGGCAGTCTAATTAGACCTAGAGGAGTACACAAAATTATGTGAAGATAGCACTTATCGTTTAATTCTGTGGGTGTGCCCCACACTGATTGAATAGACTTTCAAAAAGAATTCTGAAATGAGCCTTGTTGTGAATGAACTGACCGATGAGATGCGGAGAACAAAGAATACAGTTGTCGTAGATTATCGGTGAGCTCGGTCTGGGGACACCTAGGGTTCGCCGTTTGATTTTAGGCAAGATTTCAAGGTAAAAATTTAAAGCTAGTGTAGAATAAGGAGATTAGTATATAGCTAAAAAAATAACACAGAAATTTCTTTTCAAACAATTCCTTTTATACCCTAAAAAAGTCTGGAAGATTTCTTTGAAAAATAAGGGTCTTGCAAAACTAAACATGGCTAAAATATATGGACTGGTTTGTGTTAAGCTGCCATCTACTATAAATAAAGAAGGTTCAGAGTAACCTATAGTAAGCTATAAATCCTTTTTACTTCAATTTTTCTGTGCGTACAGAAGGAAATTTTTAGGTGTGTACAGACCGGACACGCTGTTCCGCAAAGAGTTAAAGACATTAAATAATGAACAATATGCATAATGTATGCATCTTTCTCGGTAACCTAGAGTCATCCAATTTTGAATATCGTAGTCCTTCGCCTGAAAATGGGCACCAGGCACACGAATATATGCATTTTTCGTTGCTTAAATATGCATTTTCTAAACATGCAGAAAATCTTTCACTAATGGGCACGTTAGTATGCTTGATGCATTCAAAAACTGCTATTCATTCAGTAGCATAATGAAGCTTTGTTTTTTCATTTAACATTGGTATCCCAAATATGAAAAAATAAAACCATGAAAACTTAATAATAAATAACATAAATTCAAACATTCCTGTTTATAATAGGTTTTGGATGTAACACGTGAACACGTAATAACTGATTCTTGAATGGTACTAAGGAAGCAGTGCTGTGCGTTGCGAATACTATTAAGAAAGTTGTAAAACTTCATTTTCGGATTAATGTTATAAAAATAATTTGTGCTTTTTAAATTTTTGGTTCATTTGAAGCAGAAAACTTGCTTTCAGTTAAATTTTTGGTATAACTGTTGAAATGAATGTTTGAAAATATATTTAAATATTCTTACAAAATGTTCAGCTGCAGTAAGATAGTGCAAGGCGGATTTAGGGTTGCCAGAAAATGGAAGGGGAAAGCAGGTTGCCTTGGCGGAAAATCTCCGTGGCAACAAAGTTGGCAATATGCCGTGGACTGATGGATTACATTCTAGAAGAAATTCTTACCAGTTTGGCATGAATGTTCTCGAAGGCAACCAACCTGCTGGTATGCGAAGTAGTAGTGTCTCGTAGTCTATCGAGTTGATCTATTCTAATGTCGACGTGTCTAGTCCGAGTATCGCGAGTTGATGCATCGAGTGGGTCACGATTCGTAGCTCGGAGAGTCTCGATAGTACTCTCAGAGAACGAACCGAGTCGGGAGCCATTCTCCGTTGCTTCACCGTGAGGCTTTCTTCACCATTATAGCTTTATAGCCTGAATCCTATGTTGCTGATTGTTTTAGCGTTATTTGTCGTAGTTTATCGATGACTGTAAATGTGTTTTTGGAGCTGTGCTGAGTAATATCGTCTCATAAATTGTGCTTCCATTCTTCATCAAGTGTTGTTATCCAAAATCTAAATCCACTAACTCGTAAGTACCCAACAATATTTGGATGACAATATTGGAAGAAATCAAAAGGTCGACAGATTTCATTGCCAAATAGTCAACTATTAATTAGATGCATTTTCAGAAATAAGGACTAAATGCTGATTTTCTCCTGTATATTATGCTTTTCATATTGTTTTGTTATAAATATTCTAAAAATGCAGTAACAACAGATATTATTAAAGGGAAGGTCTCTCAATACCATTCCTGTTTAAAATGGAAATGAATGGAATTAGAAGATAAATCTGTGTCAAAGTAAGAGTGAACTGATGATACAGAGAAGTATTGATAATTTAAAATAAATTTCCCTTTTGATTTGTTTACAATTTTGGTTTTTATTTATTTATTTACTTTTTAAATGAAGTGTTTTTCCCCCAAATCCATTTCATTGTTAGATTCTATGTTAATGTTAATTTTTTGTTGAATATGCATTTTTGTTAATCATGCACTGTGTACGTACAGTTCAATTAATTTTTTTTCTTTTTTTAAAGTTGTGGCAACGCTGCCAGGCCCGGAAGAGGTAAGAACAATTTTCCCTCCCTCAATATTTCTCTAAAGCATGTCTTTAAAAAAAATCATGAATTTTGATGTATTTTTATTTTAAACATTCAAAATATATTTTTATTGTTACAGCAGTATTTTTAGCAGTGGAAAACATAGTATTTTTCTTGAGTATTGTGTTTAGGAAATTCCTAGCAGATTTATTATTCCTTTTAGTATGGAGATTTAAAACTCAGAAAAGTTTCTATTTTTATTAAACAGGAATATTATCAATGGTTATTGAACAACATAATACTATCTAATCAGTTTCTCTTTTCAAATTTTAAACAAAATTTACTGTATACGCTCGTGTAATGCCTGCACCCAAACTTTTCAGATAAAATTTATGTTAAAAAAGTGACTCCACAATGTCTGCACCCCAAAAATTAAAAAAATTTCTTACTTTAAAATATCTTTTTTAACATTCCAATTTTCTCTTCAGTCAATATCATTAGTCGATAAACATCTTTAGAGAAAGAATATGCATTTGTTTTGTCTTTGGTTGATGCCAGGATGGAAAGCAGAGACTTTCCTGGCTTTATGGTATCCAGTCATAACATGGGTGCAGACAGAGTAATAAATGAAGGCAGTCCAAACAGGTTTAGTAATACTTTGTAGTTGTGATATTAAAGGTTTTCAATTTTTGTTTAGATGGCACAATTAAGTCAAGAGGTTGAGAACCTCTGCTCTAGATATTTGACATCTAATTGTAAATTTAAGAACTATTTGAATATGTGCACTAATCTAAATATATTTGTTTCTTTTACAGAGCCTATCTCCTTCACCACCACCCCCAACACCCAAAGTAAGTTTTGTATATTATACTTCATATATATTATAATGAGAATAAGTATCTCTCAAGTAAGTGTTTTAATGTAAAATTTTATTTAACTTGGTTATTAGCTTTTTTTATCGGTAGTCAACTTAGTGTAGGAGCTTTTATTAGACATCTGTCCTCAGTTTTAACTTCCCAGTTGAAGTTAAATCTTGCTTTTTGAGAGCATTATTTATGTTAATGTTTAAATAATGTCCTTTATGATTATTGCAAGAAATCTTCTTTTTTTTTTAATAGAAGATAATTTTGAGGTGTGTATGGATAAGTTCTTCATAGTATATCGAAATGAAGTAGTAAAGAAACATAAAATAATAGCCTAAGATTTTCCTATAAAGCTGTGTAAGAAAGTCAGTTAAAAGATCTTAAAATATCTTACTCTGTTGTAAAGCTGTGAGCAGCTTGGAAAATGATTTACTTTATTCTGTATCCTAACATGGTTTATGCCCCATCTGAGATTTTAAGTAATGACAGACATAATGCGTCATTTGTGCAACTGCCTTTCTCATCCTCTACAGCTATAACATCTAAAGCGTAGAAAGATTAAGCACGAAAGGCATGAAAGTTATTTGTCTTGATTATTTACTGTTACTAAGATCTTTGTAGGTTTTTTTTAAGTAATATCTTAGCGGCACATTATTGCTGCACTGATCTCATAAAAGCTCTCATATGTATTGTATTGAAAGTTGAGTACGTATTGTATGAAATTGTCTCTCTCATATGTATAGTATTGAAAGATTCTATGTTTGTTGCTTTTACAGTGGGTGGCATGTCCTCCACCTCCACCATCTGCACCATCTGCTTCGCCTAAGCCTCCACCTCCCCCACCATCTACTTCTCCTAAGCCACCACCTTGCCCACCTAAGGTAAGTTTTATGCATCTTCATATATATTATAAGGAGTATGATTAAGTATCTATCAATTAAGATTTTGAATGTTTTTAATTCATAATTTAACTAAAGTTCTTGAGATTTGATATCAGTAGACATTTTTTATCAGTAGTCAGCTTAGTGTAGGAGCTTTTAGAAGACGTCTGTGCTTAGTTTTAATTTCTCATCTCAAGTCAAGTCTCGTTTATTGGGAGTATTGTTTTGTTAGGTGAATGTTTAAATAACATTAAGTATAGTAACTTTTTTTTTTATATTTCATATAACTTCGTTACTAGAATTTTCATTAGACTTTGTTTTGAAGCTTTTATTAGACATCAGTTGTTTGTCTTAATTTCCCAGTTGAAGTTAAGTCTTGTTTGTAAGAGCATTGTTTTGTTGTGTACATGTTTAAATAATGTAATTATAAACAATTTGTAATCATTTGCTTGCAATTTCTATTTGTAGTAATTAAATATCGAAAAATTTAATGTTTCTTCATGTGTCGTATACTTACCAAAGATAAATTAGTTTTGAAATTTCAGTTGTTTGTGTAAGGCAAGAATTTTTAATGTATTGTTTGTTATGATGTTGCTTCTATTCTGTACACAAATTCAATATGATTTGCAAATAATTTGAGCACAAAAGGTATATTTGAGGTTAACCATTTGAAAAATGTCTTCATTTTTTTATTTAACTCTAAACTACATAAAAGTCATATTTCTTATTACGAGTGTCTGATTCAGAATCTGTTAAGAATTCCCCAAAGAAGGATTAAAAAAAATTTTTTTTTCTTTCATATTAACATTATACTGCAAATCCTCAGCTAGATGGGAAAACCAGCAAACTTATTTAAATACCTTAAAGGCAGTAGGGCTGGAAGAGTGGCAGGGGCCGAGTCCCCTTCGTAGTATAGATGTCATTAATGTTAAGAATATGATTATGCTTAGTTGATTTTCCTATGAAATATATATAGTTATTTAGGAAGCAGCATTTCGTTCAGCGGATAATCTCTTGATATATGGTACTTCCATACTTCCTTACTTTGTTAATGATATGGGAAATGTTTAAAATGTTATATTTTGAAATTTATAATCTTTCAGATTTATAAATGGCTAATTAAAAATTTTTTTTCCAGCACCGGCCAGTTACACGGTCGATGACGAAAGGTCGGGAAGGCATGTCATTTCTGGTAAGACAAATGAAATTTATGTTTTTTCATATTTAATTTTAATGAAGGAATTTTGAGTTTTTACATATTTTTCTCTTGTCACAAAATGAGAACTGAATTAAATGAATGAAAAATATTTCTTAAATTTGAGGAATTAAGTATAAATTCAAATGCATTAAAAATGTGTATAAATGCTCCATACAAGAAAGTCATATTGTGTTCACATCAAGATTTTTTATTAATAAGGAATGCATAATTTTCCTAAACACAAATATACGATAGCCAAAGAAATGTATAAAATGTTATATTTTGAAATTTATAATCTTTCGGATTTAAAAATGGCAAAATATGAATACTTGCGTCATTTAAAACACTTTTTTAAGTGGAAGACAGACAAACAATCGTGCAAATAAAGGCCAGAAGAAGGAACTTGGCTGGATTTTCAATATAACTGGACTTTTGATGCAATTTGCACATGTGTGTCTTCAATTTTAACTGAATTTTTGAAAGAAAGTCTTGAATTGTATGCAGGTCGGCTTATATTTGGAAATGTCTGGTACTCTCTTAAATGATTTCTGCTGTTCCTTTAAGTATCGTTTTTTTGCTTTTATTTCAGTGTTGCAATAGCAATTATATTTTCTCATTTATTTTTATCTAGTAAATGTTTCAAATATCATATAATCTGTGTTTGGTACAGTATTTCATAATTTCATTTCTTGGAGTATTGTCATGGAATTGTATTGTTGAAATGTGCCTGATCTTAAAGTTTTCCGTCAAAAAAACGCTCTTAATAACATTAAAAGAACATAAAAGCAGTGTCTTTAGTGCAATAATCCACCTAAATCCATGATTTTATGCCAATATTTTGGTAGTTTTTCAAAACCTTTGGCCCAGAAACTTGGTGGCTGTGAGTCTAAAAACATATCAACTTCATTTTGACCACCTGTGTGGAATGGAAAGCAGCACCAGCAAGATGTAGCTGCAGTTGTAAAATGTCCGGGAAAGCTCGAAAATTCACATCCAGCAAAACAACTGCTTGATAATTTATATTAGTTTTTTTATCTGATTTCAGTATCTCATAAAAGCTCTCATATGTATTGTATTGAAAGTTGAGTATGTATAGTTATTGTATGAAATTGTATCTGTCATATGTTATAGTATTTAAAGTTTGTAAGTATGTTTGTGTCTTTTACAGGGGGCGGCATCTCCTCCACCTCCACCACCCCCAACATCTGCTCCTAGGCCGTCACCTCCCCGATCTGCTCCTAGTCCACCACCTCCACCTCCTCCACCACCTAAGGTAAGTTTTATGCATCTTCATATATATTATAAGGAGTATGATTAAGTATCTGTCAATTAAGATTTTGAATGTTTTTAATTCATAATTTAACTAAAGTTCTTGAGATTTGATATCAGTAGAGATTTTTTATCAGTAGTCAGCTTAGTGTAGGAGCTTTTAGAAGACGTCTGTGCTTAGTTTTAATTTCCTATCTGAAGTCAAGTCTCGTGTATTGGGAGTATTGTTTTGTTAGGTTTAAATAACATAAAGTATAGTAACTTTTTTTATATTGCAAGGAATCATTCATTTTATATAGATAATGAGTCATTCGTGGAAATGACTTTCTTGTCCTCTACAGCTGTAATATCTAAAGATTAGAAAGATTAAACACGAAAGACACGATTGATATTTTTCTTGATTATTTACTGCTTATAGAAAGATCTGTAGGTCTTTTGTTGTAATATCATAGTGAAACATTATTGCTACACTGATCTCATGGATATCTGGTACCTCTTTAACACAATATATTTCAATTTTAAAGCATTTTTGAAATCCAGATGCGTTTCCTATTTGATTGCTTCATGCTTAATTTGAGTGGTTTAGTAATATAGAATGAGTATCAAAAACAGTATCAAAGTAAAGTCCCATTCATCAGACTCCAGTTTTCATTCCCCTTTCAAAATCCGACATACGCAGTTCAAGAAAAATGCACACAGGTTTGTTTGAAAAAGGTTAGAAATTTACATCCAACAACTCGTAGTTTTTTATAATTTATATTAATTCTACTTGATGTCCGTACCTCCTGAAAACTGACATACAGTTATCTCAAGATTTTTCATACCTGATTTTGAATGTAAGAAATATTTGTAATATGTGCACTAACTATTAAAAGCTCCTAAATACATTTGTTTCTTTTACAGGAGATGATGACTTCCAGGCGGCGGCGGCTCCCAACTCGTGTCAAACCGCCCGTAAGTTTTATTGATTTAACATAGTTATTTAGTTTCAATGGTTTTAGTAGACATCAGTACTTAGCTGTAATTTTCTAAAAGTTAGTTAAGTCTCATTTGTTTGGAGTGTGGAGGTATTGATTTTTGTTACTCGCAAACTGCATGCCCAAATTTCTAGCTGTAACTGTAGCGGATATTTTCAAGATGCGTGAAAAACACTTAACGCTCTGTCGCTGCCGTGGTTGGTCCGATTTATTCTCCGACTCAAATATCTTCAGTGTTGATTTAACGAGTAGTTATGATGAGTAATTGTTGTGATTAAAGGTTTATTATTTAAAATCGATCATCTGTATGTGTTTATTCAGTGGTTCTCAACCTTTTCACCAACGTGTACCATCTAAACAAAAACTGAAAAACTTATGTACCACCACTACATTTTACAATGATTATTTTTCAGTTTCTCAATAGAGATATTAAGAAATATATTTTGTCATTTTCACAACCTATTGGCTGTATGGATTTAATATGTTTACATAAAAATGTTAGATTAAAAATTGGTTACGATTTTAATTATCAAAATGTCCTCTAAATAGCTTTAATTTTACAATTTAGTCAGAAATTTGGCTGTGCTTAAGATGTTTGAATCTCTTTATGTTTGGTCTTATTTCACTTAGTTTTTAACCATAAATTAGGATCCACTTTTGATTTTATTGTGTATCTATTTTCAAATCTAACATGGAAGAAAATCCTTGTTCACACAAATAGGTTGTGAAAATAGGGCAATAAATTTAATAGCTTTATTTGAAAATGCATTCTCTTTTTTTTTTTTTTTTTTTGTTTTTGTTCAGCCAAAAGTTAACAAATGTGCTATTTTTTAAATCTTCAGTTAGAGTGTGACCACAGAAAATTTCTCTCAATTGTTCTTTTTCCAAACGAGATAAAATTTCAGGTACATTTGAGCAAAATTTTCTTTTTCGTAATCCTTGGGAAAATACATGTTGAGATTATTTATTAATAAAAAATGATGAATTTTATTGTTGTACATTAATTTTTTTATTTCAAATTATTTTTATAAAAGGTTAAAATATTATTACATAATTCTTTAATTATTAGCTCAAGTTTTTTAACAGAACATTTATTGGTAAATAAATTAACACATTGTCCTTGCAATCCTAAATTTTATTCATTTAATTTTCCCAAAATATCAGCTAAATATGCTAAACATGCCAACCAGAATTCACTAAATAAATATTTTTATAATTCTAATTTTTAACCATACAGGAAAATTTTAATTTCTGATCGAAGTTTAAACAGAAGATTTAAAACTTTGCTTCTGGATAACCACCTTACTTCAGAGTATAGCAAAAGAGTTTCATGTTCGCTGCCCATCTCTTGGCATAAAATCGTAAATATTCTTCAATTTAAATTTTATTCTTCAATTCTTCATTTTTAATAAAATTAATAGTTTTCACAGCTTGATTCAAAACAATTTCCAGGTTTTCGGGGACTGTTTTAGCTACCAAAGCTTCACAATGAATGAAGCAGTGAGTAAATTTAGTTTCAGGTGCGACATTTTTTATTTGAGAAATAACACCCGAATGTTTCCTGTTAAAGCCTGAGCTCCATCAGTGCATACAGCAATGCACATATTCCAAGGAATATCATTATCAGACATAAAATTGTCAGTTACAGTACAAAGTCTTTAATCCGGACTCGTCGGGACTTTGGCGGTTCCAGATTTGGGATTTTTCTGGTTAATAAATCAATTTAAATCTGGTAAGATGGCATGCAGAAATTATACAATTAAAAATATGAAATCATAATTTATGAAATAAAGAACAATTATGATCTAAAGGGTATCAAAACTTACAAAAAAAGCTTAATATGTATTTCTTTACTTTATTAAAAATTTCTTTGAACGCATGCATGCATAAAGTATACTGTCCACTATACATTAAACGCGCATGCATAGAGTGTTTGTAGATTTGAGGTCCGAATTATAGATCATTCCGGATTATGGACGTCCGGATTAAAGACTTTGTACTGTACTTTGAAAATATCATTTACAGTTGCTCTGTAATGAAGACATTCTTAAAATAAATACTGTTCGGAAATTCACTTATCTTCTTCAAAACGTATTTAAACTAATAATTGAACAGAGTACGTTATATCAGTACTTTCATCCAACTGTAATGCGAAATACTTGCTGTGTTTTATTTTTCGAACAAGTGTCTCTGTTATGAATTTACTGGATCATTTGATAACATAATATTATTAAGTTCATTAGCTTCTTTTTCGTTTAATAATGTTAAAACGATATCTTTAGCTGCCGGTAATGTAAGGTTTTCTCCAATAATGTGAACCTGCCCCCATTCTTAGCAATTCTAAGTTCCAAAGCTTTTTTACTTGAAATAATGAAATCTTTCATTACCTGTTTACTATTTTTGAACTCCGAAAATTTCCTCTTAAAATATTCTTTAGATTTATCCTTTAAATTAGCATGCTTAGGCTCAACTTTCATAACAGTTCACTGCATAATTTCATAACAGTTCACTGCAAACAAAAGATCAAGGCTGAGATTCCTTTTTTATCTCCATTCCAAGGAAACCGAAATGATAGCTTTCATTACATTTTCCATAAACAATTTGTCATTTCTATTCGATATTCTTAGTGCTAGTAGATTGTCCTGGCTCCATTGCACGCGAATCCACACTTTTCACTTACTCAATCCTAGCCATATACACTGGTGGGCAAAAATTAAGGACGAGACGGTTTTTTCAATATAACTTTGTACAAAAGCTTTCCAAATCAACACATTTAAGACCGTAAGATCCCCAATACGTAAGGACATGAGTAATGTAAGCAACACTTACTAAAAGAGAAATCAGAGGGATAAAAAGAAGCAGTAGCATGGAGCGCAATGCGACTGAAGGCCGAAACATCCCTGTGATGTGTGTCCAGCAAGAAACATCCGGTCTTTAATAGGGGATATGATCTCCCCTGACTGCTAGGCAGGTTTCACAGCATCTGCCCATGCTGAGAATGAGGGTATCAATGAGTTGTTGAGGCATTGCTGCCCATTCATCTTTCAGCGCCAATCGAAGCTCCAGAATCGTTACTGGTGGTAAGGTACAAGCTGCCAAGTGTCTGCCTAGAAAATCCCATACATGCTCGATGGGACTGAGATCCGGAGATCGTGCCATACGTTCAATATCCTCACTCTCTAAGAGCTGTTCGGCAGCTACTGTGCGATGACATGGTGCATTGTGGTCCATGAAAAGGAACTGCGGACCCATAGCGCCTTTAAAAAGACGCACATATGGAAGAAGAATCTCGTACAATAACGGGTCCCGTTGACTGAACCTGCGTCGAAGATGTGAAGGTCTGTACGACTACCAAGCATGATGCCTCCCCAAACGAGAACACCGCCACCTCCATACCTGTCCCTTTCAATGATGTTCGAGGGATGATTGTGGCTTTCCCGCTCTCTCCAGATGAGTATGCGATGAGAATCGCTACTCAGACTGAATCTGCTCTCATCTGTAAAGAGTAATCGCCTCCATTCATTGTCTCTCTAATTCCGGTGTTCCCGGCACCACAGAGAACGCCTTCTCTGATTGGCAGGCGTTAGAGGTACACACCGTACAGGGTGTCGTGCAAACAGACCATCACCGTGCAGTCTTCTGGCCACGGTGAAACGCAATATCAGTCATCCAGTCGCCTGTGTCGTGTGTCTAACGATTTCTCCCGCTGTCTGCAGCCTGTTTCTTCTGGGCTGTAAGGCAATATACCGGTCATCTGCGGGTGTGGTTCCTCGTGGACGACCACTACTAAAGCCCCGGATAGCTGTTCCTGTAGTTTGAAATTGTCTCCAAAGTCGTGAAACGATGCTGTGAGCAATTCCGAACTCTGCAGACACACTTGTCACACTGCGGCCTTCCTCCAACTTCCCAATGATTCGACCTCGGGGAAAAGCATCCAGATGTCGTCTAACAGATTGATTATTTGCCATTTCTCGCTGAGGCAGCAACTCGGTGTGATTTTAACTGCTATACGGCGTGCAATCTCTTTGCCAGAAATACTGATCTTACACCGACAACATGCTTTATACTACTCCCCCATTACGTCTACCTGCATATCTGCGCATGTGCTACCGTACATCACCTTACTTAATCTCCTGATTGGTTTTTCTGTCCGCTCTGCCTCTTCGTTCAGCTGATATGTTAGTTTTTCGACTTCGTCCTTAATTTTTGCACACCAGTGTATTGTTTCTTACTGATTTTGATTCTGTTCTGTACGCAAATTCAATATGATTTGCACGTTTCGAATCAACCATTTGAGAAATATTTTTATTTAATTCTAAACTACATATAAATCATATTTCTTTTTATTAGTGTCTGATTCAGAATATTTTAGGAATTCCCCAAAGAATGATTTTTTAAAATTCTATTCATATTAACGTTATACTGCAAATCATCAGCTAGATGGAAAAACCAGCAAGAGTGCTTATTTAAATCAATTGAAGGTGGTAGGGCTGGAAGAGTGGCAAGGGCTGAGTCCCCTTGGTAGTAGTGATGTCATTAATGTTAAGAATACGATTATTGTTAGTTGATTTTCCTATGAAATATTTATGGTTACTGAAAGTTAGGAAAATTTTCGGAGCACCATTTCATTCAGTGGGTATCAGTGGTCAGTCTCATTTGTGGCACTTTGTTAATAATGATATGGGCTGCTTTGGACTTTTTGTACTTAAATTTTGCAAAGAAGAAAATGTAAAGGAATGTAATGCAAAGAAATGAATGAAATGTTAGATTTTGTAATTTATAATCTCTATAAATATCTTTATAAATTTCAAAATACCAAAATAAAAGTATTTGGGTCAATTAAAACATTTCTGTAACTGGAAGTATGTATATCTGTGATAAACAGACAAACAGTTGTGCAGGTAAAGGCCGGGGAAGGAATTTTGCTGGATTTGTGTTATAAAAAGGCTGACAGAACATATCAAACACGCTGAGATACATGACCATTATCTACGGAATCACATCCAAAATGAACACCTCCATCTGATGGACGAAGTGGTTCTCGAGAAAATAATTGCAGTTGCTCAGACTGCCAAATATTAGTCCACCATTATTGGACTCCTGACGCAAGTCATCAGGAGCAAATGTCTATGATAATACAAATTGTGAATGTTTATGTGACAACAGTTGAGATTTGTGAACATTTTGTAGTAGTAGCACAGGTTTGAGTTTGACAGAAGCATGCTTAAATAAGCTTGATAAATGATATTTTCAAATACAAAACTGCAGAAGGCAAGGATATGACAAGAGATCCAGTATGTAGGGACAGAACAGTGGTGTACGCATACAGTGGAAAACGCATACTCGAGCTAAATCCGAAAGCATTTTACGTTCCATGCGGTTATCACAGCTTTGTGCACAGCGATATGGCAAATTCTTTGACTGCGGCTATCGACCAGGGATTTTTCATCAGATTACTTGGTTTTTACTGGGATATGCTCAAGTGATATGTGAAATTGTTTACAGTGTGAAGCCAATTTCAGAAACACGTTGTGAATGTCGAATAGATTCCGTTAAAGCTGTGAGGATTCAGCTAGGATCAGTTTATGGTGCTTTGATTGAGGTCTGTGACACTGCAAATGATAGATTAAAATTAAACGCTACCCTTTCAATGCCATCGAAACGATTGGGACTCTGATTTACTAGAGAGCTGTCCTGCATTTAAAAAACTTTCCCCAGTCTTATTTATTGTATATTGCCAAATTTTTGTGGCATTAAATCAATTCATACGTTGTTCTTTATGCTTGTATCTGTATTTCTAGTGTGCTAGTGTTAAATTTTTTAATGTTCCTGAATGCAACTTTTTGCTTGAACTCCATGTTAAAAGATTTTATTTCTAATTTAAACATTTTATTACAGCGCCGGCCGTGGACTAGGGCGATGACCAATTACCAGCCGGTGACTAGGGCAAAGTCAAAAATAAAGGGGGGCCCAAGGCCTTATTTTTAATAAAACCTCTCTCTCTGAGGTAAGCTTCATTTAATTTATGCATTTTATTTTATGCAGTTTTTTCATCATTGCTAAACTGTTGTAATAAATAGTGAATAATTAGGTACATTTGTGACTATTTATTTCTATTTGTGTATTATGTTATGTAGCTAAAAAATTAGAAAGAATGCAAACAAGTAAAACTAATAATGAAGGATGTCACTCACTTCTGACCTTCATTTAAGTTTTGAAATGGTAATCTATATGCAGGCCCAGATTGCATAGGGTGTGAGGCCCGATTGTTTTTTTTTTTTTTTTTTTTTTTTTTTTTTTTTTTTTTTTTTTTGCGGAGCCCTCTTTCTAAAATTAAATATTTAAATAAAATTCAAATTCAGTATATATATATATATATATATATCAAATGTCATTTATCATCAGACATGTAAACTTCTACATAAATTAAAAAATAAAAATGTTCAAAGTACAAAAACATTTATTGACTATAAATTTATATCACCAAATATGAATGCATGAATTATTCATATATATGTAATATTTGTATGTTTTTGTTCTGTAAATTCTTCTAAAATTGTTTGAAAATCTAATTTCCTTGCGTCTTCACTTTCAATCGACATAATTGCTAAAGTATTTAATCTGTCCTGATTCTTTGTCGCTCTCAGATAGTTTTTTTGTTCTGGGAAATGATCTCTCTCCAGAAGCAACACTTACTGGAATTGTTAAGAATATTCAGAGAGCAAATTTTTATCGGATAATGATAGAGCTCCGATAAAAATTTGAACATTTTAAACCATTAACGAGCCCGCCCCTTGGAACGAAATGCTTTGAAAATGTCTGTGCTGTCAGATAACAAACCCCTCAAAAAAAAAAAAAAAAAAAAAAAAAAAAAACATTTGAACACACTTGAACAACGTTTTCTGAAATCTCTCTAAGATGGCCCAGCTTAGAGCAGTATGTTTGCTTCCCCTTAGTGTGATGGATAAGCCATAAAATTGCCTCCCCGCTATTGAATGGCAAGAAGTACTTCTTGGCTTTAGTTTCGTCTCTCCTCTTTCTTTGTACTTGTAGTTTGTGTTTTAATATGTGGCATCCGAATTTTCCGAAATCTTTTAAGGATTTTAGCTTCCAAGCTTGTAAATTTTCAATTATTCGACATGTTTTATTGGGCAGTATTTTAAGAAAGATCATTATTTATTTTGTTACACAATTTTTTTACTATTTACTTATCTAGTTTACTTAGTTTTAGTAGGCCAATTTATTTTGGGATATTAAATTTTAATCCATTCTTTTACCGACTCAGTTTTTATCACATTATAAGTCTATATATATTTACGATGAGAGTACAATATTTATCAGGAATTTTTGGAAAATTTGGCATACATATTTTTATTTTAGTGTTGAATTTTTTCCACAAGTTGTTCGTTAACAGTCGAGCTGATCTTCATAAACTTTTCAGCATGGAATTGGCATGCAATTATCTTCCTAATGTTTTTCGGGATTTTATAGCAATTTCTAGAATTTTGGCGGTTTTCTACAATTATTTTGTTAAGTTTAACTATTGTACAGTTGTTACTAATGTGGAATTTAAAACCAAATATGTATTCCTTCATTGATTTGAGAGATCGCATTTCGAATTTAAATGGAAGTTTAAATGAATTTGATAAAATCTTATCACAGGCTAGAAAGAATTATTTCTCTGTGTTGGATGGATTTTCTCACCTTTCCGTATTTTATACATTAAATGCATAAAGCTGACATGCACAAAAATCCCTTTTGATTCTTACAGTTTCAGTTAAATGAATTGTAAAATATATATAAATATTAATATAACTGTAAAATATATATATATTTTAACTTTCAAAATGTATTTGCTCGTTTATGCATAAATTTAAAATCGTGGGACTTCCACTTACAAATTATATGACTAAATTGCTGTATTTAAACTAATAACTGAAATTATAGTACAGTCAAAAGTCGTTAATCCGGACTCGTCGGGACTTCGGCGATTCCGGATTATCGATTTTTCCAGATTATAGATCATCAGTTTAAATCTCGTAAGATGGCATGCAGAAATTATAAAATTAAAAATATGAAACCGTAATTTATGAAATAAAGAACAATTATGATCTAAAGGGTATCAAAATTTGCAAAAAGAAAAAGCTTAATATTTATTTGTTTGTTTACTTTATTAAACATTTCTTTCAATGTAAGTTGTTTAAGTTTTGCTTCCTTTCATGTGATAATATTTTCTCTTCAATTCTATTAAACAGACATAATTTCTTGTTCAGATAATGACGAAAGCGAATTATAATGAGGAGGAACTTGTTTTAAATCATATCAAAGACAGAGTACACCATCCAGATGAAATGCTACATTTAGTAAAGAATTATAAGCCAAATAAAATAAAAACATCTGCCCTGAAGATAAGGATAGTGCTGACAGATCAACTTCCAATTCATTAAGCTCAGGCCTGAAATTGATAAACAGATTTCGGATTTCAAAACATACTACTTTCGCTTTAGATCCTTTACATATTAACAAATATATATGGAAATTCTATTTGATATAATCCAAAGTTTAAGCTTACTTTTATAAAATTGCTCTTACAGTCTGCAAAAAATAATAAGCCACATCCAATTCGAAAATTGCAATCATCAACAGTAACTGAAATAGATAATTAGATAATTTTAGCTTATATGTCCATTATACATAAAACGTGCACGTGAAAACGTATTCTGCACTTGCGCACACTCATATGCGCAGTCGCAAAAGGTCTTACGCGCACGCGTAAACGCCTATGCGCATGTGTCAATGCAACGCATGCGCAGAAAGTTTTTAGTTTTGAGGTCCGGATTATAGATCATTCCGAATTATGGGTGTCCGAATTAACGACTTTTGACCGTACTGAAATAACATAGAATATAAGAATAATTATAGTCAATTTAAATAAATGTCTATTCTATTGTAGTCTATTTAAATAAATTTCTATTTTCATTTAAAATTTGTCATTGTTAGCATCTCCCGCATTTTTATGCAATCATAGGATTTTCCGAATTCTATTAGGTCCTTAGCATAATTTCAAGGCCTAATAAAAAAGTGATAATATGGAAAGACTATGTCTTAAGTACCAATAGCCAAGTATTTTCTAATTAAATAATTAAATAAAAATAAATATTGAATACCAGCCGCTTTTTTATTTTAGTTGTATAACAAAAGTTTATTTTTAGTCATGTGACAAAAGATAAATAAGAATACTATTACATCTAAGAATTATTTAGTAAATTATTTTGCTAATTTTATATGAATGAGGAAACATGGTAAAAATGTTTTAATGATTGAATTCACTGTTAAAAATCAAACAAACCCCAAAATTCCTTTTTCCCAATACTGCGTAAAATGTTTTGATTAAATGTGATTTGAATGAGTTTTCCAATTCTGTTTTGAGTGATATAAATTAGGATATAAATATTATTAAATTAAGATATAAATTATTATTAGTAATAATTTTTATATTATAACTTAGCAGAATATCGTTTACCGTTAAAAATTATATCTAAAAGAATTAAATTTTGTAAAAGAATAAAAAACATAATTAACTGTTCCATTTTGTCCTTTATGCATCTATTTATATAAAAAGGGAATCTGCCTAGGGAATTTACGACTTATATCTGAACTAAAAATTGGTATCTTGACAAAACTTGTCAGAATATAAAAAGCGTATAGTTTGTGATATTAGTGTATTAATCATACTTCTGTATACGTAAATGCAGTTTATAATTACCAGCATAAATATCATAATGGATTTTATTAAAATGACGAAAACTGAATGCATGATCCTAGCATTATCAAACTACGGCTCTTTATCACGTTAAGTATTGCATGGGTCGTAACCAGTACGAGTTTTATTTTTGAAATATCATTCCAAATAAAACAGGAAGCATTAAACGATATGCATTTTAAACAGTTTTACTTTTTTTATATGCATAGAAATGTTAAGTAGCTTTAAATTGTACTTCATTTCTGAAACTTCTGCGGTACTATTTTAGAACAGATCTAGGACTAGAACAAGTACATTTTAGTAATATGCAATGTTAATGATAGTTCAAATGTTATTGAACAACTGTACAATTTGTAACTGGCACTGGAAGAAAAAAAAATTATCTGATGATCCAGTCTTCATTTAATGAATTAATACAGAATGATACAGGGTGAGCTGCTGGTCAGCATGTTAGTTAAGAAAGTTAAACTACTTTCTTTTTTCCCACCGACAGTGAGGCAGCCAATCCACTGGGGCTGTTAGCATAGGCAAACTACTATTTGGTTGTACAAAAACTGTACTTAAAGCTTACAGCTTATTTTAATTAAATTTCGTATACTAATTACAGCTCCCCCCAAAAGCTCTGTTTTCTATCTTATTTGTTTTAGATTTCAGATTAAAGGAAAATAATCAGTTCTGTTTCTCAGAGACGGGATTCCTGCCTGTTTGTTTCTTGTGGTTTTCTACATGTGTAACCCAGTTTGCCACTGAAAGGGCTCCACGAAGGCCCATAGCTCTCGTAAATAAATAGTGGGAAAAAATACAAATTCATGTAGATTTTATGTAAAGTAACATCGATTGATCAATGTGTATCTTTTGCATTGAAGAGAGGGAAAAAAGAAAACTGCAGTTTTTGACACCATCAGGAGTCATACATTAAAAAAAGAGATTCTTCTGTCTAGTAGAAAAGGTTATGCTATTAGAATATGACAGAGTAGATGTGGGCTATTTGCATAAGGTGAGGAATGCTTTCGTGAAGGATTTTCGTAGGAAAGCTGACTCGTATTCACATTCCACAGGTGGAAAACCACGAAAACAAATCATGCGCTCAACATTTTCGCCTGGGATTGAATATCGGTTGAACTACTATACTTACAAAGAGCCTTTCGCTTAAGAACTGTTTATCACCTCTTTCCTTCCTGATGTTAGGCTTTTGTCGTTATTAGGGGACGTTTTTTACTGTTGTTTAATTTCAATGAATAAAGGCAAAGCAGACAAAGCCTCTCAACCTGAAAGATAAAAAGCCTTCAGGTAGGATTTATAGGAAACTGGTTCACGTTCGTTTCATGCATCCGAATTTTGTTTATGTTTCTTTTATTTAGCTCAAAACATACGAGTACTCTCTATTTTAAGAAAAGAATGTTTTTGGGGGTATTTTATAAGGGTAAATTACTTGTATTAATGTTACACATGGAGGGAAAATCACGGAAAGATTCGTATAGTTAGCTCGTTCATCAGTATTCGGAGCCAGGTTTAATTACTGTGGTTCAATAATCTTAATCACTTGTGTTCTAATGGGCCTCATGAGCTTTGCATTTTTGTTGATCAGGCTAATTTATGTAACCCAGCTTCACGCATCCCTACAATGAGACCACATTCAAAGTCATTTAGTTGTCTGTGAGGTTTTCGATATCGTCGTAATAGCATCTTTAGTTGCTTCTTAACGGAATTACAATGCCAGCAACAAAAGAGGTATACAAAGAGTATACTTTGTGAATTGCGCACTAGAAATGTGCGCTATGATCCCAATTCCTGTTCATTTGCATGTTCGATCAAGATGTTTTTGAATACCAAATTTCGTCCTTTATTGCAAAAGTCCTTCTTGGTGCTACAATTTTTTTTGCAAAAGAGCATATATTTTTCGAAAAGGTATAGTCACAAGTATTTTTTTGAATTTGGAAATTAATGATAATAATGATAAAGTTTAATAATTACAAAAATAAATAAAATAAATTATACAGTTTTGTACTAAGAAATATGTTGAAAAAATTCTTTGCATAGGCCCACCAGCGGCTGAGCGGTAAAGTCGCTGAACACTGGTAGTTCAGTCTGAGGTTCGAATGCCGCGAACAGGCCGACTGCATGGGCATTTTTGTGGTTTTCCCCCATATGTAACGTGCTTAAATCCCCTTAGAAGCTTCCCTTAGAAATACAATTTTCCTTAGAAAGTCCTTTGTGAAAGCATTCCTCTTTCCATGTAGTGCTGAAGGGCAGAACATGTAAATAATAATCCTTTGCACTGGTTATTTAGTAGTGTGTGCATCGCAACCATTTTTTCCCACATGGATATTAAAGTCACTGATGATTTAACTTTGAATCCTTTTATATGAGGAATGATCATCATTAATTTTTTTTTTTAATTGGAAAAGTTTCGCAGAAGGCCACTTATTTTTTATGCAAATATGATTGAAAAAAGTGGTAATAAAACGTGATTATGTGTATCATACTGCTTATACTTTATTTAGGCCTTTCTTAATGGAATATTTTGACCATGTGCTAGTGAACAATAGGCACTAGGGGTAAAATTATTTCGTAAAAGCCACATTATGCATTGGTACATATGTGTAAAAATGAAACGAAATAATGAAAATAAGTGATAAAATGCAAAAATTATTTTTTGTATGATACTTTATCACTGGCAGATATATGATATACGTGAATTATTATAAGTTTGTAACAAATATATTATTACTGCAAACAGTATTTTTAAACATTTTACTTGTGGGTCATCTTCGTGCAATCCAAGCAATAAGTGGAAGATCCGTCGTAAATTTTGCATATATAAATAATATCTATATACTTTTGCACTGCTTTCAAACTATCTTTCCACTTCTTCTTCTTGTTGATTGATCATATGTTCTAATTAGCTGAATTATGCATGGAATCACGAGGGACAAGTTGTTTCAATAAACTGCATATCACCAATAAACAAAAGTCAAAGTGATATTTTCTGTGGAATATTTGTTATAGAGAAAGTGAGAATTTGAAAATCATTAATCTCAAAATATGCACAAATATTTTGATAGGCCATTTAGAGCCCCTCCTCCACCATTATCATCTGATCTTGCTTATCAATTCCTGTCATAAATTTATTACATTGAATAACAGGAAATGGTTTTCCTTTCGCCTCTTGTTTGTCGTTTCTACAATATCGTTTTTGTATTCATTAGAAATATAATCTACATATCTTTTATCTTTCCATTTGTTGATTATACACCATTAGCATACTTTACTACCGTTACCCCTATCTTCAGTTTTTCATGCCAACCACCATCTAATTGTTCTCATGTCTTGGGTAGTGTATTTCAGCCAGCCGCATTTTGAGCAAATTCACCATACTTCTAATTTTACATAGTCAATCCTTTGGGGCTTCTTAATTTTGTAGTTTCACTATGTGCAATGCTCCAGCAATAAAAGAAAATGATTCCTGCTCATAATACGCTCAAGTGTGTATCTCAAATATTGTATCTGTTTTCTGGTTATCTTGAATGTGGTTTATTCTAGTGTAGTTCTCGTATGTAAAATTAATCCCACAAATACCAACATTTCATCTTTTGTGGATTCTTTCCAAGCATTTGTTTTCACGGCAATAAAGTACTTTATGAGTATAGCCATTCTTTTGAGTACGTACTTCATCCAAAATATTTTCAGTAAGTAAATGGCAAAATAATGATTTGGATTGTAGCCCTAAATAGGCTGCAACAAACACTCTGATTTTGTGAAAGATTTTGTGATTTTGTTCCATTGTTGGGGAATTTTCCCAGATTCCTACCATAGAAGAATCAAACTGATGCCATGTCGCCTCTTGCATATCTTTCAACTCTTCATCTACTTCTTCAGAATCCAAAATATCATGGGTATCTTGGGGAGAAATTAAATCTTCATCGCTGTCATATCTTTCAAGTGCTCATCCAAAAGTTCAGCCAACAAATTTGCTATTTCATCACCTGTTAAGAGGCTTCTTGGATTGCTTTTTTTGGGGGGGGAGGGCATGAAGGCCCTGCAAAACTCATTAAAAATTCTTTTTTTGATAACTAATAAGGCTATAAATTTGAAACCATATGCTTTTAAAATTATTTCTAACCTATAATCCACCCAATACCAGCAGACATACTTAACATATAATGCTGACTATAATAGAGACTTAACGTTGAGGTGCAGCTCTTTCTGCGCGAATGGACAGCTGGCTATCAAGATATCACTCGACACTCCACGCTGGCACGATTTGCTTTCTACCATCAACACCATGTCCCATGCTGGTGTGAGATCAGCAGCAAAAGTGTTGAGTAGAGGTGTACCTTGTGGGAGGTATAATGTAAATGCAATTACTTAAATTTCTGGGCAATGTTGGATGCATTTATATTAAAGAAAAATGTACAAGTAAAAGACTAATTAATGGCTGAAACTTACTTAAAATTACTTTTTTCTAATGCTTCTGCATGACTGTTAATTTTTTTTCTCATTTCCATTCAAAATATTTTTTAAGAATTATATTGTTTCCTTATTTTGTTTTACAGCTAATTTTGCATGTTGGGTACGGTCAAATGCAGAATAAGGAGCAATTTTTACTGTATTCAACTTACTGTTTGTAGAACTGTACTCAAGTTACTGTTTGTTTGGGATCTTTATCTTGGAGGAATTTTTATTCCAGTTTTTGTGCACATGCTTTCAGGTCTTCGTTCAGAAACTTTTCATATTTTCATACTGATTAATCCATAGTGTGTCTTATGAAGATTTTGAATTTGAAGGTAGCCACAGATACCAAATTATGTATCCACTTTTCAGTAACAAGGCAACAGAGTTTTCGAAGGCAATTATTTGTTGGGCTTTTGCTACACAGCAATACGTATGCTGGATCTAAATGTATTAAATAACGAGAAATTTGGAAATATTGCATAATGTAAATATTGTTGATATTTGTTTTGCTAGCAGCCTTATACAGATTCTGGTTCAGTACGAAGTCTGAGATACGGGCATCTTCGGACTTCAGCCATTCTGGATTTTGGATTTTCCTGGATAGTAGATCATCAGTTTACATCTATCTAGTAAGATGGCATGTAGAAATTACAAAATAGTGATTTATGAAATAATGAAGCATTTGCGAAATAAAGGGAATAAAAATTTACACACACACACACACCCCAAAAAAAATTCAATGTAGGCTGTTTAAGTTGTTTTCGTTTTTATTTGCTAATACTTTCTTTTTCATTCTATAGATAGACATCATTTCTTATTGGGTTATTTTATTAGAGTGCTGTCATGGCTGTTTCAAAAATTCCTACTAGATTGTCATTTGAAATTTTTTTATTGTCAATGAGCTATCTGTTATCTTCTTCAGTACTGGTAGTAATATTTTTTTTGGATTTAGACCTGTATTACAGATTTATTCATCCATTAGTTGATTAATGATTTGGATATTGTTGGATAAATGATTTGGATATTGTGAACGCAATGAAAAACTTCTGTTCTGTTGTATTACTTCTTCCCAATTGGAAAATTTCGATTTTGTTTGTGATATCTGAAAACCTTTTAATTCTTGACTATCATCATAAAGCTTAGCTAGCATCCACTATACACTATTGGCAGTGTATCGCAAGATTGGTAATTAAAGATATATTGTTCTGTTAAATTCTGCCTTGCTTGTAATGCAACCTGATGAATTTAAGCCAGAATTATATTTAGTCATTTAGTATACTTAGATCTATTTCCTGCACATGATTTTTGGTAGTCCTGAACAAATAAATTTCCACATATACTTCAGGATTATCCAGGCAGGCAATAGATATTTTGCAATCTGGTTCAGACTCTGTGGGTCTTAAATTCTGCGTACAGAGTCTATTTTGACCATATTGAACTATGCCTATAAATGATTATTTCTTCAATAGGGAGGTATTTAATTCAGTGCTGAAGTAAAATTAAAAATCGGGACGTGCACCTCCAAAAAAACATTTGCTGCTGATTTGGTGGTCTAGATTTCAGACTTTGTACTCTATATGTTTATTTGCATCTCCAGCCATTAGAAGTTAATTCGTGAGCTTAAAAGTTATGCTGTTTTTGCAGGTTTGCTTTTGTAAATAATTAGGTTATTATTATACAGTTTGTAATGGCTTTTTGACGAGCATGCAAGCTATACTCACCCGCACACTAATACTAAACGGAAACAAAAGGATGAAAATTCGGATAACGATAAGGATTCTGATGGATTTGTTAAGCTAACCAAAACAGCTAAACTGCCATAAAACTCACCCCCTAATTTAATTGCTACTCAGAATGGTTTCAGTGCATTTTCGAATTCTATCACTCAATCAGACACTAGAAATGATAATCATCCATCCCAAATAATTAATAGCACTCAAACAGTTAACGATAATCAAGAAAATAGTAAAAATCCAACTCCAAGTATGGTAAAGCTGGAAGATGGCGCCAGATATAACCCATATCTTTAAAAAATCTCAAACCTTTCAAAAGCAGTATTCTATGGCACAGTGGAGAATATCTCAAATTACTGCCAAGCACCCCAGACGGTCACCGACAATTAACTTTAGACTTAAAAACGCATAACATTGAACACTATGTAAATTACACCTAGACATAAAAGACCAGTAAAAGTTGTTATCAGAGGACTGCCCATCACGACAGATAAAGATGAAATAATAGCAGAATTAACAAACTTATTATACTCAGTTTACAAATTAGTACAAATAACTCATTTTAAAACTAAACAACCTATGCCTTTATTTCAGGCCCAACTAATTCAAACTGCCAATATTGAAAATATCTGTAATGAAACACACCTAGGACTTTTCATGATCACTATTGAAAGATACATCAACAAAAGCATAGTTCCACAATGTCACATTTGTCAAAGATTCCATCACTCATCAGATAATTGCTTCTTTTTGCCTCGATGTGTGAAATGTGCACAAAATCATAAAACTTCAGAGTGCCCTACACCAGGACGAATAGATAAACCAGTCTGTGCAAATTGCCTAAAAAATCATCCAACGTCCTATCGTGGTTGCAAAAAATTTCCTAAAAATACACCCAGAAATAATAACAGTACACCAAGTTTAATTTCCAACCAAAAAAACACAACTCACTCAGCTATAATCACTGAAGGAAAAGTTACGTCCAAGCCACGTCAAAACACATGCAAACAGTTAAATACCAGAACAACAGTAACCAGGATAATAATAATAATTTTTCAGACATATTCTCTACTTTAAAAGAATTGTACACTATTTTTGGAAAAAGCAATGTATCAAAATTATTCAATTTATTAACATCCAACATGGATCAGCTAAGAAAGGCAGAAACTCCTATGGAAAAGCTATTCCTACTCTTCAGTATATGTGAAGAAGCAAACATCTTTATTCCAAGTTAATTAATACACTTTAGATTTACAAAAATCACGGCTTGCATGTGATCTCCCTCAGCCTCTCAAATTGTGACTCCTGTTCAACCTGCCATTGGACGTTTCAGTGTCACCTGACCTTCCTCAACTTCAGATAGTTCAGCCTATTCTCTGACCATTTCCAGCACTGATGTCTTCTGTGATAGACGTTACTTCTCTTATCACGCATTACTTGCACGTATTCCCGATGCTACGTTTCAATATGCTTATCAAAGACTATTGCCTTTAATTATTGCTTTTCATTACGATATGCCTTCACTCACCATATGTAAATAATGATCGATGATCATTATTTTTGTAATGCCTGCCAATGTGATAGGATTAGAAGCATTTTTTTATATTTTCCATGCTTGTGTCTAGAGAAAATAAAGGGCAGATAACCATGTTAAGATTCAAGTATCAGAAGTAAAACATTCAAATATTATGTTTTCATTGTTCTTCCAGACATTCTCCAAAAAGTAAGAAATTCATTGCACACTTTCTATAAAATACATCCATTATGTGTTGATACCATGCATTTTTCATTTTGTCACATATTTCTCGAATCTTCTAGAATCGTGGTTTGCCTTCAAATCATTTTCCACTTTCCAAGCTGCGATGTCTAAAATCCTAAAGAAAAATTATCCGCAGCATTTCTGTAGCAGCAAAATACCATAAATAATTTGGGAAAAAAAAAGGAAAAAATGTAAAATTAATTTTATCGAGAAAACTGATGCACATTCTGAGACAATTATACAGGAAACTCTTACTATGAAAAAATTAAAAATACATGGCTAATCTTTGGAATATGGTAACAGGTAGTTTGGCGACATTTTGGTAAGGCAATAAAGGTTACTAGCTAGGACTTTAGCAGTGTACATGGATAAAGTCAAGAATGTGCACAATGCCATTTTTGGGCAATTCTGAGATGTTTTTTTAAGTGAAAATAGGTCGACGTGTACATGGATACCGTGTATGTGCAATTCTTAAAAATGCAGCGAGCAGTTTGCGATTCTGCACTTTCTCCCAATTTCGCACGTAATCTTCGTCATGATTAAGCACTTTTGTTTCATAAAAGTTCTAGAATATGTGTAATTCGACTAGCATATTTTTGGAAAAAATGTTGAGGGAAAAACAAAAATAAATAAAATAAAATAAATAAATAAAAAGATGCCTTTACTTCATGAAAACAAAATGGGGGGAGAAACCCAGTAGGTTGCTGTAGCACGGTTGGTCCACCAAAAAATCATGAAGTTACCATAATCCAAAGATTATCCAAATACATTTTTAATTAATTACGTAGCTAATTTGGCTTTGTGAATTGTGCTTTATTTTTATTTATTTATACAGTCAAAAGTCTCTAATCCGGACTTGTCGGGACTTCGGCGATTCCGGATTATCGATTTTTCAGTATTTATAGATCATCAGTTTGAATCTGGTAAGATGGCATGCAGAAATTATAAAATTAAAAATATGAAACCGTAATTTATAAAATAAAGAACAATTATGATCTAGAGGGTATCGAAATTTACAAAAAGAAAAAGCTTAATATTTATTTGTTTACTTTATTAAACATTTCTTTCAATTTAAGTTGTTTAAGTTGCTTCATTTTATGTGATAATACTTTCTCTTTAATTCTATAAACAGACATAATTTCTTGTTCAGTTACAAAGTTCCGCTGTTCAAGTCCTATAATTCCTGTGTTGAGAATACCGACTTATTTGTCAATCAAAATTTGTTCGTTTTTCAAAAAGTAAATTTTTTCAAAAAGTAAATAAATAAATAAAAACATGCCTTTATTCGTGAAAAACAAAATGGCGTTTAAAAAAAAAAAAAAAAAAAAAAAAACCACCTGGCAGGTTGCTGTAGCACGGTTGGTCGCCAAATTTTCACCAAAAAATCGCAAAGTTACCATAATCCAAAGATTAACCAAATACATTTTTAATTAATTACGTAGCTAATTTTGCTTTGTGAATTGTACTTTATTTTTATTTATTTGTACAGTCAAAAGTCGTTAATCCAGACTTGTTGGCACTTCGGCGATTCCGGATTATAGATCATCAGTTTGAATCTGGCAAGATGGCATGCAGAAATTATAAAATTAAAATTATGAAACCGTAATTTATGAAATAAAGAACAATTATGATCTAAAGGGTATCAAAATTTGCAAAAAGAAAAAGCTTAATATTTATTTGTTTGTTTACTTTATTAAACATTTCTTTCAATGTAAGTTGTTTAAGTTGCTTCGTTTTATGTGATAATACTTTCTCTTTAATTCTATAAACAGAGATAATTTCTTGTTCAGTGACAAAGTTCCCCTGTTCAAGTCCTATAATTGCTGTGTTGAGAATACCGCAATCGAAATTTTTTCATTTTCAATAACCTCTGTGTCACTTTCTTCACTACCGGAAGAAAAGATGAGGAATTTGATTTAAATCATATCAAAGGCAGAATACATCGAGATGAAATACTATATTTAGTAAGGAATTATAAGCCAAATAAAATGAAAACATCTGCCCCGAAGATAAGGATAGTGCTGACAGATGAACTTTCAATTCATTGCGTGCCGCGGCGTTCCCCCTCCCCTGCAGGATAATACTTCTGATTTCTGATTCATATCACTAATTTTATCTGCCATACACGCTAACTTGCGTATATCTTCATCACTAACTAATAATATATTTTTGATTTAGGTAGCTTCTCAAGCCAAAATGATTTGATTAAATTTTCATACACATCCGTAGTAGCAACTGATCTCAATTTTTGCAAAAGTTGTCTTGTCTTCATGTCTCCAAGCTCAATACCAGTAATCAAACATTTAATCTGTGGAAATTTTCACTTTCCTTAAAAACATGTAACATTCTAATTTTAGCATCTGAATATTTTGTGGCACTTTCGTTCGTTACAATATCCCAGATACTTACGACTAACTTAGGTTCAAGTTGTGAAATTAAATAATTTAATTTTGTTTCTTCTGAAGCAATATTACTGATTTTGAACTGCACGGAAGCACTTCCGCAGAGAACCAGGTGGCGATAATAGTTCAAACCTGGTAACATAGCTAATTCATCCTATTCGCTTTTGCGAAGGTTGTCGTTGTTCGCATTTGGAGATTTATATTCTTCTCTTATTTATTATTATTTTTTCTGAATTTTTTAACAACGAATAGACTGAAATATTTTCACATAATTAAAGATGTTTTCGTCTAAAGATGCCAGGTTCTCGGCTCGTCAGTTCGGGATCAAAGGAAGAAAATATGGAGAGAGGGGTGAATGCTAATTTATAACATGGCTGTTCACGTTATGTTCTTAATTATTAACAGCTGTAAGCACGCAGAACCATGAGGTTTCCAACCCCTATAATAATTTTAAAATGTATAAAGTTCTAGTTTTATTAACAATGCTACTGAAGATAATTTGATTACTGTTGAAGGTTATTTGTATTGTGAAATATATTATGAAAAAGGACAGGTATTTGTTTCAACGTAAAATGCTTTAAGCTGTACGCAAGTAACTTGGAAAAAAAAAATACTGAAATCTACATAAAATGGATAGGTCATGCATTCATTAATTTATTACATGGGCCTGGCTCTTACCGAAATACATCAATCAACAGGTAAAGTACTTAATAATAAAAAAAGACACTTGTAATAGAAATATTAGTATTCTATATGAATTAGAGGAAATACATATAAGTATAATGTAAACGTATGTATAAGAATACTAATTGTTATTTTTTAAATGAATTTTTACATCCCGTTATGTTTAATACATTGTTTTCTGTGCTAACTTGAATTTAATACAAATTTCTTTTCGTATATCACTTTTAACCTGTTAGTTTTACATCTACATACTTATTATCTGTGAATTTTTACTACATTGTCTGCTAACTTGAATTTACATACACTAAAAACAACGTTTACAAAATATTAAGCTTGGCAAGTAAAAATGCAACGTCGCCAACGGGTTCTCTGCGGATGAAAACCCAACTGCACCTTAAATTGAAAAAAACATATTTCTGGCTTATCATCCTCAAAGAGGAGGTATTTTTACATTCCTCTTAGTTCCAGCAACTGCACAGATTCTTTCTCAGCAGTTTTGACTGCACCAATTCTTCTCCATGAGTCATTTGTTGTCATTTCAAAAATAAAACAGGGTCACCAGTATGTAGTCTTGACTACTGATATTCAAACTGCATTATAATTAGAAACAGCAAGAATCACTAACGAATAGCTAAGTTAGTGCTTTTATCTTTTTGCTATTAAATAAGGTGCTGCTTGAATAACAATAGAATCAACATTAGAAAACAGAATAATCACAAATCATTACTAGTTGCTATTCAGCGTAAAAGAAATATAAATATGAATAACTACTTGTTGCCATTCACCATAAAAGAAATATAAATATGAATATTAACAAAACATTAAAGTTAGTTTTACAAAATAATTAAACACATGCAAAAATATAAAATACTTGAAATAAAAAAATAATTATTACTCACGCAATAACTACACATCTTAACATTATTTAGGAATACAGTTACTTTAATTACAGTTTGTGAATGCTTAGAATATACGAGTAGTTTATTTAATGTTACATTTAATTATAATCTAAAAATTAATTTTCCTTATTTTCGGAAAATTGGTTATCACAGTGGGAGAAATGTCTTGACATTTGGTAAATTCATTTAAAAATGTATTATACTTGTGCAATTAATAGCAAGCAAGCTTATCATTATTTTGGTTTTGCCTTTGTTTTTTCAGTTCAAAAAAACAAAGAAACAAGTTATATTATTATAACTTATATTGTTGCAAAATATTTTGTGTATTAAGTTTCTCATTTCAAGTAATCCTAACATGATCTCTTGTCATACATTTTTAATACCAATTGTGCAGCACTAGAGCATGAGAGATCTTGAGAAATTTCACAATTTTTTAAAAATTAATGAGTTAAATTTAAATTTATGCACTTAAAGCTTTACATGTTTTGCTGTGCTCCATTGCTCCTTTTTTGATGCATTTCAGACATAAGTAATTAAAAATCATAAGATACTCTTGCGAATTCTTTTATTAGAATTGTTAAGTTTAATTATGATTATGCATTTCTTTCAAAGTGTTCTTGACACAGTGTAATATAAATTGCTGAAATATTTAACTGATTTTTTCCTCTTTCTGCAGGTGGTTCAGTTAGAGAACTTGGAGCTCAGTGGATCCATGGCATCGAAAATCCACTGTATGTATTTTCAAAAGCATATGAACTCTTAGCTGATAATTTAAATGAAATCTCTTATGAAGACAAAGGCCTATTTTGTACTCCTGCTGGGGCTGTTGATAAAATGATTATAGGAGAAGTTCAAAAAGTTTTAAATGATACAAAAAATGCCCTTGGTGAAAGCTGATATCCAGACAGTGATATTCCACAATCAGTAACCGAATATTTTTCTCATGTATTTCAGAAGTATTTGGCTAGTTGTTTTTGATGACTATGATATATCTATTAAGTGGGGAATATTTAACTGGTTTTTGACATTTGAGATGATAGACAATGGTTCAGATGATTTAAGTGATGTTTCTGTCTAGAGTTATATTGAATGGGCTGATTGTCCTGATGATTTATATCATATAAACTTCAAAAATGGATTTAGTTCTTTGATAGACATTCTTAATTGTCAACTACCTGATAAGACTGTGCTTCTAAACAAGGCTGTCAAGAATTTAAAGTGGTGTAAAAACTTTTGCTACGATAGTTTCAATGAATTTTCATTAAAGCATTGATCTTGTGATAAACTTCCTGTTTGAGTGGAATGTGAAGATGGTGAAAAGATTTCTGCGGATTGTGTAATAATTTCTGCTTCTGTTGGGTTTTTGAAGGAAAATATGGATACGTTTTTCAGTCCTAGTTTACCTGAAAAGAAAATCAAAGCCTTATCTAATATTGGTTTTGGAACAATGGATAAAATATTCTTGATATTTGATGAACCTTTTTGGACTTCTGATGACCATGGATTTCAAATAATTTGGGCAAATGAAGATGAGAAAAGTATAATGCTTCAAAATGAGGTAAAAATTATCACTCTTCTTTAGTTTCCTTTTTTTTTCCTCTTAAAATATGTAGCTGTTTTAATCTAATTTTATAGGAGTTAACTAAAATTTAATGCTTGAAATCTTTCATAATTGTTCTGTATCGATGATGGAGATAGTCTCTGTTCATCTAGTAAACTGTTTGGTAGCTGTAAGACAATATGTGAATCCATTGGAAGGAAATGGGCCTGTTCAGGAACGTGCACAAACTCAGTTAATACACAATTTAATATGTTCATTATAATGTAGATTTTTTGTGGCAACAGTGATGTTTTGTTATATACAGTCAAAAGCTGTTAATCCAGACTCTTCGGGACTTCGGCGATTCCGGGTTGTCGATTTTTCCGGATTATAGATCATCAGTTTAAATCTGGTAAGATGGCATGCAGAAATTATAAAATTAAAAATATGAAACCCTAATTTGTGAAATAAAGAACAATTATGATCTAAAGGGTATCAAAATTTACAAAAAAAAGCTTAATATTTATTTGTTTACTTTAGTAAACATTTCTTTCAATGTCAGTTGTTTAAGTTGCTTCGTTTTTTATGTGATAATACATTCTCTTTAATTCTATAAACAGACATAATTACTTGTTCAGTTACAGAGTTCCGCTGTTCCAAGTCCTATAATTGCTGTGTCGAGAATAGCGAATAATTTGTCAATTGAAATTTTTTCGGTTTTCAATAACTTCTGTGTCACTTTCTTCACTATAGGAAGCAAATTATAATGATGAGGAATTTGATTTAAATCATATCAAAGACGGAGTACATCGAGATGAAATACTACATTTAGTAAGGAATTATAAGCCAAATAAAATAAAAACATCTGCTCTGAAGATAAGGATAGTGCTGACAGATCAACTAAAAATACATTGCGTGGAGTGGCGTTAAAGATGAACAAACATTAAAGTTTAGATAAACAAAGGATATGCCTTTATCCATTTTTTGCTGCAGTTCCACTTTTTGTTTAATGGACTTCGAAACATACTTTCGCTTTGTAGATCCTTTACATATTAGTAACTATATATCCGAAATTCTATTTGACATAATCGAAAGTTCAAGCTTACTTTTATAAAATTGCTGTAACAGTCTGCAAAAAATAATAAGCCGGATCCAATTCGAAGATTAAGAAACAACGCAATTTGCAACATTAACTGAATTAGATAATTTTAGCTTAGCTTATACCGTCCATTATACATTAAATGCACATGCGTAAACGTCTTTTGCGCGTGCGCACACGCATATTCGCAGCGTAAAGGTCTTGCGTCAACGCGAGACATGCGCAGAAAGTTTGTAGCTTTGAGGTCTGGATTGATCAGGTCTGATTGAGGTCTGGATTATGGGTGTCCGAATTAACGGCTTTTGACTGTACCTTGTTTATTTTTCAGATTCAAAATATTGTATAATAAGTTGCCAAAATGAAACTTTATAATATGACAGTGAAAAATAAAAATGTTTTATTTTAATGTTATTTCTTAAATACAATTCCAAAATATTACCCTTATTTAAATGAAATTTATCAGCGTTACAATGTTCTGAAAAATATGATTGAAGAATTCCCAGATCTCGGAAATAAATATTTTCTGTAGAAACTGATCTTATCGCCAAAATGTTGATAAGTCGCCAAATTTAGAACTGTTTAATAAAAGAATTCACATCCCCAAAAGAGAAAAGTTGTGTAAGAGGTCTTTATTAGAGAAAATGAATTTCGAAATGCTTATGTTTCACTTCTTGCTTAGAAACTCGAAGATCCCATCATTTATTTATATTAGAAATAGAAACAAATTATAACTCATGAACCCATTCAAAAGATAGCCATGTATACGTCAGTGAATCGCCAAAAATATTCCTCCAAAATGCTCATTCACACTCAAAATGGCAGTAGTAAAAACAGACAGAAGTTTGAGATGATTAAAATTAAGGACCTTCTGCTGATTTTGGCCAAACTTAAGGACTTTTAACGACCAAAAATCCGTTCCAAAAAATCTAAGAACTTTTAAGGACCATACGAACCTTGTGATTACTTATTATTTTCCTGTCTCTCGGTGCATAAATAAATATATGTAATTTTGAGATAAACAAATCCCTGTATCTACAAATTGTATGCGTTATTGTAAGACAGCCATCACTCTTTTTAATTGCTTACCAATAAATTCACAAAATATTCATTAAAAGAGGTGCCAGATGATGATGGCTAAAATACCCTATTATGCTGCTTCTATCACAATAAGAATATAGTTAAAAGCAATTTAAATGATGTATATAATGAAAAATTCATCCTACCTTTACGTCAATATCCAAAAAGCCTCCTTCAGCTACTTCAAATGTCAAACCCATTTTTGTACCGGCCGTTACTTTATCAAAAAAACATTATTCTGCATGGGCATCTACACATACAAAATAACAGTTAATGAAGGGCAAGAATACTGTTGCAAGAAATACAGTCTGTAAAACTGATAATTTGTGGGAAATGATATTCATTTTTAACTAATTATAGGTCAATCAAAATTTGCTCCTAATATTAATAGCCACGTTCATTTATGTTTCACGGACGGAGTCAGAAACATTGCAGACGTTGCCACTTACACAAAGTTCTATCTACTAAACTTGATTTTAAATGGTTAGGTTCAAAAGCATGTAATTTTACACATGTCCTAACAGACTGTAGAAATATTAAGGATAGAAAAAATTATTCGCTCTTCTAAACAACTTCCAATCCTTAATTTCCTTGTCATGTAAGTTATATTTATATGCGTTATGTGGTCAGCCATCAGGATTATCGGTGATCCTACTTAAATTCAACACTAACTGGCATTACGATTTTCATGGTTGGTCTGATGCTGACCGTTGAGTAGCACTATCTGTGCGAGAGTAATAAAAATCAAGCACCTCAGTGGAGAAAGAAAGAAATTATTATAATTGCTTGAGAGATAATCTGCTATCTTTTCATCGTATAAGCCGAAAAGTATGTATCATAATATCTCATGTCTTTTAATTGGTTTTGTAGTTTGCAGTGCATGCCATTCTGGTACAAGTGTATTTTTGTATAGTGTATATCCGATGTGCTATTTTGGTGCATTCTAGCGTTTTCCTCACTGTAAATATTGTTTACTGTAGAATTATAGTGCGAGATTTTCTCTTCCTAAGTCAAGAAGCACTGTCAAATTATTTTGAATATATTTTAAAAGTGCTTCTATTAGCTTATTGAGCTTATTTAGATTAACGGTCTGTGTTGAATGAATGATTTTGCATAACTTAGTGTAATAAAATTTATTTCCCAAATCATTTTAACTGTTTGGTCATTATAATATTGCACTAGCTTAGAGTAAGAAACCAAACTCGATTTCTTTTACATATTAATCAGTCTCTTCTGAGCGATTTAAGTAACTAATATTTGAAGTTACTATGAAAGACCTTATCTGTGAGATTTCATATTATTCATAGAAGTAAAAATGTTTTATTCTAAAAAGAGTTGGATTTTAAGTAAATTTGTAATCATTTTTCCAAATAGATTATATGTATACACATATACATATGTATACATATATATATATATATATATATATATATATGCAATAAGTGAAGTTGATGACATTTACGCATGTGGCATTTTACGTTTTTGGTCTATATTTTAAATTAAATATGCTTTCCTTAAGAGAATAAAAGGTATCTTAGAGTAAGAGGTCTGTTATTTTTAGTTGTCTATCTTACATACGTATATAATATGTTTTGCTTTTTAAGAGGAAGAAATATTAGTAAATGCAGAAAAAATATTTAGTGTTTGTCAATTCTTTATCAGATTTTCTCATTGCCACATGTTAAATACTCTCTTTTAGTGTAATATGATTAAAACTTTTTTAATTTATTTCCGTTTTATAATTAATTTTTTTTGATACAGTGAGAAACAAGCAATCTATATGCTGAATTAGTAGAATTACCAAATATGTGGCCTAATTGGTTTTTCTGGTGCCACTTGTCACCAAAGATAAGCAAACCCAAATAATAAGAAATGTATAATTTCTGAGAACTGTCGATTTATCATAAAGGGGGAATAAAAGCATATTTGACATAACGCGCAAATTTTTGAAAATATGCATAAAATAGAGTTATGTAAATCCATGGAAATCATATGAAGATGCAGTGTGTAAAATAGCCAGGAGGGAAGAGGCTTTCATGTTATTTTCTGGTTTGCTGCTTTAAAGGTCACATTCTTGATAGTGGTCGTTTTATGGCCACATGAAAAATAAATTAGATACTTTTCTGTTATGCACCTGCCACACATTTTGAAAAGTGTGTACCTAATGGAAAAATATAGCATGTGTGTATGCAATCTTATGTAAACTAATCTTACAACTTAAAATTATTTACCCATAAAAAAACCTGCCAAAATGCATAGCAGGCACATAACTGAAAAGTATCATAAATAACTTTTTTTTAAGTAAGAAGTTTGGAAATTATTTTCTTTAAAAAAAACATTTCAGTTAAAACTCCTTTGTTTAAGTGTGCTTCTCCTTTTTGGATTTTTTTTAAGCTTAAATCATCAATAAAACCCAAAATACCCAATTTGTGATTATTTCCTGCTGTGTCATTTCTATAAAAATTATATCAATCAATATTTTACCTAAATGCATACTAAATCTTTCTGGATTTTGGTATTTTTTCACATCATGTCAAATTTTTGTCTTCGTGATACAGTCTGGGTTTTTTTCATTAAATACAATGTATGTTTGCACTTGCAGTAGTAAAAACCCTTTCAAAATTCATCGCAAAGCTTCCCCTTCCATAGGGAGATGGTAAGTGCTAGGCAAATGTTTCAGCATATACGTTTATTGGATCATCTGAAAAGTTTTTGATGATAAATACTAATGAAGCAATAAAAAAACATAAGAAAATTTGGAACTACTCTTATATGCGCCGTCAGGTCGCCAAATGTGGTGAAAAATTTCTCGCCATGCTGGCACATTACTATCTAAATTTTTTGTCTACATTTCAAACTTTATGCCTAAAATGTCTCCAAAAAGCCGGTTTTCGCATGAAAAAAATCCAAAAACAAAAGATAGATAGCAAAAACGTAGTTTCTAACCGGAAATATTTTATTCGATCCATGTACACAGCGATATGTTTTCAGTTTTAAAAAAAAAATCTACGTATTGGACAATCTAGCCAGTGAAGGAATCTACAAACTACGCACTCCTTGCTTTAATAAATTAACATAACAACAATAAATTCCAAAGAATACCATGTACGCAGCATTCTGTTTAAACTTCAAAAAACATCTACGAATTGCACAATCTAGGCTTTACGCACAAATCAACAAAATAAACTAAAATAAATTACAAATAATTCAAAAAACAACAGAAATTCATAGTAAAAAAACAATGAACAATAATTCTACAAAATAAAATTTAAAAAAAAAAAAAAAAAAAAAAAAAAAAAAGCACTTACCATAATCAGTGTTTTTTCGGACAGCAGTAGCTTTAACATGCCGCCACATGCTCTCTATGTTATTTATATGACAGCCAGACTCGCTATCCACAAAATTCATGCTATGGTTCACAAATAAATGTTCAAAAACTTCTTTTCCTAAATCCTTGTAAGATTTCCAACCATCCAAAAAAATAATTTACAAGGCTCAATCCACTCTTTAGTACACTGCATCAGCGTTACCTTACTTCTGTCATGCACAGCCACTAAAAATAATCTCCCAGACCCTCTTGCAACCATGTCTCTCATTGCAACATAGGCCGTTTCAAAACACGCACGACACGAACCAACAAGCAATTAAACCACTCCAGCAAAAGAGTTTTCAACTTCAAAAGGGTTTGTCGCAATGGTGACAGAAACCAGTGCCGAACACATATCACCACATTTGTTGATCTTAGGGTGCATATAAGAGTAGAGCCGAAAGTTTCATTGAATTACGTAAGTATCATTTTGTTCTGTGACTTTTTGCTTTCCTTCTGGCTGCTGAGAAATTCCTTTCATAAAAATGTTATTAGGTTCTTCATAAAGAAGTTACTGAGGCCCTGTTTGACAATCTCTCGGAGACTTTCAAAGAGACCTGAAGAGATGAAAATGTGAGGGGGGTCAAGGTCTGGTGAATATTAGGGATGACACAAAACATCTCAGCCATGCTGAATAGGTCTTTGCCTGATACTTTTTAAAGTGTAGGTCCGAGCATTGTCATGGTGAAAGATAACACTCAACTATTGGTCAGTTCTGAGCACTTAGCTTCAGTTTCTGCTTTTAGAACTATGATTTGAAAACGTATATTGTCTGACTTGGTAGCAGTAATTTATGTTACACAATTTCTTTGTTGTCCCACCGTACACAAAGCATTACTTTTTTGGGATGCCATCCCCTACAAAGGAGGTTCATTTAGTGTATCCTGTAATCTTTTTTTTGTAACATTATTGCATAGCATCCACTTCATGTCTCCAGTAATGAGCCATTTAAAAAAATGAGCTTCTTTATTTCTTTTTGGCAAGAAGTCACATGTGGAAACTGAAGCAAGCATATTCTGCTCTGTTAAAAGTATGGGGTACCCATACATCATAGCAACTTACCTACCTAGTCGCCTTCTAATGACATACAGTGCATTTGAAATATTTAGTTTGCCTGATACTTCTTGCTCTGTTTAATGTGGATTTTCAATGATAACTTTTAATAGAACCTTGTTTATGGAGGATGGCCATCTAGTGTGGGCATAATCTCTTGCTCTGTTTAATGTGGATTTTCAATGATAACTTTTAATAGAACCTTGTTTATGGAGGATGGCCATCCAGTGTGGGCATAAACTTCGAAGCTGAAATTTCTAGCTTAAACTTCTCGAACCACATTTGAATTAAGTCATGAGAAACAGTATTTTGTCTACATACAGCATAAATTTTATGAACTGTGTGACTACCATTTTGAACATTTTGCATATTAGCAGAACCACCTTTGTGCAATGGGATTTTTTACAGATGAAAAAGTAAAAAGGTTTTGTTGGACCATGTGTGTCCAGATCACAAAAATCACCAACCTTTTATGACTTTTTGTTAAAGAAAGGTTGCCAAATAATAATTCTTGTCTTATATGTGTTCTCAGGTTAGATTGTAATGAGTATGGCAGGATCAAGCTGTTGCGTTGCCGGCTTCCATTCGCAAAAATATTCTGGGTTGCCAACTTTATTTTTGTACAAGGTCAAGTAAAAACAAACCACATAAAAAATCTAGATATTTTTTACTTCTGACTCTTTTTGTTTTCTGTTTATTTGTTCGTTCAGTTAAGCCAAATGTCTTGGTTCAATTAATTATGATGCTTTTACAATATTTCACACTGCACACTTTGCAGTAAGTCATTGCCATTGATCAAGTCTTGAGGGTATCTCTAATCGGACTTTTTTTATTTAACAGTTTGAAGCCTGAATCAAATAAATATTTATAATGTTGTTATGAAAATGTTTTTATCAACTTTTGTAATAAGCAATATTTTAAATTATTAAAATATTTTACAATTCATGACATGATCAGGTACAATGTGCATGGAAAAAAGCCAGAGCCCCAAAACATACTCAGTTTTGTAGATAATAATAAAATATTTTGTTATATGAAATTGCTAACAAAAATGTGATATAGTATTAAAAAGTCACAGAAAACTTACTTGTCAAATAGCAACATAATAGGTTACAGGGAACCTATTGGGGGATTTCATCTGTTAACTGGAAATGAAGAAATATATTCACTGATTGACCTTATGACTGTAAGTGGCACTAGAAGAGGGGCAGCTAATTGGCTGGAGAGAAGGAGGCAGAGCAAACAAAAGTGCTCGATGTGTGCCTAGCAGATCAAATGCGCCTGGCGGAGTTTTTAATTAATAGGGAGAAAATCATTTTAACAGCGCACATGCTTTGAGTATTATATTTCCCATTTCTAAACCTCTGTAAAAGAAAAATTTGCTGGGGGTTTCGACATCTATATTTTGGACTTCGTACAGTAATTATGACTTTTTATGTTTAGAAGAGTCACCAGTATAGGTCACTGGTCATTAAATTAATTCAGTCTTACCCTACCAAAGCTAAATTCTGGAACAACTGTTTTACAGAATCTGGAAGATGTATTCATTTATGACATGGTCATTAGGGATTTATTGTGCCTGCTGCTCTCTCAAGGTCACCATTTGGATCTCTCATGAAATCCAAGGGAGCAATTAACTATCCAGAATTTTTTTCCCCCCCCCTAAAAACCACCTATGAACATGAAGCACAATGCTAACTTCACCTAGAAAAGTGCTTGTTTTTTTTTTTTTTTTTTTCCCAAAATCCACCTATGAACATGAAGCACAATACTAACTTCACCAAGAAAAGTGCTTTACGAGTGCTAGTTTGAATAGTAGGTTTCTATCTGCAGTTTTTTATGATGATGGGAGAGAAGTTCAACTGTATGTTTTATGTTTGTTAACCTCATGGAAGGAAGAAAGAAAAGATCACTAGGCCTTATTGGGAAAATTTAAGTGAAGATTACTTGAAAAGTTGCATTCAGTGAAATATTGAGAAATTGCATTGTGTGCTCTGATAGTGATTTAACATTTAATTTTTCCTTCTTCATGCTATATACATCTCTATGGCAAATATTCTTTGTCAATTATAATAATAATAATCTTTGTCAATAATCTTTGTCATCTTTAGAATTAAAAAAAAATTGTTGGTGAAATAACTAATTTGTTCCTCTAATTTTTAATTAAGGACTGGTTCATAGTCCTGCTGTTGACATAAAGATGGGATAATGGTTAGAGATGGTGACTGCTGTCCCAGAGAGCCCAGGTTCAATTCTCAGAGAAGGCATGTGTGTTTGTAAGTGTTTTGTTGGCAAGGGGGCACTAAAAATATGCAGCTAGCTGATACCTTTTTGAGAGTTTAATGGTAGGAGAAGAGGGGTTAGCGACCTTTGGAATTTCATCAGCAGTTAGGCTTTGTGATTTGTGATATCTAATATGCCTACTTGAATATTTGCCTTGTTTTAACCTGTCGACCTCTGAGTCCAGTTACTGTAATGATTAGTGACACATATTGATGGGTCTGGCTTTAAATCCTGGAGAAAGCATGGATGTATGTAAGCATATAGTGTCTGCAGCAAATGACTGAAAATATACAGCAAACCTGAAGTCCTTTCAAGAGATTGGTGATAGAGGGAGAAGGGTGCGAGTCTCTTGTACCACCACACCTCTCAAAATTGGGACAGAAAGCCAGGTTGGAGGTATACTTGTGAGAATGTACAGGCTCCAGTAATCATATAGTATGTAATCTACTGCTTTTAGTTAGTTATTTATTTCTTAGACTAAAACACTCTTTTTAAATTTGAGCATGTAATAAAATAAAGGTGAGAAGACAGCAAATTTTAGGATCACCCTCTAAAAATAAATAGCTAAGTAATTAGATCACATATTAACTGATTACCCAGGTGCTGGCCTTTCTTCAACCTGGCTCTGTTGATACAAAAATATTTATGATGTAAAAATTTCACAAAATATGAATATTTAGTCTGTCCTGTTTACAAACCAAAGTCTAGATGGTAACTAAACAAGATGGTTCCAAATTGAAATAGATACTATTTCTCCACTGGGAACCATTTTCTACATTTAGTTAGTAGGTAACTTGTATATTCATGAGCTTTTGGACATAGAATTGAATACCATTTAATGAAAGGCATAATAATCAGGTTTTTTTTTTTTTTTTTTTTTTTTGTGCAGCAATAGAGTTATCACTTTAAAGTAATGTGACATAAGTAAAATAACTGCTTTTTATGATCTTCATACATTTTAATTATTTGGGACACATGCATTATATTTGTTATGATTTCAGTTTTTCTAAGTATGTCTTTGTCTTTGCATATGTTAGAATTTACAGAAATCTATATTTTGACATTTACATTTTCAATAGGCTTTATCATGGCAGATGTTGATGATTGGGGTCTTTCTTCTGATATACAAGAGAAAGGAATTTTAAAATTAGTTGACAATTTAAATTTGGAATATCCTATTCCACCAGTGCCACCTCCAATACCTCCTCCAAAGATTCCTGATGAAGCATCAAAAGAGGATGATGAAAAAGATGATGAACCTGAATTAAATCCTGCTGAGATATCTGTGATGAAAAAACTTGTATGATCTCATTTAATTGAAGTTTCTCATGATATAGATATCCAGAGAAATCCTAATTCATCTTTTTATTCTGTGAAATCTTTTGAAGAATTGAATCTGCGACCTGAACTTCTAAAATGTGTGTATGGTATGGGATTTAATTCACCCTGAAAAATACAAGAGACTGCTCTTCCTACTCTTCTTGCAGATCCTCCACAAAATATGATTGCTCAGTCTCAGAGCTGTACTCTTAAAACTGCTGCTTTTCTTTTGGCAAGTTTGAGCAGAGTGGACACAAATTTGAAATATCCTCACATGCTTATTTTGTCCCCAACATATGAGTTAGCCATGCAGCAGGAAAAGTGGGAAAACAAATGGCAAAATTTTGTCCTAACATTGAATTTTGTTTTGCTGTTAAAGGCGAGGTTTTGCAAAGAGGAGAAAATATTACTGCTCAGTTTATGATTGGAACTCCTGGTAAAGTTTATGATTGGGGCAATGTGCTATAAGTTTTTTGATCTCAGGAAAATAAAAGTATTTGTTTTAGATGAAGCAGATGTTATGATATCGACTTAAGGATATCAAGACAGGCTATTCGCATCCGTAAGCAGCTACCAAAAGATTGTCAGATGATGCTGTTCTCAGCTACTTATTCTGAAGAAATCATGGAATTTGGAGAATTGATTTTTTCTGATCCTATTATAATTAAACTGAAAAGGGAAGAAGGCAGTTTGGATAATATATATCAGTATTACATAGTGTGCAGAGATAAAGAAGAGAAATTTCAAGCTTTGTGTAACATATATGGTACTGTGTCAATAGGACAGGCTATTATATTTTGCCATAAGAGGAAGACTGCATCTTGGTTAGTTGAATAGCCATTCTCAATAGATTTACAGAAGGAAAAGAAAAAGTAAGTAACAATTCTTGGTAAGATGCTCTATAATTATAAAAGTAAAATTTATTTACGAAAGCAGTTTTTGCTTTTCAAAGATTAAAAATATTAATTTACCTTTAATCAAACATGGTATTAAGATTCGCATCATTCAAATGAGTAATTTTCTAAATTTTTGAAATTTCTGAATTTAAAGAAAAAGAGAAATGAATTATTTATATATATGTTCTTTAATTATTCTGTGTATGATTAGTAATTTCTTGGATTTTTGTCATTATATTTCCCATTAAAAATATTTGCAAGTTATTGCGATAGAAATTTTTTAAAGTTAATTTTAATCACAAAATATAAATGGACCAAAAATATATGATAACTTGATATTTATGTATATTGTAATTTATGTAGTTAAGACCACCCAGTAATGTCCAAAGTAAATGCCTCTGGCAGCATGAATGGCAGATGCTGTGGAAGTGACTCAGATATTGAATGTCTGGTGTCTGGAATCATGTATTCTCCAGGTATCTTTGGTAGTGTGAAAATTGCTCACATTTTGTGCAACATGACATTTAGTGTGTTTTTTAGAGAATCCGGTTATTGAACTTGTAGTAATCTCAAAAGTTTTCACACTTAATGTGAGGACTTACCTGGAAGTAGTATTCTTGCAGTGACACTATTTGAAAGCAATTCTGATTGTATGACATGTAGTATTCAAGGCCAGAGCCAATGCAGCTATACTAGTAGCATTTTAGGAGACATGGGATGGCAAAAATCACATGTTCGATTGTGGCTGTGTTATCTTGTGGAAAGATTACATAGATAATTGTCAGCTTGTATGAATGTACTTGATTGTCAAGGATGGACACCAAATAAAAGTGCCATTTAGCGCTACTGTTAACGAAGAACACAGAAAATATATAAATCAAATATATTCAAAACAGTTTGTTCAGTTGCGGGCTGCCTCTACCCCAGGCTGGGTGCATTATGAATAAAGACAAAAAATTCTTAATAAGCCATTCTTTATTTTCATCACAACATTCTCATTCTTCCGAGATCAGCCTCGTTCTGTCTGCAAGCAAAACATTCTTAAAACTCAGCACGCAGGCTGACGTCACAAACAGCAGTGCCTCGCACCAGTTATTACTGCAGTTCATTTCACAACATCCTCCCCCCCTTTGAGACTCAGGTTGAGTCTCAAAGCTGATAACAAACATTATTTAAAAGATGAAAATTTTTTTTGGAGCTTTCACAAGTCGTCCAGAGGAGGAATATTGTTGCATCACCATTTTATCAGGTGCAATAACCCTTTTTAACATACATCCAGCACTGGAATGTTGTGATGAGGCAGTGTCTAAAGAAAAGGCCAAAGAATTTAATAATGGTGATTGGTGGCTCAGGGAAGGATCATGTATTGTTGACGAAACAGTGTGAGCCTCAGCCATCGTTGAGTAATCTACCTCAGAATGATGCGAATGATCAGAGAAAGAAACGTTATGTGCAGTTTCCGTGACTGTGTGACAGGTAGGCCTAGGGCTGGATAAATAAGGATCATTGTCCACGGTGTGTTCATAATCACCTAAAGAAATAGTATTGTCTAACAAATGAGGATTTCTTATAGAAAAATCAAATAGGGGATCAGAAAATTGGGAGAAAATTGGGAATTCCAATTTAGGCAAAGATACGATCGGTTGTTGTATGACTCTGGAAGGTTTGGCAATTTCAGTATGCTATATAAATAAAGGGAAACTCGTAAAACACGTTAAAATGTAGATAAAAACAATTGAAAATAGTTAAAAGCATATGACATAAATAATTATATGTTGAACAATAAAAATATATATACTAATATTAGTTTTAGTGCAAAAAAAATTGAAAACCACGCCGCACTTGGTGTAAAATGGGCTTCCCTGTATACAAACTATGCCTGCGGAAGAATACTTTTACAGGCAATATGAAGAAACTAATATAGGAGTTGCAAGAGCAATTACAAAGTCTATAGAGAGAGATGACCGATTGCCGAAGTTTGAGATTTTCGAAAATTATTTTTTTTTTAAAAGTATTGTTTGTAGAGTAATTTGGAAAGGTATTACAAAGAGATTTATCTCCAAGAAATAATATGGTATTGTTTTCAAAACAGTGGAACAATCGGTACTACAATTCAAAGTGAGGTAAACTTTCTATGGATGGTCTGGTAGTGTCCAAGATACAACCAAGTAGGACGTCATTCTTGAGGAAATTACCATTGGATTCAGAATTTATGATTCGGAAATGACGTAAATAAGATATTGCGAGGTAAAATGGATTGAATTGAAACCATGCTATAATTGGGAATGAATTGGCGATATCTGCAGGCGCTAATACTGCCAAAATGGCAGTCTGAGATTTTGAAAATGTTGGCAAAAGGAGATTAAAATGTATAATAAACGTAAAATGCCAATGCAATTTTAAGAATATGCGATTAAGTAACTAATACAAGTAATTTTACCTATGAATTTGCTGTTAAAAAGAATAGAATAATAATAATCAAGTGAGAAGAGTTATCGCCAAGTAATGGAGGCATGTTAACATGCAATAATATGTTAAAAAATTATATAATTGCACTGTACTAAATATTAAAGGGATTTAAATCAAAGAAAATATTCAACACAATATAGATAGTCACTAAATTAAAGAAACTAAGTATTAATATGAGATTATTATGAGAATATATATATGAGAAATTATATGAGCTTCGTATGTGGCCAAGATCACACACAATCACACACCGATGCACAGGTAATAGCGCACACACACAGGAGATGATCACTTTATCACTTTGTAGTAAACACACACTACACAGCTTCTGTATTAAAGGCATATAGATGAGAAGAACACATAATATTTGTAATAATTTCTTCCATACGTTATAAACAGAGGATGCACTGTTGAGTGTAGTAGTAAAGATACACAGAATTATAATGCTGATAGACGTCAAAATCAGAAGTCACACATACAAGTAAGGTGAAAATTCAGATTATTGATATCATTTGCAGAAAAAAGTTGAGGGGGCACGAGTTTATATATGCAATATTTTCCAAGAAATAATTATTTTAATGCGTTGAACCACAGAGCACTGGATCAGGAGCCGGGCAGATGATACTTTAAAGCAATTTATTACACAATATCGATGAGCACATCCACAAAATTTATATAAATTCGGATGTATCAATGCATGAGCTGTAAAAAGTGGAGTGGGGACGAAACTGTACGGTCAATATTTCACCCCGAAAAAAATTCGCGAAGAATCTGCACTATGATGCACCGTAATGATCGCCAAGGTGATGAGCACTTCCTACAGTAAATATATTAAGAGTCACAGCACTCGCATGTGTAGAATTGATATAAACTCAGAATCTTCCATATGCAAAGAACGAAAAACAGTCAATATAGTTGAAATAACGTAAAAACAAACCGTAAATATTGTTGTAGTAACACTCTGCTCTGGCCGCCATTGACAATGCTTGGTATGACATCGGAAATTTGGAAAGTCGATTTCTGCGTGTGTGAGAGATATAATTGATGATTTCTTGTTACGATGAAGAAATCAAAACTTTAAAAGAAGAAAATTATGCACTGCAGACTTGAAGACATGCTGAAAAATTGGGTTGGACGGAAATATTATCAGAGCCATAATCCACCCATGTTGATACTGTGAGTGAAAGTTGTTAGATTCCTCTGCACCCAGTTTCGTATCAGGAATTATGTTTCTATCACTGGCCTGCATCTCCAGAGGAAAGATTCATTGTATTGGTCGTACAACTGTTCCATGCCAGGTCTTAAGTTTAACCATACAAATCTTTCCATCACGTCCAGGGATCAATTCTGTAATTCGGGCTAAGGACCAAAATAAACGTTTTCTGTTATCATCCTCCATCACTAATATTTCTCCTACTACAGGTTCCCGAGATCATTTTTCATTTTGCTTTTGAACCAGTTGTCTAAGGTATTCTTTTCTAAATCGTTGTCCCAGATCATTTAACAAATTAGTTCTATATTTTAATCTCTTATTAAGACTTGACGAATTTAATTCATCAAGATCTTCAACATTGGAATTTCTGTTCTCGATAAGAAACATGGCGGGTTTCAGAGAGACTAGTTCCTGCAGACCACACCTCTCAAAATTGGGACAGAAAGCCAGGTTGGAAGTATACTTGTGAGAATGTACAGGTTCCGGTAATCATATAGTATGTGATCTACTGCTTTTAGTTAGTTATTTATTTCTTAGACTAAAACACTCTTTTTAAATTTGAGCATGCAATAAAATAAAGGTGAGAAGACAGCAAATTTTAGGATCACCCACTAAAAATAAATAGCTACGTGATTAGATTACATATTACATGATTACCCAGGTGCTGGCCTTTCTTCAACCGGGTTCTGTTGATACAAACATATTCATGATGTAACAGGGTTCGTAGCGGTCCTTACAAGTGCTTATAAGACCTTATATTTGAAAATAAAATATAAAGGCCCTTATAGGTGCTTACTTTTTCTTTAAAGCCCTTATTTTTTTGTTTTTAGTGCATATTTTTTGCTTTTAGTGCTTTTTTTTAATCCTTTGTTTTTAATGAACGCGCATTTTTTCCCCGTACCAAAGCCGAAACTAAATAAACAACTTTTTTTCCTTATATGCAACGTTAGATGGTGAATCATACTCCTGAAAATTGCTTTCCCCCATTCCTCTGCATTAACGTAACCTATGGTGCGTGCGAGAGTACAGACAGGTGCACGTCGTTCTATTGGCCAAAGAATTGCGAAAGGTGCACGTCGTTCTGTTGGCCAAAGAATTGCGAAAACGTAGAAAATTCCGGTACATTCGGTAATTCTTGTCCTCCCACCCAAATACTACACATGTTTGAATTTCTATCAAGATTTTAAGAAATTTGCATTCTCGTTCCGCTTGGTCAGTTCATATTCGTGTTTATTATGATCGTTATGCTTATATTATGAGCATATGTATGAATATTTATAATAATATAATTGCAGTCACTGCTGAAGTATAGATAAATTTCCAAAAATGGGTGTTTTTTTACACAGATTAGCTTTCTAAGGAAAAATATTCGGAATGGCTTAAATAAAAGGAAAGTAATCGAATGGTCAAAGTAATTTCATTTTCTTTGCCAATACATTATACAGTACGGAGGTTGGGAATTTCTCCGCAAAATCTCTAATATTAAAGCAGCGGACTTTTTTTGTCTCTGTCCAATCTGGATTGAATAGGGCCAAAAGTTTTTTCGGTCTACCCAACCCAAGTGAAGATTGATTGATTCTATTTCAGAAATTTAATACAGTCTGTTGAAAATTAGAATCAGAAACACCCCAGATTAGTAAGTCTCTTTCTTTTCCTTTATTTAGTTCTTTCTCCGAATACCGGCAGGTGTTGATTCCAATTGCGTAATATCACATATGGAAGAATTATGCTGGACGTATTGCGCAATAACGTTTGCGGTATTTTGCATTGGTAATTAATTTTGATGTTCAGTCTGAGATTTGTTTATGAACACTTAAAAGAGTTTTACTGTGCTTCTAAGCAGAATATTTCTCAGTTCCATTGGTTTTTATATGATGCACATATCGAAATGTCAAAATCATTTATTTAGCCTAAATTTAAATCTAAAGAATGGCTACAATCTCCTCCACTCCTCTTTTTCCAGTTACTATCCGGAAAATTCAGGAATTTCCGAGTATGCTGGCTAGTTCAGCTTTTACTGTTAAAGGATGACTGAAAGAAGGAATTTCCCGTCTTCTGATTTCAGAAATGTGCCTCATTTTTACTTAAATTACTTTGCTTGGGATATAGTATGTTAAGGGAAAATTGTTATGCAATGAAAATTTAGAAAATGTTCAGAATTTTGATTTAAGTTAAATTGTTTATATGGTAATATGAGTGGAAAAATAAATTGTATTTATTATTAAATGCCGAACGAATACAATTAATATAGCTTATTATTATTTATTTGCTATATTTTCAACTGAAATATCATCATTAAATTTTGTAATAAAGTTTAGTTCTGTGTAGTTTTTTTTTCCTCTCATTGTAAACTAATTCTGTAAATTGAACTGTCATTTAAAATTTAAAAAAAAAAAAGTTATTTGCTTTCCATTGTTGAGGTAATGCTCATTCTCATAATAAATATTGCATTGCTCATATTTTAAATTACAAGTCTAATTTTTCTTTTAAGGTTATGCAGTTGTGTATAATGTAATTAGACAGGTGCTTATTTTTTTCTTAAAATGTGCTTGAAAAGTGCTTATAGGTGCTTATGTTTTTAACTAAAATGTGGCTATGAACCCTGTGTAAAAACTTCACAAACTATGATTATTTAGTCTGTCTTGTTTAAAAACCAAAGTCTAGATGGTAACTAAACAAGATGGTTCCAAATTGAAATAGATACTATTTCTCCACTGGGAACCATTTTCTACATTTAGTTAGTAGGTAACTTGTATATTCATGAGTTTTTGGACATGGAATTGAATACCATTTAATGAAAGGCATAATAATCAGTTTTTTTTTTTTTTTGGTGCAGCAATAGAGTTATCACTTTAAAGTAATGTGACATAAGTAAAATAACTGCTTTTTATGATCTTCATACATTTTAATTATTTGGGACACATGCATTATATTTGTTATGATTTCAGGTTTTCTAAGTATGTCTTTGTCTTTGCATATGTTAGAATTTACAGAAATCTATATTTTGACATTTACATTTTCAATAGGCTTTATCATGGCAGATGTTGATGATTGGGGTCTTTCTTCTGATATACAAGAGAAAGGAATTTCAAAATTAGTTGACAATTTAAATTTGGAATATCCTATTCCACCACCTGTGCCACCTCCAATACCTCCTCCAAAGATTCCTGATGAAGCATCAAAAGAGGATGATGAAAAAGATGATGAACCTGAATTAAATCCTGCTGAGATATCTGTGATGAAAAAACTTTAAGATCTCATTTAATTGAAGTTTCTCATGATATAGATATCCAGAGAAATCCTAATTCATCTTTTTATTCTGTGAAATCTTCTGAAGAATTGAATCTGCGACCTGAACTTCTAAAATGTGTGTATGGTATGGGATTTAATTCACCCTGAAAAATACAAGAGACTGCTCTTCCTACTCTTCTTGCAGATCCTCCACAAAATATGATTGCTCAGTCTCAGAGCTGTACTCTTAAAACTGCTGCTTTTCTTTTGGCAAGTTTGAGCAGAGTGGACACAAATTTGAAATATCCTCACATGCTTGTTTTGTCCCCAACATATGAGTTAGCCATGCAGACAGGAAAAGTGGGAAAACAAATGGCAAAATTTTGTCCTAACATTGAATTTTGTTTTGCTGTTAGAGGTGAGGTTTTGCAAAGAGGAGAAAAAATTACTGCTCAGTTTATGATTGGAATTCCTGGTAAAGTTTATGATTGGGGCAATGTACTATAAGTTTTTTGATCTCAGGAAAATAAAAGTATTTGTTTTAGATGAAGCAGATGTTATGATATCGACTTAAGGATATCAAGACAGGCTATTCGCATCCGTAAGCAGCTACCAAAAGATTGTCAGATGATGCTGTTCTCAGCTACTTATTCTGAAGAAATCATGGAATTTGGAGAATTGATTTTTTCTGATCCTATTATAATTAAACTGAAAAGGGAAGAAGACAGTTTGGATAATATAGATCAGTATTACATAGTATGCAGAGATAAAGAAATTTCAAGTTTTGTGTAACATATATATGGTACTGTGTCAATAGGACAGGCTATTATATTTAGTCATACCAGGAAGACTGCATCTTGGTTAGTTGAATAGCCATTCTCAATAGATTTAGAGAAGGAAAAGAAAAAGTAAGTAACGATTCTTGGTAAGATGCTCTATAATTATAAAAGTAAAATTTATTTATGAAAGCAGTTTTTGCTTTTCAAAGAATAAAAATATTAATTTACCTTTAATCAAACATGGTATTAATATTCACATCATTCAAATGAGTAATTTTCTAAATTTTTGAAATTTCTGAATTTAAAGAAAAAGAGAAATGAATTATTTATATATATGTTCTTTAATTATTCTGTGTATGGTTAGTCATTTCTTGGATTTTTGTCATTATATTTCCCAATAAAAATATTTGCAAGTTATTGCGATAGAAATTTTTTAAAGTTAATTTTAATCATAAAATATAAATGGACAAAAAATATATAACTTGATTCAATATTGTAATTTATGTAGTTAAGACCACCCAGTAATGTCCAAAGTAAATGCCTCTGGCAGCATGAATGGCAGATGCTGTGGAAGTGACTCAGATATTGAATGTCTGGTAAAGTGTCTGGAGTGATGTATTCTCCAGATATCTTTGGTAGTGTGAAAATTGCTCACATTTTGTGCAACATGACATTTGGTGTGTTTTTTAGAGAATCCGGTTATTGAACTTGTAGTAATCTCAAAAGTTTTCACACTTAGTGTGAGAGTGTGAGGACTTACCTGGAAGTAGTGTTCTTGCAGTGAGACTATTTGAAAGCAATTCTGATTGTATGACATCCTGTATTCAAGGCCAGAGCCAAAGCAGCTATACCAGTAGCATTTTAGGAGACATGGGATGGCAAAAATCATATCTTCGATTGTGGCTGTGTTATCTTGTAGAAAGATTACATAGATAATTGTCAGCTTGCATGAATGTACTTGATTGTCAAGGATGGACATCAAATAAAAGTGCCATTTAGAGCTACTGTTAACGAAGAACACAGAAAATATATAAATCAAATATATTCAAAACAGTTTGTTCAGTTGTGGGCTGCCTCTACCCGAGGCTGGGTGCATTATGAATAAAGACAAAAAATTCTTAATAAGCCATTCTTTATTTTCATCACAACATTCTCACTCTTCCAAGATCAGCTTTCATTCTGTCTACGAGCAAAACATTCGGAAACTCAGCGCGCAGGCTGACGTCACAAACAGCAGCGCCTCGCGCCAGTTATTACTTCAGTTCATTTTACAACATCCTCCCCCCCTTTGAGACTGAGGTTGAGTCTCAAGCTCATAACAAACATTAATCAAGATTTTTTTTGGAGCTTTCACAAGTCGTCCAGAGGAGGAATATTGTTGCATCACCATTTTATCAGGTGCAATTCCCCTTTTTAACATACATCCAGCACTAGAATTAGATTCCTCTGCACCCAATTTCTTATCAGGAATTATGTTTCTATCATTGGCCTGTATCTCCAGAGGAAAGATGCATTGTATTGATCGTACAACTGTTCCATGCCGGGTCTTAAGTTTAACCGTACAAATCTTTCCATCACGACCAGGGATCAATTCTGTAATTCGGGCTAAGGACCAAAATAAACATTTTCTGTTATCATCCTCCATCAGTACTATTTCTCCTACTACAGGTTCCCGAGATCATTTTTCATTATGCTTTTGAACCAGTTGACTAAGGTATTCTTTTCTAAATCGTTGTCTCAGATCATTTAACAATTTAGTTCTATACTTTAATCTCTTATTAAGACTTGATGAATTTAATTCATCAAGATCTTCAACATTGGAATTTCTGTTCTCGATAAGAAACATGGCGGGTTTCAGAGGGACTAATTCCTGCAGACCACACCTCTCAAAATTGGGACAGAAAGCCAGGTTGGAAGTATACTTGCGAGAATGTACAGGTTCCGGTAATCGTATAATATGTGATCTACTGCTTTTAGTTAGTTAGTTATTTCTTAGACTAAAACACTCTTTTTAAATTTGAGCATGCAATAAAATAAAGGTGAGAAGACAGCAAATTTTAGGATCACCCTCTAAAAATAAATAGCTAAGTAATTAGATCACATATTACATGATTACCCAGGTGCTGGCCTTTCTTCAACCTGGCTCTGTTGATACAAAGATATTCATGATGTAAAAATTTCACAAAATATGATTATTTAGTCTGTCCTGTTTGCAAACCAAAGTGTAGATGGTAACTAAACAAGATGGTTCCAAATTGAAATAGACACTATTTCTCCACTGGGAACTATTTTCTACGTTTAGTTAGTAGGTAACTTGTATATTCATGAGTTTTTGGACATAGAATTGAATACCATTTAATGAAAGGCATAATAATCAGTTTTTTTTTTTTTTTTTTTTTTTTTTTTTTTTGTGCAGCAATAGAGTTATGACTTTAAACTAATGTGACATAAGTAAAATCACTGCTTTTTATGATCTTCATACATTTTAATTATTTGGGACACATGCATTATATTTGTTATGATTTCAATTTTTCTAAGTATGTTTTTGTCTTTGCATGTGTTAGAATTTACAGAAATCTATATTTTGACATTTACATTTTCAATAGGCTTTATCATGGCAGATGTTGATGATTGGGGTCTTTTTTCTGATATACAAGAGAAAGGAATTTCGAAATTAGTTGACAATTTAAATTTGGACGATCCTATTCCACCACCTGTGCCACCTCCAATACCTCCTCCAAAGATTCCCTGATAAAGCATCAAAAGACGATGATGAAGAAGATGATGAACCTGAATTAAAAAAATATAAAGGCCCTTATAGGTGCTTACTTTTTCTTTAAAGCCCTTATTTTTTTCTTTTTAGTGTATATTTTTTGTTTTTGTGCTTTTTTTTTAATGCTTTGTTTTTAATGACTGTGCATTTTTTCCCCGTACCAAAGCTGAAACTAACTAAACAACTTTTTTTCCTTATGTGCAACGTCAGATGGTGAATCATACTCCCGAAAATTGCTTTCCCCCCATTCCTCTGCATTAACGTAACCTATGGTGCGTGCGAGAGTACAGACAGGTGAACGTCGTTCTATTGGCCAAAGAATTGCGAAAACGTAGAAAATTCCGGTACATTCGGTATTCTTGTCCTCCCACCCAAATACTACACATGTTTGAATTTCTATCAAGATTTTAAGAAATTTGCATTCTCGTTCCGCGTGGTCAGTTCATATTCGTGTTTATTATGATCGTTATGCTTGTATTATGAGCATATGTATGAATATTTATAATAATATAATTGCAGTAACTGCTGAAGTATAGATAAACTTCCAAAAATGGGTGTGTTTTTACACAGATTAGCTTTCTAAGGAAAAATATTCAGATTGGCTTAAATAAAAGGAAAGTAATCGAATAGTCAAAGTAATTTCATTTTCTTTGCCAATACATTATACAGTACGGAGGTTGGGAATTTCTCCGCAAAATCTCTAATATTGAAGCAGCGGGCTTTTTTTGTCACTGTCCAATCTGGATTGAATAGGACCAAAAGTTTTTGCGGTCTACCCAACCCAAGTGAAGATTGATTCTATTTCGGAAATTTAATACAGTCTGTTGAAAATTAGAATCAGAAACACCCCAGATTAGTAAGTCTCTTTCTTTTCCTTTATTTAGTTCTTTCTCCGAATACCGGCAGGTTTTTATTCCAATTGCGTAATATCACATATGGAAGAATTACGCTGGACGTATTGCGCAATAACGTTTGCGGTATTTTGCATTGGTAATTAATTTTGATGTTCAGTCTGAGATTTGTTTATGAACACTTAAAAGAGTTTTACTGTGCTTTCTAAGCAGAATATTTCTCAGTTCCGTTGGTTTTTATATGATGCACATATCGAAATGTCAAAATCATTTATTTAGCCTAAATTTAAATCTAAAGAACGGCTACAATCTCCCCCACTTCTCTTTTTCCAGTTACTATCCAGAAAATTCAGGAATTTCCAAGTATGCTGGCTAGTTCAGCTTTTACTGTTAAAGGATGACTAAATGAAGCAATTTCCCGTCTTCTGATTTCAGAAATGTGCCTCATTTTTACCTAAATTACTTTGCTTGGGATATATAGTATGTTAAGGGAAAACTGTTATGCAATGAAAATTTAGAAAATGTTCATAATTTTGATTTAAGTTAAATTGTTTAAATGGTAAATATGAGTGGAAAAATAAATTGTATTTATTATTAAGTGCCGAACGAATACAATTAATATAGCTTATTATTATTTATTTGCTATATTTTCAACTGAAATATCATCATTAAATTTTGTAATGAAGTTTAGTTCTGCATAGTTTTTTTTCCTCTCATTGTAAACTAATTCTGTAAATTGAACTGTCATTTAAAATTTAAAAAAAAAGTTAATTGCTTTCCATTGTTGAGGTAATGCTCATTCTCATAATAAATATTGCATTGCTCATATTTTAAATTACAAGTCTAATTTTTCTTTTAAGGTTATGCAGTTGTGTATAATGTAATTAGACAGGTGCTTATTTTATTCTTAAAATGTGCTTGAAAAGTGCTTATAGGTGCGTATTTTTTTAACTAAAATGTCGCTATGAACCCTGTGTAAAAACTTCACAAACTATGATTATTTAGTCTGTCTTGTTTAAAAACCAAAGTCTAGATGGTAACTAAACAAGATGGTTCCAAATTGAAATAGATACTATTTCTCCACTGGGAACCATTTTCTACATTTAGTTAGTAGGTAACTTGTATATTCATGAGTTTTTGGACATGGAATTGAATACCATTTAATGAAAGGCATAATAATCAGTTTTTTTTTTTTTTGGTGCAGCAATAGAGTTATCATTTTAAAGTAATGTGACATAAGTAAAATAACTGCTTTTTATGATCTTCATACATTTTATATATTTGGGACACATGCATTATATTTGTTATGATTTCAGTTTTTCTAAGTATGTCTTTGTCTTTGCATATGTTAGAATTTACAGAAATCTATATTTTGACATTTACATTTTCGATAGGCTTTATCATGGGAGATGTTGATGATTGGGGTCTTTCTTCTGATATACAAGAGAAAGGAATTTTAAAATTAGTTGACAATTTAAATTTGGAATATCCTATTCCACCAGTGCCACCTCCAATACCTCCTCCAAAGATTCCTGATGAAGCATCAAAAGAGGATGATGAAAAAGATGATGAACCTGAATTAAATCCTGCTGAGATATCTGTGATGAAAAAACTTGTAAGATCTCATTTAATTAAAGTTTCTCATGATATAGATATCCAGAGAAATCCTAATTCATCTTTTTATTCTGTGAAATCTTTTGAAGAATTGAATCTGCGACCTGAACTTCTAAAATATGTGTATGGTATGGGATTTAATTCACCCTAAAAAATACAAGAGACTGCTCTTCCTACTCTTATTGCAGATACTCCACAAAATATGATTGCTCAGTCTCAAAGTGGAACTCTTAAAACTGCTGCTTTTCTTTTGGCAAGTTTGAGCAGAGTGGACACAAATTTGAAATATCCTCACGTGCTTGTTTTGTCCCCAACATATGAGTTAGCCATGCAAACAGGAAAAGTGGGAAAACAAATGGCAAAATTTTGTCCTAACATTGAATTTTGTTTTGCTGTTAAAGGCGAGGTTTTGCAAAGAGGAGAAAATATTACTGCTCAGTTTATGATTGGAATTCCTGGTAAAGTTTATGATTGGGGCAATGTGCTATAAGTTTTTTGATCTCAGGAAAATAAAAGTATTTGTTTTAGATGAAGCAGATGTTATGATATCGACTTAAGGATATCAAGACAGGCTATTCGCATCCGTAAGCAGCTACCAAAAGATTGTCAGATGATGCTGTTCTCAGCTACTTATTCTGAAGAAATCATGCAATTTGCAGAATTGATTTTTTCTGATCCTATTATAATTAAACTGAAAAGGGAAGAAGGCAGTTTGGATAATATATATCAGTATTACATAGTGTGCAGAGATAAAGAAGAGAAATTTCAAGCTTTGTGTAACATATATGGTACTGTGTCAATAGGACAGGCTATTATATTTTGCCATAAGAGGAAGACTGCATCTTGGTTAGTTGAATAGCCATTCTCAATAGATTTACAGAAGGAAAAGAAAAAGTAAGTAACAATTCTTGGTAAGATGCTCTATAATTATAAAAGTAAAATTTATTTACGAAAGCAGTTTTTGCTTTTCAAAGATTAAAAATATTAATTTACCTTTAATCAAACATGGTATTAAGATTCGCATCATTCAAATGAGTAATTTTCTAAATTTTTGAAATTTCTGAATTTAAAGAAAAAGAGAAATGAATTATTTATATATATGTTCTTTAATTATTCTGTGTATGATTAGTAATTTCTTGGATTTTTGTCATTATATTTCCCATTAAAAATATTTGCAAGTTATTGCGATAGAAATTTTTTAAAGTTAATTTTAATCACAAAATATAAATGGACCAAAAATATATGATAACTTGATATTTATGTATATTGTAATTTATGTAGTTAAGACCACCCAGTAATGTCCAAAGTAAATGCCTCTGGCAGCATGAATGGCAGATGCTGTGGAAGTGACTCAGATATTGAATGTCTGGTGTCTGGAATCATGTATTCTCCAGGTATCTTTGGTAGTGTGAAAATTGCTCACATTTTGTGCAACATGACATTTAGTGTGTTTTTTAGAGAATCCGGTTATTGAACTTGTAGTAATCTCAAAAGTTTTCACACTTAATGTGAGGACTTACCTGGAAGTAGTATTCTTGCAGTGACACTATTTGAAAGCAATTCTGATTGTATGACATGTAGTATTCAAGGCCAGAGCCAATGCAGCTATACTAGTAGCATTTTAGGAGACATGGGATGGCAAAAATCACATGTTCGATTGTGGCTGTGTTATCTTGTGGAAAGATTACATAGATAATTGTCAGCTTGTATGAATGTACTTGATTGTCAAGGATGGACACCAAATAAAAGTGCCATTTAGCGCTACTGTTAACGAAGAACACAGAAAATATATAAATCAAATATATTCAAAACAGTTTGTTCAGTTGCGGGCTGCCTCTACCCCAGGCTGGGTGCATTATGAATAAAGACAAAAAATTCTTAATAAGCCATTCTTTATTTTCATCACAACATTCTCATTCTTCCGAGATCAGCCTCGTTCTGTCTGCAAGCAAAACATTCTTAAAACTCAGCACGCAGGCTGACGTCACAAACAGCAGTGCCTCGCACCAGTTATTACTGCAGTTCATTTCACAACATCCTCCCCCCCTTTGAGACTCAGGTTGAGTCTCAAAGCTGATAACAAACATTATTTAAAAGATGAAAATTTTTTTTGGAGCTTTCACAAGTCGTCCAGAGGAGGAATATTGTTGCATCACCATTTTATCAGGTGCAATAACCCTTTTTAACATACATCCAGCACTGGAATGTTGTGATGAGGCAGTGTCTAAAGAAAAGGCCAAAGAATTTAATAATGGTGATTGGTGGCTCAGGGAAGGATCATGTATTGTTGACGAAACAGTGTGAGCCTCAGCCATCGTTGAGTAATCTACCTCAGAATGATGCGAATGATCAGAGAAAGAAACGTTATGTGCAGTTTCCGTGACTGTGTGACAGGTAGGCCTAGGGCTGGATAAATAAGGATCATTGTCCACGGTGTGTTCATAATCACCTAAAGAAATAGTATTGTCTAACAAATGAGGATTTCTTATAGAAAAATCAAATAGGGGATCAGAAAATTGGGAGAAAATTGGGAATTCCAATTTAGGCAAAGATACGATCGGTTGTTGTATGACTCTGGAAGGTTTGGCAATTTCAGTATGCTATATAAATAAAGGGAAACTCGTAAAACACGTTAAAATGTAGATAAAAACAATTGAAAATAGTTAAAAGCATATGACATAAATAATTATATGTTGAACAATAAAAATATATATACTAATATTAGTTTTAGTGCAAAAAAAATTGAAAACCACGCCGCACTTGGTGTAAAATGGGCTTCCCTGTATACAAACTATGCCTGCGGAAGAATACTTTTACAGGCAATATGAAGAAACTAATATAGGAGTTGCAAGAGCAATTACAAAGTCTATAGAGAGAGATGACCGATTGCCGAAGTTTGAGATTTTCGAAAATTATTTTTTTTTTAAAAGTATTGTTTGTAGAGTAATTTGGAAAGGTATTACAAAGAGATTTATCTCCAAGAAATAATATGGTATTGTTTTCAAAACAGTGGAACAATCGGTACTACAATTCAAAGTGAGGTAAACTTTCTATGGATGGTCTGGTAGTGTCCAAGATACAACCAAGTAGGACGTCATTCTTGAGGAAATTACCATTGGATTCAGAATTTATGATTCGGAAATGACGTAAATAAGATATTGCGAGGTAAAATGGATTGAATTGAAACCATGCTATAATTGGGAATGAATTGGCGATATCTGCAGGCGCTAATACTGCCAAAATGGCAGTCTGAGATTTTGAAAATGTTGGCAAAAGGAGATTAAAATGTATAATAAACGTAAAATGCCAATGCAATTTTAAGAATATGCGATTAAGTAACTAATACAAGTAATTTTACCTATGAATTTGCTGTTAAAAAGAATAGAATAATAATAATCAAGTGAGAAGAGTTATCGCCAAGTAATGGAGGCATGTTAACATGCAATAATATGTTAAAAAATTATATAATTGCACTGTACTAAATATTAAAGGGATTTAAATCAAAGAAAATATTCAACACAATATAGATAGTCACTAAATTAAAGAAACTAAGTATTAATATGAGATTATTATGAGAATATATATATGAGAAATTATATGAGCTTCGTATGTGGCCAAGATCACACACAATCACACACCGATGCACAGGTAATAGCGCACACACACAGGAGATGATCACTTTATCACTTTGTAGTAAACACACACTACACAGCTTCTGTATTAAAGGCATATAGATGAGAAGAACACATAATATTTGTAATAATTTCTTCCATACGTTATAAACAGAGGATGCACTGTTGAGTGTAGTAGTAAAGATACACAGAATTATAATGCTGATAGACGTCAAAATCAGAAGTCACACATACAAGTAAGGTGAAAATTCAGATTATTGATATCATTTGCAGAAAAAAGTTGAGGGGGCACGAGTTTATATATGCAATATTTTCCAAGAAATAATTATTTTAATGCGTTGAACCACAGAGCACTGGATCAGGAGCCGGGCAGATGATACTTTAAAGCAATTTATTACACAATATCGATGAGCACATCCACAAAATTTATATAAATTCGGATGTATCAATGCATGAGCTGTAAAAAGTGGAGTGGGGACGAAACTGTACGGTCAATATTTCACCCCGAAAAAAATTCGCGAAGAATCTGCACTATGATGCACCGTAATGATCGCCAAGGTGATGAGCACTTCCTACAGTAAATATATTAAGAGTCACAGCACTCGCATGTGTAGAATTGATATAAACTCAGAATCTTCCATATGCAAAGAACGAAAAACAGTCAATATAGTTGAAATAACGTAAAAACAAACCGTAAATATTGTTGTAGTAACACTCTGCTCTGGCCGCCATTGACAATGCTTGGTATGACATCGGAAATTTGGAAAGTCGATTTCTGCGTGTGTGAGAGATATAATTGATGATTTCTTGTTACGATGAAGAAATCAAAACTTTAAAAGAAGAAAATTATGCACTGCAGACTTGAAGACATGCTGAAAAATTGGGTTGGACGGAAATATTATCAGAGCCATAATCCACCCATGTTGATACTGTGAGTGAAAGTTGTTAGATTCCTCTGCACCCAGTTTCGTATCAGGAATTATGTTTCTATCACTGGCCTGCATCTCCAGAGGAAAGATTCATTGTATTGGTCGTACAACTGTTCCATGCCAGGTCTTAAGTTTAACCATACAAATCTTTCCATCACGTCCAGGGATCAATTCTGTAATTCGGGCTAAGGACCAAAATAAACGTTTTCTGTTATCATCCTCCATCACTAATATTTCTCCTACTACAGGTTCCCGAGATCATTTTTCATTTTGCTTTTGAACCAGTTGTCTAAGGTATTCTTTTCTAAATCGTTGTCCCAGATCATTTAACAAATTAGTTCTATATTTTAATCTCTTATTAAGACTTGACGAATTTAATTCATCAAGATCTTCAACATTGGAATTTCTGTTCTCGATAAGAAACATGGCGGGTTTCAGAGAGACTAGTTCCTGCAGACCACACCTCTCAAAATTGGGACAGAAAGCCAGGTTGGAAGTATACTTGTGAGAATGTACAGGTTCCGGTAATCATATAGTATGTGATCTACTGCTTTTAGTTAGTTATTTATTTCTTAGACTAAAACACTCTTTTTAAATTTGAGCATGCAATAAAATAAAGGTGAGAAGACAGCAAATTTTAGGATCACCCACTAAAAATAAATAGCTACGTGATTAGATTACATATTACATGATTACCCAGGTGCTGGCCTTTCTTCAACCGGGTTCTGTTGATACAAACATATTCATGATGTAACAGGGTTCGTAGCGGTCCTTACAAGTGCTTATAAGACCTTATATTTGAAAATAAAATATAAAGGCCCTTATAGGTGCTTACTTTTTCTTTAAAGCCCTTATTTTTTTGTTTTTAGTGCATATTTTTTGCTTTTAGTGCTTTTTTTTAATCCTTTGTTTTTAATGAACGCGCATTTTTTCCCCGTACCAAAGCCGAAACTAAATAAACAACTTTTTTTCCTTATATGCAACGTTAGATGGTGAATCATACTCCTGAAAATTGCTTTCCCCCATTCCTCTGCATTAACGTAACCTATGGTGCGTGCGAGAGTACAGACAGGTGCACGTCGTTCTATTGGCCAAAGAATTGCGAAAGGTGCACGTCGTTCTGTTGGCCAAAGAATTGCGAAAACGTAGAAAATTCCGGTACATTCGGTAATTCTTGTCCTCCCACCCAAATACTACACATGTTTGAATTTCTATCAAGATTTTAAGAAATTTGCATTCTCGTTCCGCTTGGTCAGTTCATATTCGTGTTTATTATGATCGTTATGCTTATATTATGAGCATATGTATGAATATTTATAATAATATAATTGCAGTCACTGCTGAAGTATAGATAAATTTCCAAAAATGGGTGTTTTTTTACACAGATTAGCTTTCTAAGGAAAAATATTCGGAATGGCTTAAATAAAAGGAAAGTAATCGAATGGTCAAAGTAATTTCATTTTCTTTGCCAATACATTATACAGTACGGAGGTTGGGAATTTCTCCGCAAAATCTCTAATATTAAAGCAGCGGACTTTTTTTGTCTCTGTCCAATCTGGATTGAATAGGGCCAAAAGTTTTTTCGGTCTACCCAACCCAAGTGAAGATTGATTGATTCTATTTCAGAAATTTAATACAGTCTGTTGAAAATTAGAATCAGAAACACCCCAGATTAGTAAGTCTCTTTCTTTTCCTTTATTTAGTTCTTTCTCCGAATACCGGCAGGTGTTGATTCCAATTGCGTAATATCACATATGGAAGAATTATGCTGGACGTATTGCGCAATAACGTTTGCGGTATTTTGCATTGGTAATTAATTTTGATGTTCAGTCTGAGATTTGTTTATGAACACTTAAAAGAGTTTTACTGTGCTTCTAAGCAGAATATTTCTCAGTTCCATTGGTTTTTATATGATGCACATATCGAAATGTCAAAATCATTTATTTAGCCTAAATTTAAATCTAAAGAATGGCTACAATCTCCTCCACTCCTCTTTTTCCAGTTACTATCCGGAAAATTCAGGAATTTCCGAGTATGCTGGCTAGTTCAGCTTTTACTGTTAAAGGATGACTGAAAGAAGGAATTTCCCGTCTTCTGATTTCAGAAATGTGCCTCATTTTTACTTAAATTACTTTGCTTGGGATATAGTATGTTAAGGGAAAATTGTTATGCAATGAAAATTTAGAAAATGTTCAGAATTTTGATTTAAGTTAAATTGTTTATATGGTAATATGAGTGGAAAAATAAATTGTATTTATTATTAAATGCCGAACGAATACAATTAATATAGCTTATTATTATTTATTTGCTATATTTTCAACTGAAATATCATCATTAAATTTTGTAATAAAGTTTAGTTCTGTGTAGTTTTTTTTTCCTCTCATTGTAAACTAATTCTGTAAATTGAACTGTCATTTAAAATTTAAAAAAAAAAAAGTTATTTGCTTTCCATTGTTGAGGTAATGCTCATTCTCATAATAAATATTGCATTGCTCATATTTTAAATTACAAGTCTAATTTTTCTTTTAAGGTTATGCAGTTGTGTATAATGTAATTAGACAGGTGCTTATTTTTTCTTAAAATGTGCTTGAAAAGTGCTTATAGGTGCTTATGTTTTTAACTAAAATGTGGCTATGAACCCTGTGTAAAAACTTCACAAACTATGATTATTTAGTCTGTCTTGTTTAAAAACCAAAGTCTAGATGGTAACTAAACAAGATGGTTCCAAATTGAAATAGATACTATTTCTCCACTGGGAACCATTTTCTACATTTAGTTAGTAGGTAACTTGTATATTCATGAGTTTTTGGACATGGAATTGAATACCATTTAATGAAAGGCATAATAATCAGTTTTTTTTTTTTTTTTTGGTGCAGCAATAGAGTTATCACTTTAAAGTAATGTGACATAAGTAAAATAACTGCTTTTTATGATCTTCATACATTTTAATTATTTGGGACACATGCATTATATTTGTTATGATTTCAGGTTTTCTAAGTATGTCTTTGTCTTTGCATATGTTAGAATTTACAGAAATCTATATTTTGACATTTACATTTTCAATAGGCTTTATCATGGCAGATGTTGATGATTGGGGTCTTTCTTCTGATATACAAGAGAAAGGAATTTCAAAATTAGTTGACAATTTAAATTTGGAATATCCTATTCCACCACCTGTGCCACCTCCAATACCTCCTCCAAAGATTCCTGATGAAGCATCAAAAGAGGATGATGAAAAAGATGATGAACCTGAATTAAATCCTGCTGAGATATCTGTGATGAAAAAACTTTAAGATCTCATTTAATTGAAGTTTCTCATGATATAGATATCCAGAGAAATCCTAATTCATCTTTTTATTCTGTGAAATCTTCTGAAGAATTGAATCTGCGACCTGAACTTCTAAAATGTGTGTATGGTATGGGATTTAATTCACCCTGAAAAATACAAGAGACTGCTCTTCCTACTCTTCTTGCAGATCCTCCACAAAATATGATTGCTCAGTCTCAGAGCTGTACTCTTAAAACTGCTGCTTTTCTTTTGGCAAGTTTGAGCAGAGTGGACACAAATTTGAAATATCCTCACATGCTTGTTTTGTCCCCAACATATGAGTTAGCCATGCAGACAGGAAAAGTGGGAAAACAAATGGCAAAATTTTGTCCTAACATTGAATTTTGTTTTGCTGTTAGAGGTGAGGTTTTGCAAAGAGGAGAAAAAATTACTGCTCAGTTTATGATTGGAATTCCTGGTAAAGTTTATGATTGGGGCAATGTACTATAAGTTTTTTGATCTCAGGAAAATAAAAGTATTTGTTTTAGATGAAGCAGATGTTATGATATCGACTTAAGGATATCAAGACAGGCTATTCGCATCCGTAAGCAGCTACCAAAAGATTGTCAGATGATGCTGTTCTCAGCTACTTATTCTGAAGAAATCATGGAATTTGGAGAATTGATTTTTTCTGATCCTATTATAATTAAACTGAAAAGGGAAGAAGACAGTTTGGATAATATAGATCAGTATTACATAGTATGCAGAGATAAAGAAATTTCAAGTTTTGTGTAACATATATATGGTACTGTGTCAATAGGACAGGCTATTATATTTAGTCATACCAGGAAGACTGCATCTTGGTTAGTTGAATAGCCATTCTCAATAGATTTAGAGAAGGAAAAGAAAAAGTAAGTAACGATTCTTGGTAAGATGCTCTATAATTATAAAAGTAAAATTTATTTATGAAAGCAGTTTTTGCTTTTCAAAGAATAAAAATATTAATTTACCTTTAATCAAACATGGTATTAATATTCACATCATTCAAATGAGTAATTTTCTAAATTTTTGAAATTTCTGAATTTAAAGAAAAAGAGAAATGAATTATTTATATATATGTTCTTTAATTATTCTGTGTATGGTTAGTCATTTCTTGGATTTTTGTCATTATATTTCCCAATAAAAATATTTGCAAGTTATTGCGATAGAAATTTTTTAAAGTTAATTTTAATCATAAAATATAAATGGACAAAAAATATATAACTTGATTCAATATTGTAATTTATGTAGTTAAGACCACCCAGTAATGTCCAAAGTAAATGCCTCTGGCAGCATGAATGGCAGATGCTGTGGAAGTGACTCAGATATTGAATGTCTGGTAAAGTGTCTGGAGTGATGTATTCTCCAGATATCTTTGGTAGTGTGAAAATTGCTCACATTTTGTGCAACATGACATTTGGTGTGTTTTTTAGAGAATCCGGTTATTGAACTTGTAGTAATCTCAAAAGTTTTCACACTTAGTGTGAGAGTGTGAGGACTTACCTGGAAGTAGTGTTCTTGCAGTGAGACTATTTGAAAGCAATTCTGATTGTATGACATCCTGTATTCAAGGCCAGAGCCAAAGCAGCTATACCAGTAGCATTTTAGGAGACATGGGATGGCAAAAATCATATCTTCGATTGTGGCTGTGTTATCTTGTAGAAAGATTACATAGATAATTGTCAGCTTGCATGAATGTACTTGATTGTCAAGGATGGACATCAAATAAAAGTGCCATTTAGAGCTACTGTTAACGAAGAACACAGAAAATATATAAATCAAATATATTCAAAACAGTTTGTTCAGTTGTGGGCTGCCTCTACCCGAGGCTGGGTGCATTATGAATAAAGACAAAAAATTCTTAATAAGCCATTCTTTATTTTCATCACAACATTCTCACTCTTCCAAGATCAGCTTTCATTCTGTCTACGAGCAAAACATTCGGAAACTCAGCGCGCAGGCTGACGTCACAAACAGCAGCGCCTCGCGCCAGTTATTACTTCAGTTCATTTTACAACATCCTCCCCCCCTTTGAGACTGAGGTTGAGTCTCAAGCTCATAACAAACATTAATCAAGATTTTTTTTGGAGCTTTCACAAGTCGTCCAGAGGAGGAATATTGTTGCATCACCATTTTATCAGGTGCAATTCCCCTTTTTAACATACATCCAGCACTAGAATTAGATTCCTCTGCACCCAATTTCTTATCAGGAATTATGTTTCTATCATTGGCCTGTATCTCCAGAGGAAAGATGCATTGTATTGATCGTACAACTGTTCCATGCCGGGTCTTAAGTTTAACCGTACAAATCTTTCCATCACGACCAGGGATCAATTCTGTAATTCGGGCTAAGGACCAAAATAAACATTTTCTGTTATCATCCTCCATCAGTACTATTTCTCCTACTACAGGTTCCCGAGATCATTTTTCATTATGCTTTTGAACCAGTTGACTAAGGTATTCTTTTCTAAATCGTTGTCTCAGATCATTTAACAATTTAGTTCTATACTTTAATCTCTTATTAAGACTTGATGAATTTAATTCATCAAGATCTTCAACATTGGAATTTCTGTTCTCGATAAGAAACATGGCGGGTTTCAGAGGGACTAATTCCTGCAGACCACACCTCTCAAAATTGGGACAGAAAGCCAGGTTGGAAGTATACTTGCGAGAATGTACAGGTTCCGGTAATCGTATAATATGTGATCTACTGCTTTTAGTTAGTTAGTTATTTCTTAGACTAAAACACTCTTTTTAAATTTGAGCATGCAATAAAATAAAGGTGAGAAGACAGCAAATTTTAGGATCACCCTCTAAAAATAAATAGCTAAGTAATTAGATCACATATTACATGATTACCCAGGTGCTGGCCTTTCTTCAACCTGGCTCTGTTGATACAAAGATATTCATGATGTAAAAATTTCACAAAATATGATTATTTAGTCTGTCCTGTTTGCAAACCAAAGTGTAGATGGTAACTAAACAAGATGGTTCCAAATTGAAATAGACACTATTTCTCCACTGGGAACTATTTTCTACGTTTAGTTAGTAGGTAACATGTATATTCATGAGTTTTTGGACATAGAATTGAATACCATTTAATGAAAGGCATAATAATCAGTTTTTTTTTTTTTTTTTTTTTTTTTTTTTTTTTTTTTTTTTTGTGCAGCAATAGAGTTATGACTTTAAACTAATGTGACATAAGTAAAATCACTGCTTTTTATGATCTTCATACATTTTAATTATTTGGGACACATGCATTATATTTGTTATGATTTCAATTTTTCTAAGTATGTTTTTGTCTTTGCATGTGTTAGAATTTACAGAAATCTATATTTTGACATTTACATTTTCAATAGGCTTTATCATGGCAGATGTTGATGATTGGGGTCTTTTTTCTGATATACAAGAGAAAGGAATTTCGAAATTAGTTGACAATTTAAATTTGGACGATCCTATTCCACCACCTGTGCCACCTCCAATACCTCCTCCAAAGATTCCTGATAAAGCATCAAAAGACGATGATGAAGAAGATGATGAACCTGAATTAAAAAAATATAAAGGCCCTTATAGGTGCTTACTTTTTCTTTAAAGCCCTTATTTTTTTCTTTTTAGTGTATATTTTTTGTTTTTGTGCTTTTTTTTTAATGCTTTGTTTTTAATGACTGTGCATTTTTTCCCCGTACCAAAGCTGAAACTAACTAAACAACTTTTTTTCCTTATGTGCAACGTCAGATGGTGAATCATACTCCCGAAAATTGCTTTCCCCCCATTCCTCTGCATTAACGTAACCTATGGTGCGTGCGAGAGTACAGACAGGTGAACGTCGTTCTATTGGCCAAAGAATTGCGAAAACGTAGAAAATTCCGGTACATTCGGTATTCTTGTCCTCCCACCCAAATACTACACATGTTTGAATTTCTATCAAGATTTTAAGAAATTTGCATTCTCGTTCCGCGTGGTCAGTTCATATTCGTGTTTATTATGATCGTTATGCTTGTATTATGAGCATATGTATGAATATTTATAATAATATAATTGCAGTAACTGCTGAAGTATAGATAAACTTCCAAAAATGGGTGTGTTTTTACACAGATTAGCTTTCTAAGGAAAAATATTCAGATTGGCTTAAATAAAAGGAAAGTAATCGAATAGTCAAAGTAATTTCATTTTCTTTGCCAATACATTATACAGTACGGAGGTTGGGAATTTCTCCGCAAAATCTCTAATATTGAAGCAGCGGGCTTTTTTTGTCACTGTCCAATCTGGATTGAATAGGACCAAAAGTTTTTGCGGTCTACCCAACCCAAGTGAAGATTGATTCTATTTCGGAAATTTAATACAGTCTGTTGAAAATTAGAATCAGAAACACCCCAGATTAGTAAGTCTCTTTCTTTTCCTTTATTTAGTTCTTTCTCCGAATACCGGCAGGTTTTTATTCCAATTGCGTAATATCACATATGGAAGAATTACGCTGGACGTATTGCGCAATAACGTTTGCGGTATTTTGCATTGGTAATTAATTTTGATGTTCAGTCTGAGATTTGTTTATGAACACTTAAAAGAGTTTTACTGTGCTTTCTAAGCAGAATATTTCTCAGTTCCGTTGGTTTTTATATGATGCACATATCGAAATGTCAAAATCATTTATTTAGCCTAAATTTAAATCTAAAGAACGGCTACAATCTCCCCCACTTCTCTTTTTCCAGTTACTATCCAGAAAATTCAGGAATTTCCAAGTATGCTGGCTAGTTCAGCTTTTACTGTTAAAGGATGACTAAATGAAGCAATTTCCCGTCTTCTGATTTCAGAAATGTGCCTCATTTTTACCTAAATTACTTTGCTTGGGATATATAGTATGTTAAGGGAAAACTGTTATGCAATGAAAATTTAGAAAATGTTCATAATTTTGATTTAAGTTAAATTGTTTAAATGGTAAATATGAGTGGAAAAATAAATTGTATTTATTATTAAGTGCCGAACGAATACAATTAATATAGCTTATTATTATTTATTTGCTATATTTTCAACTGAAATATCATCATTAAATTTTGTAATGAAGTTTAGTTCTGCATAGTTTTTTTTCCTCTCATTGTAAACTAATTCTGTAAATTGAACTGTCATTTAAAATTTAAAAAAAAAGTTAATTGCTTTCCATTGTTGAGGTAATGCTCATTCTCATAATAAATATTGCATTGCTCATATTTTAAATTACAAGTCTAATTTTTCTTTTAAGGTTATGCAGTTGTGTATAATGTAATTAGACAGGTGCTTATTTTATTCTTAAAATGTGCTTGAAAAGTGCTTATAGGTGCGTATTTTTTTAACTAAAATGTCGCTATGAACCCTGTGTAAAAACTTCACAAACTATGATTATTTAGTCTGTCTTGTTTAAAAACCAAAGTCTAGATGGTAACTAAACAAGATGGTTCCAAATTGAAATAGATACTATTTCTCCACTGGGAACCATTTTCTACATTTAGTTAGTAGGTAACTTGTATATTCATGAGTTTTTGGACATGGAATTGAATACCATTTAATGAAAGGCATAATAATCAGTTTTTTTTTTTTTTGGTGCAGCAATAGAGTTATCATTTTAAAGTAATGTGACATAAGTAAAATAACTGCTTTTTATGATCTTCATACATTTTATATATTTGGGACACATGCATTATATTTGTTATGATTTCAGTTTTTCTAAGTATGTCTTTGTCTTTGCATATGTTAGAATTTACAGAAATCTATATTTTGACATTTACATTTTCGATAGGCTTTATCATGGGAGATGTTGATGATTGGGGTCTTTCTTCTGATATACAAGAGAAAGGAATTTTAAAATTAGTTGACAATTTAAATTTGGAATATCCTATTCCACCAGTGCCACCTCCAATACCTCCTCCAAAGATTCCTGATGAAGCATCAAAAGAGGATGATGAAAAAGATGATGAACCTGAATTAAATCCTGCTGAGATATCTGTGATGAAAAAACTTGTAAGATCTCATTTAATTAAAGTTTCTCATGATATAGATATCCAGAGAAATCCTAATTCATCTTTTTATTCTGTGAAATCTTTTGAAGAATTGAATCTGCGACCTGAACTTCTAAAATATGTGTATGGTATGGGATTTAATTCACCCTAAAAAATACAAGAGACTGCTCTTCCTACTCTTATTGCAGATACTCCACAAAATATGATTGCTCAGTCTCAAAGTGGAACTCTTAAAACTGCTGCTTTTCTTTTGGCAAGTTTGAGCAGAGTGGACACAAATTTGAAATATCCTCACGTGCTTGTTTTGTCCCCAACATATGAGTTAGCCATGCAAACAGGAAAAGTGGGAAAACAAATGGCAAAATTTTGTCCTAACATTGAATTTTGTTTTGCTGTTAAAGGCGAGGTTTTGCAAAGAGGAGAAAATATTACTGCTCAGTTTATGATTGGAATTCCTGGTAAAGTTTATGATTGGGGCAATGTGCTATAAGTTTTTTGATCTCAGGAAAATAAAAGTATTTGTTTTAGATGAAGCAGATGTTATGATATCGACTTAAGGATATCAAGACAGGCTATTCGCATCCGTAAGCAGCTACCAAAAGATTGTCAGATGATGCTGTTCTCAGCTACTTATTCTGAAGAAATCATGCAATTTGCAGAATTGATTTTTTCTGATCCTATTATAATTAAACTGAAAAGGGAAGAAGGCAGTTTGGATAATATATATCAGTATTACATAGTGTGCAGAGATAAAGAAGAGAAATTTCAAGCTTTGTGTAACATATATGGTACTGTGTCAATAGGACAGGCTATTATATTTTGCCATAAGAGGAAGACTGCATCTTGGTTAGTTGAATAGCCATTCTCAATAGATTTAGAGAAGGAAAAGAAAAAGTAAGTAACGATTCTTGGTAAGATGCTCTATAATTATAAAAGTAAAATTTATTTATGAAAGTAGTTTTTGCTTTTCAAAGATTAAAAATATTAATTTACCTTTAATCAAACATGGTATTAAGATTCGCATCATTCAAATGAGTAATTTTCTAAATTTTTGAAATTTCTGAATTTAAAGAAAAGAGAAATGAATTATTTATATATATGTTCTTTAATTATTCTGTGTATGGTTAGTCATTTCTTGGATTTTTGTCATTATATTTCCCATTAAAAATATTTGCAAGTTATTGCGATAGAAATTTTTTAAAGTTAATTTTAATCACAAAATATAAATGGACCAAAAATATATGATAACTTGATATTTATGTATATATTAATTTATGTAGTTAAGACCACCCAGTAATGTCCAAAGTAAGTGCCTCTGGCAGCATGAATGGCAGATGCTGTGGAAGTGACTCAGATATTGAATGTCTGATAAAGTGTCTGGAGTGATGTATTCTCCAGATATCTTTGGCAGTGTAATGTATTTTGCAGTAATTTACAAAACAGACAATCTTCTTAGTAGAACATAAATTTTATTTCTAGTTCTCGGCGATAGAGAAATTTTATACAATTCTTAAGTGGCAAAATTTTAATACTACTCCTAGCTGTTAAAATCTTCAAAATACAAAATCTTTTTAAAACAATATCTCTCATTGCTGAGTAATGGTTTGATACAAATATGGCGTTGTCACTTCAACAATAATTATATTTATTTATTAAATAACAAGATATTACAACCTCTCCCCCTCCAGAAAAACTTCAATTTATATTTTTATAAATTAAAGTTTACAGTTTTTATAACAATAATATCAGCACAACACAGAATTAAAATACCAGCATTTAAAGGAGAATTAAACAAGAAATAACATAATAACATACACTGAAGAAGAGAGGAAGGAACAAAATATTTTTTTATCTATATAGAGAAAAAAATTATTTAATCAGGAGTACGAATTAATGCGTCTACATTTTTTGGTTTTTACCACTTCGATGAACGATCGTGTAATTGTAGGGTTGTAGTACCAGTGCCCATCTCATAAGTCGTGGATTTAGACTCACATTATTTTTGAGCCAAACTAAGGGATTATGATCGGTCATGATGAGGAATTTAGTATGCCCATCTAAATAACATTGAAGTTTCTTTACAGCAAATATTATGGCAGCACATTCCTTTTCTGTGGTAGAGTACTTTTTTTCAGTTTCTGTAAACATCTTACTGAGATATAATACTGGATGTTCATTGTCTCGTTCATCTTTTTGAGCTATACCAGAGTACCAGAGTTTGAAGCATCAGTTTGCAAAATAAACTCCTTATTGAAATCAGGTGCATGTAGTATGGGCCTTTGAGACATTTTCTCCTTTAGCTCTTCAAATGCTTTTGTGCACTCTTCTGTCCAATTTATTTTCCTTTTCTTTAAGTTTCCTTTCAAAGTTTCTGTTAAAGGTGCTGCGATAGATGAGAACATGGGAATGTAATGATTATAATATCCCGCTAATCCTAAAAATGCTCTGACTTGAATTTTTGTGGATGGCACTGGAAAATCAAGAATAGCTTTTACTTTCACTTCACTTGGCACTTTTATACCACGACCTACAATATGTCCTAGATATTTTACTCTATCTTGAGCAAATTTACATTTTATTGGTTTAATAGTTAAACCAGCGTCCTTTATTTTGGACAAAACGGCTTTCAGGTGACTTCGATGTTCTTCCCAGGTGTTTGAAAAGATTGCCACGTCATCTGAATATGGAACAGCAAAGTTTTCACAAACGTGAAGGATTTCGGCCATCATTTTACTAAATGAAAATGGTGCATTAAGTCCGAAAGGCATCCGTAGAGGTCTAAATGTGCCAAAACTTGTAACAAAAGTTGCTAATCTTTGAGCATTAGGTGTTAAAGGTATTTGCCAGTATTCCTTTGTTAAATTCAAAAGAGTTATATATTTTGCGCCTGCTACCGTTTCTACTCATTGTTTGATGTTAGGCAAGGGAAAGAATTGTGTTTTTGTCAACTTATTCAATTTTCTATAGTCGATACAAGGTCTTGGATCCCTCCCTGCTACTTCCACTAAAATCATAGGAGAAGTGTAATCTGAATCTCCTATTTCAATTATTTTATGCTGAAGCATTTTATTGATTTCTGTTTTTAATATATCCGTTTGTCTAGGAGACATTCTGTATGATTTACAGTGGATTCGGGTGTTTTCTGTCAATTGAATATCATGCGTTATTAAATGAGTTTTTCCAGGTTTTCAGAAAAGACTTTTGAAAACTTCAGCAGCATATCATGCAATTCTTGAATCTGTTGTTCATTTAGCTTATCACTTAAGGAACTGTTTTCTTTAATGTCCTCAATATCGAACAATGTTGGTTCAGAGTCAATTGATGGGAAATTTTTCTCCATATCATCAATTTCAGATTGATCTTCTGTAATCATAAGTTTAACCAATTCTGCTTGTCTATGATAAGGTTTTATCATGTTAACATGGTAGACTTGGTTAAAGTCATTTTTCCTTCGAAACTCGCAACATAATTAGTTTCGGATAATTTCTTCTCAACCTTCCCAGGACTTTTCCATTCAACTGCTAGTCTGTTTGGTTTATTCGTTGATACAACTAATACTAAATCCCCTTCAGAGAATTCTCTTTTGATAGCTTTACGATCGTACCACACGTTTCTTTTGGTTTGCATTTCCAGCATTTTATCTGTAGCCAGCTCTTTGCATCTTTTTAACTGATTTATCAATTGAAAAACGTATTCAACAACATTATTTCCTTCCTCTTCAGGATTCATCCATTGTTCATATAATAATGTTACAGGTGTTCTAAGATTTCGACTATATACTAATTCTGCAGGTGTAAATCCCGTACCCTCGTGCGTTATTGTTTTTAAAGCAAATAGAGCTGCGGGAACTTGCTTCTCCCACACAGGGTCTGCTTCGATACATAAAACTTTTAAAATTCGTTTGATTGTTCGGTGAAATCTTTCAACAAGGTTTCTCTGCGGGTGTACTGATCTTCTAGTTACTTTGATTCAAAATTTTTCTACAAATTCAATGACTAGATTGCTCATAAAGGAGAGGTACCTTGATCAGTTTGTATTTCTTTCAGGAAACCCATTCTACTAAATATTTGTAACATGGCTTCAATTACTGACGTTGTGCCAATATTAGGAACAGGTACAGCATCCGGATGTTTTGAAGCTACACAAATAGCTGTAATTAAATATCTATTGCCATTCGGTGTTATTGGTAAAGAACCGCATGCATCAAAGTTAATTTTTGAAAATACTTCTGCAATAATTGGTACTAAAGTCAAAGGTGCTTTGGCTTTATCATTAGATTTTCCCACTCTTTGACATGGATCGCAAGTTTTAACATACTCTTCTATTTCTTTATAGCAATTAGGCCAGTAAAAGTATCTTGTTAATCTATCTATAGTTTTGAAGACGCCTAAATGTCCAGATGTGCTATTATGACATAATGACTTTATTTGATCCCTATATTTTTCAGGAATAACAATGAATTCCCTTTTAATCTATTTTCCTTTTCACCAACAATCCGTTTTCTTTTACTTTGAAATCATTTGTCTTGCTGGAATTTTCATTTTTAGCTTCGTTAAGCAATGACGCTAGATCTCTGCTTTGATGCTGAGATTCAATTAATTCCTCTGAATTAACATTAATCACTTTCTTAAGTTCCTTGTCTTCCTCATCAGCTTGAGGTAAAATATCTTCGTCAGTTTCAATAAACTTTAGTTCTTCTAGTTTCTCCATTTCAATTTCTCTGCTTCGATCATCTTCATGAGATCTTTTTACTTGAGATCGTGTCAAAACTGCATTTATTTTTTCTAAATTTAAGAATGATTTACTTTTGAACAATTGGACAGTTTTATTACCCAATACATATCTGCCTGGATCATTTGTAACAACAGCTGCCTTTGTCTTTATATGACCAAGTTCGCAATTAATTTCAACTTCCGCTAATGGTAGACACACTAAATGGTCATATATATAAACGCCGGGATGGCTTACACATGTCAATTATCAACATAAAAATTCAATACAACTGAGTCCCCTTGTTAGTAGGGATGTCATTAATGTTACGGATATGATTATTGTTAGTTTATTTTCCTATGAAATATTTATAGTTTCTGAAAGTTAAGAAAATTTTGGAAGCAGCATTTCATTCAGTGGGTATCTATATGGGCAGCTTTGAACTTTTTGTACTTAATTTTTGGGAGGAAGAAAATGTAAATGAATGTAATGCAAAGAAATGTATGAAATGTTAGATATTGTAATTTATAATCTCTTAAATTTAAAAATACCAAAATAAAAGCATTTGGGTCAATTAAAACATTTTTGTAACTGGAAGTATGTATATCTGCGATAAACAGACAAACAGTTGTGCAGGTAAATGCCAGGGAAGGAATTTTGCTGGATTTGTCTTATCAAAAATGCTGACAGAACATATCAAAAACGCTGAGATACATGACTATTATTTAGGGAATCACATCCAAAATGAACACCTCCATCTGATGGGCGAAGTGGTTCTCAAGAAAATAATTGCAGACGCTCACACTATCAAATATGTCTCCATCATGGTAGATTATACTCCTGATGCAAACCATCAGGAGCAAATGATTATGATAATATGAATTGCCAATGTTTATGTGACAAAAATTGTGATTTGTAGGCTTTTTGGCAGGAGGTAGTAGCACAGGTGATATTTTCTCAAGTGATATTAAATTGTTTACAGTAAAGCCAACCTCAGAAACATGATGCGAATGTCGAAGAGATTTTGTTAAATCTATGAGGTTTCAGATAGAATTGATTTATGGTGCATTATTAATTGAGGTCTCCGAGAGAAATGACCCAAAGGTAACAATGAAGGCTGCCAGTTTGGCAAACCAAATTAAACACTACCCTTTCTGGGTATTGTTAGTGATAGGGTACGATCTCTTGGAGAAAGTTAATATTGTGAGCAAAATGTAGCAAAGTAAGGCTATGTAATTTAATGTCACTTTGAATTGTATTCAGAACACAATCAACTTCCTGAAATCCTTCAAAGAAACAGGTTTCAATTTGGCCAAAGATGCAGCTAAAGAGTTAGCTACAGAACTTGAGATGGACAAGGGCGAAATAATGTTTTGAACAGCTCAGATTGCAGGATTATATGAAACTTCTCATAATGGGATGAAAGCCCATTATGACAAGTTTGGTTTCTTGCTCAATTTCCGATGCATTACGGGAATGAGCGAAACTGACCTGTGATGTTCTGAGCGTTATCTTAACAGATAAAATTACTGGGTCGGATGTTGATGCTCATGATTTATGTGCTGAATTGGGCAACTTAACAGGTTTAGTGCAACAAAGTACTGCTGCTTTTAAAAATCTGCTGTTCATTAAATTGTTTCCCAAACGTCTGTTGCATTCCTTATAGCTTTGACATTTCCAGTAACTGTCGCGTCTGCTGAGCGAAGCTTTTCAAAGCTCAAGCTGATTATGAGTGACCAGCAAACAAGCATGATGCAACAGCGATTGAGCACACAAGCATGACGCAAGAGCGTTAATATCAATTGAGGTACAAAATCTCATGATACTGAGGAATACAGTTGTTTGGTAGGAAGTTTGATATTACCCTTAATGTTACTAACAGAGGCTGTTTGAAGTCTTTAACATGAATTTGCAATATTTTTTACAAATATTCCAAATTTGTCATAGTTTAAAGTGTTGGCTTTCTTTTTCTGTTAACACAATATGTGAAGTTGATGAAAATAATTCATTCACATCATGTTCGTTTTTGTTCTTTTACTGCTTGTAGTTGAAATGTATTAACTTATTTTTAATGATCAGCAAACAAATGCTTTTAGATAAATGTGAAAACAATTATATTGAGAAAATTATTTTTGTACACTGATAAATGTACAGAAATACAACGAAGTTTATAAATTAGTGGATGAATGTTCATCAGTATTTAATAACTGATACATTATCAGAAAATTGCATGAGGCAAAATGGCTGAAATTTTGAATTTTTATTTTAGATGCCAAGACAAGAACGAAGTTCGTATGCAGGAGGAGGACAATGATGCGGAAACGTTTGCATTCCAAGCTAAGATAGGCTACTCATTGAGCATCATCATCAACACCTTCTATTCCAATAAAGAAAGTCTACTCATTGAGCATAATCATCAACACCTTCTATTCCAATAAAGAAATCTTTCTTCGAGAACTGATTTCAAACTCAGTGAATGTAAGTAATTCTGTTGTATATTAACGTGTTGTAACATGTTAAGATTGCAAACTAAATGAGGTACTATACAAAGTCAAGAAATAATATAGGACCCTTGTGACCATCATTTGATTTCGTTGCAAAAATTTTTATTGGTCATAGATTGTTTCAGTTTTACGGAGGGCCTCAATAATTTTGTTAGCATGACTGCTGCTAGAGTAATATAGTACATCTTAGCTACCAAGTTTATGGCTTAAAATTAGTTCATTTGGATGACATAAGTAAATATAATGTGATATAAAAACTAGCATCTGAATTAAAGATATCAATTTTTTATTTAGGCACTTGACAAAACCAGGTGTGAATGTCTCAAAGATCCTAGCCAACTGGACCTGTAAAGATCTGAGAGTTAAAATCATTCCGAACGAGGAGGATAGAACCTTGGCCATCATTGACACCGGTATTGGTGTAAGCATTGCAGATTTGGTAAACTTGGTGATTTGGTAAACAACAGATGTCTTATTTTTTAATTTTTTATCAATGAAAATATTTTCCTATTATAAAATTGCAAGTAATTGTATTCTGAAAAGTGCATTGAACTCTGCTTAATTATTGAATTCCATACACCAAATGATGCAAATTTTTTTACGATAGTTTTCAAAATATAGAATTTATTCATCATTGGTTTTTATTAACATTGAACATTTGTACATATATTTAGCTACTAATCCATTTTTAATCCTTTTAGGTGCATTCTGATCAAAAATCAAAGATTATAAATACCTGAGTAAATTGGTTCATGAAATGCATGAATAAAATAAAATAATAATGCTTAATTAAGCATGAAGAAAGTAAGAAATTATCACCTGATGGCAATAAATTGGTGAAGCTCAGCTCAGTTTTACTGTTGTTACAGTAAGCACCACAGATGTTAACAAGTATTTTACATGGAAGTTTGGAATTCTTTGCCCCACAGAAGACATTTCTCCACTATCCAGCAGGAATGGTCTAGAATCTGCAATCATTAGCATTATTATTGAGGAAAATTTTGGAAGTTCCTATGAAATCCAGACTGAGGAGAAAATTAATACAGACAATAATTCTGCCCTCTAAAAATTAATCTTTTGCTATTTTTATCCAATAAAAGATATTGGTATTGAGGATCCCCTTCCAATTCTATTCCAAATGCTTGTTACATTCATTAATTTATCCTGAATTTTAGAGATTTGTCTGTTTGTCCTGTGTATGATTATGTGATGTTTCAAAGATCTCTTTAAATAAGTAGAACAGATAATTGTTGTTCACATGCAGGGAGGGGGGGGGAACACAAATCATAAACTTTATGGTATGTATTAATAAAAATAAAATAACTTGTAAGAATATTGTATTACATTGTTCATGAAACTGCAGCCACAGTGAATTCGTGCAGTGGCTTACACTTCTTTTTAAATATTTAGGTTTACTTCTTTTTGCCAAACAGCCCTAGAAAATGTTAAAAGAAATAAATGATTTATTTTTCAACACATATAATATTGCTTATTTCTGTCACATACTGCTTATTGTTATAAATAATAAAAGAATTTTTTAAGTTGTATAATTTATTAAAGATATAACTTAAATGTTTGGGCATTGGAGGCTGCATTTTACGTTTAAGAAGAATGTACAAATAAAGGACTAATTAATTGAATATATTTTAGCTAAAATTGCACTTTAATGTATGCTCTGGCATGAGATTAAATTTTTCTACCCATTGAAAATTACTTTTCAAGACTTATATTCTCTCCTTATTCTGTTTTGCAACTCATTTTACATGTTGGGTAAGTGTTTACATGTTGGGCAACTCATTTAAGTGCACAGAATATGGAGGAATTTTGCCAACATGTGTGCAGTTCTTCTATATATGCAATTCTATAAATGAGCACATAGAACTTTTATTTGGATATTTAACCTGGAAGAATTTTTTTATTTAAGTTAATGTGCAGTTATTTTTAGGTCTTAGGTCATTGGGAAACTTTTGTATTTTCATATTCTTATTCATATTTGTATGTTCATATATGTTGTATATTCATTTAGGAAACTTTTGTATTTTGTACATCCATAGTGTTTGTTAGGAAAATTTAAAGTTTTTTTTTATTTGGAGGCAGTAAAAGATACCCAAAATATTATGCCTCCACCATTCGGTAGCAAAAGTATCTTTGTTGAATCTGAATGTGTTAAATATTGAGGAATTTGTAGACATTGCATACCATTTAGATACCATTTTGAATTTGTTTTGCTGCAGCATCATACAGGTTCTGGTACATTAGAAAGTTCAAGACCTGGATTTGTCATAACCTCAGGCATTCTAGATTTGAGATTTTTCTCGATATTTCATCATCAGTTTAAATCTGATAAGATGACATGTAGGAATTATAAAACTGAAAATATGAAATAGTGATTTATGAAATAATCTAAAAATTTGTGACCTTAAGATGAATAATATTGTTATGAAATGTACAAGCGCGGTAAGATGGCTTCTCCGCAAAGCAGTTTCAGGGTTGCCACATTTGGTAAGAAATCGCCCAATTTGGCGATATACCATGGACGGATGGAGAACTTTCTGGAACGAATTCTTACCAGTTTAGCCCAAAATGTTCCTGAACACAAGCCGAAAACTATATAAAGCCTGCTGGTCCGTAATCAGTTAGTGTGTACTTTATCGAGAGGGCGAGTGTGTGTGCCTCGTCTAGAGTGCGAATTAGTATCGAGTTGGTGTCTCGTCTAGCGAGTCAATCCCTGTGGAGTTGATCGAGTTGACAGCCGAGCAGCGAGTGCCAAGTGGGTCGTCAAGTGCACCGTAGGAGTCTGTTAGTGTATCAGGGTTAGTGCATCATTGAGAGAGCGTGTTAGCTCCATGAACGACTGAACCGAAGAGTCGGGAGCTGTGCTCGTGTGTTCTCGAGTGCATCGTGAGTTGTAGTGTGGAGAGCCTTGAGAGTACGTGAAGCTGTGCGACACTGTGCCTGATAACCTAAAGGCTGTGTCGCTGATCGTGTTTATAGTAGTTCATCGACGACTGTAAAACGTGTTTTGGAGCTGTCCTGGCGTTATTGGCAAATAAAGTGTGTTTCGATACTTCATCAAGTGTGTCCATTATTCACTCCAGATCCTCACGAACCCCGTACGAACATGAAGGAAGAAAATAATGCAACAACTGGTGTCGGGGAAGAATAAAAAAAAGTAACAATAGGACCTAAAGAGCACAAAAAGACGCATTATTAAATTAAAATTTTTATGTGTGTTTTGCATAAAAATACAAAACATGCATAACAAAATAAAATTAAAAAAACATAATGAAAGGAAATATATTAAAAATGCCCCAGAAGGCATTTTTTACATTATGCCCCAAAAGGCATTTTTTAAATGTTTTGTGTGTTACCTTTATTTAATTGCCACGTACGGCAATGGATTTTATTCCAAATAAAGCTAATATTTTGTATAGAAGAATGCGATGTAGTTAGTAGGGGAAAAAAAGAAATGAATAGTGGTTCTTCTGGGAAGTTTCATAATAGCAAAATGAATGGGCATCATGTTAGAATGTTCATGATTAAATATACCTGGTTTGGAAAGAGTGCAGTTGGTAATGCCATACATGGGTACAAAAGCCATCGATGGTTTAATTTGTTTTGATGTAGATTACTTTGAAAATTTTGTCACAGACTGGATGACATTTTCCAAAGAGTTATGTGTAGGAATGTGTGTGTGATGATGAAAAACAGCATGATTGGAGGTTGTAGTGGGATTTTTAAGACTGACGAAAAGCAAGTTTAAAAAGCTAAAATTTAACCATAACAAGATGTAAACCGTAAATAACTTACAATTTAAAAAAAATATTTTTTGATGTTCTGGAAAGAATTGAAGAAAACTGTAGGGCAATCCCAAAAAAAAGGTCTCCTATTTTTTGGGGACGTAGAGAAAGTTTTAATATGGTTGTTGGCAACACTGTTGTGAGTGGTGCCTTCTCCGCTACCACATAAGCACGCAGGCGCTTCGCTCGGATGCTCAGTCTTGGCTTGGCAGCCATTCGAAATGGAGCTCCCGATAAACGTTACCGCGAAGTGCGCACAGTTATTCAATTTTTGATCGCGAAAGGTGTTAAACCGGTTGAAATTCACCGCCTATTGACAGAAGTGTATGGACAGTCGTGCATGGATGTCAAAAACGTTCACAAGTGCTGTAGAGAGTTTACAGCCGGTCATACTGAAATTCATGACGAAGAAAGGAGTGGGAGGCCGTCAATTGCCAACAATTTGTTGAGTTTGTATTCGTTGAGTTTCGCGATTGTTGAGTTCGTAAAATGCGTAAAGATCGGAGGATCATCTGGATGCTCCTGAAGCTCCTCAACGCTTCCTGAAGGGCATGGCGGCAAGCTGGTATGACATGGGCATTGTAAAACTGCCACAGCGTCTACAAAAATGCATCGACCGAAATGGTGATTATGTTGAAAAATAAAGCATTCGGCAATCTTTAAAGTGATGTAGCATTTATGGAAAATAAACAGTTCTTTGTATATCTAAAAATCTAGGAGACCTTTTTTTTTTTGGGATTGCCCTAGTATAAGGCAAGGTCCTGTAAATGTCTCAGATTCTTACAAGGAAAGAAGACATTCTTCATTGTCTGTGTCACATGTAAGGTGTGATAATGTGATATGTAAGGTTCTGTTCTTAGGGTTCACACAAAATTCACGGAAGGCTTGTGGATCTTCATTAAAGTTTTTTTTGCATAGAACTGGGCAGGCATGATTTAATTTCATATTGAAGCTTTGGCGATATGTGACACAGATGCAAGAGATTTAGGAGAGAAGTGAAAATAGAAATATATGTGAGTGAAAATAATGTGATTGAAGGTGCTGTTTTGATTGTTGAAATTCATGAAAGGAAGTTTGTTGAAAACGGTGGAAATTTCATAGTGATAAGAGTGAATGAATGTTTGTTGGCACTTAAAAGGGAGGGTGATTTTTTCCTGTCTTCTTTAAAGTTATGAACAGGAACATAAGGCAGGTTCCTGTAATTGTCTTTCAGTCAGTCAGATCGTGCATGGAACTTACCTCGTGTGATTTTATTTGTTTTGAGGCAAAATCATCGCAAAATATATCACACAGTGGAGAAGTTTGAGCAGGGAAGTACGAGTCATACTGTGTGTAAATAAAAGTATGATTTTAGGTGCAGGTGTGATAGTTGAAATTCATGAAAGCAAGTATGAAAAGTGGAAATTTCAGTGTGATAAATGAATGAATGCAGCCTGGGTGTTTGTTGGCACTAAAAGGGAGTGTGATGTTCCGCCCCCCTTCTTTGAATTTATGAACAGGAACATAAAGCAGGTTGCTATAATTGTCTGATATTGCTGAAAAGCATATAATTGTCTTTCAGTCAGTCATAGTGTGGCATTTAAAGACCCTATTTCTGGGGCTCGCATAAAGTTGGTTGAGAATTTGTGGAGTTCCATTGAAAGAGCTCAGCAAAGATCTGGACATTTGTGATTTAATTTCTTTTGAGATGTCTTGGTGATGTGTGTCATGGATTGGAAGAGCTTTTGTGGAAAAGTATGTGTATGAGAATATGATTGGAGCTTCTGGTGCGATTGCTGAAACTGATAAAAGCAAAATTGGAACGTGGGAATTTGATCATGATAAAAGAATGAATAACGTTTGGAGGCATTGTGAGAAATTCTGGCTGTGTTTTTCTTTTTTGAGTTTTCTTAAATGCAAATGGCATCTTTTAGTGTCCAAAAACTTACGTTGCTTCGTTTCCATTATATTTTGAATAAATTGCTCAACTTTAAAATATTTTTCTTATTAATAACAATAAGCAGAATGTGAAAGAAATAAGGTGTGTTATACAGTTGACTCCCGATTATACACACTTGCTGTACACAGTTTTTTTTTTTTTTTTTTTTTAACAAGCTTAAAGCAAAGAAAATGAAAATGTTCAGAAAACTGAGTGAAAAGTTAAATTTGCTAACATCGTGCTTATTTATGGCAAAAATATCTCAGACCTTCTTTGAACCTTCCCCTGATGAGTCAATGATTTCTTACTCACCCTTTCAGTGCCTGCTCGACCGCCCTCTCTCGTCTTAATCTTACTGACACGTCTACTTCCTCCCACTCGCCATTGTTAGTTTAAGCCTGATAGTGTTTGAGAACCGGTCGGAGTTAATTTCTTATCTTTTATTGTGTTCAGTGCTTGTGCTTTTTGGTTTTGCATTTTTCGCTACCGATTTAAAATGTCAGGAAAAGGGAAGAAGGTTGTGTTGACAATTTCGCAAAAACTATAATTAATTACCAAAGTCGCAAACGGCGCTACAAGGTAAGAGATGGAATTGGATTACGGAATCGTAGAAACAGCAGTACGTGACATTCTAAAGCAAAAAGACAATGTGGTGAACTTTGCATCAATTTTGGACAGTGCTTCCGCAATGAAAACGTGAAAAACTCTGAAGAGTTGTGCCTTTGATGAGCTAGACACAGCATTGACATAGTGGTTAGCTCATGTTCGAAAAGAGTGTACTCCTGTAAATGGTCCTATCATTGCAGTAAAGGCAAAAACTTTTTTGAGTTGTTAGGCCTGAAAGGAAATTTTGATTCGTCTTCTGGCTGGTTGACTCGTTTAAGGCAGTGACGTGGAATTCGAGAAATTGGACTTCATGGGATGTAAACATGCCCATGGCAACTCTTGCAGATATGATGAAAACAGTTCCAAGTGGTGAGAACTTCGATGCTGAAAACATTAATGAGTGGTTGGAGTGTGAAGTCAACGAACCTGGCTTCGAATGCTTGGCAGATGACGAAATTGTGAAGAAAGCAAGGAGAGAGACCGATAACGAAGGACAGCGAAGTGAAGGCGAAGAAGAGCCCACTGTGCAAATGCGGAAGAATCACGAAGCGGCTTTGCAACAAGTCGATGGACTGCTGAGCTATTTGGAAGAACAAGACGATGCAAAGTTGGCCGAGAAACTTATGCTACAAAAAATGCAATCTCGGATCAAGAGAAAATTCTTCCAAAGCAAGAAGCAAACACAAATGACTGATTTCTTCAAAAAGATGTAATTTTACAGTTATGCTTTTGTAATTGCATAATACATTACAGTATTAAAACCAGTACATATGTATTAAATTTTCTATGTATCTTTGACGCCTCTTGTAAGTATACAAAGCACTTTTCTATTTTCATTAACAAAATGCATTTTAGGTTGGTTTTGAGTGATATACTAAAATATTAAGCATTAGTTAAACATTTCCTGCTGTTTATTTTACGTTTTATTGTACATAAAATGATTTTTCAAAGTTGGAATGACCGTTTGCTCTTTTGCTATACCTGTTTATCTTTTTCGGATTATCCGCCATTTTTGTTATCCGTGGCGTCCACGCCACCCAATTCCGCAGATAATCGGGAGTGTACTGTATGTGTAAAAAATGAGTCATTTATATCTTTAACATTTTGCAGGGCTTTAGCCAAAAAAAAAAAAGTAAATATAAATATGCAACTGCATGAATTCACTGTGACTGCAGTTTCATGACTCATGAAATACAATATTCTTATTAGAAGGCATTTATTATAATAAATACATGTCATAAAGTTCATGATTTGTGTTTTCCCCCCTTCCCTGCATGTGATTGAGAATTATCTGGTATAGTTATTTAAAGAGTTCTTTGAAACTTTGTACATAATCATACACAGGACAAACAGGCTGATCTCTAAAATTCAGGATAAATCAATGAATGTATAACCAGCATTTGGAGTAGAATTAAGGGGAGAAAATCCTCAGTACTACATCCTTTATTGGGTAAAAATGGAAAGCTAAATTTTTAGAGGGCAGAATTATTGTCTGTATTAATTTTCTCCTCAGTCTGGATTTCACATTAACTTCCAAAATTTTTCTCAGAACTAATGACGCAGCTCCCAGTCCATTCCTGTTGAATAGTGGAGAAACTTCTGTGAGCTCCTTTTCATCCAAGGATTCCCAATTTTCATGTAAAACACCTGTTAGCATGTGTGGTGCTTACTGTAACAACAGTAAAATTGAGCTGATCTTCACCAATATACTGCCATCTGTGATAATTTCTTACTTTTGTTCGTGCTTAATTAAGCATTATTATTTTATTCATGAATTTTGTGAACCAGTTTACTCAGGTATTTATAATATTTGATTTTTGATAAAAATGCACCTAAAAGGATTAATACAAGATTAAAAATGGATAAGTGGCTAAATATATGTACAAGTATTCAAATTTCATAAAAATACGAATGATGATTAAATTCTATATTTTAAAAAATATTGTTGAGTTATCACTAAGGATACAATTTCTTGCACTTTTATACAGAGGAAGTTGTGAGTAGGGTAGGAAAGCATTAATTTATGAAGGAATTAGAAAATGAGGAATATAAAATGAATAATGAATGTACACAGTGCAAATGTGGGTAAACTTCTTTGAAGTACATTATATTGGAGCAAAACAAATTAAAGTGTGAATATTAACACATTAAACAGTGCTTGAATCTTCATATAAAAGTCTGTAAATAGCTACTGTAGAATGAGACTATTCAGATCAAATGAAATTTAAATACGAAAAATTTAATATATATAATAAGAAAAAAAATCAGTTAAGTTGAAATAAAAGGGAAAATGATTCTGAAACCCTCTAAAAGTGGGGAATGAAATTTGTAAAACTCAAATTGGAAAGTAATTAATGGAAAGTAATGCAAGTTAATGGAAAGTAATGCCAATGAAAAGCAGTTTCCATTAACATCAGCAGTACAACTGGAACTTGGAACTAGTTGTTATGCTGCCATGCAACTATTATAAAATACCTCTTACAAGCTCTTTCGAGGGTCACCGAAGGCCATGACAAAAGTGATAGTTTGCTAACAGAATTTCCCAGGAAAGATCACAGAAATAAGTTAGGAAGCGAGGACACTGTATCCATCAACGTCCACAACACAAAAGCCATCCACTACATAGAAAACAACGGTGAGAACTGGAAGCAGGTGGCACATGTGGCTTCATCTGCTGATCGGAAAGGAGAAGATAATCATGGGGCAGAAGGGGCGAGAACAATGCTGATATGTTCAGCTGATGAATCAGAAGCATTATAGTAGCGAATCAGGAAGGTTGAAGTCACACGAATTCTGTCAGCAGGTCCATGCTATGAGAAAATTATTTTCGCATTGCAAGGTCATCATTAGATGTGGGAATTAAAGCAAATATGTGGAAATATATTAGTAATTAATTTATCTAACTTAATGAGTTGCATAAGGTCTTCAGGATATTCTTTGGGGAGGAAATCCCATCAGTCATGAAGTTCGTAATTTCGTGATACATAGGGTTTTTAGCTGGAAAAACCAACTTTAGATTTTCGGTTTTCGCATAAGGATCCCAGGTGCGATTGAAGTTTTTATGCAGGTGATTCCGTTGATCAAATTTTATGGTGGTGGTAGTTATACACAAAAAGTATGAGGATTTTTAGTGAGATGATAAATTAAAAAAATTATGAGAATTTTTAGCAAATTTCGAAGTCGGTATCATACTTTGAACTGAGTTTAGTGATATTAGGAGGTGATGTGCAGGCAAGGAGGCTTAGAATCCCAGATCTTAGAACAGTGTCTGAAAATGTATGTATGGAATGTACCAATTTCGTTTTTCATAGAGTGATGAGAAAGAGGAGCAGTGTAATGATCGCAGTAAAACTGTGCTTAGCTACATTATTATTTTGCAAAAATGTCTGCTACCATTATGGACTTTGTTTTTATATTTTATTTATTTCTTTTATGCTTTTTGTGAAATTTTTGTGAAATGAGATTTCTCAGATTTAATATTACAATAATTAGAACCTGATATGAGTAACTTTAATGTCCTTTAAATTATTTTCATCTAAGCTGGGAACTAGAAACATACACTAAAGTAAAATAGCTTATTGACTAAAGCAAACATAACAGTTAATTTTATTTCTTTATTCGTGATGTTATACATAGAAGGTCAGCTGTTGATTTAAAGAAGCGAATTATGAGTTTCCCTTAAAAGAAATTTCACTGCTGAAACTGCAGCTGTGAAATAAATTGTTTAATTTCTAACTTAATCTGGACCTCGCCATTGTTACTGAGATTTTCCAGGTACTTTTTTTTTCCTCCATTTTGTACTAAAATTGGAGGAAATTATATATGTCTCAAAGAAGAATTTCAAAGTAAAGAAAAATGAAGTTAAAGAATGAGAGGGGCATTCTAAAATACTATTTGGAAAAATAAAAATGATAATATAAAATTAAATTCAGTAGGTAGGCAAGCAAAGAATAAAAAAAGACGTAAATTTTATTATTATCCTCAGTATTGTAACATGAATGGCATTTCACATCAAGAACAAAATATTTTAACACTAGTATATGTGTCTGTCACAGCTCTGTTATTATATGATATATGCAAACAGTTAGAACTGGATAAACCATTTAGCAAAATAAGCATGTTTTAGGGCAACAAGGAAATGGTCATTAGGAACAAAACGTCGTTAGAAACTCGAGGAAAGGATGTACCACAAAAAAATTTTATGCCAGTTTTACTGTGGAATGAACCAAAACCAAGAAAGAAGAAATGGGGGGGAAGGGACAGAAGTAAATGTATATGAGGCTTAGTCTTAATCTGGCTCTACATATTTTATATGTACAGTATGTATATATAAAATAGTAATAATCTTCATAATATGCACATGGAAATGTAAATTTTAAAATTTAGTTTAATTAAATATTTATTTTATAAGGCAAATGTATAAATTTAAGAAAAAAAAATTGAAAATTATTTTGAGTTTTCTTTCTCTGTGTAACAAGTGAAATATCTAAAAGAAGTTACTTCATCCCCGTACCAAGCATTTTAGGGCACTTTCTGTGGCACATGTTTGCATGATTTCTGAATTTTTCAGAATTACATAGTTGTTGTAAAGAAAATAAACAAATCATTAAAAAAAACAATGCAATGAATGCAGTAATGTATGAATGGCAACATGTCTTATGACCATGGCTGGCACTAGTATTAATTTATACATTCAGTGCCTAAATATATTATGCAAATCAGATCATATTCACACTACATACTTATGAGGGGAAAAAATTAATTCCCTTCCAGTCCTACTATTATTTTTTGTAATAAAATATTATGATTGTGTAACCAGTTTTTCATAAAAAAATATTTTATATCAGATTCACATGCTTCGCTAAACCATCTAAAAGACAGAGACAAAATTATTGTCATTCAAAAAACAGATAAAATTATGTTTAAACTTTTTTTTTTGCCCCCCCCCCCCCGATTCACCAGAACTAATACCAAGTTCTGGTTTCTTTGCAACAGAACGCTTTTAATTTTGTGTAGGAAATCTTTGCCTTCTCTAAAATCTTTCTTTAACTTAAATCAGTGACAAAATTTATAAAAAATACCTTTCTGTCAAATTTTTCAAGTCTGGTTTAAATAATTTATTATGCATGTAAAATTGCATTCTTATATATTTTTTAATATCATAAGAACTAATATAATATAGTAATAATATGCAAGACTGTCTGAGTTCTACTCCAATAAAGCATTCATCTGAGAATTTATTACAAATTTTATGAAGGCTGATGATATATTTTTATTTCAAACTGTTTATTTCACTTTTTTAAACATGAAGTGGAACAAAAATTTCATATTATTCATGACATTATTAAACTACCTTCTCAGTCTTGCTGACCTCAGAGTATTGAGCTAATACTTTAATTTGAAAGCCTCTTATACTATTCAGTCACTTATAAATGTAATCCTTTTATCCTTAATTAATTTAAATTTTAAATGTTAGCATGTCTTTTGTGTAAAGCTTAAACTGTAATTATGTAATTTATACATTTTAGGCATTTTAAATTTGTGTGTGCATTAAAACAGTTGTCAAAGCACACTATTATAATTTTTGATACTATGTTTAAATACAATTCATCATAGAAAACTTTTTTAAAGAAAAGTTTATTGTATTAAGGCTATTGAAAATTTATACAATAATGTTTTAGTAAAAATCTTTTCCGTTATGCATATAATTTCTAAATAAATATTTTTGTTTTAAAAAATCTTCATGTTTAAAAAATTATTAAATAGATGCAAAGTGGTTCATGAAAAGTCAGTTATTAGGTTATTAGAGGAAGAAAAATTGCAGAATAAAGATTCTGTAGCACAATATATAAAATTGTGTAAATCTTTTCTGGGGAAATTTTAATCAATTTAATAATATCAATGTTTGTTGAAAAAAAAAATGTCATTTTATTATGAGGAGGGAAAATGATAAAATTATATGCTTTAATTTGTGCATTTTCTTATTTTTGTGTGCAGCATGTACTAATTCTGTAAAATACAAAAACATGACTGCACTTAGTTGAAGCATGACTGTTTAAGGAAATATGTTGTTTTATAAAAAAATTGTGAATATGATAGATTTTGTTGTTTAAAATAATTAGTGAAATTATTGTATTATGAAGATGCATAAATACAATTTTTGAATGAAATTTTAACATGCATTTGTATTATATTTATATAAAAACAAATTTACTTTTTATTTGGATAATTATGTCCATCTCTATTTTTTGTGTGTGTCTTACAACTAAAAATATTTTATCAGAAATGCTAACTTTCCATAAAAGTTCTAACTGAGTATTTTTTTAAATTGTTTTTTTTCTTTATGTATTGGTGAGCCAAACTACATTTGCATGCAAAAATATTTTGTTTTATGTATTTTAATACATCTTCCTCATTTTATTTAACATTTGTAATTTAGAATAAATTATACACAGTTCTTGGCTATGTTGAACCATTCTGGCATAAACTGTTATAACTTTCATCTATGTTAAGTTATATTTCTGTGTATTTGTTTGACACGTTAACTCTGTATATTCTGCTTAATTCTGTAGTTTCATCTTCTGTTATATTTTGAGGATAAAATCTTAAGCATTTTGCTTTTAAATGATCCTCTCTGTGCATTTAAACTGTTATTCATATTTTCACAATAGCGACCTATCACAATAATGAATAAACTTGCTGCCATTTGTGACTACAGTTTATGAAACAGTGCATAAAAACTTTTCTTAGCTACTGCTTCTCCAGTAGGTGGGGGGGGGCACTGAATAGGGTACACTCACTGTTCATGCCCTCACATATATGCATTACACACTCATCAGCTGAGCTGTAGTACACAAGTTTGGACCGGAAAGAGAAAAAAAAAACTTTTAAGCTCTGCCAGAAATGAGAGATATTACTGGTGCATTAAAATTAAGTCACCAATTCTTGTCTCTCTTTGACTTTTTTTCTGATGTTAGAAATCATCAACCTCACAGGACTGCCAGCTCCAGCAGTTTACTAATTATGACTGAATTTGCTACTTCAACATCGTCTGGAAAACTGGGTGAGAGTTATTGAGCGCCAACACTGTGTGATATAATTTTGGACCTCAAAAATGAACTTCTTAACCACAGTAAAATCCATTGCCTTCATTGTGCATTCTGTCTAGAATCTTCCTGAATGATTCCTGAATCTTCCCTAACGGTGAAAACTGACTGCATACATGAGACATGAAAGCATACATCTGACTTGAGAGCTTTCAACATTTCTATGAACTCCTTTTATTGCCTAGAGGAGATGGATTGATTGGATACAGCATCCCACCTCCTGTGGAAAAGAAATGTTGTCTGCTTCCCGTAATGTGCCTGTGACCTCAAGTCGTGTAGAAAGAAATCTGTTTTTGGCAAAAATAATATCGATGCCGCCATCTCTCTGCAGTGTCACCTTTATATATTCCCAAAGAAGGTGAGACTCTACAAAATCGTAAATATTTAGGAGAGTGTTCCTGAATGTTCCATGACTGGCACAGCAGAGAAAGGGCTGCCAGTGCCTTTCAGTACGAAAGAAGAACTTCCACTTAAGGTTGTCATATATGGCTAATCAGTGGATGAAAACCCTGACTCCACCAGAAGCAAAATACAGATCAGGGAAGCAACCAACCAGCAGCTGTTTCAGGTGTCAGCGCTTTGGGCATATGCAAACTGGATGCACTCTAGGCTTCTGGATGTCTCTACTGCTTATCATATACCTGCAAGTTCCCAGAAGATGCAGGGTTGCATAAAATGGAACTCAGACAAATATGGTCACTTTTACAAAATGTCCTTTCCATCTCAGCCATAGCCAGGAAAATTCCAGCTTCAACTGAAAGCCTAGAGTTTTGACTTTATCGAAACGCCACCCGAAAATCGAGCCAAACCTGTGAAACAATTTGAAAACAAGGAATTTGACCAAAATTTCGGTTTTAAGGTCTCCACGATTTAGGACTTTCTGTGCAAAATTTTAGAGACTGTAAAATTGTGTTCACTTGGACTTGGCATATTGTTTCGAGAAAAAACTGTAAAGGTGTCGACAGTTTCCATAATAATGATTCGCCTGGACAGTTCCGGAGCAAACAGGCAAGAAGTTCCTATCTGTATTAATTTTTCATACCCCCCCCCCCAACGGAGGAAGCAAATCAGGTACTTTTTACTTCCAGACTCCATAAGGAACACTCTGAATATCTGCGAAGTATCACTGAAGCTGTAATTTGCCTAAGTTTGTAAGTTTACTGTGTGTGTTTTCGTAGCAGTTCCTTTCTATGTTAACTACCTGAAAGGCAAGGACACTTATTATGAAAGAGAACACTTATTTGTTATTTAACTCAGGACTTGCAGTCTGCATTGTTCAAATGTTTGTTTCCTTGCTCCTGCTCACAGAAATACTTACAATGTATTTCTAACATTACTTAAGCAGGAGAAACTGTATTTCGAGATCCCGTAGTATTTAAGTGGGAGAAACTGTATGTATTTCGAGCTCCCATAGTATTAATACTTATTGATACATATGCATGATGGCAATGAGTCTTTGCATTTATTATCTTTTCGTATTGTGTTAAATAACTGATGCTTGTGACAAAATCATCACTCCCCAGTGATCTGTAGTATTTAAACATGTACTGAAAATTTATGTAAATGAATTAAAAAAAGAAATGTGAATTATATGAACATGTTTTAGAAGGCAAATAATTTTGTGTATTTAATAAATAAATAATTAATTTTGTATCTTGATTAATTTTCAATTTAAATATTGAAATTAATTTTTATTAACTTTTTCTGCTGTTGATAAACATTTAATGCTTGAACATTCATATTTAAAATAACTATTTCTATTTTTTAACATTTTAAAAATTTATATTATATCAAATTATATATAATTTATTTATTTTTATAATTATTTTGATTTAGAAAACTAAGAAATCGGGAGATAAAAATGAAATTTGTCACAAAGAAAAAAAAAATTAAAATAAAAAAAAATCTCCAAGATATATGTTGTCTTTGTTATTGATATTTGTTGTTATATCTGATCATGTTTTTCTGCTTGCAAAATTGCAACTTCATTTGGCATTTCTGTGTAAATTAGAACTAAATAACAACATAATGCTTTGTAATTTCAATATTGAGAATTCAATTATTATTCAGAAATAGTGAATAATTCGTAAAATTCAATATTTCAGAATTGTGCCATGAAATGTATAATTTTTTAAATTTGGAAGCATTATTTAACAAATATTTTGAAAAAGGAGAAAAATCTTTTCAATACTTTATATTTCTTACATTTATTTTTTGCCTCCTCCTTGAAACTTTCCAATTAATATCTAATGTTAATTAGTTGTTAAAAGAAGATATTTTTGAATTTGATATCTGAATTTTTTTTCTGTGTCAAAACAAAAAAAATTGTTGCAAAAAGTATGCCACAAGACGTATTTTTAAGATTTTAAAATTGATTCTTTTTGACAATTACAGTCAGTTTTCGAAGAGCTATTATTAGATTTATTCTGAATTTTATTAATTGCTTTATGTTGTTCAATGTATTTAATGCAAGATATCTTGCACTAAACAGTAGGTATGGCAATGACTGCTATTTAAAAAAAAAGAGAAAGAAGAAGCATTTCTTGTGGAAAAAAATGATTTGTAATTATAATTTTCTCTGTTGAGAAATGTTAATTCCTAATATTAATTCATAAGTTATTAATATATTTTTATTTTCTAAATCTGTAAACATTATTTAAGAAAATAAAGTGTTTTTCATATTTCCAAGAATTTTAATAAAAAAAAAGGGTGAAGGGTGGGAACATCCTTCTCAATAGATTTTTTTTATTATTCATAGAATTGCTTCTGTCTTGAAAATTTCTCATTAATAACTAATATTCAGTAACTGTTAATATGAATTCAATTTATTACCTCAACATTTTATTTTATATATCTGAAAATCATTACAATTAAATATTGCTTCAGAAATAAATTTTATATGTTGTGAAAAAAAAATTAAGGAGGCTGGCAAAATTGTTATTATGCAAACCAAACCGTGGTACCATGTGTTACTATGGAAATGCATGTATTACTAAGAATTACATAGCATCTTTTTACGTAGAAAAACTTTGCATCTATTTCATATTTTATAAGAAATATCTTTGATATTTTTGTTTTAATTATACATTTGTGAAACTTAAATTTACGTAGCATTAAATGCTACATTTCTCTGAAAATTTCAAATGGGAAATGACAGTTTTGCATTTTATAGCTGGGCTAATTTTTAGCATTCAAGAAGAATTTAAGGTCTTGTATTAAAATAAAATAAATAAAATAAAAATAAAAACATCTTAGGCTAAAAAAAATGAAGTCTAAGAGGATTTTAATATTAGTGTTTCAACCTGTAATTAATTGTTTTCTGTTAAAACCCATGAATTTTTATGCAGGATAAATCAAAGCACAGGTACAACTCTAAAGAAATCTACATTTTTTGTTAATTTTTTCCTTTAAATATAAGACCATGTTGAATTTTTTAAAACTTTTCTGTTGTCTTTCATTCTGAAATACTTCATTTAGCTGTGAAATCTGTAGAGTTCAAAGCTAAGTTTTAAGGAAAAATATAATTTTTTATTCTGATGTGCCTTAACGTTTAGCTGTAAACAAATTATGCTTTGAAACATTCTGCATAAATTTTTTAATTGTAAAAAAATATATTATTTTAATAATATATTAAATAATAAATATATACTTTATATATTAAATAATAAAAATATATTATTTTAATTATAAATGAGTATTTTGTAAGGAGGCAAAGATAATCTTTGAGGAGTAGTATGCAAGTGCATCAACCTCTCTTCAGAGGATGATGCACGTGGTGAAAGGGAGACATGAAGTAATTTTCCTCCTTCGTTCCTAAACATCTTTCATGTGTTTTTTTAAAAATCAGCACGATTCATATAATAAAATTGTTGAAATGCAATTTTCACTAGGGAGGAAAATAATGCTTAAAAATAATTTTATCCAAGTTTTTTAAAATGGTTTAGTTTGGGTAAAGGTATGCATGTCTGTGAAAAACTGGTCATAAAATGATAGTTTATTAAAAAAATAATTGTGAGAAAGGAGGAAAATCACTTTTTTCCCTTCATATATATGTAATGTGAATTTGATCCATTTTGCATTGGAAATTTCTCCATGAAGGCAGTCCTTTTAATAACATTTCATCAGTCAATATCATGTATCATGTATCAAGGAAAGGACAAGTCAAACAAATTGAGATGAAAAAACAAATTAATTGTAGAAGGACTGTATCCTGTCGTTTTTAAATAATTTATTTGCATGTTCTTATCGGATATTTTGTTTAATATTTAATAGGAGCGAGAATGAAAGTTTTAAAACTTGAATGTCTGAAACATAAAAATACCCTTTAGCTTAGAGAATTAATTTTATTAATCAAGAGAATTAATTTTTAGTTCATGTATATTTTAATTGTGTAAGTATATTACTGAGATACCAGATAAATCATTTTATGGGAATAATTTATTAGTTTAGTCTTAAACAAATCATTTCTACCTTTCCATGTGCATGTTGTTTTTATTTAACATTTTGGGGGACAAATGATAAGCCTTAATAAAGATTTTTGCTTAACTAATGAAAAGGCATTCTTTGAATTGAATTTGCGAGGAGAAGGAATAATTTAATTGAACATTGTGCACGTGTTTGAAATAAAACAATAATTTATAAAATTTCTAAAACATTCATTTTGGTAAGTTGTAAAATGTCTTTACAAATAATTTTATGGAAGGATTGCATCCATTCACTTGCTAGTGAAAATGTTGATTTTTGTTTTAGAATAAATTTAATTTAAAGCAGTTTTCTTATTTTTGCACCAAATACTCAAAACTAGGCTTGATGTTTCATGCGTGTTATCATTTACCCAGGCTTACACATAGCTTGTGAGGCATGAATAATCATGAGATATTTAAGAATTAAATCTTAAATTAATGTAATTATAAAATAATAGTTGCATTCATTCCAAACCCTTCTTATTTAATTTTTTTTTTTAAATGTATAGCTTAATATCTCTGTTGCGATGAAGTGAATGAAAAGTGCGACTTTTTCGCTTTAAATCTATATTTGAACTATTTGAAAGAAAAGTACTGTGAGAATTTCTGCTTTTAAATTGCGTTTTATATTTATGCTTATGAGACTTACCCCACTTTTTACACTTTTTTCTGCATTCATCATTTTCATTGTGCTGAACTACTGTCTGTGTACTATAGCAAGTTACTTTATTATGATTAGCTTTGTCCTTACTGTTCAGTAACCATCAAAACTATTTACAGTACATGTGAATATGAAGTCCATAATAGTTCAAGATAACAGAGCATGCCGTTATATCAGTATTTCTATGATGGGAAGAGGTTCTAAAATCACAGATTCTTAAGTGAAAGCTTTTATATTCTATGTATAAAATCTCGGGAAATTGAATAGATAGCCTTAAACTGTTTCTATTTTTATTTTTAGTCTTTCTTCTTATTTTATTTTTTAATGTATCCCCCCCACCCCATACTTAATGTGAGTGATACTGTTTATTTTGCAAAAGTAAAATAAAGTCTATGGTTTTAGCAGACATTTTTGAACAACTTATTTTTCTATGCATAGACCTGATATGCAGTTCTGTTCTAATATATATGAATAAATGTTCTGATATGAATATTTCATCCTCAAGGCAATGCAACAGTTATATATTTAATAACTTTAGTTATTATGTGTTTTTGTTTCTGGCTTTCGCAGGAATAACACATTTTCTAATAAAAAGCTGTGTTTGAAATTTATATTGTTGAAAATATTTAAATGTCCACTGAAAAATTATATAGTTAAAATAAAAATGAGTAAACAAGATGAATAAACTTTTAAAATAACTTTTTCTAAATTATAAATAAGAAATATTTGCTCTATATGGTTGATAATTTAAGTCAAAGATTACTGCGTATTAATTACTGTATTTTTCGGCATGTGACGCCCACCATTGTATGATGTGCATCTATAATTTTATGCTACATTTTAAAATTTTTGGGTGTATCCTCATATAACGCGCCTTTCGAACAATAATATACTGTATTGACAAGGGATAAGAGGAACAATATGTGTGTAGGTTAAATGCTTGATGGAGTAAATATTCCTGTAAAGAGGATGGATTCAATGCAAATGTCCAAAAGATTGCTATGGTAGGGTTTCGAGAGAAGGTGGATATAATCTGGAATAAGAATGCACTTCCAACACGAGAGAAGTCGTGGAATTAGATTTAAGACTTTTTCTCTTTCTGTAGTCATTTGAAGCCATGATTTTCAAGTTAACATCGAAGGTTTTAGTTGAAATACAGTTCATCTTGTGTTAATTTTAGTAGTCAATATGGTTCCTGCAAAAAACACACTGCTGGTTTCAAATGCAAAGTCATTCAGTTTGTGAAAAAAAATGAAAATTGTGCTGCAGCAATTATGTTTGGTGTTGGTGAATGATGGACCCAGTGATGTTTGTTTATGTACCAGATTTGCAGTGACGGCGAAGATAAAACAGAAATCGATGATGTGTCTGAGGTATCCGATAATGAAAAGATTTTAAATTTAAAAGGTATGTCACTTCTTTTAAAACAGTATAAGTAAACACAAAAATGTAACTTATGTATGCCGATTTTTTTTCCATATTTTTAATTTATTATTTTTATATCCGGCGTGCACTCCTATAACATGCACTCGTAAATTTCGATCATATTTTTGGCAAAAGTGCATGTTATATGCTGAAATATACGTTGTGCACTGTGTAGAAATGAATTACTTGTTATTTAATGTCAGAATTAATAATATAGCTGCTAAAAATGGAACATATTTTGGGTTTCATATTTTAATTATACCAAAATGTATCATATTTGCATAAATTTATACATTTTGAGCAGAAGGCTGAAATATATGGGAGAGATAAATATTATTAATTCAGTAATAAGAATAGAAAATAGGCAGAGTATAACTGAACATTTAAAAATTGATACTTATTCAAATGAACTATGCTTCAACTCGTATGTTATTTTGTATATGAAATACTAATGACATTTTTAAATAATCAAAATGACAATAAAATTAATACGTCGGACAGAGGACTGCATATCTAGTAAAATAAATATTGTTAGTACTGTCTTGAGACAAGTTTTCGAATTTTATTGTTGAGAGACTTTAATAATGAATAGTCTTTTAACAAATTTTTACTTCTTTTTTCAATTAAAATAATATGAGATTAAGCATAAATATGAAATTCTGAGACGACGATCATTTTAAACTGCTTAATATGTATTAAAGGAAAAGATTTGTCTATTAAATAGTTGATATTTTGAAATATGTAATTAGTAATTTAAATTAAATAAAAATGTAAAAATTTATTTTGCTGCTGTCATAAAAGAAATATAGAAATTCATAATTTGTTTCACCTTTTCAACAACATTTTTTCACTGAATATATAAATATTCATGATAGCTAATGATGTCCAATTATCTACATATCTTGTTTACCAATCACCAGTTTACCAATTATCTTGAGAGTTTATTGCAAATGTTTTGGTATCTGAATGTAATAATTATGATGGATGTAGAATTTTTGAAATATAAACCAGGTTACGAAATGCTATAAAATAAAATAGAACATTTATTAACACAATGTAAAGAGGTAAAAAAAGACAGCTGCACTGCATGACCGAAAGTGTAAATCAGTCCGGAGAATACAGCAGCACTGCTATGATGACGTGGCTATTTGTAACAGTAATGAGCCATCTTCATCACTTGTAATATGCTGCAGATGTAGGTAAAAACACAGATCCCATGTGGCACACAGCTATCACACCTGTCCTGAAGAAGTGGATTCTTAATTAAGTTGCTTGAAATAAAACTTGAGCTTACAAGAACAAGTCCATGTTGTTGGATGGCCATGTGCTGGATATAACAACGGCCATGTGCTGGATATATCTACTATTCTTCTCAACGGCCATGTAGCTGGGAAAATGTCACCTTTTAGCAGATTAATATCACCAATTTCCAGGATTGGCCATTCTGATCTGGATTTCAGCATATGCAAGCATTCACTGTGCGATCTCTCTTCTTCATCTTCTTTATTTTCTGCAACAGAAACCTCATGGAATGAAAGTGAGGCCTGATACAATCACAGGCCTGATACAATCACATTCAAACTACACTTGTAGTAGTTTCTCGTAATTCTTTCAAAGTTCACTCAGTTTTCTCTTTGCTGCAATAAAGTTACTTCCTTATCACAGGAAATGTGTCATTTATGCCTTGGCTTGCAGCAAACCTCTTGAATGCAACAATCAATTGTTAAATCTGAGACAGCTTATATTATTAATTCAGTAATAAGAATATTATTAATAGCTGAATGAATAGCTAGCTGTTGTTGCCATGCAAACAAATAATGCAACATAGCTGTTAGCAGTCTATTTACCATGTCCTTAGTTAAATTTTAAGTTATTGGGACTGTTTAATTAATACTACAGTTAGCAAATGGCCCTTATAATTTACAAACTATGTATTTTGCTTTGAAACTTTTAATAATTTTCTTTGCTCCATTGATCCAACAGTTGTGTTTTAAAATGGAATTTACCACTATACAACTTGCATATGTAATTTCATTCAGCTCAATCAAGAGTTCATCCAGTCTATTAGGAGATTGAATAATAAATGAATGCTTAGCATTATAATTTATTCTAGTATGCTGAATAATTGAATAATAAATGAATGCTTAGCATTATAATTTATTCTAGTGTGCTGAATACAGCCTGCCACTTGTAGAAGGCCATCTTCAAAAAAATTATTTGATGCCGCCAACACTATAATTTTCAAAGGTTTCTTGTAACTTAATAATTGTATGCCATCTTAATGGCCATCTATACCCACAATACTAAATAATGCCTTGATGCTTTTCTACATTCCAAAGAGTTATAGGGAAATGTTCACTCTTGAAATTTGGCAAACAGTTTTGTATCTTTTCGATAAGGGAGCTGTGCTATTTAAGAAGTACTTAAAGTTTCAATTTTTAAACTATGTCATGAAAGTATGGTATCAGTCCTCTTTTCAATCAATGCATCTGATCCTCAGTGATGTTACAGAATTCAAAACTCAGTCAAATTCAAGGGGCCTCTTTTAAACACCACAGTCAGTTTATTTTGAGCTTTTCTAACAGACTCCCCAGGAAGCAAGGCCTGCTGGGTATAATTTTGATGGAATGTAATTCTGATCAAGACCTCAGTAAAACTCTGAGATTTCCATACTTCAGTTAACAATAAATGTTTTCCATCTGCGATTAGGTGATGATAACCTTATTAGTGCAACTTTAGAGTCATCCCATGCAAAGATTTGAAATTTATAGCAACTCAGAATATTTTGGATGGAACCAACAAACTTTGATAGCATTCAGTTCTAATATAGGAAAAGAAGAATAACTGTAGTCATCACAGCTATTGTAATATCAAGTTCTTGCTGTTATAATTAATCACTTATTGGTATGCAAAATCTGACGCCTCACAAAATGTATTTTAACTGCATTGTCTGTAAGTGAATGTATCTAGGAATTTTAATATACAGAAACTTTATCCATTTTTCATTAATACTATTAGGAACCAGATCATACCAATCACTATTGGAAATCCAAAGATGTCGAGATACATAATCTCCATCACTTTTACAGCTATTGGAAGGTTAAAAAATCTCCGATGATTGTAATAGTAACTTTCTTCAACAGCCAAGACTGTCTAAATCCTATTAAATAATAATGTTGAATCACATTATAATTTCAACAATTTAGACAATTTATTAGGCATAATTTGCATGTTGAGAGAACCAGTTTCCTGGTTCAACAAATATTGGCTTTAGGAAAAGCTAATTGGTTCCCCATTTCCTTAGTTTAAACCACTTCTTTAGTTCCTTAATTTCTTTAGTCACCTATTTCATAGCTTCTGATATATAAACTGCCTACAAGTATCAAAAGCTTTTTCAGTGCTTTTCAATCTAAAGAAAAGATCATCGCATAAAAATAATTTCTTATTATCTCTGATACGTGGCGAATCTTTTTCACCATCCGCTGTAATTGTTTCAAAGTATTATTGGCAGAAATGAAAAGGAGGCATGAAATAAGTTACCATGATTAATCGATCCCATACCTCTGTTCTGCGAAGCATTTCTATCTTCTTTAGCTATAAGAATGTGCTCATACAATTCGGCAGTATCAGAGATAAACCCTACAACATGTATTATGAAACTTCCAAGTACCAAAACTAATCACACTTGATAGTTAGTCCTACAAATAATATGGAATTCAGAGACTTTCCTTTATATTAGGTTTAGAAAAACCATAGCACTATTTGGTATAAATGCAGAATGTTGAGGAATGTATTATGCATTTTCAGGTAAACCTGTGTGTTAAATTAACTAGACTGAGACTCAGTTTTTCATAATTGGACATGTATTCTTTATAACCTTTTTGCAAACTAGGATTTCACTTAAATTTGTGATCAATGGCAATTAAGTGTGAAATTGCCACTTCTTTATATTCTCTCATATTTTCAGCAGAATCTCAAAACGGAAGCTTTACGACGAGTCTAATCAGAATTCACTTTGAAAAGTTTTACACAATATTTCTCTTTGTGTGCTAGCATTGTAACCCTTTGAAGTAACTCACTAGTTTCCCAAAACGACTTCAGGGTTTTGTCAGTGTTTAACTCAGTCCAAAAGTTGTCTAATGCAATTGCGATTTCATTATCACGAAACGTGTTTCGAATTCTTCCAGAAAGTACTCAACCAAAATATGTGTTTTGTGCCACTACTGAATTTTTAATTATACCTGGCAACAAAAGGCAAATCCATTATAACTGCCAATAATAATGTCAATTTTTCTCACTATATTCAAGATCAGCTAACAACAGAATCTGCAGATGGCAGAATATTATGATCCGTACGTCTTGGTGGAAGAGGAGAGGTAACTTATTTAGCATAACACTCTCTTGCAGAATGAAATTTTATAATCATGGGCGGAAAAGCACATCTGGATAAACGGTAGATAGAGCATAACTTCTTTTCAGTGGTAACTTCAGTGTACAAGACTCCGAAATAAAGCTGCATTCATTACCAGTATGCAGAACAGAACAACTGTGCTGGTTTCCCATTCTATCAAGTGCTTGAATGATTGCAGTGGGAAACAATACTTCTTATTTTTTCCATGTTAAGCTTTAAATTATAAGAGTTTGAGATCACAACTGGATTTAAGTCAGTTGTAAAAAAACTGACTTACTGTTCTCATGTAGCAGTGTGTATTATTTAAATTTAGAAAAACTAATGCAAGTATGTTAAGTACCACAGAGGCAATTAAAGCATGGATTATATATTTTTTACGTTATCTTTCCCTCTGTTACATCTAATTCCTTAAATTTAAATATTTTAATGGTACCCATTCTTTAAACAAATAAACATAATTTATTCCTTTACATTGATAAGAAGCAATTTTATTTGCACTTGTATTGGAAATACATTGGCATTTTCGCTAAGGTCTCTTTTCATGCTCAGTATTACGAATTTCTGATGAAGCACATCTATTACTTAAATTCTAAGAAGCTGTCACATAAGGAATGTCAATTGCTACTTTTTGAGACCATAAATAATGAGTATTGGAGTCTACGTTTTGACTCAAAATAAATATTAAAACAACTGTTCTCTTGTAGAAGCTTCTACATGCAATGAATATAAGTTCCGAATTAACTCATTAGAAACATCACCCTAACACTGTAAGCTTAAATGATTTGTTACTGGTTAATCTGAAAAAGTTTTTAATAGAGATATTGTTATCTCTTTTTGTCATTATATTGCTTGAAATCGTTGTATTTTCAAAAATGACAGTTACCCACTGATTAATATAATGTACTTTCAAAAATAACAGTTACCCACTGATTAATATAAATACCCAAAATATTACCTGCCTTATTAAATCTACCTTAGCAACTAGAAGCATCTCTCATTGGCCTTACTGGGATACTGCACATCTACTGTATCTACATATATTATATATATAAAATCTTGAGGCACTTTGCATGTAATATGCAGTTCTCCTGTATAAAGTCTGAAACTTTCTGAGCGAAAATTCACTTTGCAGCCCATAGCTACCATATCGAGTTAACTCTAATCTAAAACAAATGGCCACTGTAAGATACATAATCTGTTAATTACTGTAATGAAAGTCGGTACAGTACAGGAAGTCCTTTTTGGAGAAGTTTTCTGTTACGAGAAGTTGATTCTCTCACAAGTGGGATGGAGTTGGAAGTTATCTTGTCTTTAAGAAGATGTTCAAGACTATGGCCAGTAATAGACACTTAGTAAGGTATCAGGATGGTAAGTAACATAATCATATTTCATCTATTTCGCAGAGTATATAGAGAGCAGTAAATGCTTTTACCAATTTCTACTGCACTTCTGCTCTTTATATAGCCTTAAGAATAGAAATAATTTTTATTGCTTTGAATGTTTAAATGCACCTTGAAAGACTGAATATCTAAAAATTTTTAACAAAAATTAATTAAAAAAAATTAATAAATAATTACTTTGAATGCATGTTCATTGAAATTAGAAATATTTGTGTTAATTATATATTTTTATCTAATTCACAATGTAGCAAAAATAAGTGTCTGTCTTAATTGCTTAAAGCAAAACCAGGAAACACAATTTACTGCAAAAAGAACTGCATCTGTGTCATCTATCCTTTTCTCAATTTAAGGGAACCACTTACTATATATGTATTTAAAAGAAGACTCTTAATTATTTAAAAATTTTTAATCTGTTTGTTTACAGTCCCAAATTTAATTAAGTAGAAACCTATATTCATATAGAAAAGCATCTTACTGCTAGAAACTAATTAATAATAGAGCCTTTTAATGCAATCTTCTGAGTCCTAATATCATGTAAATGTGATGTGTTTGAATTCTGCACATTTGTTATTGAGAAAGCTGATACAGATGACATGGCAAATACTGTCGTTCCATTAGAAGTTTACCCAGTTATGAAGCAAATATGAGGAGTATCATGTTTTCTGATTGATTTCTCGTATCAAAAGTTACATGCTGAAGTTGTAGTCACACAGCAATCTCATTGTATATAATGTTGCAAAGTTGTAACATTATGTCATCTTTAATATGTCCAGAAGTCCACAAAATTCCATGCTTCTGCAACCATCACAAAGATGTTGATTTCCCCCTCTTTACATTCATGTAATTTCATGCAAAGATATTGCTTTCGCATCTTTCCATACCACATTCTTTCGAAATAACATATGATCTTAGGTTGTAACTATATGGTATTGTGATGATGTACTAAACATACCATTTTTGCTCAATTACTACAAAACTAATTTATTATTAGTTTTGTAATTACCTCTTTTTGGGATTGTTGCAAAGACTCATTATAAAGCCTTTTTGTAAATATAGTCTGTTTTGTTGAACCATTCAGTGTTTTATTAAAAGATTTAATTTTTTAATTCATTCTTTTCCTAAGTTCCGACATATATTTACTTGCTTGTTATTGAGAACATCTGAATATTGTGCATATTTAATATAAAACTACATCTTTTAACAAACTGTTCAGTACCTCAAATTGACTTATAAAATAATGAACTTAAAAAAGGCATATTTAGATCTTTCTGCATAAAATATAACTGACCTAATAATATAAGCATCAGTATGAGTAACTATCTATTGCTTGATTTTCATTGTTTTTGTACATAAAAAATTTATTAAATTTAGAAAATAAATTTTGCAGGAGTCCTGTTTCTTCCAGCAATTTGTTAGGAATTAAAAATTCAGTGCATTGATTACAGATTTTTATTAAAATATTCACCTGATAAATTAAAGTACAGCAAAATAGGATTCTTTATTTCTGTTGAACATACAGAGCTTTATTTTTATATGCTGAGTTTTATATATTTTTCTTTCATTAAACATTACATACATTTCAACTCTTCTTCAAATTCACTGCTCGTTTGTCCCACATTTTCTCAAAATATGAATTGTCTGCTGCATTCATTGTTTTATTATCTGCTTCTATGTAAACTTTATATAAATTGTCCATTTTTGTCCTATGCATGATAAACCAGTTTCATTAATCAGTGGCGCATAAAAAATGTTCCTAATTAAATTCCACAATATTGGTTATTAATTTACATAGCATACTTATATAAAGAACAGTGTTTACTGAAAAGATAATAATGTTTTCAAATTCTGTTGATATCTTTGGAGTACATTCATAAGCCGTTTTAACAGAAGTATTACGTAAGTTCCTTTGTATTGGATTTTAGTGTGAAGGAATAACTTTTAATTGAACTAAATAACCTTCACTGAAATTTAATATAAAACAAATAACTTTTTAATGCCGCTGTTATGCAATAACAAAGGATATCGCAAACTACAGAGTAATCCATAATTTCATATTTTCTACAGCCCACTTATTAAATTGTAAATCCACAAGAAAATTTCTAAATCAGAAATCTTGCATTCGTAATTTAGAAATTAAAAATTACCTTTAGTTATGACAAATCTTATCAATGAATATTAAAACATTTTCTGAAATATTTTAAAATTAATATAATTGATTATTAAATTAAAAAACTTTTAAGCAAAGTTTTGAGTAATACAGAAGTCAAACAACAAAAATCAGCGTTATACCTACAAAATTTTCACAGGACTAGTTTCGATGGTTTTACCGAACCATCATCTTCAGCTGCAAAACCGCAAATGAACAAGATAGGAAATAATGATTAGATAAGATAAGAAAGCCTGAACAAGAATAAGCAAGTGGCGCCATCTGTTGGCGAAACCAGAACTAAAACATAATTTCTCTAAAAGCCGGAGGCAAATTTGGATTGGAATTAGGATCGTTAACTAGAACAGAAAGATTTTTATGAATGTGAAATGCCTCTAGAAAATCCAGTTCTCCAATGGAAGATGTTTTTTGAATAATTTTGGCAGCAGAAAAATAGAAAGTGTGATTTTCGGACCAGCAATGTTGAGCAACAGAAGACTTCTGTGTTTCCTTTTTTCTAACATATGCCTCATGTTCTTTGACGCGAAATTTTAAGGCTCTCTTAGTTTGGCCAATGTAAATTAAACCACACTGGCAAGGAATCCTATAAATACCCCAGGAATTCATATCCGGAATGGGGTCCTTGAGTATAGAAGTTGGAATTTTATTGATGGGAGAATAAACAACCCGAAAGTTAAATTTCTGCAAAATATATGCACATATTTTGTTAAAGTTTTTAGTAATTTAAAAAAAAATTAAATTTTTATTTTTGTTGTTGCCTCAGTTTCATTTGCTTCATCTAACTCCAAAAACGAAGGTATTTCGAGAGGGAATATTCTCTGGATTGGTCGAAATAATTCTCTAGACATGGTTCTGACACGAACTACTCGAATGTTCCCTCTTTTTACTGGTTATAGTGAACTACTCGAATGTTCCCTCTTTTTACTGGTTATATCAATCACTTTTGCCAGAGGCTGCAGAATTTTGCGTTTGTCATCACACTCAATGAGAACTATATCCCTGAATTTTTATTTGTTGAGAAATTGTTACTGTAGATGGATGTTGCATTAACAGCCCAAGATATCCATTTCTAAATCTCTTTCTCAAGAGTTCTCGTAAATTCTGTGGATATTCCAAAAATCAACTTTATCAAGGTGATCCAAGTCAGAACAGAGACAGGAATTTCACCTTTAAATAAGGACGGTGTCAAACGGATGAGATTATCTATCAGAGTCCTTTGACAGATTAGTGAGTGGTCTGGCATTCACAGTCGCACATCACACTCATCAATTCTTAATAATTCAGACACGACTGGCCTAGGACTCGAAACAAGAGCTTAACCACCATTTGAACAAGTCGTTCCCAAAGGCCGCCCCACCATGGTGCTGTGGGTGGACTGAACTTCCAGTCGATCTTGTTTGTAGCAGCCAATATTTAACCTCTTCTTTATTATGGATTGGGATAGAAAGAGGCCATTCTTCTACCAACTGTGTCAACGAGGGTACCTGTCCCACCATCTTGATTCAATAAGTTTCTTCACAGAACGTCCTCTTGATAGCATATTGGATGGGTTTTCTGCACCGGACATGGTGCCAGTTTTCCTGGTCCATTAGGATTCTAATTTCTGAAACTAATATTTACAAAAGTGCTCTGAACTTCTACGTTCTTTATTCAGAAAAGTCCTGATGAAGAATCGGTCCAGTAATATGCCTTTGAAATTTCAACCTTATTCTTCATGACAAATGAGGCTTATCGCACTCCAGTAAGACAAGCAAGTAATTCAAGTTGTGGTATGTTTTTTTTTTCAAGGGAGCTGCTCATGCTTTGGCTTGCAGTAGAGTCACTTCTTTATATTGTCTTCTCAAATATACTACACTTGCATAAGATCTCCTTGAAGCATCAGCCAAAAATATGCAATATTGGGGATATTAGGGATGAAGGATGCCTCTTCATATTTATCCCACAGAAGATTAAGTACTTTCAATGGTTCGCCCACTGTAGATTTGTCACTGCTGAGTTATGTTTATTCCCACCCTCTTAAGTCGAAGTTAGCATTTGCCATTAACTGAGTTCATTTTGCAATAAATTATTCTGCTTCTTTATTCGAATTCACTGAAATGACGCAGTTGTCAACATAAAAGGAATTGTTCAGGTTTTTTAAATGCTTCTTGAAAGAAATTTCACATTCGTATAAATGAGTGTTGATTACTGCTCCTAAAAGAAACGGACTGCATTTTAGTTCGAAGACTACTCTACAGCTGCGAAATTTTATTATTTCCTTTTGTTATCAGTTTATCCACCACAGGAATCCTAAGAAATCACGATTATTTCTTTGAACAGATATTTGAAGAACATCTCTGTTATCTGAGATAATCCATATTTTTTTCTTGCTAAATTCAAGAAGCAATCTAGGTATCAATTCAATTCATTTCGTTCCTCTTCTTCCAGTACTTCTTGTATTACTCCAGATTCGAGCCATTCTTCACACACTGCATTTTATGTGTCAAATTTATCTTTCAGCAGGAGCTTCTTTTTCATGGGAATCCATTATTTTTTAGCAACTTCTCTGTTACTTGGTAAAGCTTCTTTATCATTGAACCCAAAGTAAACTCACTTCATATCGACCGTGTGACCGAGTCTTGTGAAAATGATCCCACATTGCTTCTTCTAACTCTGAATGAGTTTTATTTTCTTTTAGCATCTGATTCCTAGTGCTTCCACAAGTTTTCTTGAGTCAACATGGATAATATTGTTATGTCATAGATAAGTAGTAGTTTCGTTCTGAAACTTGGATCTTTTATCTTTCCCATGACTGCCCATCCAAGTGGTGATTCCACAGCAGTCAGCCCATTTTCTATTTCTGAATTCTACTGATTGTAAGAGACATTACATTATTTTGAAGCAGGAGAGATGAAAAATGAGCATTGCCATCGCTCGAATTTGAAACCACGGAATTTTCGAATACGTGCCAAGTTTGCTAACCGTTACACCATGAAGGCATGCTATAAAAGGGTGGGAGAAATACCTTATATGCTCCCCCCTTTTAAAAGGTGACTGGGGATTAGAGGACCTAGTCGCCAAATCCTTGTGGTGGAACATCATCATCCACCACCTTTTTTAGTTCGGGCGCCGCTTAGAGACGTTAAATATTTTTTGAAAGCAGAAAAGTTGAAATATGAGCAATGCCCTCGCCGGGATTCGAACCACGGGACTTCGAATACGCGCCGAGTATGCTGAAGACATGCTAAGAAGGCGGGAGAAATACCTTACGCCTACGGCATCAGCTCGAATAAGAACTTCTATTTTAAAATCCCTTCTTCCTACATCAGATATATAGATATTTTTCTGCCTTCTATCCATGGTCCAGGCTTTAAACTGACTACTGGTTTACAAATCTTCGACTGATCCAGTAAGATTAATCATCTAGAAAAATCACATTTTAGGCTTCTAACGTTCACTTCATAGCATTTGTGAATTTCTCACTTTGTTGTTACTTTTCCAAAAAGTGCATGAATTAAATATTCAAATCCAATTGTATGGCACCGTGTGTCTACAGCAGTCTCCTTTAATATATATGAACACTGCGACTCTGTGTCGATAAGGTCTTGTGCCTTTTGTTTGCATCGATATTAATTAATAGTGTTTGAAGAAACACTTCATCTAGGAAAGTGGTGCTCGCAAATTATACGTTACAACAAAGATCCGACAGTTACCACTTTTGCAATGGCAAACTATGAAAGAAAGATAATAAATGCGTCTTGTTTCTGACACCCTATGCTTTGCGAACAGAATAAGCAAAAAATACTTACAAAAATTTTCAAGCAGGCGAAAACAAAAATGGACTTGTCTCTGAGTTCAGTGGTCCATCGTGATGTCCATGAGGCGTAGCTTAGAAATTTGACTTTTCACATGTGTCATTTATTCACGTGATCGATCAATTCGAGTTCACAAAAACGTATAATCAAACCGGCGAGGTATCATGATTTTTTTATTTTGATTTGCATCACGGTCGCCGAGAGTTACGGTCGGTCGCTGACAAGCTCTGAGCTCAACAGTTTAGCTATTGCTAACCTGAATGCGGCTCCACCAGCTGGCAGTCATCCTACTATAAAGGCGATTATGTAGCCTCTTGGACCTCTTCATGTTATTACGAACTCAAATATGGACTCCTCAACTATATCCAAATGAACTTCTCAGAAATATGATACAGATTTATGCACTGAAGAAGCACATGGAGCAGATATTCGAAATCACTTCAGGTCAAGCCGAACAAGGAGCCGATGCTGAAACAGATGAGAGCCGATGGTAAGAAAATTTTATTTTACTTAAAAATGCTTTGAGCGAGCCTTGGGTGTTAAATTGTTTACACTACCAGCCAAAGAACAACAATTTTTGGCCAATTGCAACAAACTGAATTCTAAAAGCAGCAGCAGTACTGCTATTGGTATTGAACCCCTCACTTAGTTCTGCAAAAACTAATTCTCAAAAGCCTGAGAACAAAAAACGATTTCGACCATTAGACTCCGAAGGATTTGCTTTACCTTATTGCAAAGAAAGTCCCAGGGACGTTTTTTCTAATAAGTTCCAGGGATTCTAATAACTATCAGCACATCTAATCAGTTTGAAAACTTAGAAAATTTCAAATTAATGCTGAAAATAATACCCCGCAGCCGGCCGTAAACCCTGCACCTAAAGTTCAGACTCAGTACCCACTTCCCAACCCTGTCTCTATCCTGTCCTTTCGTTGGTCCTACCTTCAATGCAAATAATAGTTCAAATTATGATCGGCTGCAACTTTTACCACTTCTACTAAAGTTCTCCCCGGATTTTCACTCTCAAATGTTTTAACGAGCTCTCCAATTTTCTGATTTCCTCAATCATTAACATTCAGTACTTTAAGAGGTTTGAATTTTTTAAAATTATGTACCTGGAATGCTAATTGCATTATTCATGATTACGTAGATGAGAAGGGTTTTGACATTATTTTTGTCCTAGAGACCAAACTCCGGCTAGTAAGAGCTCCCAGGCTTACAAATTATAATTTTTATCAAAATGACAGACAAGCCTCGGATTCTCGTGCTAGGTATCATGTGAATTTTTCATCTTCCTTAGTCTTGATCTCTGCCTATCTTCCACCTCATAAAAAATTCCTAGCCGAAGATTTCAACAAGGTGTTCAAACAGTATCACAATTGCTGGTGATCTAAATTGCCTCCTACAATGGGTTCAGTGTTGCTCCGGATTTCCCTACACAATGTGATACACAGGAGTCCCGTCATTTATTGATTTGGCTCTTTTCCGAAATATTCCATTTGGGTATCAAGTGACTGTAGAATGCTGTTTATCCTCAGAACACAACCCCGTGCTCATCGACCTTAACTGTAACTGTTTTAATCAAAATTCTCCGGCACTGGTCTCAACAAATTGGGAGCACTTTAATTTTAAACTTAACACTAAAATTTGACGCTCCCTTAAAATTAAATCCAGCGATGATGAGGCAGTTTATGAATTAACTTCAGCGTTAACAGATACTTACCATACGCCCCAGTTTTTTTCTAAACCACCAACAAAAGGTAAATTTAGAATTCGTGAAAAGAATAAAGTACGAAGACCTTGAGAAAGAACTTAGAGTTCTGAACTAAACTTACAACTTCGAACTCTCCAAAATGAGATCAAGGCATCATATGACAAGTACACCCAATCACGATACTCTGACCACATTCATACCGAAACGACCTCAGATAAATTAAACTTTGGCGTGCATCTGCCAGACTTCGCAAATATAAATCACTCATTCTGTCCTTAACTAAGGATGCAGTGGTGGTGTCCCATACAGACACGGAGAGAGCTGAGTTACTAGCCGATAGTCTCCGAACACAGTTCGCACCACATAGTGACGGAGTTTTTGCTAGCACCGCAACTTCCTTCCGACATGCTGTTGCATAATTTCTTAACTCTCCATGCCGGAGAGATTTATGAATATGCAACACTGAGCAAAGTAAGTGAATATATCGCTAAGCTCAAACCTAAGAAGACTCCAGCATTGACTCTATTACTAATCGCATGATTAAATACCTTCCCACCTGTTATATATTTTTCTTAGCAATGCTGATCAGTTATACGTTACTGCATTGCTGTTTTCCTCAAAGCTGGAAGCGCACACTTATAGTGCTGATTGCAAAACCTGGCTAGTACCGTTCAAATCCTCAAAATGACAGACCCAACCGGCATCTTATCTTCATTATCTAAGATATGAATTTGTGCTAATTAAAGGCCTGAATAGTTTTCTCTGGAGCCAAAAAGTCCTTATTGACGAGCAATTTGGTTTCCGAGTACACTGCCCAATGCGCCAGCTTTTGAGGGCAGTGGAGTTCATACGTGAACAGTTACAGCACTAAAGCATGGTGGAAGGGAAGAGAGAAAATACCTTATAAGTTAAGAGAATTTAATCCATTTCATTAATTTCATTCATATTCCAGTTTTTATTTACTAGGTTGGTAGATCTGAACTACACTCTGCTCAAGTACTTTTCTGTAATTTTGGTCAATCCTATGAAATCCTATCCTATTCGTAATGAAATATTAAAATAATTACTAATTCTCTTTTCTTTTTTTGAATCCTTTTCATATGCACCAAATACTCAGCACCAAATGTTTTCTCTGCTTGCCAATGCTGCAATGAAAATAGAAAATATATATCTATTTTTCTTGAACACTACTACAATTCCAGACAGGAATTTTTAAACATCTTCACATCCTTAAATAGGAATAACTGTAATCATTACATTATCTTCATCCTTGCCCATGAGAAATCACTGATGGATGATAAGCAAACTCTGATGCATCGCAAAATGTATGTAATTGTCTGTATATGAATGCATCTAGGAAATTCAGTATACTGAAACTGAATACATTTACCAATCACTAGTGTAAATTCAAAGACGTCGATACATGAGATCTTCACCGCCATTACTCCTGGAGGGTTAAAAATCTTCACTGAGAGTGATAGCATTTTTTCTTGGTTAGATTTTCTTCATTATCCAAGGCATGTCTTTAATGCCAGTGTATAATAATATTGAATCACAATATAACCCCAACACTTTGTGGGGTTCCAACTTTCTATCTGACAGTGTAGGAACCTCGTTAAGGAATAAGCGAATAATCGCTTTATAAGAATTTAAAAGTAGTAGGCTCCTTTCTCGGAGCTTACAGCAAAGCCACCAGTTGGGCTTGAACTCAAAGTAACAACAAAATCAGTTGGCTCCTTTCTCAAAGCTTACAGCAAAGCCTCCATTTGGATTGATGTTGTATTGAGCTGATTGTATGGATTTGCTGGTAGCACTGAATTTCTTTAAAATGGTGTTTCAAATTATTATAATGAGTATAGTTCCATATCTACACATTGTTTAAATTAAAGATGTGTCCTCCAATACAGTTACTTTTTTTCCCTGAAAGTTTCGTTGTTTTTTTCCAGATTGGACTTTATCCAAAATTAAAATACAAGTACCAGAAGGAATTAAATGAAGCTAAATTAAAAGAATGTTTAAATTTGAGAACATATAGTTTTTTCCAAAATATTACAATTTTAAAATTCTGATTAATCTTCATAATATGGTGATTTTTTAAATTGTAATAAAACTAAAATGCCATCTGATCCTGAACGTTATTAGCAAAGTGCTGGTAGCAAGCGTGACTTTCTGAACCTCATGGACTGGATATAACATGAAATGTGCATCTAGATTTTCCAGGAAATTACTTACGGTTGTCCTGCCGTCGAAACTTGCCGCTGGTTTCATGGATCCCCGCATAGTTTGTACAGTGTAGCCGAAACCTTCTAGGGCAGGAGGTGGTAATTCCGGGTTCTGTATAGGTACTGCTGGGTACCTCAGGTTCATCTTCTTGCCTTTCAGGCCATCCTCTTATTTTTCCTCAGGCGCCAGTATCAGGATTTAATATTCTGTACATACTTTTGGCAAACATAATGGTGCTAGTATCAATATCCTGACCTCGAACAGTGAGCTGAATGCAGCTATATTCTTAAGAGTGCTAGAAGAATTACAACGTACGAAGGGTGTAAAAGACCCTTTTATTGAAATCACTATCTACAGCAACTCCCAACTCGGGAGTGATAACAGAACAAATAATAATCGCGCTTGGGTCTTGAACAATCAAGCAAGTTAAAAGTAAAACTTCAGGAGACATTTAAATAGTTGCAGTCACAGAGCTTAAATGCGAGATTGGCCTATTTATGGTGCGTAGCAAGCCTTTGCTAAGTACTAACACACTTAAATCACTTCCATCAGTATTTGAGAAATAGCACTAAGGCGTAAGTATTTAAATACTAACTATTCTGGCGAACATCCACCGAGCCGACGTGGTCTGAGACTGAAAGCTCTCTCACACTTGAGAAGTTTCTCACTAACCTTAAATACAAAACTTGGCTCCAACACAAATTAGCATAAAGCTGAGCCGTGCGCTCATTCTGAAAGGAAGTTGAAATAAGAGTTTACAGGAAAGGGTAACTTAAAATAAAAAGGTTAGTTTAACTTAAAACCTTACACAGTCATTGATGACTTGTGTGTATAATACTGCAAATTTAGTTAGAAAGTGAGGACGTCATTTGAAGCTTGACGGCTTATCCAAAGTCATCAATAAAAGATCATATTTCAAACAGAACAGCTTTTATTAGACGAAGAGATTTTGATTGATTCATTGATTTATTGCAGCTTCTGACACAAAACCTTATGAGGTTATCTGTGCCCCAAAATGGTAAAAGCAGGGATTACGAAATATGTTAAAAGTTTCATATGCATAATTACTATACCTTTTAGGTCTGGTAAAAACACAGTTAGTATACATTTTAGGTGTCGTATATAAAGGTGTCTATTTTAGGTGTCATATATAATAAAAGTCCGCGTCGTTTAAAAACTGGAACAACTTGTGATGATGGTTTTTCCCTATTAATTTGTTTAAATCTGATTTTAAACATTTAAAATGTTTTTCGCAAAGATAAGTAAAACTCTAACAATACAACGAAATATGGCCTGCTGTCAAATTTTCATTACAATTTGTGCAATGGTGATTCTTACCTTTCAGCAGATATTCCCGAGTCAGTCGACAATGACCTATTCTCAACTGGATTAAGATAACTTGTTCTCCTCTATTTGCCATATACAGCCAGCATTCAATTGTGGATTTAACACTTCTCAGCTCGTTCATCGTTTGGTCACCCAATGCCTCTGCCATTTATTAAAAAAGATTGATCATCGTACTAATATCTATGAGTGGAATCTGGGAATTAAATATTGTATTAGCAGTTTTAGCTGTAATGTCAGCACGTTCATTCGCTTTTATGCCACCCTGGCCAGGGATCCAGGAATAAAGCATCTGATATCCCTGATTAAGTCTGATTAAGCTTCAGTATTCTGGTAATATTGTGATATGAATTTATACTTAAGCTCTTTGAATGATGTTAGGACACCCAAGGAATCGGTATAGGTAACGAAAGTCTTGCAACATTCTTTTGACATAAATGTTAGAATATGATAAACTGCAGTGAGTTCAGAGCTAAAAACGCAGCAAGCCGAGTGTAATCGATATCCCAGAATTTTTTTTTTTTTTTTTGCTACAAAGGCTACACCAACATGATCTTGACATTTTGATCCATCTGTACAGAGGGATATCATTTCTGTATTTGTGTCTCTAATTCACAGTGATCTGGATGTAAATAACATCACTTTATTGAGTCAGTGTGTTCTTTTTAGAAGTATACAGAGTGAACTGTATAGAAGACGAAGTAGCGAATACTCGATATGTCTTTGAAGAACAAATACTGCAGAAGAAGGTTCTAAATAACCTTTTTATTTCAATTAAATTAAACAGATGCATGTACTTGGTGCTGACAATTCACCACCACTTCTTTCTAAAGAAATTAACAGCAAATAAAAATATGAAATGCACATTAAATTAAGATTGGTATTGACTAGCTCAAAGACTGAATTTTCCAGTTCTTTAGTGGCATCTCAAAAGGATTTACGCATTACGCACGCTTTATGCATGAGCATAAAGAATGCACATACATTATGCACCCTATACATTCACAGTCATAACACTTTGGTTCTTTACTCTTATTAGGTATAGCGTGTGCTTTATTTTGTGTTAGCTTTGTGTGTTAGTCTTCCGAAAGCTTGACTTCAATCTACTGACCAGTTGGACTAGTGACTAGCTGGTTGACACTAGGGGTCACAGCTAAGTGCCTTCTGTTTAGGCTGAATCAGAGGCCATAGGATTGTGTTGGCGATGTATTTTGCCCATCAACTAGCAGGATCACGTTTTCCTGCCGTACGAGTCTCCATGGGTGATGCTGCGCAGCTTCGACGTTAAACGAGCCCAAAGAGTTACAACAGCTTACAGTGGTTTTGCAAAAAGAAGGCATGCCAATTGCATATAAATGATGTACAAATTATTTTGAAATTTCTCTAAATCGGAAAGAATACAATTTCTCTGATCCAGTTGAAAGAAAAACCTTCGTGTGTCATGGAAACCAATAAAGAATAGTAGAGTAGTTATGGTTAAAGTAGAGCGTAGTGTTATCATATACATAAGAGATTATCATATCACATACATAAGTGATTTGATCCTTTTGCTCTTTTTGGTCCAACTATAGCCAAAGCAAAGATTTTTATGCAGAAACTGTACCATCTTAAAATTGATTCAAATGATGGACTTCCTACTGCAGAAAATCAGGAACGGCATCAATTTCTTTTGACACTAAACAACATCAAAAATGACAGACATGTAGTGGTTGATCAAGCTAAAAATGTTGAAATCCATTGTTTTGCCGATGCTTCGGAGATGATTATTGCAAGTCTGTAGATTCTTCTGGGAGAACATTGGTAAGGTTAATCTTGAGCAAATCAAGAGTTGCTCCTCTTAAGAGCCTAATGATTCTCGAGGCTTGAGCTATGTGTCTTATTGCCCGAGTTGGTCAAAAACGCCCTTATCGCCTTGAAATTAGCAGTGACTCAAGTCTACTTATGGAGAGACTCAATGATAGCCCTCGAATGGATATAAAAGGAACCTATGGATGATAAGATGTTTGTTCAGCATAGTGCAGCCACAATTCAAGAACTTTTCATCTGTTCAACCGTGGGATCGAATCAGAATCCTGATAAGTTAGTGCATAACAAATTGTGTGGTCAAGCGCTTCTGGTGGTCAGAAATTATCCAACTCGGACAGTAATTATCTGAGATAAAAGTGAATAACCTTTAACATAATTTACTGAAATTAAGTAATAATTATATAACTATTTTATATGTTATTAGTTATATTTTCAGGTTTATTTGAAAAAGGCCCTGAGAAAGATTTTCAGGACCAATTAGTGTTCAGCATAGCCTGATACACCAAACAGAAAATGATTGCTTTGGAAAGGACATCCACCAATTAATACAGCACGGAACTGTCTTGTCTAAAAGTAAGTTAAAAATGTGAATCCTTACCTTTATTCTGATTTTAGTTCTTAGAGACTGTTTAAGTAAGACAAATCTTACCTAAAATTCACAAATTTGTGTTATTAATAGAACATTATCAAAAATTTTTTTTGCATGTTGATGCAGTCGCATTATAGAGTCACGTGCGCAGAAAGTTCTGGCCATTAAATGGTCCGTCTGTTTGTCATGAAGTTATATTTCATTGTATTGTATGTCTTACAAACAAACAATAGTGTGTCGACAAATGATGGGAAATCTCCCATCAGACGGAGATGTAGTAGATTATCCTTTTTAATTTAGTGGAATTGGACTGTGCAGCATTGTATTGCGACAGTGCCATAAATCTTGTTGCGGCCAACAAAGAAATATAAAGACTTCAGAACGTAATTAAAATTCCAAGATAAACTCTAGCTAATTTTTTATCTCTCAAGAATATTGAATGGAAATTCACAAGTTTGGAGGCCTCTGGGAAGTTGCAATTAAATCATTCAAGTATCATTTTAAAATAGTTGTAGACAGCAAAAATTCAACATGTGAAGAGTTCTTAACAGTAATTATACAGATTGAGCGATCTCTATGTCTGTTAACAGGTAACAAACATGATTGCAGAATAAATAAGGAGAGGAATAAATGAATAATTTTAAATATATTTAACGGGCTGTATGCGTGAAAAAAATATAAAGGTAATATGAAAATGTTGGACCAACATGGAGTTTTTAACAAATAAAATAAATAAATAAAAGAACATGTTTTATAAATGTTAAGTTTGAAATTCTGAGTGCTACTATTAAAAATGTTCACGCATAGACCCACCAAAGTGCATTAAAACATTTGAGAATTTTTAAACGTATGCAGTAACAGAAAAACCCAAAAACTTTATTTTAAATTAGAAAATTCTGCAATAAAATGGATTAATATGTACTGATAAAATATTCAAAATGGAGTACATATGCTGTTATTTCACGGGCATCTTGGAAACCTTTTTTCTATTCTCACTGATAAGTAGCTTGTTATGGAATACTAATAATGTCCATTAATGAAAATCCCTAAAACATTTTCAGTATACCAACACTGCAATCCATTTCTTATATCGAAAGAAAATGCTAATTGATGCTTGTAACAGTGTTGACAGAAATTTTTTAATTAAAGTAGCAAGACAAGACCAGTAAAGTTGACAAGTATAGACTAGTAAATGCAGCACATGACATCATAGTTACATATGTTCATATGACCTCTGACGTCATTGCAAGTCAGTCTTCATTGGTTTTTAAAGTTATGGACTGCAATTTAATTTATATAAATTTTATAACTATAGTGCTAATTATTCATTGTTTAAACCAGGAGTTCCCAAACCGTATGCCCGCAAGCACAATGTTGCCCACTGTTCATTTAATGGTTTATTTAACGCTTCATTTAACGAATGTTCATTTAATGGATGCTGTGTGATCACAATAAAAATGTTTCCATTTCTGTAAAAATTCATGTGAAAGTTTTCTTATTTTGTATGAAATGGATGATACCAGCGCAAAGCTAAATACGATCAATCTTTTTTTTTTTTTTTGTGCATGTATTATTAACCTATGTGCATGTATCAAATTGTGCCCACCATGAAGCAAAATGTGAGCGATTTCTCTCTCTCTGTTTTTTTTTTAATGTGCAACTATCTATCCAACTATGAAATCGCCTTGGAAAAAAGTAAATGGTGCCTGCCGTACAACAGATATTCTAGAATGTGCTCTTAGCGACGAAAAGGATGGGATCCCCCTGATTTAAACATTCATCTTTTAATTAATTCTCAGTAAATTTAGATTTTTTTAAAATTAATTTGTTCATATCCATTGTTAAGTGCATCCTCAATTTTTGATTTTATTTTTGAGGTGGCAGTTCCTTTTTGTAATTATTATTGTTATTATTATTATTGCTTTATTTTAATTGCTAATATATTTCAGTGAATTTTCCATTCTGTTTGGTTCAATTATTTAACTTTATCAGAAATTTATTGTGGCAAGGAGAAGATTACGCCTGTCGTTGGCTAGTACCAAGCATAAAGCTGGAGACTGTAATGCATTAAAAATAAATCGAGTGAGTATATGTAACACACCCAGGATTACATGTTATTACATTTGACAAGTTAACACTTTACCGACCGCTAGCGGTTCAACAGCAGCAGCCACAGATTCTTCATGTTCTAAATAACTGTCAGGACAACTTGATAAATCGTCTAAATAAAACTTTCCAGTACCATTTTTTTCGCTCATCGTGATCGGAATTTTTTTTAAAAAACGGTGTGAAAATGTGGGAGTTTACGAAGCAAGGCACTTAATACAAGTGAGCAATGTGCCTAAATACTAATAATAAAATGCAGTTGATATAGCAAATGGCAATTGTTTATCCCAATGGCAACCGATTGATAGGCTATTTTTAGGTAGTCTCGAGAAAAAAGAGATAAATAGGCTATCTGTCCATAGGCGTTGGCGAAAAAAGCCAATTAATAGGCTGTCGGTTGGCAGGCTTCGCCTAAAAAAGCCGATTAATAGGCGATGGATCGGTAGACGTTGGTGATGAAAAGTCGATTAATAGGCTATCAGTCGGTAGGTGTTGCCGATAAAAAGCCGATTAATAGGCTACCGGTCGGTATTTATAATAACCTTCGACGCATAAATAATTCCCAACTTCTCGTCTAGTTTGTTGATCAACTTGTTCAGTTTTTTCAGTTCTAAATTACTTCCAACAAAATTTCTCGCGTTGTCGGAAAAGGTACGTGCACCTCTTCTGCTAACAAATCTTTTTAATGCTGTGATAAAGGCCTCACTAGAAGAATACGCCTTTTATTAAGAACTTTACTCCTCACTTTTATTTAGAACTCCTTTCTTCTGATTTTTGTAGTTTATCATAAATAGCCCAGAAAAATCAACTCCTGGGAAGTTTGGTGTAACTCTTTCTTGTGGTAAATGGGCCATGAGCTGGTCACTAGGGGCTGGTTTTGCTTTAAAGCAAATCATACAGTCATGGACTATTTTCCTACAAAGATTACGAGCACCTAAAGGCCAAAATTTCTGTCTAATATTGCACAGTAATCCTTGAGGTCCAATGTGCATGTATTTTTTATAGATCATCTCAAGATTAGAGAGAAATATAAGATCGTTAATCTATGATTTTTCGGCAATATTATAGGAAATTTTCTTTCAAAGTTACTATTTCGCCTATTCACAAAATATTTTCCTTATCTAAAAAGGGATACATTTTTTTTAACTTACTATTTCGGAACCACTTTACCATCTTTCTGGAGACTAGCTAATTCTTTTTTAAACTCTTCTTCTTGAACGATTTTGATTAGTTTTAATTCCGCATGTTTAATTTCCTTACTGCTAATTGCAATTATTGTAGAACCTGTAAATATAACTTAAAATATGCAAAAGTTTAACATAATTATTACTCGAATTTAAGAATTCACTCAGGAAATAATTGACTTTTATATTAAGTGAAATTTTAGAGTCATTAAGTTTTTTGAGTTCATTAAGAAAATCTTTCACAATAAGTTCAGTAGAAATCACTTTTACATGGCTACTCATCCTTCATCAAGAAACCAGGATACCATAGTTCACTTTGGACAAACTTGATTGATTCAAGTTCCCTGGAGATAATATCAGCCGGATTTTCACTGAATGGAACGTGCCGCCACTGTTGCACATCTGTCATTTTTTGAACCATCAACCATTTTTGCAACTCGATTAGCAACAAACTTTTCATAAAGCAGAGCTCCTTTTGCAGCCAGGAAAAGACTATCATAGGGTCACTCCAGAAAAATACATTATTACAGAGCAGATATTACTCGAGTCAATAACTTCACAAGCAATACAGCTGCGCATAACTGTAATCTTGGTGTGGTAATTTGCTTTATAGGAGAAACTCTTGATTTACTTGTTACAAGCCTTATTACTACTTCACCATATTGGGAGACGGATTTTCAATAAACTACAGCTACATAAGCTAACTCGGAGGCGTCACGAAATCCGTGTAATTCAATAACAATTGCTTCTGTGACAAGAATGCATTTGTTAATTTCTAATTTACAAATATTTGGCAGTTCAGAGAAAAACCGTTGCCATTCTTTGGCTTCTTTTTCAGGTAGAAGATCGTCCCAATTGAACTTCAAAAACCATAGTCTCTAAAGAAATATTTTAGCTTTAGCTATCACGGGATCCAATAAACCAAGTAGGTCAGAGATTCTCGCTATTGTCGACAAAACTTGCCTTTTAGTAATTCCACACTCATTTTCTACTTTCACTTTAAAATTAAAACAGCCCACCAGCGGCCGAGCGGGAAAGTCGTTGAACACTGGTAATTTGGCCCTAGGTTCGAATCTCGCGAACGGGCTGGCTGCTTGGATGTTTTCGTCGTTTTCCCCAAGTGCAACGTGTATACGAGCCAGTTTCCCTTAGAGAGACCTCCACGAAGACCTCAAGGCTTTGCCGTAATTAAATAGCCTAACCTAACCTTAAAATTAAAACAATCTTTATATGCTTTCCAGGAAACACCAAGAGCTGAGACTTCATTTTCGCACTGAAATGTGTATTCATCATCAACATTAACTGCAAGGTCAGGATTGTTGCTACATCATTTGTGCAGAGTCATAGTTGTACTTTTTAAAATCTCAATTAATTCATGCTGTAGCTCTTTTGCCGAACTCCATGAGTTAGACCCTGTTAGCACATCATCCATGTAAAAATCACTCTGTAGAACTGCAGCTGCTAATAGAAAATTTGTGAGCTCATCCATAGCAAGCTGACGTAATGTTCTCATGGGTAAAAAAGATGCACTTTTTCATAAGTGACCGTGTTCAACTCAAAAGTTTTAACTGGACCACTAATTGATTCTTTCCGAAAAATTCTCTGTAGCTGCTGTTGAGTAGGATGAATTGATATCATTCGGTACATCTTTCTGATATCCGCTGTAAAAGCATAAATATGTTTTCGGAAACGTACCATAATTGAAAACAAGCCCTCTTGAATTACACCACCATTACCCTGAATTGAATTCAGCGAATTACCTTTTGATGTTGCAGTCGAAGCATTGAATCCCAAAGTGTGGAATATTCATGTAGAAACCAGATCAGTTATATTCTGTCAGATGTATTGCTGTGTAGCAAAAGCCCAACAAATTAGAAAACTGTTGCCTTGCTACTGAAAAGTGGATACATAATTTGGTATCTGTGGCTACCTTCAAATTCAAAGTCTTCATAAGACACATTATGGATTAATCAGTATGAAAATATGAAAAGTTTCTGAACGAAGACCTTGGTAAGTGATTAAAGTTTCTTACATGCTTATATTTATATATACATCTTTAATTCATATAAATGTCTATTTCTGTGTTGCCTAATAAAAACTGGCAACACCTTTGCCAACTTTCCAGGTACAGTGAGATTTTATAGTAATCAAAATATGTGTCTTTTTTGACTGAATGTTATTTAAAAAACTTATGTGCTTTTGTATGGTGATACTTTTTAAGTTGGTAACAAATTTGTTGATTGTTTTTATAATTTTAAAGTTGACATTTTTGCCATTCAATTGGCTTTTTTAATGAGAATTCTGTTTTTTACATACCACTAGCGGAATTTTCCTGTACCTGGAATTCGGGATTTTCCGAGCTTTTCTTTTATGTGGAATTTCATTCCTTATAAATTTTGAATGCATTGATTTATTTATGATGGAGTCCCAAATTTATAACATGCACCTCAGTATTCTTAAGTTAATAAATCCATCCTCCAAAGTTCACCCTGGCATTCTCAAAAAGCTTTTTTTCATGCCAATATTCTCACAGCTAGCGTTTTTACAGTTTTTGGATTTTAAGACCAGAACTTCACGTTCGTATGGATCAATCTATGGGTTCGTATGGGGTTCGTGAGGATTTGGAGTGAATAATGACAGTACTACTTGATGAAGTATCGAAACACACTTTATTGGCCAGTATTGTGAGGACAGCTCCAAAACACATTTTACAGCCATCGATGAACTACTATAAACACGCTGACACAATCAGCGACACAGCCTCCAGGTTAGCTCAGGCTATCACAGTGGAGACAGCTTCACAGCAAAGCACTAGAGCACTTCCTGCAAAGCACCTGACTCTGCGTTTTGGAGTACAGCTCCCGACTCTGCTGGGTCATTCTCGGAACTCCACGTACTCTCGAGACTCTGCGCACTGCGACTCGCAATGCACTCGACGACACACAGAGCACAGCTCCCGACTCTTCGGTTCAGTCATTCCCGGAGCTCAACATGCTCTTGATGATGCATTAACAGCGATAACAGCTTTCAGTGCACTCGACGACCCACTTGGCACTCGCTGCCCGGCTGTCAACTCGATTGACTCGCTAGAAGAGACACCAACTCGATACTAACGTACCAGCAGGGTTTATATAAGTTTTGACTGGTGTTCGAGAACATTCTGGGCTAAACCAGTAAGAATTCGTTCCAGCAGGTTCTCCATCCGTCCATGGCATATCGCCAGTTTTGTCGCCAAATGGGCGATTTCTCGCCAAACGTGGCAACTCTGCCTTATCTTGCCATTTTATGGCAACACTAAAACTGTTTTGCGGGGAAGGTATCTCACAGCGGCTGGACATTTCGTAACAATATCCTCATTTATGCGCATCACGGTCGTTTCATATGCATATGTCAAAATTGGTCTTATACAGTAAAACCTTTGTTTTTCATTGACATATATTTTTTTTTCATTGACATATATTTTTTTTCATTCATATATTTGACATTTCATTTTTGAGTACATATATTTTTACATTCCACTGAAGCAGCTATTGACTGCAGTGATTCTCTTTTGTATTTTTGTAGTAATATTGTTTCTGTTGAAGTTTCAGTCCCTAAATATGTGAAGCTGGCAACACTTTTAAATTTATATTCTCCCATGTCTAAGTGCCTCATTTAGTGCATGGCATATATTTTATTTTCATTAATTGTCAGGCCCCTCCTGTGAGCTTCCTCTAGAGATATAAAAGCCCATTTTAGTACAGCTTGTATTGTAGTAATAATGATAATATCATCAGGAAAAGCCAATATCTGTACCAGTTTATGAAAGATGGTATTGATATTTGAATCTCTTATTACTTTTTCTAGGACCAAATTGAAGAGAAGGCATCCTAGTGCATCACCTGTCAAATGCCATTTTGTCATTTCTGTAATTTTACTATGAGTTAATAATCAGGGAGTTTATTTTAAGACCAGAAGAAGATATTAGTTGCATGTAATGAATAAAAGTATTAGCATGATTTTTTAATTTTCCTCTATTTCTGAAGAGAATTAAACAGTTAATTTTAGCCATTATCTTTTTAATACTTAGAATGTTCTGCCCTATCCCAAGAAAATCCACTATTGAATTTAATTGTGAGGACCTTGTATGAGAAGTAGTTTCTTCCTTAAAAGACAATTTCAAAGCTAGTGATAAAATTATAGGATGTCTAAGAATTAAATCCAATGGATAAAGTGCAGGATGTAAAACAAAAACAACAACCAAAAAAAAAAAAAAAAAAAAAAAAAAAAAACTGCATATTAGAATTGCAGTGTGGGAACAGATTCATGCTGTTGATGATCTGTGAATAATTTTTTTTTTTTTTTTTTTTTTAATGTGGGTTTGAACGTTAGTGTTCTTTTTTTTGGGGGGGGGGCGGGAATGCAGTAGTGCCTTAGTGTTCATCCCCAAAAAAAAAAAAACCTGCATATTAGAATTGCAGTGTGAGAACAGATTCATGCTGTTGATGATCTGTGAATAATTTTTTTTTTTTTTTTTTTAATGTGGGTTTGAAGGTTAGTGTTCTTTTTTTTTGGGGGGGGGCGGGAATGCAGTAGTGCCTTGGTGTTATGTCATTAACCCATTTCATATCCTTGGACAAACAAATCCTGTCCATTTGAGATCTAAACAAACTTTTCCAATAAGAAAAAAAAAGGGGAGAAGTAATTAATTGGTTCCTAGAAAATGTTATAGTTATTATTATAACACTTGTTAATACTAAAATGCAAATACAGTGGGTGTAATGCATATCATACATAAATGAAGCACAGCACGTGATAATAACCATAAATGTTTTTCTGCTATGCAGATATGCTATGCATCAAAAATTAAATCATAGAAACATCAAGAAAAGTAATAAAATAAAATATAGTAATAAAATTTACTGGGTAATATATTTTTGCATTTATCTACTCCAAACCCTGAACCTTAAATCTGAACCCAGTTCTTAACCTCTGAGCATCTTCAATCCATGATGAAGATGAATTTTTAGTTAACTTCTGTAAAAGAACAAGCTTTATCAGAATCGAAACATCAAGCTATAGTAAGAAGTAATAAAATTTTAAATAACATTTTTCTAATTTATGTTGTTATTTGTTTACGTCAGAGAAAATGTAAATAATTAAAAAATAAATAAAATTTTAAATTAACCTTTTCTTCATAAATAAAAGATGTGGTTGTCTTTCTGTGGTTGTTTGTTCAAAGTCAGAGTGTATTAGTATGTGTTAATTATGTTTTTTTTTTTAAAAAGGGAAATGCATCATATTTGAATAAATCTATATATATTTTGAATATAAGGCTGAAATATATAGGAAATTAAAAAAATTATTAGTTCAATAACTATAAAAATTTAGCAGAATATAATGAAATTTTTTTAGATTAATGCGGTCATTGAAGTTCACTATGTTTCTACACCTATGTTATTTTATATATGAAATATTTTTTATAATCTTTAAATAATTTCATACATTAGTACATTTAAATAATTTTTCACACAAAGTCTTTCCAAAACGAAAACAGGTTGTTACTTTATGGATGCAACCCCTATTTAAGGTATGTAAAATCAAAAGAGCTTATAGACACAAGGTGTTTAAATTATTGCTAGCAAAGGTAAAACCTCAACTGGTTGCTTTTTTGGATCATTACATTTGATTGTCAATTATTTAGGAGGAATTATGAATTTTTCCTTTACTACAGGTAAAATCAATGATAAATTCCCAGTAGAAAATTTATTAAAAAATTTGATAAGCAAAGTATTTGCCGATAAAGTTTACTTCAGTAAAGAATTGTTTGAAAAAACTCATGGAAAAAGGTATACACAACTGATTACTCAAATCAGAAGCAATATGCAAAATGCTTTTATGCCAATCTGGGATAATTACAGCTTATGGACTAAAAGAAAAAAAAACCTTTTATAAATAATATATATGGCTCATTTAATATAAATAAAATCCAAAACTGATGCTCTTAGGCCCCTTGGGAGCGAAGCTACAATATGGGGACATTTGCGAGAGTTTGCAGGAAAAAAAGTAGTATACTACAGTATTCACAGATACTGGGCAAGATAAATCTGAATGGAAAGATGTCTGGGTATTGACTCCAGAACAAATTTCGCTATTGACTGATAAAGGTCGCCTTAGTTTTTCTGGCCAGTTAAGATTTATGGACGTATATGGCTGGTTTCCTGGATCAGCCTGGGATATCAGTTCCGATGTTATTCAGTACCTTTTTCAACAGCTTGAGGTTCCTTATAATATTTTTTCTTTGTACGAACCTACCGATTGCCAGTTTAAAACGGCATTGTCAGACTATTTGTCGTTTACTTGGATATCTTCCTTCCTCCGATACTGACCTAATAAGGGTATTAGGCAAAATGGTGCATAAATGTACACTAAGACTTAAATCATTTAATAAAATTTTTATTTATAATGTACTGTCCGTATAGCAATACGATATGGCATATTCCATCCGATGTGCTCCAATAATTTAAATCCTGTCTTCTTGCCTTCTATAGCATGCTATTCATAGCCAAGGTGATTGTCTAATTCTACATCCATGGCACGTTCTATGGTGAGTTTTATAGTTGCTTGCTGAGAACAGCTAAATCTTCGCTAATTCATTTAGTAGATTGGGATCTATGCTTATTTGTTCTTGTTCCATAGCTTATTCTTCATTTATCGTTAGTACTTTAAGGTGCTAACATAGTTAATAATAAGCACTTACACGATTTTATTTGCAGACTCGGTAAAGGCCATTGAAAAGTCTAATGAAGTATTGTTTAATCAGGGGTTATCTGACAGTTATGGATTCACTGATAGAACTAATCTAATGAGAGAGTAGAAGTATCACTTACGTCCCTCTTTGGAACCATCATCGTGGAAATTTCTTGCAATGAGCTCAAGATAAATTCATTCACTTGATCGGGATTCAGAAACGTGTATAGATGAGTTTTGCTTTTGGACGTGGTTTTGTCCTCTCTGCATTCAACTGCAACTTGAATCTAGACAGACGTTTGGCTAAAGCTGACCTGATCCATCTGGAATCATTTTCATATTGGCAACAGATACATATATCATTTCCATAACGTAATAATATTACCTCGCTTTTGCAATAAATTTTAACAACTTTTCATGCCATTCGTCTATTACATAATGTGCAAAAATATTCGCAAGGATAGTGCTGCAGCAACTACCTTGTTTCATGAATACTCATTTGCCCATTTGATAATGTACCTGATTTCAACATTCTGCTAATATATTGTATAAGACAACTGTCTTTGATTTTTATCTGTAATACTTTAATCAGTGTTTCTTGATTTATGTTTCCGAAAAAGTTTTCCAACTCGACATCAATGACAGCTTGTACAGGTCTGGAATATAAATGATTGCGTAGTTCCTTAATTGCTAAATGACAGCTCCTTGGAGGTCTGAATCCAAATGAACAATCTAGCAATATAGGCTCATATATGCTTTCAAGAACTCGTTGCATCATCTTTTGAACCAGCTTATCCTCAAAATTACTAATCCCTAAATTACGAAACTTGCCTATTCTATTTTCCTCTGGGATAGATATTTGACGTATATATCCAGGTCTATAGCGCATTTGTTTCATATTAGTTATTAGCTTTCTTAAATTGCTATCCAAGTTTGACCATAAACCTTGCTTATCTACTTTATCTACCCCAATAGCTTTATTACCATTTACTTGATAGTAACAGGATTTTAGAGATTTTTCATTGAAGTAATGCATTAAATATTTGAATTTCTTGGTCACATCGTGCTGAGATACCCAAGCTATCCCTAACATTTTTGTATCCGTTATTGTGAGCTTCTTTTGTACTTCTTTTGTACTCATAGCGTTTCCTTGTTAAGGGTAAATTTAACCACCGACCTTCCCTCCCAATTTCATTAGTAATATGCCGGATCTGACTTCCTGATCATGTTTTTAACTTCCTTGCATTTATATTTGTCCATTAATACTCCTTTTAGGAAGAATGATCAGGATTTCCCAAGTTCACTTATAAACTTTCATAACATGCTGTGCTCTTCGATTCTGGGAACGTTATCTGTATCTCTCCTCTAACAATATAAATAATGTTGTCTTCTGGTTATCTTAAAACTGTCGACCATTCCTAATTTGATTTTAATGAAGCTCTATCCCTTCAACCTAGCGGCTTACAGTCTATTATGTCTCTGTCTACGCTTAACGATATTTGCCCAAGGCTAACAGTATAGTGGATCAAAGGTTATATAAGGCTTGAAAAGACTCAACAGATATACTACCAGAGCCATTTAAGATACTGGACATCCTCTCTAGATTTATGCCTGCTTTTTTATTTTCTCTGTAGTATGTTGGGTTACCTTTTTTTTATCAAACCAAAGGTTATATAAGAAAGAAAGCAAGTAAATCTGTATATAAGAAAGAAAGTAGTACATGTGCCAGAGCCACATAAGATACTGGACATGCGGGTATTAACCTTCATCTCAAATGCCTTATTGAACATAGTTTGCCCCTTCATTAGCTAAAATTTTTTCGAAAATAAGAAATAATAATTTTTTATAAGAAAGAAAGTAGTAAATCTGCCGAATCTTGTCGGCAGATTTACTACCAGAGCCACACAAGATACTGGACATACGGGTATTAACTTTCATCTCTAATGCCTTATCGAGCATAGTTTGCCCCTTCATTAGCTAAGAATTTTTCAAAAATAAGACTCTTCCCCCCTTTTCCTTTTTTTTCTCTTTTTTTCTTTTGTTTGTTATTTCTACTTATTGAACTAAAATTTAGATCCCTTTTTTTCAAATTCACTCGATATACTTTTTTTACTAGAAAATGCTTTTTCTACAAAATATTTTCTAGTTTGATCTATTTTTATGAAGCCTTTCTGTAATAAACAGTTATCTAGATCTTTTATATTCTTAAGAGCAACCGATCCAGAAACTATTCCTCCTCTTTTTGATAAATCCCTTTACCAATACTTTGTTTTAAATTGCCTTGGACTTGACTATCTATTGTATTATCTTCATTATCAGAAGAATCAATATAGTAAGCATAATATTTTTGACTACAAAATCTAATGGCTAACACTACCCAATGTCCATTATTTACCTCAATTTTAAGATTAATAGTGGACTTCATCATCGGTCAGCTTTTCCTCCTCAATTTCCATATTTGTAAAACCTCTCTTAATTTTTCCATGTTAATAACATTAAAACAATTTCCTTCTTCCCACCCATATTTAAAGCTTGTAATATCAATACTATCCTCTTGCGTTAATTCCTTTTTAGAGCTCTCATTTCTTTTAAGCGCTGAATCTTCTACACTTCCTTGCTCTATACGCTCAGTAAAAATTTCAGTGGTATCATTTATAGGAGTGTTATAGGAATTATTATATGTATATGTCCGTTGTAGAATTCTCCAAAGTTACATGAGACTCATCTTCTGGATCAATAAAAATACCCGAATCATCTTTGCTTAATTCATCTGCAAGTTTTATTCTTTCACCTTCAAAATCTCTATTATCCATTTCTAACATGGGTATTATTTTAGAATATAGTTGAGAAAGCTCTTCTGTTGAGTAGTTTTCTGAAAGAAATACTCAGATTTCTGTCGCTTAAATTCTATAAAATCAACCTTTTTATTTTCTAAATCTTATCCATCAGATTGCTGTAGCTTAAATTCTATAAAATCAATCTTTTTATTTTCTAAATCTTATTTAATAATAGATGGAATTTCCCAATTATAAGAATCCACATAGAACCCATAGTATTGATCATTGCGACCCGCTACTACAAGTGTAGTCCAATGAAAGTTACCTGTATTAATAAAAAATGCCCTTGAGCATAATTCAGAAAAGTTAAAAAAACCATCAATGAATTGTTCTAATTGACTATTTAATTCATTACATAATGAATAGGACTGTTTTCATAATCATCATGAATGGCTTGGATACGCGTATATGGGCGTATAAATTTGAACAACATCCCTTATATCTTGATCTTCAAGCCAATATTCATAATTACTATCATTAGTTTTATAGACTAGATTATTAGTATGACTACGATATACTGGAATTATTATTTTAAAGTTGAAGGTATGACCTCTCCACTAGTATTAGTCAAATACTGTTTGGTTGGCGTGGTTACCACGGCTGGAGATACATTTTTCTTTTCTGTTGGTTTTGGATTTATATATAACCTACGAGTATCCTGACAAACAAACAAACAAAAAAAAAAAAAAAAAAAAAAAAAAAAAAAAAAAAAAAAAGATAAAATGGCTTTTCATTGACACAATAGCTAAAACTGTGGATAATGGTCCTGTCGGCGTCTGATTAGTTTGAGGTCTAGTTTTAAGATAAGGAAAGCTCTTGTGAAGGATCTTGATGAGTTGATTGTCGATCCCATTCGGATTCGTTGCTTCGGTAAGATTCTGATTATTTTTGAAACTCGAAGGAAGAGAACTTAAATGTCGTTGCTTGTCCTGGTGGTTGTGTGATGATTTTGCTCATACTCTGGAGTCACGAATCTTTATTTGAGGAATCATGGACGAATGCAACATCATTGTTTTTCTTGATGCTGTGTATTGTTGCGTCTTCGTTTATTTTCTTTTAGTTGATGGAATTTGGAATAGCAATTCGACATGTATGGAAAACTTTCTTGGAACATTTTTGATTATTTGATGTAATTTTATGGATAGGAAGGACCTTTTAGAAATTTTCTTACAGCGGTCTAGAGAGATTTTTCGTTGGGAAAAGGAGAAGTGTCGGTGCGTTTCTTTTCTTCTTAGCGCTTCTGAAGAGGTGATCAGGTTTGCTGGTGAGTGCTGGTTATTCCTGTGGCAGCAAATCTGCTCTCTTCTTTTTTTGTGTGCATCCACGGAATAATTGCAATGATGGCTTGATGTATTGGGAAGTATAATATCTTGTTGTTGGGATGTAGTGCTTCTTGGAATTTCTTGATGCTGTGAAATTGATGTTCTCTGCGATGAGCGCTGGAGTATTAGTATCGGATATTTCACTTCTCTGAGGTTGTCTGTTAGTGCCTCGGAGATGATAAAGGGACTTCTTCTTGTGTTAATTCTAGCGTTAGTTAGTGCGAGAAAGTTTGAGGGTAATTTTTGAATGTCTTCTGGATGAAGATCTTGAAAGCTGGGAATAGAATGATTGTGATCTCGCCCTGTGTTGGAAGACCCTCACGTGGCTAGATGGAATTGTGTTTTTGATATTAACAGTTATAAGCGACTGGGAGAGTTTGTCGTTGTTTATTGACTCATGAGAATTTTCTTGGCATGCTGATGTGATTCTGGAGGTTATATAGTAGTCTGAGTTCAGACTACTATACAGTCAGTAGTCTGTATAGTAGATTCAGTCTACTATACAGTGAACAGGCAGTCAGTAGAGATGCAGATTGTTACAAGCGCATCTTGTGGTAAAGAGAATGGAAGAGGAGAGAAGGCACCTATATCTCCGAAACTTCGTCGAGGCGGAAGAAAAGGAAAAACTGCAGAAGTTGGTAAGTACTACTTCCATGTCCTTCCATAAGACTGGGGTTATACGTAGTAAATACATTTAATAAATGCTTAAAACAATCCCCATGTATAGCTATACCTTATACATCTGAAACAATGAAACAAGAAATCATAGAAATGCATGCCAAGTAGATGCTTAAAAGCAAAATTATTGTACCTGAAATTGTCTCTAAGCTAGTCCAAATGTTTCGAAAAAATAATAAATCAAACACAGCATATGTTATTGTGCTTCGTTGTCTACACAGCACAAATTTACACTCTTCTCAAAACAGAGGCTATAATTAGGAACATTAGGTGTACTAAATATATGATAACACTTTATTTAACTTCTTGGCACTTTCAGCCAAGCAAAAGGCCAGGAAATATGTTAAAATTGGATTTACCACAAAATCTAGCCTTTAAGATTGTCATTTGGATTATGCGAAGCTCCATTTCAACAAGGCCAGGAACATAAACAGAAAAGAGATGCCATCTCTCTAGATGGCATATGACATAATAGTTACAAATAACTCGATTGATGAGCACATTGAGAAAGTGCGAAATTGATTTAAAACGTAAATGGGTCTAAATATAAATTCAAATTCTTTACTTTCAATACAAAATATCACATCGACGGACTGAGACATGAAGCCAAATAATTGCAATTAAAAATTTTTTTCAAGCTTTCGTGAAATTTCCGAATCTGGAGGAGAAATTGGAGATCTGGATAGACACGTCTGATATGGTGGTAGAAGCTGTGCATAACCAGGATGGTAAGCCGTATTTGCATTTTAGTATGATCCTTAAATGAATCTTTTTAATTCATTTTAAGTTGTTTAAAAGTGTTAAAATAAGTGTACTAATTAAAAAATATAACAACAATTTTCTTATTTATTGTTTTTTAAGCTTGAAAACTAGTAGTATGTTAAAAATGAAAACAAAGGGAAATTGTCTTGTTTTTACGAATTCATTTTAGTTTTATGAATGTCCTGCAGATGGCAGCACTGAAAATCCTTTTATAAAATTAAAATTTAACGGAACTTTCATTAAGCTGGGTAAGGAGCTTAATGAAAAGGATTATTGGTTTTGTGAAAATCTTCATCTGTAAGTGAACCTTTTGAACTGTTTTTTTATGCATACTGTTGGTAGTCAGAATTATTATAATTCGACTAAAAAGTATATTCACATTATTACATATCATTCTACTCATTATGTATGGATATGTGCTTACAAGAAAATTTAAATGCTTGAAATGCTACCTTTACCTCAAAATTTAAGCATTTTTTTAAAACTATAATGTTACACAACTATTAACTACGTTTGTAGACCGTAGTTAATAGTTGTGTAAAAGTTAAAAAGTTAATCAAACTCTTATAACTAAATTAAAGTGTCATTTAAATTCTTATCAATATTGCATGGATAAAATAATTACCTCATGTTAGTGAAGAATGAAGTATTCTGTAACAAAATTTCCATCATCTTATTATGGAAAATTGCAGTGTGATCTCTTAATTAAAAAATCAGGCTCTGTATCCCAAGTGAAGGCCAAGTGGGCCCAAGTGAAGAAGCTACGAAAATTCTTTAGGTAAGGTGTGATGGTTATCGTAATGTAAATAAAGAAAGATATATCACCTCTTTTTAAAACAAGTAATTTTAAATCTGGTGCTGTACTACTGTGTGAGGAAATTGAATATCCTAACACCAGAAAACTCTCTCCTCCTTTTTCAGGACCCTACAAAATTTTAAAACAATATTCTGTAGGTATTTTTTAAATAGATAAGCCAAATTCTCTTACTAAAAAGGATTTAGAAATCGTCGATTTTACCAAGGCACGCCAGCCCATTCTACCTGGCTCTGGTGTGCCAGAGCGTTTTCTCGTTCACCCCGGCCGTCACACATTTGTGCCAGTGTCTTAAAACATTTTAAAAACTATAACTTTTGGCAGAAGATGCCATTGTATGTCTATATGGTTTCAGATACATGGAGATTTGACGTTCTACTTAAAATGAAAGTAGCATGACTCACATACACATGGTTGTTTTTTATTACATAAACATAAAGGCAAAGGAATGTTATCGAATGGCATGCTTTATGACAGCTCTTTAAGCTGTCATATTTGTTAAAATGAGCGTTTAAATATCTCTTTCTTTTCCTTTAAATGAAAATATATAAAAAAATTGCTCACTTAAAACTTTGGAATAATTTAAATAGTGCTTCCAAAAATTATTTCTAACTGATAAATAACATTACTAAACTTTTAAATTAATAAAAAAATGCAATAAAAATCCTTCATAACTGCAAATGAGTTATGAGTTCAAGGACTGTTACGTAAAACTGTGAGTAGATCCCTGTTTTCAAATTTTTCATACGGAAAAAGAATTTTATGTATTGTATTTAGTTTTCAGATATATAATATTAAAACTCATTAAATGGTAAGTAAATAATGAAAATGTATAAAATATATATTTAAACAAGAAATAACTTAAGTAAATAAAGTATTTATAAAAATATAATATAAAGCATACGCTGTTTAAATACTCCACAGAACATTACTAAACAACGTGTGGATATTTCGGTAATTTCATGGATTTAAGTTTAATAGCAAAACATATATATATATATAAATTAGATTTAAACAAATACGTATAAAAGTAAAAAAGTAGAAAAGAAAATTTAAATTCTAAAAAAAGGAAAAAAGCCAAAATAATTTAAAATAATTTAAAAATATGCAAACATGTAAAAGATTTAATTCTCGAACTAATCTGCAATATCATTTAAATTCAGAAGCATAAGCAAATCAAGTGTAAAATCTATCCATGAAAATAAATCTACTAATTTAATAAATTAAAATTAAATTAAACAATTTTTTTAAAAAATGCATATGTGAATGATCGTAGAGTAGGCAGGAGACAGACTTATCAAGGCCTCCAAACCTAACTCTCCAATCATTCAATTCGTGTTTCGTCATTCATGCAGGCAAGGGTAAAAGTCAAAACCAAAAGTAATTCCAATAAAGTGGTACCCTTAGAACATTTAAGTATTAACATTTAAGAATTAAAGTTCAAAAAGGAAAATACTAATTAAGTCTTTTGAGAAACAAGCAAGTAAAGTCAAGAATTAAACTTTTTCTTAAAAAATTAAATTTTTTAAAAATTAATTTTTGATAAAATAATAAAAAATTTCGAAACCAATGTATTTTAGAAATCCTTGTCTACAGAAACTTCCCCTACACGAATATGCATATCAATAAAAAGAAACTATAAAAGAACTATACATAATCCATATAAACCAATAAGAAACAAAAAGTAACAAAAAGAACTAATTTACAATTTTTAAAATAAATATGTATTTAAAAATATAATTTCATATTTAGAAAATACTTATATTTATTGATAGATAGCAGTTTCTTTGAATGGTGAACCATTTCAGCAGTGCTTCCCCAATATCCTTTACGCTCGGCTTTTCTCACATTTTTTACTCATACAATTTTTTTCCCATGAGTATGAATGAGTATGAATCTCGGATGTTTTTTTCCCAGTAGATCGCAACAAAATTCTTGATGCTTTAATCTTAACGTGTTAAAACTTTTACCGTGGTCACAAGGTAAAACACAAAAATATAAAAATTCATGTGAAACTTATTCTTTGCATCTAGTGAAACTTAATGCAAAACAACTTATCACCGCTAATGCTTTAGTGGCTTAATAGAACCTTAAAGTATATTAACTGAGTTACAACCTCTGGAACTCTACATGAAGCTAACTTTCAAAACTTGCTAACTGTGCGTACATCAGGCCTTTCAGGTTTGTTCTGATCAGCAGGTCTCTCTATAGTCAAGCAGGAGCGGTATATGGAGTGACGTATATATGGTGGTCTTTTGAATGGGGTCATGCATTATAATTTGTTTCTATTTCTGACATAAATGATGGGATACTTGCGTTTTTAAGCAAGTGAAACATAAGCATTTCGAAATTCATTTTTTGTGATAAAGAGCTCTTAAACAATTTTCGATTTTGGGAATGTGAATTCTTTTATTAAACAGTTCTAAATTTGGCGACCTGTCAACATTTTGGCAATTTTAAGATGAGTTTCTATAGAAATTTTTTAATTCCGAAATCTGAGAACTTTTCGACGATTTTTTTTAAACATCATAACTTTGACAAATTTCATTAAAATAATGATAATATGTTGGAATTATATTTTTTTCTAAAAGTTATGAACTCTGTTCTGCAATTTGCATAAATTTAAACACCTACTTTACAACATCTAGCAGTTTGATGCTACTCTAAACTGGCATAAATCTTACCAAATCTATAAACATCCAGTGAAATTCATGATACAAAATACATACCAAGAGGATTGGATAAGAAAAACGTATATTTCAAGTAAAATATATTAATCTTTAGCTTGTAGAGACATTAGGTTAATTGGGAAAGCCGCAGAGATGAAAAATGAACGCCGGGAATCGAACCACGGACCTCTGGAATACCGGCCCAGCATGCAGAACCACTTCACCACGAACGCAGGAGAAATACCTTATATACTCCCCCTTTTAAAGGGCGAGGGGTTTTTAGGGGACCTAATCGCCAAATCCTTGGTGATGAGAATCATCATCCAACACCCCTTTAGTTCAGGCGCCACTGTAGTGACATTAGGTTAATTGGAAAAGCCGGAGAGAAGAAAAATGTGCAATCGCCTTTGCCAGCAATCCAACTATAGACCTCTGGAATACCGGCCCAGCTTGCAGGCCACGAAGGTACCAGGGTTCGTATGGTCCTTAAGAGTCCTTAAAACTCCTTAAATTTTTTGGAATCGATTTTTGGTCCTTAAGAGTGCTTAATTTTGGCCAAAATCAGTAGTAGAAGGCCCTTAATTTTAATCATCTGAATTTTCTGTATGTTTTTACGACTGCCATTTTGAGTGTGAATTAGCATTTTGGAGGAATATTTTTGGCGATTCACTGACGTAATTTGTATATTTCTAATATTTACTCGAGTTTCATGGGGTACTCGAGTTTCTAAGCGAGAAGTGAAACGTAAGCATTTGGAAATTCATTTTTCGTAATATAGAACTCTTAAACAATTTCCGCTTTTGGGAATGTGGATTCTTTTTTAAACGGTTCTAAATTTGGCGACTTGCCAACATTTTGGCCATTTTAAGATCAGTTTCTATAGAAAAATTTTAATTTCGAAATCAGAATTTTTCGAGGATTTTTTTTAAAACATCATAAGATTGATAAATTTCAATAAAATAATGGTAATATTTTAGAATTATATTTAAAAAAATAACATTAAAATAAAACATTTTTATTCTTTGCTGTTATATTATAAAGTTCCATTTTGGCAACTTATTATACAATATTTAGAATCTGAAAAATAAACAAGGTATGATGCTATATAAAGCACAATTTACAAAACAGCTCTTAGCAAAAGCAAAATTAACTATGTAAATAATTAAAAATACCTTTTTAATTTTTAATTTTATACCCATGTAATTGTCTCAGAATATGCATCAGTTTTCTCTATAAAATAAATTTTACACTTTTTCTCTCCCTTTTTTTTTTTTTTTTTTTTTTTTTTCCAAAATATTTCTGTCATTTTGCTGTTACAGATTTGGTTGAGATAATTTTTCTTTAGTATTTTTGACATTGCAGCTTGGAAAATTTAGAACGATTTGAAGGCAAGATTTATAGACCCACGATTCTAGAAGATTCGAGAAATATGTGACAAAATGAAAAATGTCTCCATGGTATCAGCGCGTAATGGTACTTTACAGAAAGTTTGAGATGAATTTCTTACTTTTTGTAGAACGTCTGGAAGAACAATGAAGACATAATATTTGAATGTTTTACTCCTGATACTAGAATTTTTTTTAACATGTTTATCTTCCCTTTATATTCTCTACTTTTTACTATATACAAGCATGGAAAATATCAAAAATTTTTCTAATCTTATCACTTGGGAAGAAAGGAAAGATTATAGAAAGGAGTTTTTTTATTAATAAAGAAATTGAAAACTTACAATTTAAAATATCCATCTAATATGTCTTAATGCATCATACACAGAGGTGGCACAAGGCATTCTGACATCTGATGAAATCTCTGTGGATCCTAAATTCGACTGCATAGTGCCTATCTAAATTCTGCTTGCAGTGCCTGTCTAAATTCTAAAAGTTTTGGCATTTCTAGATTTTGTTGTTTGGTGTGTCACTAAATTCTAAAAATTCTGCCACACCAACTCTGTAACCAGCCGTTACTATATATATATTTCATATTTCTTTTGAATTCCATATTACTAAAGAAATTAAATTAGTCACTTTTCTATACATTCTAAATGCATTTAGTGTTTTTTAGAAAAACGGAAATCCTTAATTAAATCCAAAAATTCTAAAATGAAAAGGAAACGTGCTGAAGAAAGAAACTGAATACTTAAAGAAAATTATTCTTCAAAGATATGTGCAGTTATTATTATGTAAATTACCCAACTGTTTATGATTTCAGCCTTTTCTATAATTTTCCATTTCTGTTTCTTATATGATAAGAGTTATTGAGCCAGATTAAATTTATTTATTAAAATAATTTCAAGTTTAATATAATTTCAAAAAATTTAAAAATAATTTCAAGTTAATGGCTGACATTTTATACCCAGTAAGTTCTTTCCCAACTGGATGTTAATTAAAAATCTTTTTATGTTAAATGTTAATTGAAAATCAGTTAATTAAAACAGTTAATTAAACAGGCAGTTAATTAAAAATCTTTTTATGTCAAAGATATGTGCAGTTATTATTATGTAAATTACCGAATTGTTTATGATTTCAGCCTTTACTATAATTTTCCATTTCTGTTTCCTCATATGATAGAGTTACTGAGTCAGATTAAATTAAAATTAAATTGTATAATCTTTGACCACTCGTCCACATTTTTAGTTTGAATTTGACTGTTCTTGTTTAATTACGCCACCATGAGATGTAATTGACTTTGTTAGCATCAGAACATGCCTTTATGTTTGTTCGAAGTTCTTTTTAAATAAAAGGCTTATTTAAACCTTTGTCTGATATTGTAGTTACTTTCAGACATAGTGATAATTTGCTTCATGTCTGTTGGGGGTTTTGGACTATTTAACTTTTATCAGATAAAGTAAACCCTCATAGGTACATTATGGAGAAGTTTACAAGTTTAGGAGATAAAAGTACGCAGAAGCTAGCGAGAGCACTGGTTTGTATATTGAGACAAATCTCTAATTATTGTTAGGAAAGATGCTTAAAGAGAAGGAACTCAATATAAACTAGCCAAAATGTTTGGTAAAGCTTCAAATTAAAATAAAATTAATAAATAATATTTTGTTGATAAATATTGTTTTATGTTTTGGATAAATATTTTGTCGAGTGTTGTTGTAAATGTTTTGTGGTTTTAAATGTGTAATTATTCTAATATCCTTTAAGAATAAGTTTCGTAAATTACATGTATTTTAAACTGTGAAATTTTATTAGATTTAGATTTTAATAGGATCCATAATGACTAAGGTTACCTATTCACGTAATTTGATAATTTCTAACTAACTGCTTACCCTTAAAAATTATCTATTACATATTAAAGCGAGTTATTGCCTTTCGTTAATACTCACTGTAGTCGCAAGATAAAACACAAAAATGTAGAAATTCAAGTAAAACATATTCTTTGCATCTAGTGAGATTTAAAATAATACAAAACAACTTATCACCTCTGGTGCTTTAAATGGCTTATTGGAACCTAAAAGTATATTAACTGGGTTACAACCCCTGGAACTCTACACAAAGCTATGACACTAACTGCATCAAACAGAGCCTGATTAACTTTCAACACTTACCAACCGTGCCTACACCAGGCCTTTCAGGTTTGTTCTAATCAGCAGGTCTCTCTCTAAACAAGCAGCGGCGGTGATAACATCAGTCCTTTGTTATGAATCATGCTGATTATGATCTGACTTCTCATTTTAACCTATGCCGTTTGACATAAAATCTACTTGCTATTTACTAAACCTCTGGACCAGCGATTCTCAACCTTTTGACTAACGTGTACCATCTAAACAAAAATTGAAAACCTTTAGTACCACCACCACAAAGTACTACTACTACCACCACCACTCTCGAACAAAGCTCATATCGCATAAATTTACGAGTGTTAGAGAAAAAAACTCAAATCAGGATGTTGGGGTTTTAATTTTTGAAATAAATAACTAAAAATACTTTGCTTCTTTGTGTACCATCTATTTTCTTCTTACGTACCACCAGTGGTACGCATACCACCGGTTGAGAACCTCTGCTCTAGACTGACCAAGTATGTGACAAAATGAGACAAAAAAAATTAACATAAAGCTAACTATTAGTAAAACGTAAATGTCACTTATCTTCTTTCAAATGTGTCCTACCTATTATAAGTGTAAAATATTTAATGCTACTTAATATACTGTATGTAGTTTATTTTATTCTCAAACTTATTAATAATTATGTTAATTAATTCATGTTTAGTAATAATTTATATTACTTAGGAATCTATTTTATTTTTAGGATAATATTACAAGAGTGAAATTCAGGCATAGAATAATATTTTTAATTGAATTTATTCTGTTCCCATTTGCTTATAGATCCTTAATTTTTTTCATTAATGGTCCTTAAAAGTACTTAATTTCCATGTGTGCGAACTCTGTGTACCATTCAATTTCAGTAATATGTTTTTGTATTGTGTTCATTACTTTTTCTTGTAATAAGTCTAAGAATGAATCAGTTTCATGCCAACGAGGTAAGTCAGAGTCATGCAGGAATAGTTAAACTATTACTGAATAATTCTAATATTCAGGCAAATATAATAAACAATTGTCGTTGGACCCCACTTTATTGGGCAAAACAGAATGGTCATTGCTAATAAATAATTCATAATTAAAATTTTACACAGTATGAAATACTAGACAATCGAACAAATTAAGACATTCAGATTTTGGGCCTCCAGGTGTCCATATTCAGATAGAGGACTACGTTACTCAAAAGTTGATGGTTCTAGGTACCGTTGTTTTTTCACAATGCGAGAAACATACAGATTCTTCATTAATTTCTTTTTAATTTAACAGGGTGATAATATTTGGTGGCAATAAGTCAGACTTATGATGAAAATATTAACACTGCCATTTAAGTGTGAATTAAGTGTAACGTACCGAACTGAATGCCTAAAGTAATTCAAATTAATGATATGGCGTCGTTTACGGCTCTATTTATGATTCTAACTATGATTATTATTAATTTACTTATCAAAAAATTCTCACTCATTAAGTGTTATTCGACTAGTTTTTATAATGAGAAATTAAGGCCAACAGCCTGTTTCACAACTGATACTCTAACTCATACTGAATTTTTTACCACTAATATTTATGTTATAAAATGAGACACATCACTTGATGGTGTAATTAATGTAGACTCGGGTGAATACTCGTAGTTCAATTTAGACTGGATTATATTGCAGGCAAACGGGCTAGCTGGGATTCGGCAAACTGACTAGTTGGGAAACCCATTTGAACAGCAAAATGGCTAAACAGTTAAAAGTAGCACATGTTTAGAATTCCCTGTATACAGTCTCCATGGCTGGGAATAAATGTATTTTATTTCATACTTTAAAAATACAGATACTTAAACCACGCATCTTTGTTATGTCTTCATTTTTAGTTCCCTGCAAATGAATCTTGACAGTTTTATTGTTGTCCTTGGTACTCCTTAGGCCTCAATTCAATCATAAATAATTAGAGAAGGTGAATGTGCAGCTCACTCGGCGAAGTTGTTGACGGAATGTCAGTTTGTGTTCGCTTCCCAGAAAAATAAAAATCACACACTGTTTAAACTATACAATTTAGATCTCTTATAAAATGTACAATAAAAGTTATAATGTAAGACAATTCTGCTTTTATATATTCAGCGTATAATAGCATCATTTTTTCTTACGTCTTGCATGCAAACAATTAGCGTATTTCTCGCGTAAGTCCCTTTTCTCCCTTGCGTATATTTCCTCTTTGATCTTAAGCGCCAGGTTCTGAAATTTTTAAAAATATTCGCGTGATTTTTCTCCTTTCTCAATGCGTTCAGAAAACGAACTCCCTTAAATTCTAAAATGAAATTGTTCATATAGTGATTGTTTTCATCTTACTAACAGACAAACTCTCGCAAAATACTTGCGAGGATACCGCCAAAACGTTCCTATCTAACTGTTGAATTTTATGTTAGTCTAATTCAATAACCGACAAGTCAGAGCGAAGGAAACACCAACTGACATTCAGTTTACCATTTCGCTGAGCCAGCTGCATAATTATTTTGAGGAATAACAACGGCGAGATCTATGTTACAGGGATGTAGACATGAAGATATCATATTAGTTAAACTAATGTTAATATTACTACTCATTCTTGTTGGAATAAAGATTACTTAAAAAAAGTAATATTGTGATAGTTACATGTAGGTCATTCAAAGAATACTTTTCTTTTCTGATGTTCTTGCTGTAACCACGTCCTTTGGAAATTAAGGTATTCGCATAATTTTTCCCTCTCGATTTACTTACGAAACATTTACTACAAAAAGGGGGGAAGTGCGTAAGGAAATACGGTGTTCCATTTAACGGCCGACATCTCTCAGTTTCATATCTTCTAGCCCACCAGCGGCCGAGCGGTAAAATCGCTGAACACTGGTAGTTCGATCCGAAGTTCGAACGGGCTGGCTGCATGAGCGTTTTCGAGGTTATTCCCATGTGTAACCTGTATAAGAGCCAGTTTCCCTTAGAAAGTCCTCCACGAAAGCATCAGTCCTCTTAGGCAGATAGCCGTCGAGGCTTTACCATAATCACACACACACACACACACACACACATCTTTTTCTAAACAAGGGTTTAATTTGCTACCAGAAAACGTTTTGACTGAATGAAAGCTGAAGTTAAACTCTGAAACTTTAAGCTTGGCTTAGAGCATTTGTCATTCCATTTCTCAATACCTCATCATTTTATTCAGACTCTTAGGAACAGATTGACCAAGTTCTACTGTATACAAATTTTTACTTTAGCTTTCTTCTAATTGCATGAAACATTACTCATATTGATTGCATAAATAGTATTAGTTTTATGTATGAGATATAATTTTGGGCCAAAGCGTATTTTGTTTGCCTATCACATTTCTATCATTATTGTGGTTTACTGCCCTCTAGAACATCAGTACAGTTTTAGTTCAGACTTTAAAGCCTGGGTTAGCAGAGAATGATATATTTCTTTGCAACAAAAATGGTCAACATCCATATATATATATATATAATTCTACAGAGAAACAACCTACCTATCTATAAAACTGTTGCCACAATTATATGCCTCTTATAATACAGTATTAATAAAATGTAGAATAATTTGGTTTGTTTGGTTACTGGTAAATATACAAGGACTGTCTGCATGAGGGAGGCCTTCGTGGAGGTCTTTCTAAGGAAAATTGCTCGTATACAAATTACACATGTGGAAAACTACAAAAACGAACATGCAGCCACCGAACTACCAGCGTTCGGCGATTTTGCAGCTCGGCCGCTGGTAGCCTCCCAAAAAAATTAAGTAGAATGAAAAGGTACTACTTGCGATAAATTTGAAATGAAAGAATAATGATCAAGAGCATTTGGGTTCACGGCATACCTTAGAATTTCCAATAGACAGTCTAGCGCGCTGAAGATAAAAATGTTTTATTCTTTATATTGTTGTCATTGCTCGCTTTGAAATCGTTGAGTTTGTTAATCAAAATTTGTTAAAAGTTTTAACAAAATAAGAAATATACGATAAAACAAATTCCAAATTCAGCTTCCAAGTGCCCATTGTTCGGTTTGAGAATTACGTTATTCAAAATTGGATGGCTGTGGGCACCGTCGTTGTTTCACAATGCGAGAAACACACATACGTTCAAGTAGATCATTTATTATTTAATTTCTTTAAATATAGTGCAGGGAGATGATATTTGGTGGTAACAATTCGAAAAGTGAACCAACATTTATAGTGAATCAACGCAAAATGCCAAAACGGTCCTTCTAGGTGGCAAGAATTTGAATAGTAATTCAGTCTTTTGCTATGATTCAACGGAAAATCCTGTTTTGAGACTGATAGCCCTTCTTAGCTAACGCCATTTGGGCTAATATTTCATAGTTTTTTAAAGAAAACTGTAAAATATAAGAGAAAAGACAATTTTAAAATCCTTTCTTTTACATTTTCAGAGAAATCGGCATGGGACAGAGCAGTTATAAGCAAATGAACCTTAAAATATCTTCTGAAGATTATTTCAGCCGCCAAGTATCTTCATCATTTTGTCTCTTCCACCACGATTCTCGAGATTCGTATCTAGTTAGCTATAGGGCATTTTCTCCCTCCTTCCTGCATGCCTTCGTGGTGTAGCACTATATGGTCCAGGTTCGAGTCCTGGCGAGGGCACTGATTATTTTTCATGTCTTCTGCTCCTAAATAACCTAATTTCTCTTCAGTGGCGCCCGAACGAAAAGGTGGAGGATGATGATTCTTCATTACCAGAATTTGGCGGTTGGGTCCGCTAATCACCAGTCACTCTTTAAAAGGGGATTTTATAAATTAACGATTTCAAAGCGAGAATTGGCAACGTTGTACAGAGAAAACCTTTTTATCTCCAGCGCGTATCAGATCCTGCGTATCAGAAATTCTAAAGATACACTCAATAAAAAATTATTTTGCGATATTGGTCTTTAAATGAATTTTATGGTTTAAGTGTGTAGAACACGATATTCAATAAATAAAAGTAACACACAAAATTTTAAAAAAAAAACGCCCCTTTGGAAGTAATTTAAAATCTGGAAACTTTCAGATATTCTTAATTTCTTTAAATATAACACAGGGCGATAATATATGGTGACAAGACATTAGACCAACTCTGAAAATATTGACACATTGTGTGGCTTACCGAATTGAATGCATAAATTAATGATATGGCATCTTTTATGGCACTGGTTACTGTTTAAAGCTATGATTATTATTAAGTTACTTAACAAAACATTCTCCTACATCAAGTGTATTGCGAAGTAATTCGACTGGTTTTGATATTGAGAAATTAAGGCCGATACCCTGTTTTACAACTGATAGTCTAAAACATGCTGAATTTTTTACTACTAATATTTATGTTATAAAAAGAGATATATCACTTGATGGCATAGTTGGTGTAATCGACTCCTTAATCAAGGGGAAGTTCGAATAAGCAAAAATTGTGCATACGTTTTATACATGTTTGTATCTGCGCATTATTTTCTTGCAAATAAACTATGAAAGTTTTGAAAGAAAAAAATGGTGTAAATCTTATTAGTATTTCTAGTGCGAAATGGGAGAATTGTAATGTTTCAGACCCATATCCTCCCCTCGGAAACCTTTCTTTACCACTACAACCTTCCCTCCCTCACAAACGATGCAACACATGTTTATCCCCCCATAGCTATAAATTTCCAGGGTAGTGAAAGACATTCTGCAGGGTTCCTTGGTAAAAATGATTTCACAACTCTCTCGCTTTTAATTGCTAGGCAACAACTGATAATTTATTTATAATTTTTTAACACTGTAATGGATTTTTGATTAACACACTTAAAGATTGATTTGATTAACACACTCAGCGCAACACTATTCCAAAGAAAGCATTTTCCCAGAGCGCCAGAATCTCCAGAGCACCTAGAGACATTTGTCATTCAAAAAAAAAAAAAAAAAAAAAAAAAAAAAAATATGTGAGATAATTATCTTTCGATCTGTGCTAACAAATTCGACTCTATGAAAGCAAAGTGTTGCAGCGGCCGGAATTAAATATTTTTATCTTCTACGTGCCAGCGTGTTGCCATTCAGTAAAGCTTAAGATACTTTCAAATTTGTTCAGGAAGGTTATCGAGTAATAAATGAAGCGGTTTAAAAGCAATTAACAGAGTTCTTAAGCACAGTTTTGTGTACTTTTTAATGTGATTGAATTAAATACATTTTAAAATCTTGACATGTCTAATCAGAAATATTCAATATTTGTATAAAATTACACTTACCGACTCATTAAAATCATCATATACTTTTTTTATGATTACTGTTTTAGGCTGCTGGTTACATGAGTGGTTAGTTTTTAAAGAAATGATCTAGCGAATATAATAATCTGCATTGTGCGAATGTAATATAGTGCTATCAGAAAACTTAGATATGCTGTTTTTATGTATTCTCTTCCTAGAGAAATTTTAATGGCAATTTGCAGTATTTGAAACTGGCTAAAATGACCTGCACCAGGTAAGCCTTTAGTTTTTACGTATAAATATAAACTCACGTATTTACCCATCAGTTTCCAATAAACCAAGTTCCAGATCCGGGCTTTCAGGTGCTAAGCTTCCGGTGGATGACTACGTTATTCAAAATTTGATGCCTTTAGATACCGTTGTTTTTTCTGAATGCCAGAAACACGTGGTGGAAACAGTTTAAAAAATGTAAAACACATGTAGTGATTTTGTTCGTGATTTTACGCGGATTTTAAGCCCTTTTTATTTCATTTACAGACACATACATGTTCTGAGAGCATTTGGGCAAATGTTCCTTTGTGTTGAGACATTTAAAAACAGCATATCTTTAAAATATTCGATAGACAGCCACCCAGTTGGAGATTTGTTTTTCGTACAGTGTTACCGCTGCTCGCTTTGGAAGCATTGAGTTTGTTAGTCCAAAATTCATTAAAGTTTTACAAAATATTAAATAGACTATAAAACAAATTCCAAATTCGGGCTACCACAGCAACTGTAATTGAATCATGAGAGGTAGTCAACTATTTGTTGCCAAGACACACTAGAAATTTGTTTGGTAACAAAAAATACTAAACAAATTGTTTCTGTTTTAAGCGATTTTACATTTTTTAGTGAATTTTTAGGCGTGTTTTTAATTTACGCAAACATAAGCATTTCAGAGCATTTGGGCTAACGTCCCTTTAGGCTAAAAGCATTCAAAAACAGCATATGTTCACAATTTCGGATAGAGAGTCTCCGCCCGCTTTTGAATCCTTGAGTCTGTCAATCAAAAATTCGTTAAAGCTTTACAAAATATGAAATTCACAATAAATCAAATTGCACAGCCGAGCTGGACGACGATATACGATATTCAAAATTTGATGACTTTAGCAATCGTTGTATTTTCACAATACGAGAAACGCAAGCTGGTCACATTATCCTTATACAGTAGTACCTCGGTATACTTCATTATTCAATTTGGGGTGCATACGGCCAACTAGCGGCTCAGCGGTGAAGTCGCTGAACACTGGTAGTTCGGTCTCAGGTTTTAATCCCGTGAACATGCTAACTGCATGGTCGTTTTCGGGGTTTTCACCTTGCGTAACGTGTAAACGAGCCATTTCCCTTTGGAAAGTCCTCCACGAAGGCATCCTTCCCCTGAGGCATATAGCCCTCCAGTTCTTTGCTGTAACCTAATAAACCAACCAAAAAAACTTTGTGTGTATACCAAAGGAATTTTTCCAAGAACAAATAAAGGCAAAATAATTAGACCGCTTGGCTTAATAATGAGACCAAATTATAATGACCGCTTGTAGAGTCATTAGGTGTGCAGGGCTCTAATATTGGATGTTTACAATTTGAAATGTGAAAGGACATTTATAGTGAATCAAAGTAAAATTCCAAAACAAAATTAATATTTCTTCTGGCAAATTACCCCTTTGGAATAATTTTGTTAGCGATTATAGACGCTTTTTACAAGAAATATAGTGGACTGTATTTTAAAAATTAGCTATTTTTTTATTTAATTTTATTTACCTTCATTTAGAAAATACTCACTGCACTTTTTTAACTCTATTCTCTTAAACCGTTAGATTGCAGAATCTAAAAAGAAAAAGTCATCTGCGATTATTTATTTTATTTTTATTCAATTTTATCAATCATCATGATTTTATGATTGTAACACGATGACAAGCTTTTCTTATAATTAGCAAACAGAAAAAAGACAAAAAATTCAGGAATCTTTTGTACAATTGGAGATTTATTTCTGAAATCTGTAGTTGCTTAAATCGATGCCTCATTCTCTGAATAAATGTTGATAAGTTTCACGTTTCGCTGTGTTGCTCAGATAATTGCTCGTTTTATAGCATCAGCTCGCCTCCGAACACGCTGTTATATTCATGCAGGTGGCTTTTCAATATTTTCTCTTCATGTTCTGAAATTAGAATAACATAAGCACTCTCGAATTTGTTGTTTATTTTCGAATCGTCCCTACAAGGTCATGGAGTATTTGTTCGTTTGTTTGATTATATGATTACGGCAAAGCCTCGAGTGCTGTCTGCCTAAGGGGAGGGAAGCCTTCTAGAGGACTTCCTAAGGGAAACCGATTCCTGTATACGTTACACATTGGGAACACCACGAAAACGCTCATGCCCGTTCTCGGGATTCGAACCTCGGACCGAACTACGAGCGTTCGGAGACTTTACCGCTCGGCTGCTGGCGAGTCATTGGGTACTCGATTACGGCATTAATGTTTGGTTCTGCGCATGCTCGGCGCCATTGCTGTCTCTGGTTCTGCGAGCTCTTCAATTTATCATTATTTTTTTGGTAATTACATAGTGTATCTGAAATTTTGCGTTATATTTTACATTAAAATGTGATCTGAAGTTGATTCAGAGATATAGTGTGCATTTAAAACATTTATTTGGAGAGCTACAAGCATATTCAGCGGGTTTAGCATAAGCGGGATGGATTGTTTATGTTTTGATTTGAAGTTATTAGGACTAAAAGATGTGATTGTTGGTTCACCTCGAAGCGATTCGGTATGTATTTGGTTTTGCTTCGTTATTTTGCACATTAAACTGATTTATATAAATTTCACAGTAATTTGTGAATAATTTTGTTTCGTCGCTTATGATAGTGAGAAATTGCACATAACTCAATGTTTTGAAGTGATATTGATGAATGCAAGTGTAAACTGTATTGACAAATCTTCCTTGAATAACTTTCTTTCTATTTATGTGCGTTATTTGGAGGTAAATATGATAATTGTTTATAATCTGATATGTACGATTGGGTACTGAAATTATGGTTAATCTTTGGATTATGGTAACTTGGCGATTTTTCGGCTAAAATGTGGCGACCAACCCTGCTACAGCAACCTGCTAGTTTTGTTTTGGTCGCCATTTTGTTTTCACGAAGTAAAGGCATTTTTTTTTTTTTTTTAACTCAACATTTTTTTCCAACAATCTGCTAGCCGAATTACGCTTATGCTAGAACTTTTATGGAACAAAACTGCTTAATCATGACGAAGATTAGGTGCGAAATTGGGGCAAAGTGCAGAATCGCCCACTGCTTGCCGCTTTTTTAAGAATTGCACATACACGTTATCATCCATGTGCACGTCGACCTATTTTCACTTAAAAAAACATCCCAGAATTGCACAAAAATGGCATTGCGCACACTCTTGACTTTATCCATGTACACTGCTAAAGCCCTAGCTAGTAACCTTTATCGCCTTACCAAAATGTCGCCAAACTACCTGTTACCATATTCCAAAAATTAGCTCCTTATTATATTGTTTTGAAATTAAGAAACAATTATACATCTAAAAAGTACTTCATTGTGAATAAGAATTTTATGAGTGGTTTCTGTGTATTAGGAATGTGTTGGAGTATTTTCACATCGTATGCACGGATTTATGTATTGAATATTACTTTTATATACTGAACTGAAATTGTGAGGCAGAGCTGAATTAGAATACTGTGTAATTGGCATACACTTTCTACGAGCATTTTCAGTGTATTTAGAGCAGAGTCTTTTGAACTATAGGTTGCAACCTGCAGTAGCAGTTTTAATATTGCTTTAACTTGTAATAATAATTTTACAGTTAACAAATATTTTTACACAATATATCTGAAGATGGTTAAAGATAAGACCATTCAAACAAAATCGAAAAACGAAAACGTTTTGACGGATTCTTTTTACAATATAAACTTTCATTTTACTTGCTTTGCACGTGACGCTGTCATTTCGTCTGTTACTTGTTTAAAATGTTCACATTGTTCTGCGTCTTAAAATTAGAAATAAAGTAAATGACCTAAAATTGCAATAGGATTTGCGTAATGCTTATAGGGTCCTGGGGTTGCGAAAAAATCTCAGTCGAGAAAAGGGGTTGCGACTAGGATATAACATGCAACTTTTATAAGATGTAATCCTCGCATGTAATGAGTTTGGGTAAAAAGGATGCATTATAAATATAAGATAAGCATATAGCTGCTGTTCGTATCTAAGGGATATATATCAGATGAATACGTAGGTTTGCAGTTCCTTTTATTTAATTTTATCCATCGTAATAGATTCATTGCAGTATTTGCCTACAGAAAACATTTTTTTTAAGTAATAGTTGAATTTTTAATTACTAAATGTCCAATTCCCAATTACGTTTTAGTCCAAAGGGGTTTTGTCTCTGAAGGACTATTGTTTTCGCTTTGTGATTTTTGCGTTGGTTCATTATCAATGTTCGTTTCACTTTTCAAACTGCTGCCACCAAATGTTACAGTTCTGCATTATATTTAAATGAATTTCCATTTCGTTTTATAATCTATTGCAAATTATGTAAAACTTTAACGAACTTTTTATTAACAAACCCGACGCTTTCAAAGTGAGCAGTGGTAACACTGTACGGAAAGAAAAAAAAAAAAAGAAATATGTCTCTAGTGTGAGAGACTATCTAACGGAAATTATCAAGATATGCTATTTTTAAACATTTATCTCCAGCTTGCGAGACTGTATCGGAAATTCTAACAATATGCTATTTTGCATTTTTAAAAATATTCATTGATATTGTTGTTGAATTGAATTTTATGTGGTTTAAGTGTGAACAAGTGTGTTTGCTTTATTAAATAAAGGTAACACACAAAACGTTTAAAAAACGCCCTTCTGGGCGTAATATAAAATCTTAAAGCTTTCAGATTTCATTTTTCTTTTTTCTAATGGAATAGAGGAACGATAATTATGGTGTTAATTTGTCACTACACAAAAATAGGTATTTCGAATCTTGCACACTTTCTTAGATACTTCTTTCTTCAGATACTTCTTTAAACTGAATGCATTTCCCAAAAAGTTTCGTTCAAGATGCTTTAAACTCCTCCTACGATTGGAAACAATTGACGTATAGTACAGCAGCCCTGCTGGCCAGAAGGAGATTTTCGTACAAACTCGTGTGGTAGTCATCGTGTGAACGTGATAAGTTCCAAATAATTTTCGCTTAAAAATGTGAACAATACACATGCAAGAAAGTAGGAATTTCCGGAAGACGTCGATTTCGATGCAGGATGCTATGTGATTTGGTTTGGTTTATGCGATTAAGCATAGAGGTCTATATCTGCCTAACTGGAAGGATGCCTTCGTGGAAGACTTTCTAAGGGAAATTGACTCATATAGACTATGCCATGAGACAGCCCGTTCGCGGCATTCGAACCTCGGATGAACTACCAGTGTTCAGCGACTTTACGGCTCAGCCGCTGGCGGGCCGCAGCATGCTAGTTGAAAAGTGTAGATGCGTTAGTGAAATTATTAAGGTTTACTTTTCCCAGTGCCAATAAAGGCATAAATAGATGCAAATCCAAAGATCTGAAGGTACAGACGTTTGCATACAAACATTTGTATTTTTATTTATGCTTCGATTTTAATAGTTAACAGAAACAGGCTAGATTGTAATTTTTTTTTTCAAGTTATGTCCCACTTCCAAAATTTTCATAACTCATTTATTTTTCAGCTTTCCAAATATTAAATGGACAATAAATCAAATTGTAAATTCGGGTTTTCAATTGCTCATATTCGGGTATGGAGGACTATTTTTTTTTTAGCATTTGCTAGCTTTAGGTACTGTTGGTTTTTCATAATGAGAGAAAAACATGATGACAGCCGTTTTAAAAGTGACAAAACGGTTTTAGTGATTTTTTTTGCGTAATTTTACATGATCATTTTCGTAATTTGTTAGTTGTATTTAGGCATGTCTTTCATTTACACTCTCATACATAACATCGGGAGCACTTGCGGTAATGTCCGTTTGGGTTGAAACAGCATATCTTGATAATTTCCGATAGATAGTCTCTCACACATTTATTATATTATATATTATATATTTATATATATATTACACATTTATTATATTATATATTATTATATTATACATTTTTTTTTTTTTTTTTTCGTACAGTGTTACCACTGTTCACTTAGGAATCGTTGAGTTTTTTAATCAAAAATTCGTTAAAGCTTTACAAAATATGACATAGACAAAAAAATCCTGATCCGGGCTTTCAGATGTTCATAATCGGGTAGAGGACAATGTTATTCAAAATATGATTTCTTTAGCAACATACTGGAACCTGGACTCTCTCCAATAAGCGCCGAGTCTGCTACAGTTACACAACAAAGGCATACAGGAACGAGGAAGAAAATAACTTATATAATCCCCTTTTAAAGAGTGACTGGTGGTAAGGGGACTCAATCGCCAAATTCTGTTGGTGAAGAATCATCATCCTCCACATTTTAGTTCGGGCCCCACTGTAGAGACGTTAGGTTATTTAGAACCAGAAGACATGAAAAATAAGCAGTAAGTACCCTCGCCAGTACTCGAACTTGGACCTCTCGAATGCCACGCATGCTAGCGTTACACCACGAAGGCATGCAGGAAGGACGAAGAAAATACCCTATAGCTAACTAGATAAAAATCTCGAGAATCGTGGTGGAAGAGACAAAATGATGAAGATACTTCGCGGCTGAAATAATCTTCAGAAGATATTTTAAGGTTCATTTGCTTATAACTGCTCTGTTCCATGCCGATTTCTCTGAAAATATAAAAGAAAGGATTTTAAAATGGTCTTTTTCTCTTATATTTTACACTTTTCTTTAAAAAACTATGTAATATTAGCCCAAAAGGCGTTAGCTAAGAAGGGCTATTAGTCTCAAAACAGAATTTTGCGTTGCCAGAACACAGTGCCAGAAACATACATACATTCATGCAGATTCTTCATTATTTAATTTTTCTAAATATAATGCAGGGCGCTAATATTTGGTGGCAACAATTTGAAAAGAGATTCGGACTTTTATAGTGAACCAACACTTCTGGGCTCTAACAGCCTTTGAGCTGAAAAGGGGAAGAAAAATTCTTTATGTACCATTATTGACAGCAAATGGTGTCAAAAATGTATTTACTCTTCTTTATTATTAAAATTATTTTATTTTTGAGTTTTACGATGTTGCTTAAAATGCATTATAGAATCTTAACCTTTGTTTTCTGTAGAAAGGTACAGGGAGTTCCAAAATTCGCTTTCATCAAATTCACAAAAATTTTGAAATTACAAAATGGATATAAATGGCAAATCATTTCATTTAATGACCCCCTATAACTGTTTTATTTGGTATCGATTTACCGAAGAATTTTTATGATTGAGCATTATTTCGCAACGCATAGATTTGATTGCGAGTCCATTTTGTCCGAACTCGGAGGAGACTGGCGGCTACTTCGTTTCTTATAGTGAACGCTTGCTTTAGTTTCTCGAAATTAAGTTACCAATCGGAAACTTATTGTCTTGTTAAATTCACCAACATTTGGGGAGGTAATCTTTAAAAGCTTCAACAGTTTTTCTGTAGGAATGCGTTGCGAAGTAAAGCTCAATCATAAAAATTTGTCTTGCAGCAAATCAATGGATTTTTAAAGGTTCTAAGGTATTTCTTCCACCTTCTTAGCATGCCTTCGTGGTATGTTCACACTTCGTCAGCGCGTTCGGCGAGTATTCGAGGAGTCCGAGGTTCGATTCCCAGCGAAGGCATTGCACATTGTTCACGACTTCTGCTTCGAAACAACCTGATATCTCTACAGGGTAATGACGTACAACTGAAGTTTCATGTGATTTGTTACTTTTAAGAATACAGAAGTTTCATCTATTAAAACGTTTTGCCTTTAATAGCCATTTCGGAGTTAAGAAAATTTTTGAAAATTACTAGCAGCTTCTCTGCCAGCCTTCGTCTGGCTTTTAATTGTACCGGAAAAATGCCTGAAGGGAAACACCAAACGTTAAATTTAAAAACTGCGTAGAATTTTACTCTGCAGAACAACTTCATAAAAAAAAGAGTGATTACGTATAACAAAATTACAGTGAGTTAAGCTATATCCCTTAATACAAATATTAATTATCCTAATAAAAAAATTAACCAACTTTCCGTTGAAGGAAAAAAAAAAAAACATGCAAAACATTTCAATATCTTACAAACAGTGAAATAAGCAAAAAATAACGTGAAACCAACTCAAGAAAGATAAAATTCCGCGCAGAATTTTACTCTACAGAACAACTTTATCAAAAAAATCAATAAAAATGTATTATATATATAAATAACAATGAAATATGCCAATCTCTTAAAAACAGTGACATAAAAAATACGATGAAAAATTGTTGCCAAATCCATATTTCTAAAAGAATGAAACTATTCAAAATGATGCGATTTCATCAAAAATCTATCAACAACAATAAGACGGGAAAATTGTTGCCAAAATTACATTTTTAAAGATATGAGATGTGAGAAATGTACTCAGAAGCTTCATTTAAAAATTTTTTTTAAATACAAAATATTATCATTTTTCCAAAATTCTTTTGTAAAAGCAGTCGCAAGAATGAAAGTTTAACGTGTCCAAAAATCAAAGAAAAATAAACTATACATTTTTAAACATAAACTTTTTCAAAACTATAAGACCTCTTTGTAAGGAAAATTTTCTGACATTTTAAACAAACAGCTTTTGGCCAAGCAACATCCAGGATATTCGAATCCCGCGAACGGACTGGCAGCATGGGCGTTTTCGTGGTTTTCCCCATGCGTAACGTGTTAATACGAGCCAGTTTCCTTAGAAAGTCCTCCACGAAGACGTCACTCCCTTCCGTGTAGTGTCTTAGGGCGCAACACGTACATAATAATAACAACAACATCCAGGTTACTGCTTGGGAGAACAATTCAAAACCTGGTAGTCACAAAGATGAATCATTCACTCTGATGTTTACAAGAACTGCTCCGAAAGCGAAAATTTACTTGACTTAGTTTAAAACTGCCAAAGTTGTGCTTGAAAAAAACTGATATTGCCTTTAAAGCAACAGACTTCAGCAAAACTTTTAAACTCATCAAGCATTTACACCAAGTAATTATCACACCTACGTTATGTTTTATTTTGAACTTTTATATATATTTTTGTGTTTTTTATTTTTTTAATATTATATACCTTTTATATATTTTTTAAAATATATATATGTTAATTTCAAGCTCAAAGCTGTATCATCTGCTTCGTATGTCCTGTTTAAAACCTCGTACATTCTTAGTACATTAAATCTTTCCCAGGACTGGCCATTCCATTTCAAGTGACATCGCATATGACCTCACTTGTCACTTCATATGTCATCTCATTTGTCTGATTGTTTATTTCTTCATCTTTATGTGATTTATTGGCCCAAACGGACTACTGCTCTCGAAACGGGTTTTTACGTTTCGAGGTTTACACGAGATATCGCTTTTCAAACTATTGCTGCCCTGCATTCATTTTAAAGAAATTAAATAATGAAGAATCTGCATGAATGTACGCCTGTTTCGCACACTGTGAAAAAACGACGGTACCTACAACCATCCAGTTCTGAATAACGTAGTCCTCCACCTGAACATGGACACCTGGAAACCCGAATGTTAAATTTTGTATTTAATTTATAATCTACTTGCAGCTTCGCTTCCAGCCTTTGTCTGGCTTTTAAATGTATCGAAAAAATGGCTGAAGAGAACAGTTAAATTTAAAACTGCTTAGAATTTTATTCTGCAGAACAACTTCATAAAGAGAAAAAAAATTACAATGAAATAAGCTATATCCCTTAATACAAATATTAATTATCCTAATAAAAAATTAACCAACTTTCCGTTGAAGAAAAAAAATCAGCAAAACTTTTCAATATCTTAAAAATAACATGGAAGAAACTCAAAACAAAAAATTCCGCGCAGAATTTTACTGTGCAGAACAATTTTATCAAAAAAAAAAGTATTATATATATATATATATATATATATAAAATGACAATGAAACATGCCAATCTCTTAAAAACAGTGACATAAGAAATACGATGAAAAATTGTTGCCAAACCCATATTTCTAAAAGAATGAAACTATTCAAAATGATGCGATTTCATCAAAAATCTATCAACAACAATAAGACGGGAAAATTGTTGCCAAAATCACATTTTTAAAGATGTGAGAAGTGTACTCGGAAGCTTCATTGAAAAGGTTTTTTAAAAATACAAAATGTTATCATTTTTCCAAAATTCTTTTTGTAAAAGCAGTCGCAAGGATGAAAGTTTAACGTGCCCAAAAATAAACTGTACATAACTGTACATAAGAAAAATAAACTGTACATTTTTAGACATAAACTTTTTTAGAAAAAAATCCCGTTGAAAAGGTGTTAAGCTCACTTTGTTAAATAAATTCCTATTTCATCGATTTATTGAAATACGAAATTTATTTTAATTTCGTAAAATAGCTATGTGCCTACATTTCATGACGATGTGAAAATGGAGTGCGTAGAGTAAAATCTCGCTTTCCTATAGCCCATTATGTCTCAAAATGACGCGATTTCGTCCAAAAAAAAAAAAAAAAAATCGAATTTTAATTTCGAAAAAAAGCGCTTCGAGGTGCACTGGCTTTTGTCTAGATCAGTGTTTCTTAACCTTTCTAGCGAGTCGCACCCCACTGAATCTGAAAATATATCTCCGCACCCCATTGAAAAAAGTGTTTTAATCTTTTTAGTCTAGAAAAATACATTTTTTGCGAAACTTACTGTTTATTGAGAAACATTGTACATTTTATATAAATACAAAATAAAATTTAGTTTAATTAGAGCTGTTATGCCTTAATTTAAAAAGATGCTTTGATCATCAGATTTAATTGTATAGAAGGCTAAAAATGTAAACACAGTGCAGTAAAAAATTATTATTAGAATTGTGGCAAAATATGCCACCCTAGAGGAAGAATATGCCTTCGTGGAGGATTTTTTGATAAAAACTGGCTCGTATTCTCACGTCACTTGCGAGGAAAATCACGCAAACTTTCATGCTGTCAGCCCATTCGCTTTGTGTTAACGAAGAGTTTGAGTCAAACCTATTAATCGGAAAATGTGTAAAATGCAGTAAATGCCCCTTAATATTATCATTTGGATATTGTCATCGAATTGCACGACTCCCTCCAGTTTGTATATGAAAACAAGGAAAATTCGTCGCTTATTGTGATCAACAGTTCTGTTAATACGATCTAAATATTACAAATACATTTTTTTTAAACAAAGGTTCTTTTAAATATTAATATGGTTTATCAGTAGAGTTTATGTATGGACATGGAGCAAGTGGAATAGCGACACATTTTATAGGACATTAGGTGACTAGATATTGATAGATATAGATTTGTAGGACATTAGACTAACATATAATATAACATCTTTCATGTATTTGGAAAGGAAAAAGATTGGTAATGTAATTCTATAAAAATACTGAATGTTTTTAGTTAGACATAGCGTTAATTAAATGTATTTTATAGTCAATCCCATTAACAGTAAAAAAAAGAACTTTATATTATATCTATAAAATAACTGAGAAAATGGGCAACGCTCTCGCGGAGATTCGAACGCCGGACCTTCCGAATAACGCCTCGAATATACTTCCACTTAGAGCAGGAAGGAACGTGCAGAGAAGGGAGAAAAAACTTACGTGCTTTTAAATAGTTTAATTTGTTAATTAATAAGAGATTGAAAGAATAATATCTTACGTTTTTCCGAGTGATGACAGATTCGAATGAAAAATTAAACAACGTAAGATTGTGTTTCGAGGCTAAAAGCCCTTTTGGGCAAGGAAAAAAGAAATAAAGAAAAAAAAAAAAAAATTTGAAAGCTTTCAGATTTTACATTACACACAAAGGGGCTTTTTTTTTAACGTTTTGTGTGTTACCTTTATTTATTAAATATCATGTTCTTTTCCCTTAAACCATATAAAATTCATTTCAACAGCAATATCGCAAAATATTTGAAAGAGTCTTCTTTCGAATTTCCGACACGCAGTCTCGCGCGATGAAGATAAAAGTAGTTTTTCTTTTTTCGTACAGTGATGCCTTTGCTCGCTTTGAAATCTTTGATTTGCTTAATCAAATCAAAAATCTTCAATGACAGTGATAGCCCTTTTCGCTTGGTTAGATTTTCTTCAATTGCCAAGGCTGTCTTAATGTCAATATAAAATAATATTGAATCGCAATTATAACGCCAACAGCTTAGAAAATTTACTAGGCCTAATTTGCGTGTTGTCCCTGGGTCAACAAATATTGGTATTAAGAAAGGTCATTGGCTCAGCACTTTCTTAGTTTAAACCTCTTTTTAAGTCCTTTAATTTCTTTAGCCATTCCTTATTAGATTCCAATCTGCTCACCAGCGGCCGAGCGGTGAAGTCTCTGAACACTGGTAGTTCGGTCCGATGTTCGAATCCCGCGAACGGGCTGGCTGCATGGGCGTTTTCGTGGTGTGTAACGTGTATACGAGCCAGTTTCGTTTAGAAAGTCCTCCACGAAGGCATCCCTTCCCTTAGGCAGATAGCCCTAGTGTTCTTTGCCGTAATCTCAATAAACCAAACCAAACCAAAACCTTATTCCAATCTAATGCGATCCTCATTATGTTTTTTCCAAGTCCTATAAGTATTCATTTCTATAAAATAAAAGTGTTTTTGTATATATTTTCTTAAATTTCGTTACTGTCATGCATGAATTAACATTCGGTAATGTAATGCCGCGATATTGCGAAGTTTCTTCTGCTTAAAATTGCATTAATGTAAATTTTGAATGAACCCCTGATCATTCGGGGCGGAGGTAACTAGAATTACAGGGGCCAAATGGCGCTGTGCGTCTGAATTTCTTTGAGTTGATTTAGTGCTTTTGAGTCTGCAACAACGTTGAAGGATAATTTTTGTAAGTGGAAACTATGACTGGATTTATACGTGTTTTCTTCATTGTCATGTGTTGTTCGTGTCGTCAATAAATTGGATAAAATATCGTGGATTGAATTGATCTCGTCTCGATAGGAGGCACACACACAGAGACAGACTCTTTCTTTTATTATATGTAGTATATGTACTTCTTTTATTATATGTATTATTTACTCTTTCTTTTATTATATGTGTTTTATTTGTTTTGAATATTGAATTGAATCTAAGTGGAACTGGATTTAGATGCAATTCTAAGTTACATCAGAGTGCAAAATTTGTATCTGATTATAGTCTTTACGCTAACTAAAGTGCGAATTATGAGTAACGCGAAAATTTCAACATCACCTGCCAAAATACTAGGCCCACCAGCGGCCGAGCAGTAAACTCGGTCAGCACTGGTAGTTTCTCCGAGATTCGAATCCCGTGAAATCGTGGTTTGCCCCCCCCCCCATGTATAACGTTTATATATGAGCCAGTTTTCCGTAGGTAGTCTGTCCATGAAGGCATCCCTCCCCTTACGAAGGTAGCCCTCAAATGCTTTGCCGTAATCAAATAAACAAAACAAAAACTTCCAAAGTACTTGTCTTAAAGTACCTATGTTTGGGAATTGGCTAGAAGAAGGAAAACAGACAAGACTAAAGACTAGTACAGGCTGAATCGATGCGAACTTAGGACTCACAAAACAGATTTAACAAAGCCTGGTGCTGTTTACTTATTACACAGAAAGGGCAGAATGCCCCGTGGAGGTATTGGCTCGTGTCCACGTTACACACGGAAAAAAACCACGAAAACGCCCATGGAGCCCGCCCGTTCGCCGGGGCTCGAACCCTCGACCGAAGTACCAGTTTTCAGCGTCTTTTACTACTCCGCCGCTGGTGGACCAAAAGCGTGGTACTTCTTTAAAGAATAAGAATATTCTTAACAATTCGTGCCTTGGAATAGAATAAAAACTGCTTTTGTGAAAGTGCGCAACAATAATGAGTTTGCTTTCAAGCATTTCTTGCTTGACATATGCTCATCATTTGAGTGAAAACATTTTGCTTTTGGTTCATAACGTGAGCAAGATAATACGTTTTTGAATGGGTCATATTTCTGCGCATGTAGGAAATAGTTTTACTCTTGAAAGTTGAATTTGGACTGGGATGAGTTTAGAGAACACTGACCTAGATAAGGCCTTAATTTAGAAGTCAAAGTACCCAATATAAGGTAATATTAGGTTTTGGCTAACTTCGCATAAAGAATTTTTCTTACCACGTTGAACGCCACGTCAGCCATCTGTGGCTGATACAAGATTTTCCGTTTAGGCCGCGTCAGCCATCTGGCTGATACTAGATTTTCCTTTTAGGCCGCGTCATGGCACTAGATTTTCTGTTTAGGCCGCGTCATGGCACTAGATTTTCCGTTTAGGCCGCGTCACACTAGCTTTTCTGTTTAGGCCCCGTCAGCCATCTGTGGCTGACACTAGCTTTTCCGTTTAGGCCGCGTGAGCCATCTGTGGCTGACACTAGAATTTCCGTTTGGGTCGCTTCAGACGTCTGTGGCTGGCACTAAATTTTCCGTTTAGTACGCGTCATCCATCTGGGGCTGTACTAAACTTTCCGTTTAGGTCGCGTCAGCCATCTGTGGCTGACGCTAGACTTTCCGTTTAGGTCGCGTCAGCCATTTGTGGCTGACACTAGAAGTTTTCGTTTAGGCCGCGTCGACCGCCGCTGGCTGACAGCGTGTAACATGATATATAACTATAAAATTTACACTGTTTTATGAAATTACACAAAATTTATTTAAAATTTACTTAATTTTGATTCATGATTTGATTTTGATTCATTGGATTTCATTGAAACACGATAAATATAAAAACGGCTCTCCATTACAGCTATTACAAAATGTGACAACACTCTTTTAGTCTTTTTTTCTGGCCATTACTCTATCAGCTTCTGTTGCATTTTTATCATAACATAATTTACAATATTTTCGTACTTCAGAGGCTTTTCCCGGTTTTCTTCGCGGTTTATGTTGTCGTTTTCTAGATATTCTTGCATTTTTTGTTCGACGGAATATCTTCTTTTTCACAACTGCCGCGATATGAATCACTGGCCCTTCAATACCAGCGCTTTTAAGCGAAGCGCGTGGCCTGAACGGGATTGCCTAAAACATACGCGCGGGGCTCAACGTGTTAATATAGGGTTACATTAATTCCGAATTTAGGATAATACCTAGGTATTTACATCTGACAAAGTTAGACGATAAAGGCTTTTAGAGTATTAGTTGAAAACATTTGAGTTGTGTGTAAACATTTTAGTCGCGTATGGATTATGGGAAAACTTGCGATATATAGTTAATTTCTTAAAGAGAAATGTTTTTTTGAAGTTAGCGAGTTGGTTCTGTTGAGATTCTCCAGTACTTAAACCTTTATTATGTTTTATGCATGTAAAATAAATATGTAAAAGTAACATTGTATTAGGATTTTTCGTATGCAGAGTGACTGTCAATTGTTTTTACAAAATCAGAAGGGTGATAGTACCCATCCAAACGAGCAATAATTACACTCCATGGAACACTCCACTATGAGAGGCAGAAAAGAGTAAAATAAGAATTCCGACATGAACTTATAATAGTGCTGAGAAAGCGAATGAACGATACAAAAAGTTGCATAATCGGATTCGTAGATGAGCTCAAAATAGGCTCACCAGTAGTCGAGCCCACCAGCGGCCGAGCGGTAAAGTCGCTGAACACTGGTAGTTCGGTTCCGAGGTTCGAATCCCGCGAACGGGCTGGCTGGATGGGCGTTCTCGTGGTTTTCCCCATGTGTAACGGGTTAAGTACGAGCCAGTTTCCCTTAGAAAATCCTCCAGGAAGGGATCGTTCCCTTCCGTGTAGGACGGAACACGTAGATAATAATAAGAGCTCAAAGTGGCGGTCACGCGTCGTGTTGCACAGTTCACTTCGGGGAATGAATGACTGGCACTAGCATGTGAACAGGCATCTTCTTATGCAGCGTTAGTGAACGCTTGTGCGCCTCAAGGTGCAGTCATTGCTGGGGCACTGCCCATTAATTATTGCTACAACATCTTGTTGCCTTTTTAACAGTGTTTTTACTTACTTGTACGAAGTAAAAAGGAAGTATTGTAATCGCGAAAAGTTTCAGGCAGCATATTTCAACGAAAATTTCCATTTTCACCGCTATCGAATGCAATTTAACGATGTTTTTGCTTGATATCTGCACGTAAGGACAGAATAAAAGACTCTTTTCCTCCAAAAAAATTATAAAACTGCTTTAAAATGAATTTCGAACAGAATTTTTCGTGGCGTCTGTACGAACGTATGTACATACGTATCTCGCATAACTCAAAAACGAGTAGCCTCAGAACGTTGAAATTTTGTATATAGGACTGCTATAAGATGTAGATGTGCACCTCGTATTTTGGTTGCAATCGGCCGTGCCAAACGTATATAAATATATTTATATATATATCCATCCACTCTGTTACCCGGCTGAGTGATCTCAGTTTCTTTACTCTTATATGTTTGTAAATTGTACATTTTTTGCTTTAAAAATGATTGAATTATGTTGTTTTTATCTTCCGGTTAAGGTTTTTATGCCTTTAGTAAATCTGTATGCAATATTTTTAGAATTATCAACAATTTTTCGAGGAAATAAGTGTTTAAGATTTACTTCGTAATTTTTAATACAGATATTATGAGTTTTATGTATTTTTGCCTTGTCGCGAAGGGAGAACTGAATTAATTGAATGAGAAATACTAATCGTCTGTGAAAACTGTTTCTTTTTTGTTTTGTTTGCTTAATTTCTTTTATACATCATTCTAGCTTTATTATAGTATTTGAATGTGGAACATGTGGCAACGATTAAATAATTCTATTCTTTAAAAATTTTGTGCATTCTGAGTTATAACATGAACGAAATATAATACTGTTAAGTGAATCTAGCGCCAGAGTGTCGCTATGGTAAACAAATACTAGAGTGAATTTTAAAGAATGCATTTATTCTATTGTGGTTTATGCAGTGTCGGCGAAGTAGATTTAATTCAATCCAATAAGTTTAAATGAAATGCAAGAAAAAATGCGTATAATTTAATATTCCGTACAAGGAAGTCATGTGGTGTACACATCAGATTTTTTATCTATGTTGTTAGCGATGCTACAATAATCAACGCCTTAGCAATCTTACTGCAGTCTTCTGCACACATGAGTATTCATGAACACATCATTCATCATTCAAGATGTACCTGTATTCATGTACTGCATTTGTCTTAAACTACTTTTCTGCCACTCTCTTTTTCACCCACGCTTTTCATGCCAGAATTTAACGAGCGTTTATACAGATTGAATGAGAAAGAAGTGAAATTGATGAGAAGGTTTCGTATGTTAATTTTAAAGCATGTTCTGCCTACTTGTGACCACGCTGTACCGGGATTTACTAGCGATTTGATTCTGTGGCTTTGAGTGCTTTTAGCCACTAGGCTTGTCTCGTCGGTTTCCTACAAACCAGAGCCTTTCCTGCGCGTTACTTTATACTGTGAGCCGTTAGGCTAATCTATTACATTTGAGTTAGTTCAACATTACGTATTTAAGTTAACCCAGAAGTTGTGGCTTGTGTAAACCTAAGCTGGATCATTGTAACTTCTTTTGTGTTCAAATAAAAAGGTCTTATAGACCCTTCCTCTGACATTCTGTAATAACAAGACTCGAAGATAACTTTTCTATAGTCTTTTTACTTCCTTGTACGAAGTAAAAAGGAAGTATTCTAACCGCGAAATATTTCGGGTATCGTATTTCAACGAAAATATCTATTTTGACTGCTTTCGAATGCAATTTAACTATGTTTTTGAATGACATCTGTACGTAAGGACAGAATAAAAGACTCTTTTCCATCAAGAAAATTATAAAACTTATTTAAAATGAACTCTGAAGAGATTTTTTTCGTGGCGTCTGTACGTATCTCGTATAAATCAAAAACGAGCAGCCTGAGAAGGTTGAAATTTTGTACATAGGACTGCTATAACATGTAGATGTGCACCTCCCATTTTGGTTGCAGTCGGCAGCATCCAAGTATATATATTAACTGTATATATATATATCCACTCTGTTAGTCGGCTCAGTAAACTCAGTTTCTTTATTCTTATATGTTTGTAAATTGTGGGTTTTTTGCTTTAAAAATTACAAAATTATGTAGTTCTGGTTATGACTTTTATGAATTTAGTTAACCTGCATGCAATACTTGTGTAATTATCAATAATTTAAAAGTTTTTTGAAGTGCAACTAAGCCTCACTTCTGATTACCATGGCAGCCATGTTTGTTTTCATTTGAAACTTAGAATAGCCGATTTGCGAATTAACTTATGCTTAATTCATTCTGGAATTATCATTTAAATTATTAGCTTGTTTTTGCGTAGAAACTGTAATTTTAATTTTAAAAATTGTTTTAACTGTACTTGGTGTTTTATGTTTCTCTATATCTTTCAAATTTTAATGAAGATATTGTGAAATTTTATGTATTTTGCCGTGCCGCGAAGTGAGAACTGAATTAATCTGCTCTTGGTGGTGAAGAATGGTTTCTGGGAAAAGATTCGTGAATTACTTGCCTTAGAATCCGCAGGTGGGATTGATGTAGGGACCCAAACCTCAACCAGCTTAGTTAAGTGATAAATTCTTTACAGAAGGAAAAGATGATGCCATAAATTACGTAAAACATGTGTTTACTTGGGATAAACTAGCGCTTTCGGTAGAAATTTGAATTCAATTCCTAGCACCTGCCACGTAAATGAAATTTCTTTCCAAGAAAAGAAAAGAAATTTGTTCGCTTCTCCCCATTTGAATGGCAAACGAGATGTAGGATATAATTTCCAATATCATTCGTTTTTATTTTAACGAGAGCAAAGTATCATACCTTGCTTGTAACTGTGAGATATGTTTAGGATCTGTGGATTCAGATGACCGGAGAAAAAAATATTGACTGCAGCGGATCAGTAGATCCAGTCCGAAAAACAAATTTCATTGCGTATTTTAAACGTGAATGATCAATAGAGAATTGAGATAATGCTTCGTAATATTCTTTCAAATATTTCTCAGTATTCGTTATGTTATTTTCCCTTTCCCCCCTTTTTTTTGAAAGGTTTTTTGATTGAGAACGGAAAATAAAAATTTAAACTGGTAAGTATAGTTATGTGGTGTTCATCCTCCAAGGAGAGATTTTCACACTCGGTTTGTTTTTCCTTAAATATTTTTCTTTTTATCGATTTTATTTCAAATCTGATTTATATTTCAATTACAATGTATAACTTCATACTGCTTATATGTTTTAATCCCTTACTTTTACATAATAGTGTAAATATATTTCTGTTTTGAAATATTGCACACTTTAGATATTTTTCCTCCCAGAATTCTTTAAATGTCAACTTCAAAATATTCAGTATAACACTTGAAAAAGTTCTTTAAACGTCTTCAAAACTGCAAAATTTTCAATATTGGATTTCTATAGAAACACTCTGTACAAATAATTACGAACATCAAGACTAAGAGAATTAAAGCTGTCAACCATTATGAACAAGTCTTAGTAAGCGCCTAACATGTTAATATATGGTGTGCTATTTATCCTGGAATTTATAAGCAATTAATTATTCCCTGGCTGTGTTATTATTGCACATACAAATTGCTAACTAATCCTCCTAAAGCAGTATCTGAATGATGCACAAATGCACGTAATCTGCCTTCTATGGAAAATGTGCGTTGGAGAAGGGTTTTGGTTTGGTTTAGATGATTAGGGCAAAGCACACGAGGGCTAGCTGCCTAAGGGAAGGTGATGCCTTTGTGGAGGACTTTCTAAAGGAAACTAGCTCATATACACGTTACACATGTCAGAAAATGTTTTTCTTTGTGCTCTTAATAATCATGTAAACATTCTTAGTAATTTTTTAAATGTACCTTTCATTAACAGTTCGAAAGGGAAAAGTTAATCATGTTTATTATGTAAATTATTACATTTAATAACAATATTTCATTTTGATATTTCCGATCCACACAGCTTAACGATGAGCTGTATTCTCTTTTTCGAACAGATGTTCGTAACTTCGTGGATTTCTATTTGTACTGCTGCCACCAATTTTAATAAAGCTTATTCAACACATTGTCGGAAAAATACCTGGAATGAGGAAATTACTGTCCCTTATGTCCGGAAACCATACCAGGAGATTTCCGCTACACCTTTCCTGAAAGTTCTCTGTCAATTAGTCTCTGAACAAAACAGAAGTTCTTCTCATTAAGCACCTGTGTGTCCGAGGTGTGCATATGTCGTCACACTTTCCTCAACTTTTTCTTTTGCTAATAATAGATATTTTGTTTATCCTAATTTGATTGTGTACTAGGTGCGTGTATAAAAGCCCTTTCTCGTACGCATGCGGCAATTATACATTTTCCTTTTTTCACTTTCTTACTTCAGTTTTCAAAATTCGTATAAAGTTTGTCCTTAATATTTCCGTACATTTCTAGACTTCCATAATTTGAATTTATGCTTTTGTGTTCACTGTTATTTTATAAAAATCATAATTTGAAGCATTTTTATTATTTGTCAATACTGTTAAGTGAACCCAGCGCCAGAATGTCGCTATGGTAAACAAATAAAGTGAATTTTAAAGAATGCATTTATTCTATTGTGGTTTATGCGCTGTCGGCGAAGTAGGTTTAATTCAATCCAATAAGTTTAAACGAAATGCAAGACAAAATGCGTATAATTTAATATTCCGTACAAGGAAGTCATGTGGTGTACACATCAGATTTTTTTTCTAAAGGCATACTTTAATGCTCATAAGACTTTCACACTTCATATTTGATTCCCATAACGGCAGATAAACAAACTTATCTTCCGGTTGAGGTTTTTATGCCTTTAGTAAATCTGTATGCAATATTTTTACAATTATCAACAATTACAGCAGAGTAGTGGATTTGTTGCCGATCTAGAGAAACGTAGCTTCGCAACAACAAAAATAACGCCTTCATTTATTATTGCGAATTAAATCATGCTTAATCCTTTCTGGAATGTTTTCGAGGAAATAAGTGTTTAAGATTTATTTCGTAATTTTTAATACAGATATTGAGTTTTTATGTATTTTTGCCTTGTCGCGAAGTGAGAACTGAATTAATTGAATGAGAAATACTCAATGGTCTGTGAAAAACTGTTCCTTTTTTGGTTTGTTTGCTTAATTTCTTTTATAATTCGTTCTAGCTTTATTATAGTATTTGAATAGAACATGTGGCAACGATTAGATAATTCTTAAATGATATAAATTTTGTGCATTCTGAGTTATAATATGAACGAAATATAATACTGTTAAGTGAACCTAGCGCCAGAGTGTCTCTGTTCTCGGAATAGACAGGGTGAAATGTTACTATAAATAGCTCATTCTCCTTCTGGATAAATGAGGTTCGATAATAAGCGCTTACAAAAGATTCACTTAACCAAGAGGTTTTTAGAATGAGAAATTTAAAGAACGAGTACAAAAACAAAGAGGGAAAAAAAAAAAAAAAAAAAAAAAAAAAAAAGATTTTAAAAAAGTCAGGATAAATAGATAGTCAGATGCACTTGAACTATGAACGTGTGGGACAAATGGATGCAGTGCAAACTTGCATAATATTTAAACATGATGCTTTGAACACCATAATGAAGACCGAAGGAAATATTTAAATATAATATCAAAGAGCATTCATTTTCGACCAATGAGGAAAATAATATTTCATAAAAGAATGCCTTTATCTTAACCAGTTAACTGTGACGCCCTTGCTTAAGAGTGTGCACCGTTTTGTGTCGCCGGAATCGAGCCATGACGAGTCTATTCGTCCATCACAGAGTAAGTTGCGCTGGTAAGATATTGGATGAAAAAGGATGGGTTTATTTTATAAAATTGAAAATTAGTAATATTTACTTATTGGGTTAACATAAGCATATATTACATGCATATTAAACTAAAAACGACGCAATAAATTAAATTAAATATTATACATATAAAAGTAAGAATTTAAATTCCTGCTGTGGCGATATTCAGCGAAACAGGGGGATACACAATGGGAATTTGCAAATCGAACACCAGTAACGCGATTCCGTCCTGATCTTACGTTTGTAGCAATGCGAACACCTTCGCGTAGTGTAATTAGATAATTAGTATCTTCGCGTAGTATAATTAGATAATCTTCGCGTAGGGTATTTTTTTTTTCCGATCTTCCGGGTATATAATCCGAAACACGACTCCCGCCTAATTGGTTTAATCCCGCCTAAATGACGAATTTGTGTCGATTTATTTCTTTCAGTTGGATACGTCGCAAAAGTGTCTTCAATAAATTTGAGCAAAAAGTTCATATACGCGGTAATCTTCCATTATTTTTTTTATATAATATGAATGTATTCAGACACATAATGTCTAAGAAATGGAGAAATATCTTATTGTAGTACTTTTTGACTCGTTTTCTTGCTATGGAGTAAGCTACGATATTCGCTCATATCCGTTCCACCCATTTTTTTTTTTTTATTATAATCAATCACTAGCTCCATTCTCTTTGTTATTCTTTTTCTTTTCTTTTTTTTTTTTTTTGTTTCTATTACGCTGTCATTATGTACAATACTTACTAAATAAATCTCCCTCTTATCTTTCCATTTCATTACACACATGACGAGTATACTCGTCAATTACAGTTAACTGGTTAAGGAATTTATAAAAAACTAATGGAAACAAAAACTCAGGACAATGGATAAAGAATAGTTTCCCTGTTGGACACTGAAATGATGCTAAGCAAGGCTTAAAACTTGATTCACGTTTCTTGTTAAAGGAAAGGCCCACCAGCGGCCGAGTCGCTGAACACTGGTAGTTCGGTCCGAGGTTCGAATCCCTCGAACGGGCTGGCTGCATGGGTGTTTTCGTGGTTTTCCCCATGTGTAACGTTTATACGAGCCAGTTTCCCTTAGAAACTCCTCCACGAAGGCATCCCTCCCCTTAGGCAGATAGCCTTAGTGTGCTTTGCTATAATTAAATACACCTTGTTAAAGGAAAAAGTATTTCGATTGCAATTTTTCCCGTGCTACTAATACATTGTTCATTAAATATTTATTTACGCGCAGCTTTGGATGTAACGCAATAAAATTTTTACCCTGCTTGTTGTCCGCGGTCAAATTTGACTAATAATCGCGAACAACTTAATTGTCCCACAAAATGAAGTATCCATCATCGAGACGAAAGCGTTTTCTTTATAAAAGTGATATATAAGAGCAGGGGAAAAAATTTTGCAGAAACTTAAAAACATGTGTAATGGATAAAAAAAAGACGTGCTGCCTAAAGAAAGAAATGAAGTCAAAAAATAGCCTAAAGCTTTGAACCACAGGACATGGGCCGCGAAGTCCGCCGCGTCTACTGATCTCCCTGCTGGCCGAAGTTAAGAGGGACAGGTAAATCCCCAAATCTGTTTTAAGAGGTCTCGAAGGGCTTAGACAAGATTGGCTGACATCTGGGTTATAAGGCCACCGCAGAGCAGTCACATGACCCATTTGGGTTGTCTGCTCTTTAAAGATCCTTAAGGTGGTTCTCACTGGTCCTGCGATTCTCCTCTGCAACTGCCGGTGCCTTATTACAATAGATTCCGATTTTCTAGATCTCGAACATTTTATCAGTTGAATGCTTCTTTCTCTCTTTGCTCCAAGTCATGGAAAGGTAACCGAAATTAATTGGGCTAAAGAATACCGAGCCATTCACTTGCTAAACATAATGAAAGTTTCTTCTGGGCAGCCAGTTTTAATGCAACTAAAGCCACTGCAATTTAGTTTTCTTTCTTAGTTTCGCAAATTCCTGTAGAGATAGCGAAATTCTTCAAGGCCTATTTCTTCTTGGAAAGTTCAAAGCTTTTTCTATTCAGGACGAATACGTTTTCATCCCCCATATACGTTTTTAAACAAAAGAATTACTTCTTTCTTATCTTTTTTTTTTATTGTACCTTTATCAGAAATTGCTTTTTTATTTTTTTTTACTGTAGCTTTATTTGAAAATTTTTCCTTTCATTTTTTATTGACTTCTATTTCAGCTTTTAAGCAGCTTGCACTTTCAGACAAATTTCGAACAGATACCGAAATAGTTCGTGTAAAATTACCCTTTGAATTATTTGAACGTTACTTGTTTAGTTACTTGTTAGGTAGTGGTCCTAGTGCTGATAAGGACCACGTGTTTCTGAGACTCCTTTGCTTTATTTTTCTTTTTTTCCCCCTTCTCTAGGAATTTCGTTCTGGTGAGGTGGAGGCACCTTTAGCTGCCATCGAAATCTGTCGAGTGTTTTAATATACTTACGCTAAATACAAGGTTGTTATTGCGATTTTAATTGTCACTGTCACATTGGCGTGTTTCTCTTCTATTTTAAATATAGATTTCATTGTGGGAAGTAGCAGAAGGAGGAGAGAAAGGGTAGCATGAGTGCTATCGGCAGGCATTTTTGGTAGAGGAGGGTTTTCAGAGCCAGACGATTTTGATTGGTCGAGCCAACAAAGGGGAGGAGAGTAGGACTGGTGTTAAACATTGATAAAAATTTAAGCAGTAAAACTGTGTTTGCACAAATACAAGTATTTTTAACGGTATTTGGACAAATGAAAAATAAAATAGAAAAATTAAGCCCAGCTGTTAGACAAACCTCTGCCTTCGGTGTCTTCAATCTAACTGAGCTGAATTCTCCTCATAAACACGGTACTGTACTATATGTAATTTTGTAATTACTCTCTACAATTGTTTGCTTACGATACTTTAATATATGTAATTACTTATCACTAATATTTATCACTACTTTCTGATATTCAAAGCAAACTGTACAAGGCTATTTGTGCATACATTATATGTAATTACTTACCACTAATATTTATCACTACTTTCTGATTATAATGTATGCACAAATAGCCTTGTACAGTTTGCTTTGAATATCAGAAAGTAGTGATAAATATTAGTGGTAAGTAATTACATATAATGTATGCACAAATAGCCTTGTACAGTTTGCTTTGAATATTATATCTAATCACTGCACTTGATTATACACAGTTTGTACTAATGTCAGCTTTACTTATCCATTACTATTATACCTAATCAAGTACTTATGTTTAATTATCCACCATTACATTATGCAATCATGTTCTGTAACTTCTGAATGCACATTGTAGAACGAAAGTGCAAAGACGTTTATGTATACAAAAATTGTGACTCTGTAACATTTTAAAGCGGGGCGCAAACATTCGCTATTGACATGAAGGCGAGGTTCAGAGTCATACTTTTAGAGGGTTGGTAGAGCCGAAGAGGGAGGAGGGGTTTACTATGTCACATGATTATCTACATGGACCTACTAACCAGTGGGCTGATAATCATAGACCCACTAGACTAACCCAGTGGGTCTATTATAAGATATATACTGCTATATATATCTTATAAGGTCCATGATTATCTACTGCTAGGAATTACAATTTTTTCTAAGTAAGAGTATTAAATTTAAAATAGAATCAATAATAAGAAATTACTGTTAAAAAATGAAAGCTGTAAGGCATATTATGAAAATATGTTTCCAGAGAATGCTAAATAAAGTAAAATTAAATAAAATTCTTCATAATCATTAGTTTAATGCCCTTAGAATTGCTCCTGGCCTTCTGGCGTTATTAATTTCATTATAATCGTAGCTAAGTAAAGGAATACTCTCATTCTCAACCTTGTGGATGTTTTTGACTTTTCTGGCAATTTTGACCATAAACGTTTTAATTTCTAGAACTTTAAGTTCATTGTGAATATCTGCATTCCTGATAAACTGCATTTCTGCATGTAATATCTGCATTTCTGATTCATTAATTAAAAATTTTGAATTCCAAAATCTTGTTCGATAACATAAATATTGGTTACAACTTTGTTTAAGAGAAAAAAGATCGTTCTGACATCTATGAATTGCACAACGATATCAAGTAAAATGTGAGGTCATTTTTCATTTTATGAAATTTAAGTTTGAAACATAAATATAGATGCAATTTTTCTCTTTTAAATTTAAAGTTTCATATCAGACAAAAAGGAGTTTTCGACCTTTAAATATAAAACTCTTTTCATAAATAAAAGGTAATTTTCTTCTTTTAAAGCCTAGTTTATGTTTATAGAACATTGTAAAATCATATTTCTTGAGGTGATTTTTGGGCTTTGTAACGAACAGTTAAACTTTTGTAATAAATTAAAAGGTCTTTTATGACTGTTTTAAGTTAAGGTTTTGTATCGCATAAAGATGGTGTTTTCGACTTGTTATTATTTTTTTTTTGATATAAATAAAGGTAATTTGATTTTTTTTGAAGCCATTTGTCATTAAAACATGACAAAGCAAAATAAAAAACAAGAAATGGGATAAGTCAGAAGTTAAAATCAGTTTTAAGATGAAATCCAGTTATTCTTTCTTGCATACGATCTCGTTACATGCTTAGGTTTCAACATTTTACCCGGGTTGTGAAGGTAGAGCATACATCAAAGAAAATTTTATATCTTTTAAAATATCATAGAACACAAAACGACCCCGAAGAGCTTTTCTTCTGCTTCGAAGCTGGTCGTTTTAACTAGTGGAACAATGCCTGTTTCATCTTTTCCATGTACTATCAACGCATTTCAAGAGAGTTTATCGCTATGCTGCTAGTGTGTGAAAGTGAAGTATATCTTTAACCAAATTTTTTCCAGTAGCGGGGAGTTGAGTGTAAAATGTCTAAAAAATATCAGGTTTATAATCTGAAACTTTCTCTTTTAATTCCTTTAACCTTATAAACTTCTGCATTCTCTATGCTACTCGTTTTATTTGCTTTCGATACAATCTCCGGTATAAATAAGATATTCAATGTACTTTTGAAACGCTTGCGTATAAAGAGTGACCTTTTCACTGTCGTTTAAGTTAGACATATTTGAAGACGGATTTCATTTGTTTGTCCAAATCAGATAAATGATTATCTACTAGACGTTGTTCATGCTCAAAATGTTCATACTAGCGTGTTCCATTGAATAACGAGGATAGTGCAGTTATTGCTGCTGGAAACTTAAAAACCCTTCGCTCCTTTGAATCAGAAGTTGACGCTTTTTGTACGATGGAATTTTTCTCTTCGCTAACTGGCGCAGTTCTTTGTTATAAGGCGCAAAATTTTGTTTCTTGTTTTCGGTCAAAGGAAAGTTTCCATGCAATCAATTCATAACTTATTCACGGACATCTTTAATTAGAGGATTTGTATAGTTTCGAAGAATATTTGCTTTCCTTTTAACTTTTAGATAATAGCTCTAATTCATGTAAGTGTTGATCTGCACACGTTGGCATATTGACGGAGAAGGATATCCTATATCTTACGTCACTGGTACTATATATTTGAAATAAATTTTGCGAAAGTAGTTGCCTTGAATAAAGCACAGTGCGAGTGATTTGGAGAATGAAATCTGCATTTAAAGGGATCTGGCAGTAAATTATTCACCTTGGGGCAACAAAAGTTATCCAGATTTAAAATCTATGATATGGCCAATTGTTCTAAAACTTTACATTTTTCAGATCTTTTTACAAATACTGTATGATAGCGATCTAATAAATAACGTAGAATGGCTTGAAGGTTTTCGTAAGGAAATTCCCTAGAATTCCATAGCATTCCAAGTATAGTGCGTTCCACCCATGAAAAAACGATTTTCTGCTTTGTGCTGAGCTTTTCTCATTTTTCTTATTTGTAAAGTTGGTTTTATGCATGGCTGTATGAAACTTTTTATTAGATTACTGAGTAATTACTTTCTGTTTTATTTGATTTCCTTTTTAATCCTTTGATTTGTGTTTTATTTATTTATAATTTATTTATTTATTTATTTTAATTGCAACCAAAAAGTTTTGCACGTAAACTAGAAAACAGAACAATATTTATGTAAATAACCGAAAATGCGTATTATTGTGAGGTGAGGCCATATTTCAAAATAAAAATGTAATTTTGAATTTTTTACTTCTCTGAGTTTTTTAAAATGGTGAAGTTATTGCAACAAAGAGTGCTATGATAGAATGAGCAAATTTTTATTACATTTCAAGAAGTATAGTTAAGTTTTCTTTTAATTTATCAATTAAAAAAACATCAGGTACAGCACGAGAATGTAAAACAAAAAACTATCAAGGAAATGGTTTAAACTATGAAGCATTACCAAATTAGAAATAAACTGATGGTAATAAATAAATAATATTTTTCATTTTTGGAGATATGCTGCAGACTTGGAGATATACTTTAAGTCTTTGTAAAATGCTACCCTTTGAAGGAAACAATCAAAAAGATAAAATTTTAATGAGCAAGTGTACAAGCCAAAAAGATAAGTTAAACGTTTAAAAGTGTCTGTGATAATGTGTTTTTGTAAAAAATTATTGAAATATGTTGTGCAGTTTAAATGATATTTTGTAAAATATCAAGAATACTACCTGATACATAAATTTATGAAAACATTAATCAGGTGAAACGCTCAAAAAGTAACAGCCTAAAAGGAGAAGGTCCTGCGTTGAGAGTTTTCTAAAAGTTTCTTACAAAAGAAACTCGAATATACATTTACCCACGGGCAAACCCGAGTTGTAAGCTCCAGGTGCAGTCAACTGCCTTTTCTGTAATCGGAATTCGACACTAGGACATGATCGTAATTGCTGGGTAGCTTCAGTTGCTTCATCAGTATGTGTGTGTGGGGGGGGCGAGCCTTTATTAATGAGCAGGTTAATTAAGAAAGTGAAAGGGTTCCCTGTGATAATAGAATAACATTAAAATTAGTTTAATGACTGTTTAACTAATGACAAACAACTCTAGACTGCATTAACAATGAAAACTGCATATTTTCCTATAATTTTACTTATTTTAGGCTATGCTTTTGGAAATGATAATATTTATATTAAAGAGCGCAACACTAATATTGATTAAATGACTATACTTCTCTCTCTGTTTATTTTTTTAATTATGGTAAATGTTTTTATCGTTCATACGCTGACTTTTTCCACTATGTCTTGTAAAATTGCTTTATTTTGAGCAATTGTTTTTTAGTGAACTAAAATTATTTTAGTAACGCAAGTGACAAACTTATCTCGCATTCATTCACTAAAGATAAATTGAAAAATGTCATTTGTATAATGAGTTTAAAACTTAAATCTAAGAAATAATATACCTTGCCATATTTTTCAGGTTTTTTCTGAAGTTCTTCTTGAAGTGCAATCAGAACTGTCTAAAAAACGCAGGGAATCCCAAACACGTGCGGCGATTTCAGGTAAAGATTTTACCTCTTTTCTCTTACTATGACTAGAAACTCAGTGCAATAATAAAAAATGTAAGATTGTAAGGTAGGAATGCATACAATTCCACTTTTGCCAAGTATTTAATAATGATAGGTTTATATCGAAATGCTTCTCAGTGAAATTCGTCTCAACGAATGTTCCATTAATGATATTTCGATTCGCTTAAATTGGGGTTAAGTGTCGCTCACTTCCGTGTTGTTGTCTCGTACTTCGGGAGTCTATCTCTACTTGTACAAGTCTAACATTTACTCGTAAGAGTGAAATAACAGGGAAAGAAACGGCGAACACAGGATTGGATGCTGTCATCATGCTTATTCCCGCTACTTTCTTACGCCTATGGCTGCGCGGAAGGAAAGAGTCCGCTCACCCAAGAAGATGGATGAGCAGATGCTAGGTTTCCCAGTAGGGCTGTAAAGCTTCGAGATAAACGCTCTGTTGCGGCTAAAGAGGTTATCACACATGGCTGCAGTCCCTGCTAGGACGCGACTTTTCTGAGAAACGAGATTCTGGTATCACTGGTTTAAACAGGAGGATTCCTAGAAAAAAGATCCCCGCCCGAAGCGAAGTCCCGCCTAGCTACGGAAGCAATGTTGCGGCTACGCGGGATTTTTTTAAACCTCGCCGAAAATATCTCGGGTCCCGGGTAGAGACAACCAATCAGACGAAAGTTCTGCTTCTGAAGGATCACGTGACCCCGATTTGAGCGATAATCGATTACTGTTTGGCGTTCAAATCTTTGTAGTAAGTGAGAATGGTAACCTAGCTACATGTGTTTCCTGGAATTGCGCGGGTTCTGAGAATGGTTCCTTTCGACGTCAAGTCCCGCGTAGCCGAAACATAATGTGATGCGAAGTAGGGAGAAATTTGTTGCAGACCCCTCCGAGAGTCTTTTCTCACTTATTCGACCGACGATCCAAATTTCCCAGGGCGTTCATCGGCACCCTAGTGTCCTTGATTAGTAAACGTAAATTTTAGAGAGTTCCCGCAGGTAGAGCCTAAGCTGTCAGCAGCGGGGCTGTTTATTTATGCGTTTCTTCCCCCTATTGGCGTCTGTGTCCTTACGAGCCACAAGGGAACAAAATGCGGGAGAGAAATTGTTGGCGACCAAACTGGGAGTGCGAAGGGATGGGAAGTGCGTTTGTATGCTGATGTGTCGTGCAGTTTGCGCAAACGCTCGCATGCCATTGAAAGCGTCGAAAAGAAACACAACTTGGGATCGAACTCTTCATTACAGATGCGAACGTCGTGCCGGGAAGACTTCCCCAAAGGATCCAGTAAGTAAAGAGCAACTATCGCTCTACTCATACGAAAAAAAACACAATGATGTTTAACATTTTTCTCCTTATCGTATCTCGGCAGTTGCTATATCGAGTACGCTCTGCCTATCTGGCCTCTTCTTCTCTTTCCTTCCCTTCTAACCCCTTTTTTTTATCTCCTTAACTTTAAGGAAGGCTCAGGTGTTAGAAACACTTGTCAGCAGGCGCCTGGGTTATAAAACCACATCCTGTGTAGAACTCGTACGAAAAAGGCATATCTTTTCTAACCTAACGTGACAAAGTTTGTAACTGAGATAAAAAATCCCGTGAAAGAAACTTTAAGGAAATAAATTTTCTAGCATGATTTATTAATTTTACAGTACCCGAATTGTGTTTCTGAAGAATAAGGACATTATTCTCTTCAAATTCACCTTTTTGAGCTTCTACAGTCCTATTTTACGTTTTATTTAGCAGTTTTATAAAACTTAGGATTTATTTTGCACCGACCACTGCTAATGACATGCCATTTAATTGCATTTAAAAATGACTATTTACTGAGTTTATCTCATGACATCGATCTCGCTTTTGGGCGTGGTGTATTTTTTAATACACCTCTTATTTTATTATGATTACTAAGGGCCTTTGGTAAAATGTTTAACTACTGGTTAGAACTCTTAGAAGTTGATGACAGAAGAAAAGATACGATCCTAGATCCTCTGATGCTTCGCTTTTCAAAGCTGAAAATTCACTATTCTCAATTGGAATGGATTCTTCTTTTTATCTATCCATATACCCAGATTGATTTTTAAAGCAAAAGTGGACGATGTACTCACCATGTTTTCTTTTTATTTCTTTGTCGTTCGCAACAAGTAACAGAGTATTCTGATTTCATTAGTTCAGTAATAAAATCTACATCATATTTCTGAAGCGAGAATATGTTTCACTTTATTTCTTAAGAAAATTTAAATAATCGCCTAATCGGTACCATGAACCAACTCCTTTTGAAGCACATATTTTTTTTAAAGTCTTTTCGCAATTTTCTTTCTTATCACAGGCTTTCAGAAATCACTTTTTTAGTCATAAAATGTTTTAAAATGCAAGGCATCATGTTTTAATTTTAATTTTTTATTTTTGGTTTGACGTTGAATTCAAGAGAAAACTTATTATGTATTTAAAGTAAGCGAAATTAGTTTTATTGGTCACATCGACTCAATTTATGATTTCAATTTCAAATCTTTTTAACAAATGAATTAGTATTTCCATATGTTTGGCTATTTTGGGGAACATGATTTACATATAGTTATCATATTTTCTCATGTATATTTACTTTCTGTTCTTTTGCCGTTACTTTAAAATTTTCTTTTGCTCCACCTTGCTAGGTTATTTCTAAATGCTAAAGCCACAGTTAAATGCTAAATGTTAAAATGCTAAAGCAACAGTTATTTCAAAATGCTAAAGTGACAGTTAAATGTTAAATGTTAAAATGCTAAAGCAACAGTTATTTCAAAATGCTAAAGTGACAGTTAAATGCTAAATGTTAAAATGATAAAGCAACAGTTATTTCAAAATGCTAAAGTGACAGTTAAATGCTAAATGTTAAATTGCTAAAGCAACAGTTATTTCAAAATGCTAAAGTGACAGTTTCAAAATGTTAAAGTGACATTATGCGGCGTGCATTTATCAGAATATTTCTATATAGCATGAGCCCATTGCAATAAAAAAAAAAAATTAGAATACATTTTAGTATAAATCCAGATAAAAAGCATATATTTCCACCTATTTAATGATTTTAAGAAGCTGCATTTATGACAAAAAGATTAAATCATGATGGTCTAGCTAAAAAATGCCTTTCCGATCCAATAGCTGCTCAAGAATTTCTCAGCCGTTATTTACCTGTATCTTGTAAATCTTTATTCCATCTACAAACCATTAAAATTTAAAAAGAATCATTTGTTTAGGAAGATTTAAAACAAAAATTTAGTGATTTAGTGTTCTTGTTCTCTATGAAGACGAAAAATATTCAGAAAGCTTTTGTTTATGCCTTGATAGAAGCCGAAATTAGCCCAAAGTATTGGATAGCTTATAAGTTATAGAAATACATCTTCCTCTTACTTAAAAGGCATAAAACAAAAGAAAAATCAAAATTATCAATAGTAATTCCGGTGGTGTTGTATCATGGAAATAAACCCTTTAATGTACCAAGAAATCTGTGGGATTTTTTTAGAGAACCTAGTCTTGCTAAAGAGTTTATGGGTGGAGATTTCCTTTATAAGAGAATCCAGTAATAATCCTTTAGAAAAAAAACTTTCCTTGTTTTCTCTGAATCAAAATATTAAGTCTTTTTCTTCTAAACAACATATTAAGTCTTTTTCTCCTCTTTTTCGGTAGTAAAGCGATCTTTTCTTATTGCAATCGGATAAAAAGTATATCCAAGCGTTATCAATTATATATGTGTATTTTTCACTTGCCATATAATTTTCATACGTAGTCTTACGCCAAGAAACATGTTTCGGCGTTACGCGATTATTATTATTTTGTTCATTTTGACCATTATTATTATTATTTTGTTCTGATTAGCTTTACATCTGATTTTATAATTTTGTTTACGGTTCCTACGGAGATATTTAAATATTTTGCAATAGCTGTTTTGGGGGGGGGTTTCCTTTCAAACATGAGTACGTATAAGAGCTATACGTACCTTTGTTGGGTGTGCATATTTTGCCTTCTACCCAGTTATATAAAAACGTTTCGAATTAATTGTGTCACTCATTTTACGTGTAGAACTTTAGAATCGTGATTTTCACATCTTTTTTGAATAGTTGAATAAAAGTATTCCTCTTCGGACAGCGCCTTCGATCCGTTGTTTATTTTTCGGCGACATTTTAAAGAAAAGAATATTTTGAATGCTGCAGACGATAATTAAATCTTATTCCGATAGTATTTTAATATTAATATTTAAATTAATCGAGAAAATCAAAATCGTTAGAAATATGTGTGAAACACCCTCTATTTTTCGTTATGCAGTAAATGTTTTACAAATAAGGTTGTAGAGACATTCGGATTTTTGGGAGCCGAAGAGATGAAAAATATGCAACGCCTTCGCCAGGAATCGAACCACGGACCTCTGAAATACCGGCTCAGACACGCTAGGAGGCACCACTACACCACGAAGGCACGCTAGGAAGGCGGGAGAAATACCTTATATACTTCCCCTTTTAAAGGACGACTAGGGTTTTTAGGAGACCCAATCGTCAAATCCTGGGTGAGGAGAATCATCATCCAACACCCTTTTAGTTCGGGCGCCACGGTAGGGTTGCCCACTTTGTAATTCTACGTTACTGTTGGAACTGAGGAATCTTCAGAACTGATAAGCGAATAATCGCTTGAATTCGTGTGACAGGACACAACAAGATAAAAGGGGTAAAAACCCTTTATTATTTGAACTAAAATTTAAGAAAACTCCTTCTTGGAGTTGTACAATAAAGCCGACACTTGGGACTGAAGAAACTGAGAATTAAACTAAACTAATCTTAACTAAAGAGACATAGCCGAAAGTATCAAGATTCTAACAGAATTGGTCTCTTAACGGTAATTGTCTGCGAAGCTGCTATCAAGGGTCCGAAGTATGGCCGAGCGTAATAATAGCTTACGAGAACGTAACCTAAAAAGGCGGACGCATGCAGCCAGAATATCTGGTATCACTCTTACTAAGACTGTAGAACTTCGCGGTTATATCTTCCTCTTTAGTATTCAGACGTGATTCTAAAACTATGTTCTGGCCGGAAGTGGTAACTTGAAGTAAGAATCGATGGGAAAGGAAATTTAACTGTTAATAAAATTAACATAATCCTTACAAGATAATTTAGTTTTGTGCTACTTCATTTGTCCTAAATGTAATGTGATGAATCTATAGTGTGCAGATTTAGTGTATGCCAGAAATGAAACAGTGGATAATATGTTAATGTAGTTCATTTTTATTGTTTTAGCGGATTTTTTTTTCTTTTTTGAACATGATGGAAGTTTCTTTCTTTATGTTGCTTAATTTTCTTTCTTTATGTTGAGCTGTTCCTTGGGCAAGGGATAGTGAGAAACGACGTTTTGTGTTCCAAGGATATAATGACTTTAAAGCATCATCATAAAGTTCATTTGTAAACTGTTGATAACGTTTCTGGACACTACTTGATCGATGCTATTTATGCCTCTAATCGTAGTACTCGAAATGCATCTTTCATTGGAAGATGCAAAATTTAATATTAGGCAGAGTAGCAACAATAGTTTAGCGTATATATGTTTCATGGAAAAAGCATTCTACAGATATTTTGATGATTCTGAAGAAGACGGATCTATGTCTGATTCCTTCAAAATCGGTATAGTTGTTAGAAATCTGCGTTAAACTAAGGCAATTTTTTTGCCTGATTTTAAATGCTTGACTAAAATCGGAACCAAACGTCGAGATTAATTATCAGGTTGAAGATTTTTGGCGAGACTTTAATCCCTTACCGGGTGATATTGCTCTACAGCTTTGTAATTTTTATAATGTTGTTACGTAGAAAAAAAAACTACTAATCTACATTTAACTTTTATCTCTTTAAAACTGACTAAATTGGTGCCTTGGTGCCGCGACAAAAAAAAAAAAAAAAAAATAAACTTAGTACTTTCATAATCAAAACCTTTAAATCTAAGAGACATCAAAGAAACCAAAGGTGTTTCTACCAAAACACCAGGGAGGATATCTTTCTTCGCCACCAATTTAGTCAGTTTTAAAGAGATAAAAGTTAAATGTAGATTAGTAGTTTTTTTTTCTACGTAACAATGTATTTAAAAATGATCTGGCTACTTTATCTTTTATTTGGCAACTTTACTTCAATTTCTAAAGAAAATAATTATTTCATAATATTTTGATCATATTAACCGAAGTGTTGATCACAGTAAGCGATGTTTTCCTATGCAAAACGGCGGGGATTCAGCTATTTGATACTAATAACCGAATTGTTGTTGCTAATGCTGACCTGTCTGACGCATTGTCAGCAAAAAGCCCACCGAGATTCCTCGTGGCAAGAAGCCCAAAATTACGCGTGTCCTTGAGAACAACAGCCTTGAGCACCTTACAGGTGACAGTGCGACAGAACTCAGTTCCACCGCTTCCAGTTTTGATGGAGAGTATTCCGCGGGAACGGGTCCGAGGGTGTTCCACTTCCTCTTCCCCTACCACAAACCTCTCGAGAAGACTTTCGGAACGCCGCATATTTAGAGTGCCCCCTTGCCGCATGGACACTCTACAATTACAAACATCTATGCTTTTTGTGGGACTCCAACCCGAGCCTTTCGTCACGGCAGTCGGCGACGCTAACCACTATACCGGTTTAAGCGGCTACTAATAACCGAGTGATAACATTGGCCGCGATCACATTAAACGGCTTCTGTTGTAAAACCTGAAAACTGTTTTTTCTCCTATTCTTTGGACATAGCTACGGCAATAATTTTATAAAGAAAAAGAAAGGTGAAATTCGAGTGCCATTTTTGACGAGTAAGGAGCGAAAATTCGTAAAAGTTTCACTGTTTGCGATAGTACATTTAAGATTTTGGTAACCATTTTGAGGCTGAAGTTTAGTTTATTATGGGAAAGCACACTAGGGCTATCTGCCTAAGGGGAGTTATGCCTTCGTGAAGGACTTTTTAAGAAAAGCTGGCTCGTGTACACTTTATACATGGGGAAAATCACGAGCTTCTTTTTCCTTTTTTCTTCTCTTCTTCAGTTGATTCTGAAAAAAAAAAAAAAAAAAAAAAAAAAACTGAAATTCTGAAAACGGTTTGTATAACTATAGTTTTACTGTATTTCGCAATGCATTTTGGCGGGAATTCTGAAGAAATGTAGCACAAATTGGTTAAAAAAAGTAATTAAAAAATGTTTAAAAATAATTGGAAAAATAAATAAATAAAAATACTTGGATTGTTCGACATCCGCGTAAACGTGGAAAAATTAACTCAATTTTGGAGAAAAAATCGCAGAAATTCGAGATAAATTTACTGTTGTATACAAAACCAAATGCAGGCAAAAATAAAATAAACAAGATAAAAATAAATTTTATTCAATTAAAAAAAATTAACAAATAAATTTTATTTATAACCAGGTATAATCAAATAAACAAAATATAACAAAAAATAGTCACAGAAATTCGAGATAAATTTATTGTTGTATACAAAACCAAATATGAATTGAGAACATGAGAAGTTTGTAGTTGTGTTTTCTGCAGTATTGACGTTGTTGCAAACGAAACTACTTTACAGTATTGTCACAACAATAAAGATAAATATGTCTGTGTTTCCACTTTATAACGCGAAAGAAGTCTATGAATCAGAAGATTTAAATTCGTAGGTTCTACTAACTTTGATGCAGAATAAGATAAAGAAATTTAAATGCGTTTTAGCATAAGTCTAGCAAATTTTCACTGCTCTACGTTCTTTACACGACAATAGTTTGTAATTAAAAAATACATCGCGTTTTTAAGCACTATGCATCTATTAAAGCGACTTATAATTTACGAGGTATTCAAAAATCCTCCAGAGCTATAATTACGCGGTACTTGGAAATTTCCACATTAAATGATTCCTAACTAACTTCAAGAATACCTTTCGTAAGTACTTTATATAAAATATTTTTAAAAAATTTCGTAATTAACGTTAAATTATTTAAAGAACGTGCAATTCTGATCTGTAATTTTAAATTTAAAATTTGACAATATTGTTTGGGGATGGTCATAGTGTTTTAGTCTTACCTGATCTAGTTGAGATATGGATGTTTTGATATCTCAAATAGGAGGAATTTCGGCTATGCCGCAGGCAGCAGAACTACTCAAATCAACACATATTTCTCACCTTTTTAACTGTTTCATTCACTCCTTAATAAATAGAATTTCTTCTTTCTTAACATGAAAGAAAGGCAGAAAAAATCTTGCCCAAAGGGTTTGTTAAGGTTTTTCTACGCTATCTTTGAGCTTGCAGTCTTCCAGTCTGTGTCCTACTCACTCCTGCTAATCCATTTATTTTTGTACTTTTAGCTTTATTATTAAGCTTGTAGGGACATCAGGTGTTTTTGAAGCAAGAGTACGTACATGAAATATTTTGCAATGAACGATGTACATGAACGATGAGAAATGCTTTCGCCGGCGTTTGCACCTGGACCTCTCGAATAAGCGCCGTGTGATAACCGTTAGCATATTTCATAAGTGCACATCAGCGTAGCCACTGAAGGAGGGGTTTCGAAAATGGACCAATGAGATTCTATTGAGCTAATTTGTGACACTAAATATTCGTGCATGTGAGCGTAGATGTTGCTTATATTTTAATTTGCATTTATTTCGAAGTTATAAATATATTGAGTAATAGCAGAAAATCTCGTAGTGCTTTCATTTTCTGAGTTTAATGAATCGCTGACATTTCACTTTCGCGATTTTTATCACGCATTAATATTTGGATTGAATTTCACGGCATATTATCGCTCTTTACATCGAGAAAATGACTCAAGCAGAGATTAGTCTCGAGTATCGCAGATTTACTAACACCTGTGGATTAAGAGAATTCAAATATATATATTTATTATTGAGCTGAGAAGGACTGGAAGTATTACAATGAATACAGTGTTTTTTTTTTTTTTTTTTTATTTCAGCGTTTGCATTCTTTTGAATTTTAAAGTGTAAGATTCAGAATACATATTGTGTATGATCTGATTATATCCATTATTAACACTAAAAGTAATATGTGAATAAACTGAATATATTCGTTGTGAATAAGATAAATTCATTTTGTTTGATGAGTATTTCTTGTTTAGGCAGTGCATTTAAGAGTAACAATTATTAAATGTGAAATTTAATACAATAAATATATACGAATGCAAATTAGTAATGGTCACTTTGAATAAAATTCTGCATTAGCTATTATTACAGAATATCTTTTTCATACAGACTGCAATAAAATGTGCTGACTTCTATTTACGTATATAATTGGTGTAAATATTTTTCTCTTATGCATAGTTTTATCTAAAGATAGCATTTGGGCTCAAATGTTTATCACAAATTTCTTTCTTCACATATTTCATCATATTTACCACTTATTGACTAATATCACATGGATATTTTTGAGGAGTATCCAGCATGTGTTTGTATTGATTTCAAATTCTTTCAATCGGGTAGTGAAATCCTCACAATTGCTTAGATTTGATCTAATTACGCAATGAAAAGTTTCAGAAGAAATCGGAGATGCTTTAATTATTTTGTACAGAAAATTGCGTGGCAAAATATTTCAACCATCTTGCTTAAATCTTTAAGCACGTGAAAGGTCATGTTGATATGACAGAAATATAACTGAATGCCCATTGGTCCAACCTAGAAGCCACTCCTTCGATGGCTACACAGATGTGCACTTGCGAAATATGCTAACCGTCAGACCACGAAGGTATGCAGAAAGGTGAGAGAAATTATCTTATAAGTTTCCTTTTTTTCCGAACTTATGCTATATGCAATTCAAGAGGAAAATTACAATAATTTTAAAAGCAGCATGTGTTTAGAATACCTGATGCAGTGTTAAGTGCTGGTACACATTATTTTATATTTTTTTGAAGTATTTTCTCCGTTTGTCCTGTATTTTATTTCTTCCAGAAGCTGTACTGATTCTGCTTGGAATAGTATAAGTGGAACTTTTTTTCAGAAGCTTTTCATGCATGATGATGCTTAACCCTTTGCCACACAGTGTGTCCGGTCTGGGCACATCTAAAAATTTCCTTCTGTACGCACAGAAAAATTGAATGAATGAAAAAGAATTTATAGGTTACTCTGAACCTTCTTTATTTAAAGTAAATGGCAGCTCAACACAAACCAGTCCATATATTTGAGCCATGTTTAGTTTTTTAAGACCCTCATTTTTCAAAGAAATTTTCCAGATTTATTTTAGGGTATAAAAGGAATTGTTTGAAAAGAAATTTATATGTTAGTTTTTTGGCTGTATGCTAATCTCCTTATTCTATATTAGTTTTAAATTTTTACCTTGAAATCTTGTCTAAAATCAAACGGCGAACCCTAAGTGTGCCCAGACCGGGCTCACCGATCATGTAGGACAACTAAGAGTCTGTATTCTTTGTTTCTCCGCATCTCATCGGTCAGTTCATTGACAACAGTGCTCGTTTCAGCACTCTTTTCGAAGCTCTATTCAATCAGTGTGCCCAGTTTGGGCACATCCACAGAATTAAACGATAAGTGATATCTTCACAAAATTTTACTTGTGTACTCACTCCTCTAAGGCTAATTAGACTGCCTACCTTTTTTTTTTAAATCAAAACTCCAACTTTAAAACGTAGCGTGCTAGAAAGGGTTAAGTATTTTAGGGAGTTAACTATTTTCATTCTGACTCCTTCGATTTCGAATCGTGGAAGTCTTGCTACGTTTTACGAGGGTCTGTGGATAATTAGGGCGTGGGATTTGTCTTCAGAAATTATTAACTTTTACTGTTTTCGTAGAGAATTGCAATTTTCTACTGTGTTGCTTACATTTCTTTGTAACTCGGCTCTCGAACTATCACTCATAACAAAAGCCACATCGTCCATGAAAGCTATGCATTCAGAGTGTTAAGGCCATTTGTGCTTAGTGATTTTGTCAAATTCCAGATTCTAAAAATCTGCACTTAGGCATGAGGCCTGTGGACAGACTCTGACATTTTCAGTCATACCGTCGTGGTTGTTAGTTATAATTACACTGTCGACATTCAGTCGTGGTTGTTAGTTATAATTACACTGCGTTTGTTAGTGAAGTAATCTTGAAAACTTTCATAATTGTTTTTTTTTGGACCGTTTATATTTTTTAATGTTCCTAGAACCTCCGGCCAGCAGCACGAATCGAAGGTTTTTTGGATGTGTAGGCACATCAAAGCCGAGTCCTGATTCTGCACTTTATTTTTTCATCTGCTGTAGAACTTCATTGATTGCAGGTACAGTGCTTTTATTGGAGAACAAACGGAATTGGTGTGGGCTTGCTGTGTTGGGCTTTCAAATATGATGCCTGAACTGGTACTTGATATCCAGATTAGGCTTGTCATTTCGTATTTAATTTTAACTGCTACTTCTCCTGGCATTAAAAAAATTATTTAGGCATGCAAAGATATATTCAGTGGATTAGCTGTTTCTAGAATATTTGTTAAATTCTAAATAACGTTCGAAAATCCTGCGAAAGACCTAAGGAATGCAAATTCCCCTTTCCCCCCACTCACAAGAAAGGACGAAAGGACTTAATAAGCATTTTAAATACCGAACTAAAACAAACTGATAACGATACAAAATGTTCATTTCCTAAAAGATGAATAACTTGCGTCTGCTGTGCCTTATGTTGGAGTAATATTAGTAGAGCGAGATTGACATGGATTTGCAATGGGGAATTCTACTTTGACTCGAATTTTTTTTTTTTTTTTTTTTTTTTTTTTGCTTTTCATTTAATTTTTCAGTTTGTAATTTTGTTTTTGTTGTTTTACATTTACTATTTCTTCATGAAACTGGTTCAGGAAATCCTACTGGTCTAAGAAGAGATGTACATAAGGTTGCATTTCATCCTTAATTTAGAATTAAGGATGTATTTGGGTTGATGGTTGTATTTTTATTTTATATATTTATTTATTTTTATTGCTTGGAAATGCCTTATGTATTTTATGAATATAGAAAATTTTATTCTTCCCAAGCTCCTCTTTTCTTAAATAGCAAAAATTTGCGTCATAACATCAGATTCAGGGCTTAATTTCTAAAAGTACCAGAGCCCTATAGAAGACCGGCAGGAAAGAGAAACCAAATGTAAATAAAGGAAGAAAATGACTATTAAAATCATTAAAAATTTAAAAACTGAATAGTTAATTAATAATTATGTAATTGTAGAATGGATGTTAACAATGAATATTTATTAATAATTATTTAATTGATAATTATTATTGAATTCATAGTTAATTTAATATTGTTTATTAATTGAATAATTAAGGATTAAAGTAATTAAATAAAACGCAAAGAGGTATATTAAAATTTAATGATCCATTTTTAATATAATTTTATTGCTAAAAATTTTTTTCGAGATCCCATTTCTACTGAAATTGTTGTTCAGTTATATAAAAGAAGTGAAGCCTTCTTATTTAGGGCTGCGGTACACTCCGGCTAAAATTAGAATTTATCCCCAAAACTAAGAAGTACCGGAGCTGACCTCCTGTGGGCTCCGGCACAATTTGAGCTTTCATCAGTTTTGAACAGAGATCTGTGTGAATAGCTTATACAAGCACCTTGAATGGAATGAGAGATCCCATTCAAGTTCTTTGGTGTCGCAAACTGTGTTTACTGTGTATTTTGGTTCTCCAGAAAGCAGATGTTGTATCTGCTCAGTTTAGCTTTTGTTTGGAATGTATAATCCGGTAATTTAATTTTGGGAGAGGGGAGATGTGCCTCCTAAAATTCAAAATTTAGATGATTTTTAAAGAGTAAGAATGCTTTACTTTAGTTAAAAGGTGTAGAAATTCTGAAAAAATTCATAAAAAAATTTCATTCATAGAAATCCGCAGAGTTCTTTAAATCTTATTTTTATCCAATGGAAGTTCGGTATAGAGGTAACGTAACGTTCATAAAAAACAAAGCTGATAAGATAAAGTTCATTGGAGATATATTTCTGAATATCATGATTTGCACGAACGTCAGTAATTATCAGATAACATTAGACAGCGGATGCTCTTAATAAATGTTTCGTAATAAATGGAAGACCTCAATATGCTTACAAAGGTAATTTGTTTTAATCATGAAATTTCCTTAACCCCTTGGCCTACACGATATCTGCCAATTGCGCGAGCCATAGTAAACAAGAAAGTCGGTCCCGCACCGTGCCTTTCAACTGTTCAGCCCTATATCCGAACTGGAGCAAAATGTATACTTTCATGGGCTAATCTTTGGAATATGGTAACAGGTAGTTTGGCGACATTTTGGTAAAGCGATAAAGGTTACTAGCTAGGACTTCAGCAGTGTACATGGATAAAGTCAAGAGTATGCGCAATGCCATTTTTGTGCAATTCTGGGATATTTTTTTAAGTGAAACTAGGTCGACGTCTACATGGATGATACCGTGTATGTGCAATTCTTAAAAACGCGGCAAGCAGTGGGCGATTCTGCACTTTCTCCCAATTTCGCACCTAATCTTCGTCATGATTAAGCACTTTTGTTCCATAAAAGTTCTAGCATAAGCGTAATTCGGCTAGCAGATTGTTGGAAAAAAATGTTGAGTAGGGGGGAAAAAAAAAATTGCCTTTACTTCGTGAAAACAAAATGGCGTCCAAACAAAAACTAGCAGGTTGCTGTAGCAGGGTTGGTCGCCAAAGTTTCGCCAAAAAATCTCTAAGTTACCATAATCCAAAGATTAACCCTTTCATGACATATATATTTTCGTGTAACGAAAGGGATTGGGAAATAACAAACAATGTTTAGGTACAAATAATCATTTTAAGAAGTCTAGGGTGTAATCATAATCAATTGATCAGTTGAGAAAAATAATTGCATGATGGTATGAGAGTTTGGCATGATGGGTATAAGAGTTTAATTCTTTATACGAAATTATACCTGAAACATATGAACGTAACGGAGCTATACGAGGAAGTAACAGATCATCCAGTTTCGTCAGAAACAACTGAAAAAAGCGAAATACGTTCCAATCAAATGAAAAATATTCGATGTAGAATAACTCCAACTGCTTGCTCTGCTTGGCATTTTATACACAAATTCCTCACCGCGAGTCAGACTCGTAGCTTTTGCTAATGGCACAACTTCTTTATCACGAGTCAGACTCGTGATAGGCCGTTATAGGCCAGAAGGTTAACAATATACAAAAGAGCTGGATTTTGTGAAGAATGAATTGAATTATAGGAAGAATTTAAATATTTCGAGTTCATAAAATTAATTTATAATTATTTTCATAAATAAAGCAAGTTAAAATATTCTACAAAAATGAAGAGGTTAGAGGCAAAAGTCTAAAAATTTTTAAACGACGATAAATTTAACTGATGACTTGATTTTTAAACACCACAAAAATATCTTGATGAATTGATTTTTAAACGCGTATAATCATGTTTAATTTACATTTTGAGGGTTATTATTTATCCTAAGCTGTCAAATAAAAGACAAAACTCGCACTTCCTTCGTACGCACATAGAGGTGGCGCAGGATCTCAATATACATTTCAGTAACTTCAAACCGCAATCATTCAATTAATAGACAGCGTCATCAAAGATGTACGGTGTTAACAATTTAATCCGAAGAACATTTGCTTTCACTGTCGAAGTGATTGAAAAAGATTTGGTGACACCGAAAATTCCAATCAACTGTTCTATCGCTGCATGAAGTTTGACGTTGTGCTTGAAAAACCGATAGTTTGCGTCTCACTCTCTCCATCTTCTATAACTACCCCTTTAACATGGTACCCTCATCATACTCAGTACAGTCAAGAGGAATGGGATCTTGCACTGTTTATTAACGACTCCAAGTAAAAACCTGAATTGCAGCTCTAGGCAACTGGAAAGAACCAGAAACACTCAACTTGCCTTACCTTGTTCATACAAATCCAGGGAAGCCGTTGTATGGTTTGCAGTGGAATCATCAAACATATTTCTTTCATACATCAAATATATGAATGACGTCTTGGAATCATATGTAAGGCTTTTTAGGGATGCTATTGGCTCAGAGTTTTGGTAATGACTAATAACGCTGTTCTCAGAATTTTCGGAAACGGAAGATATCTCTCCAGTGGACTGAACAGTCTATTCAACACACTTCAGTCCAACTAAGCATGCATTGGATAACAAAACTGCACCGACCCCGATGTCTGTCAGGATCTAAATAGTGCACATTCTGAAGACCGGCGTGGAATTCCAAAGCAATTCACTAAACTGTCTGAAGATCCCATATTCTGTCCGAAGTCACCATACCACATATTAAATAAAGATTTCTCTGTCGGTTCCTATAAATACGACTAAAAATTTAATGTTTTGAGATTGATCAATTGGCAAAACTGGTGATTTAAATCAAGTACTATAAAATCCCTCATAACTGCCAATATCAAAATAAAGGTACTTTCGAAGATCTAAATTTAAATCCGAAATTTAGGCCTGTGAGATAAAAATATATGAAATGGGATAAGAAGAAAATAAGCTGGTTACTAATATATAAAAGAATGGGCTAAGAAACATGGAAAACATCTGTGTTGCATTTCTGCCGTCCACCATAACAAGTCTTATCCAACCAATGAATTATCCAGATTACAAAGGAGCGAGCGACGAATTTCATTTTTGGTCCTTGATGTACGAACTCTGAAGGAAGGTATTTTATCTCAACTGTAATAAAAGACCTTTACTCGGCATAGACAAAACTCAAACGAATCCTTTACACCCACAGCCATGGTAGAGAGGTTTGACCGAAGTACCTTTAGTAACCACTCGCTAATTGTTTCCAGAAATCAACAGTACTGGGACCACACGTTAACTCTGCTTATACTGGCCCACCATAGTGCTATCCCGATCTCAGACGCTCTTCGGTCGTCGGTCGTCACCTTCGTCAGCGTTGTGATTTATTGTTTGATTGCCCTTCGGATCGCCTGAGGTGCCATTCTCCAGACACGGTTTCAAATTACACTCAATTTTGCTCGACAGCAAGTGACGGAGAAGATGAAGGCCCAGTTCGACACGAACACGAGAGCTACAGGACATCAATTTAACAAAAATGACAAAGTATGGTTATGGAATCCAATTCGAAGCAAAAAAGTTTCTCCTAAACTACAGTCACCCTCGGACGATCCTTACACAATCCTGAACAGGTAAACAAGTAAAAGTGCATGGGAGCACGAACAACTTCACTACCGAATCAAACACGTATTGCCCCAATACACTAACCAGCTAGAGTATGAAATACGTGAACTAAGTATATGCTATTTCTAAGTAATACTGAAGTTATACATCGGAATTGTTAATTTAAACATCAGAAGATAATAACATAAAATTACATACAAAGTTACACAAACTGTTTAGAATACTCATTAAAATATTCGATTACGTAAATATAGTAGAGCTGATATTTTGAAGATCGTTGTACTGGAAATTTTACATTTTTATGGAAGTATATAAACATACGCGATTTGATTTTGCTAATATATTGGGAGTCTGATTCTTGTTATGTGACATTTGTTACAGGTAATTAGATCTGAGCTCAAATCTTTCGAAGTTTATAAATAAAGCTCATGGTCTCAGCAGTAAGTTAGGTATTTTGGAGCAGTATGGAAATTATTAATGTATCGCGGAGTCAATTATTCGTGTGTGACCTAGACATTGCTCTTTCGTTTCGGCTTTATCGTTTTCGGACTTAACTTGTGACTCGCCATAGGTCCAGTCCTAAAGCACCGAGCTTTTTTGCGTACCTTCATGATTTTTGGATATAGGTTGTGTTGAGCTAACACCAGTCTTCTAAATTTTTTTTCCAATGGCAGATTATGAACAGTAACAGGAAAAAAAAAAACAAGAACGTACAATACAGCAGCACAATGGAAAAAAAACAGCTGTAACAGAGTCCATTACTCTAACATATCTCTTGCCTCCCAGTAACGCTCAGCGAAAAAAGTCTTGCGCAGAGTAGGACAATGAGATAGGTGTGCGGCATCCATCATCTCTCCAAAGTTGCACAGAGTGCATATCGGAGAGGGAACAATTTTGAATCTGTGAAGATATTATACGCAGTCATGTCCGGTGGCAAGGCGGAATTCAACGACGGCTCTACGCCTTCGGCCATTACACAAATTCGGGATAATATTCTTCCAAGACTTATGAGAAACACGATTATAGAGATCTTCCTGAGCACGTACTTTGATAGATCTTTTAATAAGGTCCCTAATAGCATGGAAAGGCAAAGGACGAGAAATATTCTGCATGATTAAAGCACCCTTTTTTGCCGAGAAGTCGGCTTTCTTGTTACCTGGAATCCCACAGTGGGTAGGAACCCACTGCAGGACTATAATTTTCTCAAGCGAAGCAGGTTTTGTAGATAATGTCGACAATCCAATATATCCTGTGATATAGGATTTTCATCTGAAACGATAACCAACAGAGCAGCTCGGGAATCACTGAGTATAACAACTCTTGTTAATTTTTCCAAGTGGCATGGTAGCTGGTACAGAGCTGTGCGAATCGCAGAAATTTCACCGTCAAACGCAGTACCTGGTCCCATAGGGATGTAAAAAGAGAAAATTTCCAGTCTTTTAAGGGGACCTTAAAACCCACAAGATCTTCGATTATCTAACTGTTGCAAGAATTGGGATAACTTATTTATTTTAAAAGCAATTACTTCCAACTTTGTACAGCTGACTACATAATATAGCTGCTCTCTGAAATAGTAATGAGAAAGTTTGTGTTGCCACAAATATTTTTATAATTTAATACGCTTTGTGACACAATTTTTCATCATGTTTCCACCTTGCGCGCACAGTTTAAAACATTCTGTTGCATGTTTTAATTCCATATTTAATATATAGCTTTTATAACATTTGGAAATTACTATGAACCAAAAATTCTAAGAATATCATGTTAAATTTTTATTTTATTTGGAGTTGAGTTTATAAAATGTATTTTATTAAAAAAATTGTAATGTTTTCGTCCATAAATTTTTTAATATTAAAATATTCATCAGATTTTTGGTTTCGTTAGAAAATAGAATTCCATCCAATTTCAAGTATGTACCATTAGCCATTTTTAAAATATTATGCGCGCGAGGTGAAAACACGGCGAAAACTTTTGTCACAAAGCGGATTAAATTACAAAAATATTTGTGGCAACACAAACTTTCTGGTTATAGCTCCCAAAGCAGTTATATTACGTAGTCAGCTGTAAAAAGTTGGAAATAATTGTTTTTAAAATAAATCAAATATCCCAATTCTTGCAGCAATCACATATTCCAAGATCATGAGGGGTTTAAGGTGTATGAGCCCCTTAAAGTTAGAATCTAGATTGGTGGGTTTCCGAATGTGTGAGACGGCAGAGGCATAGATAATGGTCTGCATCTCCTTTGACTCCACACACGCCATTTTCGCTATTGGAGAGATTCCTTTTCAGAAAATAATCTGGATATGGAACATGACCGGTGAGGCAATAAGTTAGGAAGGGCTTGGAGCTTCTAATTTCTGTGCCGATGTTTGGAAAGAACCAAGCTGAACGGCGACGTAGTTCGGATCCATATGTCATCAGATTCTAAGTATAAATCGTCCATTACGAGAGGCTAGTTCCTTACTATGGCCATAGCGTATATAATGTAAATAGATCATGGTCCTTCGGGTATATGAATTTGTAAATGTGTGCATTTATTTATTGACTTGGTGTTTGATTTGTTGTACGTTATTTATTGAAATTATTATTTTAGTATTGCGTTGGTGTTCAGTTATTGATTTTCCTTAGTTGTAATTATGGCTACCTGTCCGGGAGTCTCACTGCCCGGGGTATCCAGTCTTTGGGAAGGGAAAATGCTATGAATTTTGTACATATGGTAAATAATTTTAATGAGCCTATGCGTAAATTGTAGTACCTCCTGTAAATTGTAACGTGAAAGGCCTCAGAGGGCGAAGCATTGCCACGAGAACAGGGCTACAGGGTTAAGTCCATTTAACATTATAACGTTAACATTATAACGTTTGGATGTCTTGTTAAACTGGCGAAACAGCGCGAAGCTGGGGTTTTGTCGCCGAGCTTAGCGACATTTTCGTCTGATTCTTGTGTAACTGTAACTGTTTCGATCTCTGTGTAGCTCTTAACTGTCTAAACCTTCCAGCAATTTCAAGAAATCGAAGGTACTGGAAATTTTTCGGCGGACAGGGAAAAGCTATATAAAATTGGAGAAAGCATTAGTTTTTCAGTTAGTTTAGCTCAGATCACTCTGCGAGCTTGTAATATTAGCGGTCATAAAAGTGGCTTGCAATCTTAATGATAATAATGGATTTACTTTTGTAATATTATTTTATTATTTAAATTTTATTCCTCTAAATGAGCAGAAAAAGCTGAAGTTTCCGAACTGTAAAGTGCTTTTGGAAAAATTAACTTCAGCAAGCTATCATCGGTGCACACGTAATAATATAAAGAAGGATGTCCTTTTGTTTGTAGTTCATACAAATCTATAATTTTATTCAGTGTTTCGTATTTATACATGGCTGAATTTAGTTGGCCAACATGTTTGATAAGTGGCAGCTGTCAGGCCAGTCAAGGACATGTTGAAGACATTGTTGGAAAGTCATGCTGTATGTGGCCGAGCATTGTCCTATCGAAAAACAGAACCTGGACCATCAGCTAGCACAGGCAGTACGATCGACTGCAAAATTTAATCAACATATCTTTGAGCAGTCAGAATACCTCGCAGCATGACTAATGGTGAACGGCTGTCTCATCTGATCGCTTCTCAAACTATCACACCCTATGTTCTGCTCGGTTATAAATGGTACATCAGATCGCTCATCTCTCCGTCTTCAGACACATACACAGCAGTCATCAATCATTGACAAAAAGTGGGATTCATCACTGAATATCACTTTCTCCGATCGGACACTGTCCAGCTTCAGCGACAGCGGCACTATTTAAGACGATACTGCTTATGGTGGACTGTCAATGGTAAGCATCTTTATAGACGTCAAGATCGTAACAATTTAACAAGATCGTGCCGAATTTGTTGTCCTTTCCGTTCAGCCGGCAGCAAGCTAAGCCGTATTTTTGTTTAGAATGTTTCAATACATTTCATTAAAACTAAATTTTATCACATTTCATTAAAACTATATTTATTTTTTAACTTTAATACTGTCGGTCCCGCGGGCCGACGCCAGTCAAACGAAAATTCCAGTTCCGGTCCCCAGGGACCGACGCCGGCCACGCGGAAAGTTCACTGCCAGTCCCCAGGGACCGGCGTCGCACCTCAACGTGTTAACCCCAGCGTCCTAGTCTCCTGCTAATTGTATCCCTGGATATCCCAGAATCCCTGCGAGTTTCCAAATGACATTTAATCACTGATAGCATAACATAGCAACGACCACATCACTTTGACCGATATTCAGATCCGTTTATTCAGCCAACCGGCATCTTTTAGCCCTATGATGTGACCCTTCTCAAAGTCTGACAAATGTTTGTAACGTCGTCGAGTGCGTCTCAAAGGCATCTTTCATTGCAATGCCACATTACAAATTTATTACAATCTCTATCCAAGCCGTCAGAATAGCAGAGATTGTAAATGCTCGTCCCTCATCACACCTGCCCTTTAACATTCTACCAGCTGTAAACTTCAGACGCGCACTGTATCGCTCCACAATTCTGAATGGTGCTGCAAGTTTAATCATTTACTTAATTTAACAAACCACATTTGCATGCTGTGTTTCGAAGTTCTGGCTCTGTTTTCCCTCGATTGCTTTTATTTTTTCCAACAGTTTTATGTTTGCAATGTTCCCACTGAATATAAAGACATCGCTATGTGATTTCTTTTAAAAGAGATGACGCATATTTTCATGAACCAGATTTCTGAACCAGAAACTATGGAAGTTTCCTGAATCGTAGCTCTCGAAATAGCAAAGCAGGGGGGGGCATACAGAAACTGAGGAAAACTTAATCAAGCCGTGCGACCTGAAAATTGATAGACTGAGGATGGGGTGGAGTTCCTGGTGCATAACCTGAAAGATTATATATGCCGAATAGACGTAGAGACACTAGGTTAATTTGAAGTAGGAAAGAAGTGAAAAATGAGCAGTGCCCTCGCCGGGACTCGAACCACGGACCTCTCATACGCGCCGAGTGCGCTGGCCATTACGCCACGAAGGCATAGAAATGCGATTGTGCATGGAAGATGTATTTTATTGTTATTATATACTTTTAATTTTTTCCTGGTTCTTTTTTGCATAACTCCATAGAGCTAATGTTAATTTTGACCCCTAGAAAATGTTGTTATCGATAAGTGACTAATTTAATAACTATATAAAATTGTTCCTTGGCACTCTTAGATTAAATTATTATAACTAAATTTTCTTAGTTCTTTGTTTGTCTGTAATTCTCAATTTATTGTTTTTCTGTTTTTTTCCCGTGTATCGTAACTCTTTTCCTTTTCTAATGCATTACTACTACTGGTATCTGTCTTTTTGGAACTTCTTAATTGACTGTAAAATTGTTCTGCCGCATATTGCCATATATTGCGGGAAGCCGACTTTACAGGTATTTTTACTAGGATTTATTCATAGTATTGGAGATTCATAATTTAGTTTTTCACTCTTGTATTCGGTTTTTCACCTTGTATTGTAATCTACTATAAATATTTTTGCTACATGTACTGATTTTAATTTTTCATATATTCATTAAACTTTGATGATTAGGTATATCTATAAATTTTTACTATACTTAACATACGAAATATTATAAGTACTGGGACAACATTTTAAATTTTTTTTTTTTTTTCCCTATATGATGTATATTTATTGTAATTGCACTATATATATAATATATTTTTGTTCCATGTACTTTATATTTTTGTCTTTCATATTTATTAATTGTTGGTGTTGCTGATTACGTATATCTTGAGTTCTTATATTGTTTTGTATCATTCTCTTCTTATTGCACCTTTGATCCACTCCAGCAATGCTTGTTTTATTACTGATAGACCTAATTTTGTTATATGGCTACAACGTTGCCATTTTACTATTTTATGTTTTTAAGTCCTCTCGGTTCGTTCAATATGTAGGCATTACTTATTTTAATTTCTTCATCTTGCCATTTTATTATATATTGTACCTTGGATACTTAATACTGTGACATGTTTGAATATCATATATTGTATTGAATATTATATTGTAAATGTAATGTATTCTCTTTGTAAGTTTAGATTTTATATTTTTTTTTACTTCTATTATTTTTAATTTCTTTTATTTGCTTATATTTAATCATGTATTTATTCTCAAGTCATATTCATTGTGCTATTGCTGTACAATTTTAAGCCCTTGTATTATTTTTCTTTAATAAATGCCCGGACTTTGGTTGAGTTTGTCTGGAGGGCGCTTTTGGTCTGTTGGACTGCCTTCTGGATGGTCCGGGTTCTGGGCTTCGGTTCCGGGTGCAGGGTGCCCGTGTGATCTCATCTTTCGGCTCTAGATATTGGTGGGAACGGTGCTTATACCGATTAACCATTATGATAAAGGGACAGTGACCGTGCCCTCCGTAACCTGTAACCTATATACTTCCCCCTTTTAAATGGCGACTGGAGATTAAGGGACCCCCATCGACAGATCCTGGTGGCGGAGAATCTTCATCCACCACCTTTTTTAGTTTGGACGTCAACGTAGAGACAATAGGTAATTTTTGAAAGTAGGAGAGATGAAAAATGAGCAGTGCCCTGGCCGGGGCTCGAACCACGGACCTTTCGAATACGCGCCGAAGAATTGAGGAATGAAATGGTATAAAACTTGCACCAGTTTCATTATTAGACAATACAGACCAAGGAACGATGAGCGGTATGGTCATGGGTATCAAAATGTTGTACAAAAGACGAAGGCCATTTGGCTTATTCTTCATTTCAAGATGATGACAGTCGTAGAATAAGTTTAGTTGTATGTGCACTGCTTCCATCTGTGCTAATATATCTTTGCGGATCAGACGTTTTAAACGGAATTAGATATAACTAGCTTGCAAATGAAAATGAAGCAGCAAAGTAGACTGGAAGTGAAACTAACCTATACCTACTATGCTGTCTCAGATTTGGTGGGAAAACAATAATTGCATTTTTCCATTAATTTATCCAAAAATTAAAAAAATAAATAAACAAATGCAAGCATAAACATAAATAAGAATCTCATCATCCCGCTTTGGGGCTGCAGCAGAGTTGATCGCCTTTTGTTGTTGTTATCAGATGTAAAAAACAACTGCAAACGAAAAGTTACGGACGCCTTTAAAATCACTCAAATGAACTACAAGTTCTCCAGATGAACGAATACGATAATTTTAAAGAATAACAGCTATTTTATTAAGTTAAAATGCAGCCTTAAATTAGCATTACTAACATAAACATCATCAAAATAAGCTGAGAACAACACTGCGTTCTAAATAATGCGTGAAAAGGAGAAAAAAAAAATATTTTTCTTAACAATAATAATAATCGTTGCCATTCAACCACAAGAAAAGTAATAATAAAAGTATAAGTTGAAAAATCATAGATGAAGTAGTAGTTAAGTTTAAATAAGTTAAATAGTAGTTAAGTTCTGAAGTTGCACAATTTCGCACTTTAAGAGGAATTCTGTATCAACCGACAGACTCGTTTCGACAATGTTTGTCATCGACATAACTTGGCAAACTGCCAGTTTTCGAAAGGCCTGCCATTCGACGCCCTATAAGATCTTTAATGCGTGTGTGCGACTTACCTAATTTGCTGATTTAAATGCAATGTGGTATACTTATTAATAATTTTAATTTAATCTTTAGTGATATCCGTAACTGTGTAATTTATAATACATGGAAGTTACATGAATCTCTCGAGATTTGTAATTAACAGAGTGAAAGTATTCATAAACATTTGCATTCTTGAAATAAATAAAATATGATTCTTTAGAAATAAAATATTTTTCTTATACCATCTATCACATACTTTTGTATGGAATAATTGTTTGCACGCCCATTTCCAACCAAGTTAATATTAACCCTTTGACAACTAACGGAACATGTATGTCCCACTGAAAGTTTAAAAATGACTGCTGACATAAAAAGTACTTAGAATCTTCTCACTGTTGGGGATCCTCTTCCAATAGATGGAAAATCGAGACGACGCCGCACAAATGAGCTTAGCGAAAAGAACAAATATGAGCTGTTCATATAATAATGTTTTCCAGAATAATAGGTGTGCTTACAGTAAGTTGAACGCTACGTGTGGGACATTAACTACGGCTGTGACGGTAACCGGAAAAATGCTCACAGAATCATTCTCACAGGTATAAATGCTCACAGGAAAAAAGCTCACACAGAAAAAAAGCTCACAGGGAAAAATGCTCACTTAGAAATATGCTCACAAGGAAAAAAAGCTTACATAGATGTATGCTTACACGGAAATAAGCCCACTGATAAATAAAATACGTAGAAATATCGTTAGATTAATCAATAAGTAATCGATTTGAATATCTACGGGAATTGCTCATAGAAAAAATATTTAAATTACCAAAATATCTATGGTATATATATATATATATATATATCAAAATCTGTATAACTTATGTGTATATAAGATTATCTGTTGCTATATAAGATTATCAGTTGCTATATAAGATTAAGAAATGGGCCGTTTTGAATTAGGAAAAGTAGAAAAATTAAACAGAATATAAGTGAAAAATTATTACAATTTTAATTGTTAAAAAAATATTAGTAAATATAAGTTACACATTAAATTAGCATTGCTAACATAAACATCATCAAAATAAGATAACACTGCGTTCTAAACATTGCGTAAAAAGGAAAAAAAAAAAAGAATATTTTTCTTAACATTAATCTTTGCCATTGAACCACAGGAAAAGTAATGATAAAAGTAACTTGAAAAATCATAGGTGAAGTAGTAATTAAGTTTAAATAAGTTAAATAGTAGTTAAGTTCTGAAGTTGCACAATTTCGCTCTTTAGGAGGAATTCTGTATCAACCGACAGACTCGTTTCGACAATGTTTGTCTTATTTAGAAGAGTAAGCAAACATAAATAATTATTTTATTTAAATTACGAAAGTACCTTATTATATATAAATCACAAATATATATTTCAAAAGTTATGAATACATAAACGTGCTGAATATTAGCTAATATATGTCAATATTTAATTTTATCATCGATTTCATCATATTTTTTTACATGGTTCGCGATTAGCAAATATAAATTTTCATATTCCCCCCCCCCCTTTTTTTTTTTTTTTTTTTTTTTTTTTACTTCATTACGCCGTGTATTCACAAAAGCTAATAATAAAATCTAAAATCTATCAAAAGACTAAATCTTTTATGAGTCCGTCAAATAAAAACCACATACTGGGATGGATACAATTAAATAATGAATTTAGTACCTTATGAAAGCTTTCGTAACAATTTTTGGTTTTAGGAGATTTTCCGAAGGCTGCATCATAATGAATCCACGCTTCGATTGAAAACTGTGGTCTTCTAGAACTTTTTGGGCTCCAAACTTAAATAACTACATTCAAACACCAATTTCTATAGATACATATCAAAACTATGCAAAAATAGAGTAAAAAAAAAAAAACAAAAATTAATTGTTGGCGGTTAAAGGAATAAAAATGTCGTACAGGGGCAGTAGTATAAAATATTATAATACATGCAAAAGTTTACTATAGTTTTCATTCTTTTATATACCGCCTCTGAAAAGGTTTATGTGAGCATTTGTCCAATAATTTTTTCAAATCATCAAATAATTTTTCTTTAAACAATTCAAGTTTATGTACGATTTTCGAGATTGATTAATGTAAGGATATTTCTACGTATTTTATTTATCAGTGGGCTTATTTCCATGTGAGCATATATCCGTGTGAGCATATTTCTAAGTGAGCATTTTTCCATGTGAGCTTTTTTCTACGTGGCCATATTTCTGTGTGGGCTTTTTTCCTGGGAGCATTTATATCTGTGAGCATTTTTCCTGTGGGCTTTTTTCCTGTGGGCTTTTTTCCTGTGGGTTTTTTGCTGGGACATACATGTCCCCAGCCTTTGGCTTCAAAACCATTTGTCAAAAAAATCCTAAATGCTAAATTTACCTTATTTATCATATTTTGTCCACTTGGATAGAAAACGAGATAAAAACAATTTTTTTTTTAAATGTATAGTCAAAGTAAGAGAAACACCCAGCAAATAAATTCTGACATGCTTAAACTGAAATTATATAAATTGTGTGAATCTTGGTTAATCAATGCTTAGTTTTCTTTTACATGAAATATTATGAAGCAAATTTTTATTTTTTGTAGGTTGTACTAATACTGTCTCATTTGAAGACTTAGTACAGCTTCTCTAACGGCAGGAAACAGAGATCAGCAAATGTGACGGAAATGGTGACCATGACCATTGCATCACCTTTACCTTCTATCAACGAAGTAAGATTGGGGACCGATATAATCGTGACGCGTCTCGCGTTCGAATTTCGAGTGGCAAGCTGTGACCCAGATAAAGCGGAACTTGAAAATAAATTTCAGTAATTACTGTTGCCAAAGTTTTATTCTAATTTTCCATTACTTCTTCCCAGAGTGTCAGAACTGTTGGATTACACAGCAGACGAACTGACGGGTAAAAGTGTGTACGCACTTTGTCATGGACAGAATGCACAAAGATGAAGGAAATGTCACATTGAACGTGGTGAATAAAAGGTTTTTCTTGACTCGAATCCATTATTTCTTTACAGAAAAATATATGTAGAAAGCTATAGATTTTTGCGTATTATCAGTTAATTTGTAATTGCATTAAAATATATTTTCGAAATCTTTCTAGTTATTTTAATAGAATACAAAATGAATGAAGACAAGTTAAAACTAATACAACAAACAGCGGTTGTAATAGCGGATGCCTTCTGACCCTGCATAGTTCTGTTTCACATATGCATAATGTCGTGCGCATTAAGAATGTGCGTGGAATTCACTATGACGCATTTACTAAAACAATACAATTTTCAACCTTTTGAAACTTGTCATCGTTTCATTAACATATTATTCAGTTCATCACCAACTTTCGTAAATATCCAACGCATTTTAGTACCCCTAGTTGATGAATATAGATAATCAGTACAAACGTGCCGTGCTACATTTTTTATTTTCGTGTGGTGAATCTGCCAGGTTTGCAGCGATAAAAATTAATAGTGTGCATGGTGAACATGCTATTAGTGTAAGGGCTGTCCAGAAATGGTTTAAAAAATTTAAAGTTGGAAAAAGCAGCATTAGTGATGAACCTCGTTCAGGACTTTTTGAACTCTTAGAACCAAATCAAACGATTCATTCAGAAGTTTATAGTGAACGACTTTGCCGTCTAAATTCAGAATGGGTGAATATCAAGAAAGTGTTGTTTCATCGTGATAACGCTAGTCCGCATACGGCTCGAACAACGCTGCAAAAAAAGAGTGAATTTAATTGGGAGCTTTTGCCACATCCTGCTTACTCCCCAGATATTGCCCCAAGTGATTTTCACTTATTTCGTGCCTTACAAAATTTTTTACGGGGAAAAAATTAAATTCTAAAGAGGATGTACACAATGAAATTGTATCAAAACAGCAATGGCTGTCTTTCTACAGCAATGGCATAAAAAAGCTGCCTGTAAGATGGCGAGACACTGTAGATAATGGAGGAAAATGTATAAGTGATTAAAATGTTACATTGTGTTTTTTGCGCACGTTAAATTTTTGCGCACGTTGATTAAAATGTTCCAAAAAATGCGCACGAATTTAGGACAGACCCAATATATCTTTCTTGAACAATCCATATAAAAAAATTTCTGATATTTTGAAATGAACACGTATTTTTTCAGGGTGTTTCCTTGAACTATAGTCAAAATCTGGCCGAATGTCTAAAGCAAATTTTCAGTAAAACATCATATACTAACTATTATTACATCATAACTATTATACACTAACTTAAATTGTAATATTTTTTAATAATAGAGTAAAGCATTATTATCTGGGTACTACAAGAAACTATTAGGTACAAATATCATAAAATATGCAAAAAATAAAAAGAAATTTCGGTCTTTCAACTGAGTCTCATGAAAAATATCTCATGAGACAGCTAAAGTGTTTATGATCTGCAATAAAAATGAAGTACTTTGATAATTTTGTTGTTGTTAACTACTGAATACAATCTAAGTACAATTTTGAAAGTTTCATAACCTAAGATTACAAAAATAATCTCTAGGAGCGATTCTCAACCGGTGGTATGCAAGAGAAAAATAGGTAAGTATTTTTATCTACTAAATTACAAAATCTCGTGAAGAAAAAGAACATTTGATAGACATTTCCTATGATCTGAAGATTTCAAAAATAGCACACATTTTAACTTTTGGCTGAACCGAAAAAAATAATTTATAAGCATTTCAAATAAAGCTATTAAATTTTTATTGCCTTTTTGCACAGCCTATTTATGTGAACGAGGATTTTCTTCCATGTTATATTTGAAAAATAAATACGGAACAAAATTAAAAGCGGATCCTAATTTATGGTTAAAACTAAGTGAAATAACAAAAATAAAGAAATTGAACTCTCTTTTTTTAAAACAGGCCCAAATTTCACAGTGAATTTTAGAATTAAATTATTATAACTTGAATTTTGAGAGTAAAAATGGTAATCACTTTTTAATCTAATATTTTTTATTCAAATTTAATATAAATAGCCAATAAGTTGTACAAATGGCAAATTATTTTTTTTAATATTTCTATTCAGAAATTGAAAAATAATCATTGCAAAATGTACTAGTGGTACTAAAGTTTTTAGTTTTTGTTTAGATGGTACACGTTAGTCAAAAGGTTGAGAACCGCTAATCTAAATTATGATTTCAAGGACAAAAATACGAAATACAGCAGTGCAAAGCAATATCTGAACTACTCACTTTATGAGTTAAAACTTTCAAATGAGATATAAAACAGCACGATATTTTGATTCCAGGCATGACGACAGCAAGTACGTGGAGTAACTGCTCCAAACTGTTATCAGTATCTTTACATGGAGTTACTGCCTCAACTGTGGGAGAAAACTTTTCACAAAAAATTTAAGTTTTCCAAAATAAAATCTTCCACACTATAGTTAACTATTATTGATACATGAGAAATTCCCAGATACACACGAACCAAATAGTCCAAACTCTGAATATATTCTAATGTATTTCTGAATCCCTACAGGGCCCAACTTCTTCAAAATGATGAAATACTCGACAATGACACGAATTATCGAGTGTGATTCTACAATCGAAAATACCGTCAAAAGAGTGACAACTACTCACCATAATGCCCACAAGTCATTTTGTATATATCTGTATATTTTTCATTCTACTCTAGAATCAGTTTATTCTAAACCGTATTGATTCAGCATTTATCATACTATCATGTCAGTGAGATCTTGATGCGGACTTAACAGCGCAGCAGGAAGAGGAGCACTTCTCTAGTAGGTCACGAGTTCTGTACTTGATCTCGAGAACTTTGTGTTTCTACTATTATTCTGGACGTATTTTTGTATTTTATCTAATGACATAATTTTCATTTATTTATATTCTGCGTCTATGTTTTATTATATATGTATGTGTGATGTACCAGCTTTTGTCCGGAGCGCCGGAGCCCTGCGGAAAACCGTCAACAGAGAGGAACAAAAGTAAATAAATAAATATATTAAAATAATTATAATAATTAAAAATTATCAGATTAATTTATGATTACTTAATTAAAATTTATCAATTATTATTTAATTAAATAAAAATTATTTAATTAAATACTAAGGTAATTAAATAATTAAAATAAAAAGTAAAGAGATAAAACTAAAATTAAATAAGCGATTTTTAATAGAATATTATTGTAAAAAAGAAAATTTTCGAGATCAAATTTCTACTAAAATTGTTATTCAGTTACATAAAAGAAGTGCCGGAGCCTTTATATTTAGAGTTCCCGTGCGCTCCGCCTACAATTATGATTTATCTTAGAAACTAAGAAGTACCGGAGTCGGGTTCCGGCGCAATTTCAGCTCTGATTATACCCACAAGTGGAGTACTACCACAATTCACTTTCACGCCAACAAGGCAGCACTAACAATGTCAAGATCTTATCCTGTGCATTACGTTCCTTCACTTTGTCACTCTTATGACATTCTATTTTTGTCCATTTGGATGACTGTACGATTGCGCTTAATTTTTAAATAACCTAAAAGGCCCCAATATGTCTTGTACCGCTTTGCCTTTTTTTTTTGGCAGACAAATTGTACAGAGACAAACATCGTGTTTACTTCGAGACTCGGCTACAAGTCTACCTGCAGGGTAATCAGCAACCATTTATTTATTTATTTCCAAGCTGTAGATTTCGTGATATAAAGTATCAAGGACTTTTTCTGTTATTAGACTAATAATCAGTATTCGGAAAAATGATAACTTCATTTTTCGATGTCACATTATAAATATGTCACACTCGAGAATATAAAAAGATTTTTCCGTTTAAACGTTTCCTGTTAATTATACATGTCTGCAGTGTTTCCCGTGCACTTGATTTAAACTTATTCTCACTCAATCAATTCACTTTTTTGCAGTACACAACAAAAAATATATAAACACAAAATACACAGCACAAAATATACCAAAAGTCAAAACATCTTCAGTAAAAATAATAAAACACAGGTAAACTTAAAAATACTAATAAATACATTTAAACAATTTTTTTTTTCACAATTACAATTAGTTTCTGCCTGAAAACAAGCTCCCCATCCAAAGGGCACGAATATAAAATTTTCAGTTCACAAAAATTTAACGTTAACTTCTGTTCCCACTGGACAAAAAGACATTGAAATTTGCAGCACTAGCTAAATTAATTCACTATACTACTAAGCGTTTCAAATGTAACTGAATAGCCACCACGCTAGGGTTTAACGCCAATTTGATATTCATCATTACGATATTAACTAAAGGCACAAAAGCTTAACCCTAATGAAAGAACAACAAATTTCAATCATTTAAAAAAAATCTAAATTAACCAACATATAAGAATAAAACATATAAGAATATACATATAAGAATAAACATATAAGAATAAAAAACAGAGCTCACCCATCCGAATAACAGGGTGAGTACACGTATAATATTGTAATATCATGTTATTTAATAAATAAATATAATTATTGTTGAAGTGGCAATTTTACTAAGAAGATTGTCTGTTTTGTAAATTCCTGCAAAATACATTACAGTCTTAATTAATTGGAGGTCCCACCGAGATCCTGGAAATTAGGAGTGCAATTATCAATTTCGATGGTGCTGGTCTCCTAATCCCAGAAATTTACTGAATTTTTTAGAACAAGTTTGCTAATACCAATTGCCGAGTTTGTTTATTTCAAGGAGAAATGGATATAAGAAGTCTGCCGTTTTAAAGCCAGATTTGAAGCAGATCATTCAAAGGTTATTTTCTGTGCTTCTATAACTTGCGTCCGAGCAAAAATCTGTCAAAACAGGATACTGCTGATCTCTGAAGATAAGATTAACTTTTGGTTTTCTTAAAAAAGCTTTTATTGAATTTTAATACTTTATTTCATAATTATAGTTTATCGTGTAAGATTTTGTTTAAAATAACTGACCCCAAATTTATTCAGCTTAAATTTATAATTGATATTTGTGGTAAAGAAGTATTTTAAAATTATTATTTATGCTTTACTTTTATTTGTATTGAATTTTTATGTTGATAATTGATATGTCTAAGCCATCCCGGCGTTTATATATATATATAAAAAAAAAAAAGAACTGCTAGCTGAATTTTGAATTTGTCGCCAAGCAGGCGCGTGGAAAATAAGTAGAAACGTCAAACTGACGTAGTGGGATTTGATTATACTGCAGAATTGCCAAAAGGTTTTTTCTTAGTTCTCGCCATCCAGGCGTGTGATAGATAGTAACGTCATCCCGAAGTATTATAGATTGTATATTCTAAAAGTTGTATTGCCAAACTGGCAAAAATTGTCTTTGTTATCGCCAACCAGGCGTGGAGATAGATAGTAAAGTCGTCAAACTGACGTGGGTAAAATTCCATTGTATTGCCTAACTGGCAAAGGTGTTTATATAGTTATAGCTAACGAGGCTTGTGAATAGTGAGTTAAAACGTCAACCCGACGTAGTATTATAGTATTTTTTGCCAACCTGGCAAAGTTGTTTAAATAATTCTCTCCAATTGGTTAGTGTGAATTTCGTATTTGAGAAATTAAGTCTCGCCAGAACTTATACGTTTTTAGTACAAGTACGATCTTTTAGATTCCATTTCAAAAGGAAGCCTAATAAAGGTAACTTGTGTCAACATGTCATTCTTAGCTAGGAGTAAAAAACAGGATTTAAAAGTACTAGCAGAAGAGTTGGGTTTAACTGTGAAACCTAAATTTAAGATTGCTCAGTTGCATAAACTGATTACTGAAAGTTCCCATTATGATGAGGAGTTTACTCGAGAAGTACTGGCTTCAATTAGAGAAGAAAGGGAACGAAAAGAAGAATGTGAAAAAGAAGAAAGAGAAAAAGAACGCGAAAGAGAAGAAAGAAAATAATAGAAGAACGCGAAAGGGAAGAAAGAGAAAGGGAACGCGAAAGAGAAGAAAGAGAAAGAAAAGAAGAGCGTGAAAGAGAGGAGCGAATTAGAGCCTTTGAGCTACAGAAACTTCAGTTGGAAGCAATGGCTGCAACAGCACAGCCGGTAGAAACTACGCTGTTACCCGAGCAGCCTTTAAAAATCAGAATTCACGATGTCATGCCACGTTTCAACCCTAAAGAAGATAAATAGGTTTATTTCTGGTGTTATTTCAGCATCAAGCTAAAATAATGAATATATCTGCTGAAAATCAAGTGACTCAACTTATTTCATTGCTGCCTCCCGACATTGTTCAGCTTATTGCTAGAGAACCAGAAGAGGACGCGAAAAAGTATGAATATGTACAAACTTTACTGTTAAAACGATTTAAATTGAGTGCGGACAAATTTCGACAACTATTTAATAAATACCAAAAATCTACTGAAAGTACTTCGTATGATTTCTACTATGAATTAAAGAATTATTTAGAAGGATGGCTTAACGGATTAAACATTAAAACTTTTGAACGGCTAAAAGATCTCATGCTGGTTGATCAAATAAAAAATCGTACTTCTCCTCATTTCAAAGAACATTTTATGGATCAATGGACAACCATCATTTCACCTACTGAAATGGTTAAGAAAATTGAAGATTTTGAAGATGTGAGAAAAACAATAAAACCAAATTTTTTGCCAGTCAAACTGAGAGATTTAACAAAGGATCAGTTAAACCTAGTTCCGATAAATTTGCGAAAAAAAATAGAACATCCGCCTCATTTTAAGCATTCTGATAAATGGGATGATTCAAAATACCAGAAAGATCATCGGCAAAGAAATCAGTTCCAAAACAAAAACCAAGAAAATTTATATGACAAAAGATATCGACCACGTTGTTTCGAGTGTGGGTCATACGAACATTTTAAGCCTCAGTGTCCTCCCTTAAAACCAAATGAAAAGATAAATTGCGTATTTTCGAATGATGATTTATTAAAGACGTATACAATTAACGGTTTAGTTAATTGGTATGAAATGCCTATTCTTCGAGACACAGGAGCCACAGTAGATGTTATTTCTCGAAAATACGTAGATAAAGCAAAAATGATTGGAGAACATGTCTGGGTACAATATCTCTTAAATGACCATTTTAGTGTGTCTACCGTTAGCTGAAGTTGAAATTAATTGTGAACTTTGTCATATAAAAACAAAGGCAGCTGTTGTTACAAATGATCCTGGCAGATATGTATTGCGTAAGAAAACTGCTCAGTTGTTCAAAGATAAACAGTTCTTAAATTTAGAAAGGATAAATGCGGTTTTGACACGATGTCAAGTAAAAAGATCTCGTGAAGAAGATCGAAATAGAGAAAACGAAATGGAGAAACTAGAAGTAAACTAGAAGTGATTAATGTTAATTCAAAGGAATTAATTGAATCTCAGCATGAAAGCAGAGATCTAGCGTCATTGCTTAACGAAGCTAAAAATGAAAATTCCAGCAAGACAAATACTTTCAAAGTAAAAGAAAACGGATCGTTGGTGAAAAGGAAAATAGATAAAAATGGAAATGAAAGGGAATTAATTGTTATTCCTGAAAAATATAGGGATCAAATGCAGAACTACACAACTTTGATTCAGAACCAAACAAATAATAGTGCTAAAGCTCAGGGTAATTTGGTCAATACTCACCCTCTTAAGAGTCAAGCCTCTGTCAATGGTTCACAGAAATCAGGCAAACAATCTAAGCGTTCATCTACTAATGAGAAAACTGAAGTTATTAATATGAAAGCTGACTCACCTTGTTCACCTGGTGAACCACCTTTTATGGATAGTGTGTATGATTATTCCTCTACAAGTTCATCAGTTCCTTCTTCCCCAAAAAGTAAAGATGTGTTTGACAGTTCGTTAGCAGCAGATCGAAGAAATTCTTATAAAAGAACTCATGAAGATGCTTCTAAAGCTGAGAAATTAAAAATACATTCAGAATACAAGCTCGCGTCAGAAAACTTAGCAAAGAGGCATAAACATGATAAAATGTACTCAAAGTTGCCCCATTCAATGAGAATGCAAGTAACAGATAAGAACAAAGGTTCATCTCGCAACAAGCAAAGACTATCTGAAAAGAAAGAACTGACAAAATTAAACGATTCTCAGTTAAAAGCTCTAGATGAATTGCCAAGTTCTGGAGTTGATATACAAGTCAAGGAGAAGTTTTCAAACAGACAAGAGCGAGTTGTTGAAGTAGTAAAACTGCCGCAAAAGCCTCTATTACACTCACCTGATTTCAATAAGGAGTTCGGTTTGCAAATTGATGTTTCGGACTCTGGTATAGGTGTCATTTTAGCTCAAAAAGATGAACGAGACAATGAACATCCAGTATTATACCTCAGTAAGAAGTTTACAGAAACTGAAAAAAGGTGCTCTACCACAGAAAAGGAATGCGCCGCCATAATATTTGCTGTAAAGAAACTTCAATGTTATTTAGACGGGCATACTAAATTCCTCATCATGACCGATCATAATGCCTTAGTTTGGCTCAAAAATAATGTGAGTCTAAATCCACGACTTATGAGATGGGCACTAGTACTGCAACCCTACAATTACTCGATCGTTCATCGAAGTGGTAAAAACCATAAAAATGTAGACGCATTAAGTCGTACTCCCTGGCCTGATTAAATAATTTGTTTCTCTATATAGATAAAAAAATATTTTGTTCCTTCCTCTCTTCCTCAGTGTATGTTATTATGTTACATCTTGTATTTCAATTCTGCATTGTGCTGATATTGTTGTTTTGGGAAAAAAAAAAAAAAAAAAAAAAGACCGTAAACTTTAATTTATAAAAATAAAAGTTTATCTGGAGGGAGGAGAGGTTGTAATATCTTGTTATTTAATAAATAAATATAATTATTGTTGAAGTGGCAACGCCGTATTTGTATAAAAACGTCAGCAACGTGAGATATTGTTTTAAAAGATAGAATTCTGAAGATTTTTACAGCTAGGAGTAGTATAAAAATTTTGTCACTTAAGAATTGTATAAAATTTGTTTATCACCGTGAACAAGAAATAAAATTTATGTTCTACTAAGAAGATTGTCTGTTTTGTAAATTCCTGCAAAATACATTACAATATATATATAAAAAAGACAGAGCAGATATAAAATTCTGTATTCGTTTATAAAGCAAATATAAAATTAAAATTTAATTACGAAATTTTAATTGCAAAGAAATAAAAATAATAATAATTATTATTGCTGCGACCTAATTTACAATATCATTTAAATTCTAAGAGCACATGTAAATTAATTGCACTTACCTAAAACCATGAAAAAATATATTATTCCAAACAATTTTTATTATTCCTAAAAATTGCGTAAGTGAGTAATTGTTGAGCAGGCTGGAGACAGACTTGTCAAGGGGAAGTTGCCCCCATTACTCAATTCAATTCTCATTACTCAGTTCAATGACTCAATTCGTGTTTCCTCGTACAGTGGAGCCTCGAGATGCTAATTTAATTCGTTTCAGCATTGAGCTCGTATGGCGAATTTCTCTTATCTGAAAACAAACTTCTCCATTTAAAATAATGGAAATCCATTTAATCCGTTCCACACCCCCAAAAATATGAACATCCATTTTTCTAATATATAACACTGGTAAATAATATAACCGTCGTTTACCTTTATGATAGCTTCCGACCTTAACTGCTTCTCATTAAAGACACACCAGCAAAAGCTTCTAGGAGTTTTGGATGGTGCTAGGAAGTAATGGTATCTTCCTTGCCTACATCAAGTTTCTTAATTCGTTCCTGCTTTCTCAGAATAGTGCAGATCGTCGATGTCGAAAGGCCGTAAGTCTTCGCCAATTCTCTCACCCTACGCTACGTTTAATTAACGATTTCTTCCTTTCTTAATTTCAACGGCCATGGCTTCCTTACTTTTCTTTGCAGCACTACCCAAGGCAGTCTTGGGAGGCATCGCGAAATAATTATTTTCACGTTAAACAATTAATTCACAAGCGCACAAACACGTAGATCAACGAACATCGAGTGATCTGGCGAGGGGATTACCCGAGTCGAGACGGATCGGGAAATGGCACCACGCATGCCCACAGCCTGTCTCATTGCTCGTTACTGGAGTCAATGCTCGTATTTAGAGACAAATGTTTCGCTCATACTTTCCTCGTATCCCTAATTTCCCGCATATACAGGTGCTCGAGGTTCCACTGTATATACTACATACACTGGCGCAAAAGTACCTTCATGGTTTTAATTTCAATAATTCTTTCTGGCATTAATTAATATTTATTGAGTTTCTCGTTTTTTAGGTTAAAAGAAATATTTGGAAGTTTCGATATAGAGCGAAATGGATAAACATCATAGCAATTTTGTTTGGAAAACTGAATAAGCATTATTTCTATGCAGAAAAACTTTCGTCGATATTGTAATGTCAAACATGCTCCTTCTAGCCATACGATATTACAACTAGTAGTCAAATCTGAATAGACAGCATCAATATGCGATGGGGGATGTTACACCACCCTTTATCATTGAGTTAATTGGTACAGCGCCACGTCCACCTTTATCTTGAGTTTGGCTATTAGAACAATGGGAAATTACATACATATTTAACAATGGTATTAAGGAGTGCGCAGCCAAGAACATACAATACTCATTGGTAATACATATAAATCATAGGTAAAGGTTCAGTTGGCCTGTATATATACCACAAGACAATGACATATTCGTGTATGGTATGATAGATTCACATAAAGCTGCGCCATATATATCTGCGCATTAGGATATAAATTACTATATTGCAAATATCTAGCGGTAATTAACACAGACAGAGGAAAGTGGACAATGATTCTGACATTACAACGTTCATATTGACAACACTAATTAGCTCGGCATAGGGAACTGAATAATACTGTACCTTGATAAATCACATTCACTGCAATTAATATTAAGAAACATATGATATATAATAATTATGGTTGAGGAATTGTGCTGAGATTACATTGAACACAAACATTGCACTACAGATACGCACTAATATTAAGAGTACTGGTATAAAATATTGCCAAAGCAATGCGGCATAGGTCATAACTCATACATGCAAGTACATTTGTTAGAACTGTTTGTTACACATGCATTACATAGTATGTAGTACACGTGCAATTCCATTAATATAAGGGTTCAAGTAGCTAATGATAAAAAGTAATGTTTATTTATGTGCATATTGATGCGATTTCGTTCCAAGATTCCGTTATCGTGATTACACTTGTGATAACCAATTTCTATGTTGACATACACAAAACTTTTATGTTGATATACACAAAACATTTATGCAATAACAACAACAACAACAACAAAAAAAAAAAAAAAAAGAGGAGGTATTGACATTCACAGTTAAAAAAAAAAAAAAAAAAAAAAAAAAAAAAAAAAAAAAAAAGGTTGCTATTAATAGTTATAAGATGCATGAAATTTGACATTAAATGTGTACTAAAAACATAAAAGGGGGTAACTTGCCTTGCGGTTGTTACCACATCGCAGACTTACAAGTATAAATGCTAGGACAACAGAAATCGTATTTAACATACACATATATATGGCAGTTAATGGAGTGATTATAATATCAATAGACAGCAAGTAGTAGTTATTAAATATCATTACAGTCACATAAATATTGTGGCAGCTAATATTTATGTTGAAATGCACCAAACACAATATAAAATTTTGTAGATAGAAAGTATTGACATTCACACTACTTCCCCAGTGGAGCGGTGTTTTGGTACACCAGGGTACCTGGGCCGAAGGCCCTACCCCTTGTAGAATATTTTAGACATTACGAACAAAATTACAAAAAATTAACCTGACATGAAATAATATATATATATATATATTTATATTTTTTTAATTTTTTAAAATTTTTTAAAATTTTTTTTCCATAACAATTGAATTGCATAACTAATCCAAGCTGAATTCTACTTATAGCTGTTAAGAGCAGAAAGCCGCTGAGCTGTGTGTCCTGAAAGATAAGGTGTTAGTGGCACAAAGAGTGCAAAAGTGTTACATGCCCTTGATCAAAATGGAGAGGTTGCAGGTAAACAAATAAAAGATATATATATATATATATATATAACAGTGCAATACAGTATTAAAAAGTAATTATAGAATAATGCTATACAGTAGATAAAAGTAAGTGAAGGTGCTCAAAAACAAAACACATAAATATGATATCAGAAATGCATTACTATGCTATGCGCTTACATTATCCATTCGTTGAGAATGGCCAGTGGTCTGTTTTTATTGTCAAGATCATACTGGTCGTAGTTAGGAATTTTTATGGCTGGGTTGTTAATTGCTAGCTGCCTGCTATGAAATCTCTTGGCAATTCTATAGTAAAAAGATTTGAGGGGGAGTACGCCCAGTTCCTGGTGTATTCTGTTATTACGTACATACCATGGTGCGTCTACAATTTGACGCAGCATACAATTTTGAGCAACTTGAAGTTTGCCTCTGTATCTATTACATGAGTATGCCCAAACAGGGCATGCATAGTATAGTAATGGACGCAAAATGGATTTATAAATGAGTAGCTTATTATCTATTGATAAAACAGTGTTTCGAGCAATTAAGGGGAAGAGTTTAGCTTTACGTGCTCGAAACTTGTTGATAATATTTGTAATGTGTGTGTTCCATGACAAAGTTTTACTGAGGGTCACCCCAAGGTAAGGGACTTGCTTGGCCCAGGGAATAGAATTGCCATACATCACCAGATTTTTCTTAAATTTCTCCTTACGAGTAAGGAGAATGGCTTGTGTTTTGTTTATATTGACTTGTGCATTTGCTGTGATTTTCCACTTACTAGCCAAGCCTCTAATGCTTGTATGTAATTTTGTAAGTGTTGGATAGCTGAACCAGCAAATGCACATTGTGTGAGGATTGCTGTGTCATCTGCATACATAGCCAGTGTTGTGTCGTGTGTTGTAGGGATGTCGTTCACGTAAATATTAAAGTAGGTGGGCCCTAAAAGGGATCCCTGAAGTACCCCAGCCCTTATAGGATGCACAGTAGAATTTGTTCCTGAGACGTGAACGACGAAGTTTCTACCTGTTAGGTAGGACTTGGTGATGTTTGTGATGTAATCTGGGAAGCTTAGATTGTGTATTTTGTAGACAAGTGCCTCCAGCCAGACCCTATCAAAGGCCTTGACTATGTCAATAAACAGTTCTCCCGTAACGTTTTTCTTGTGGAAGCCATCTGAGATCATCTCCACCACTAGGTACAGTTGATTCGTCGTTCCCAAGCCTTTTCGGAATCCAAATTGACTTGGGATGAGGATGCTGTTGCTGTTTATGTGGCAGTTGATTCTCTGAAGAAGGGTTGTTTCAAAGAGTTTACTCAGAGATGATAAGAGACTTATCGGCCGATAAGTAGTTCGACATTCACAGTAGAAACACTGATGTTAATATTTGTAAGATTCATGCAATTTGACATTAGATGTGTACTATATACATTAGAGGGTGAGTTTGCCTGAGTAATCCAGCTATGCAACTTAGGCCACATCTCAGACTTACTAGTATAAATGCTAGGACAAAGGTACATCCTATTTAACACATACATATGCAAGGCAGTTAATATTGTGATTATAATAACAATAGATAGCATTTAGTGGTTATAAAATATCGTTAGGACACCGTCACATAACTACATTGTAGCAACTAATATTTATGCGAAAAGGGAGTATTGACATTCACAGTAGAAACATTGATTTAGTACTTAAAATGTGCTTGACATTAAATGTTTACTATATACCGGGTGGCCATAATTAAACTGGCAGTGCTCACAGTGTTCTGTAGCGCGATCTATTTGCGAGAATGACGCCACATTTTGTAGGAAGATTAAACAAGACGGGGGACGAAGGATTCCGCGAAAAACAAATTAGTTCCAAAAGTCACGGCTATGGGAATATTTGGCTCTGTGTAATAGAAAATAGAGTGTTAACAAATGCAAATTAATACGGAATAAAATTGCCCTTTATTATGGATATGCCTTACTGTACGGTATGGAAAATCTTACGAAAGATTATCAACTTCTATCCGTACAAGATCAGCCGTGTACAGGAGTTACTGTACCCCGACCATGATAAGCGATTGACTTTTGCTCTCAACTTTCTTGCCAGAATGGAGGTGGATGATGCTTGGCCGTGGAAAATCTTATGGGGAGAATAGGCCCACTTTTACCGGAATGGAACTGTGAATACCCAGAACTGCAGAATTTGGGATGACAAATCACCACATGCAGTCACAGCAATTCCCTTACTTGTGGGTAATTCCCTTACTTGTGTGTACAATTCCCTTACTTGTGGGTAATTCCCTTACTTGTGTGTACAATTCCCTTACTTGTGGGTAATTCCCTTACTTGTGTGTACAATTCCTTTACTTGTGGATAATTCCCTTACTTACAAAGGTAACTTGTGGGTTCACAGCGGAATTTATCGTAGGTCCATTCTTCTATGAGAACATTACCCCGACAGGACCGGAAACCTGTTCTGTTACCGGAGAGAAATATCGCCACATGTTGAACAGCTTTGTTATTCCGGCACTTCAGCAAAGACAATGCATGGGGGGAATCATTTTCATGTAAATTGGAGCCCCTTCACACGTTGCTCTACGGGTGCAACAGACGCTACGACACAAATTCACAACAGACAGAGTCATTAGCCGCTACTTTCCAACTGCATGGCCACCTCGGTCGCCTGACTTACCCCATGTGACTTCTGATTATGGGGTTATCTTAAGTCCAAGGTCTATCAAGGAGTGGTCCAGGACCTGGCTACGTTGAAGGATAACATATCACGGACTGTACGGGAGATTCCTGCAGACATGTTACTTTCTGTTGTTGTGCACAGAATGCAATATGTGGTCCACAACAACGGAAGCCACATTGAACCTCATTTAAATGCAAAATAAAAGGTAGTTTCCGTGTTGATTTGCATTTGTTAACACTATTTTCTATTACACAGCGCCAAATATTTCCCTAGCGGTGACTTTTGGAAGTAATTTTTTTTTCGCGGAATCCTTCGTCCCCCGTCTTGTTTAATCTTCCTACAAAATGTGACGTCATTCTCGCAAATAGATCGCGCTACAGAACACTGTGAGCACTGTCAGTTTAATTATGGCCACCAGTTGCATTAAAAGGAGAATTTGCCTAAGTAATCAAATTGCAGAAGTAAAAATTACATTGTCACATCGTAGCTGTGACCAAAAATTCATGATTATAAATATATACTGTATAACAACAGATACAGGTTATTACTATTACATTGTCACATCATCTCTATGACAACTGAAGTTCATTATGATAAATATATACTACAGTATAACAACAGATACAGACAAATATTAATAGGATTAGTTATGATAGACTACTATATGAGATATTACCTATGCGATGCGGCTTAGGCCACATATCAGACTTACAGGTATAAATGCTAAGACAGTTATATATCATATTTAGTACGCAAGGCATTTAATGTACAGATTAACGGGAGATAGCAAGTAGTGGTTATTTAAAACATTATGACACTGTCACATAGTTGTCACATAGTGACACGCTGCAAATAAAATTTATATTCACATAAACTAAGCATAATATACATTTATTAAAAAGGGAGCAATGATAGGAGGACGATTGCGAACAGCAAGAATCATTCTGCTAATAAAGAGCTGATTGTTTGTTACCATGAAAGGGTACATCATTTTTCGTAAATAAAAACTTCAAGAATGACGCTTTCTATTATGAGTTTCAAAATATAAATTTACTTAACTTTCGATACTCTTCTTTAATTTAAAACTGTGGAGCTACTTTTGGGTCATCCTGTATATATATATATATATATATATATATATTTACATATTAACCTTCGTTATATGTTTATATACGTTTAGTATTATTTTTACTCTATTTTTTTTATCATTCTTTGATTAAACCATCGATTTATATATTGGTTATTTTATACTACTTCTTTTATTATTTCGCGTTCAAATTTCTTTTTAAAAGGCGCTCTTTTAAGTTTTTATTCGCAAAACATTTTTCCTTATATGGTAATTTTCCGTTTCGCCGGCGCAATTGGCGACAACACACAGTATACACATAAAAATGTTAACAAATGTTAGTTCTAAGAAATTTTTATTTCGAAGGCATAAACATTTTAATATCGTTTAAAATTTTGTAAAAATACATTAATTTAAGAATATGCTATGTTTTCATGGTACTAAATCCCGATTCGCCGTTTTATATCACGTGATCCGAAGTGATCTCATCTCACGTAAACTACGCTACAGAAACCTAATTCTCTCCAAGTTAAATCTGAATTTGGATTACAAGTTTAAATGCAAGAATTATTTCAATTCGTAAGACGTAAACAACGTAGCTTACTCAGAAATTATGTAAAACTGCAGTGCTTTACTTTGCTAGTGCATTCTCATTAGAACTGATCTTTCTGTCTGAATTGAATCTTTCTGTCTGAATTGAGGATGAATTTAACCCTTGACTTTGCCTTTTCCATATTTTCGAGTGAACGGTGTGATTGCATCCTAATTGACTTAATTACTACGAATGGCCTTAGGGCATAAAATTGAACTATCTGGTAAAAATTCTATGTAATTGTATGACAGTATCTAATTAGAAATGGATGCGACTTGTTTTGAAAATGATGCGTAAAAGGTTACCAGCGAGGAAATTCCGTTTGGCATCGGTTGTACCATATTTGGCGACTTACCGCTTGCGCCGGCAAAATAGAAAAGTATCCATTATATTTATACCCATAAACTTCATTATCTTCGTATTTTACCCAAATGTCCAAATTTTTCTTATTTCAACTGTCTATGCTTATTACGTTATTATTATTTATAATCTTCATAATTTCTTTCATAACATTCTTTCTTTTTCCAAATTTCGATTTAACTCCTTACACATGCAATACGTATAATAAATCCATACGTATACCTAATTTCCTGAAATTTCAACAACGATAATAAATCCAATAGTATAATAAAAACACTTATGTATCTTATCACACTAATCCAGTTATCTGAACACTATCTAAAATCCTGCAATTTAACGTTTAAGTTATAAACTCAGTAACAAGGGAGGTAATTGCTAACGAGGTTAAAACACGAAAATAAATATAACGAGGCTAAAATATAGGCTAAACCCAATCTTTAACAGTTTAAGTTGAATCCTAATCTCATCTTAAATATGAATGTCTTCGTTCAAGGGCTTACGTGTGAGCTCATTTTTCTTCTTTATATCTGCTTCAATTCCATGTTTTAATCCATCTTTTTTTTATTTTTTATTTTTTATCTTCCTTCTCCCTTGAATATCCTCAGTCATTTTCGATGTTTTCAATTACTCCAACATCCTTATGTATTTAACTGGTCTTCTTTTATTTTAAACAAGTCTATTTTCATTTGATTTGGGTTATTTCTAGTCTCCCAATTTAATACATTGGTTTAATCCAGTATTCAATACCTCGACTACATATTTCGAAATCCTTTTCTCCCATAAGATTTCTGCCACTTTATCGAATTCATTAATTATCGCAAAAATGTCGTCCTTTGAAGCTGGAACAAGTTAAAAATATAAAAGCTCATAATAACTTGACAATAAATTACAAAATTTTTTTTTAAAAATACAGTACAAATCCAGTCCAACTTTTACAATAATCAGTTAATTTTTGTTCCAAGAACCATATGATTAATAATTTCGAAAAAAATTCTCTGCAGGCATATATAAAATACACAATAGTGAGTCCAAAGGACTATTGTCCCTGAAGGACTATTGTTTTCATTTTGTCATTTTGTGTTCGTTCACTATAAATGTCCGTTTCACTTTTCTAACTGTTGCCACTAAATGTTGAGAGTCCTGCATTATATTTGAAGAAATTAAATAATGAAAAATCTGCATAAATGTACGTATATTTCTCGCATTGTGATAAAACAACGGTACATAAAGCCATCGAATTTTGAATGACGTAATCCTCCTACGAATATGGGCGCGTGGAAGCCCAAATTTGGATTTGTTTTATTATCGATTTCATATTTTGTAAAACTTTAATGAATTTTTGATGAATAAACTCAAGAATTTCAAAAGAGCCATGGCAACACTGCACGGAAAAAAACATTTTTATCTCCAGGGCGCGAGACTCTGTATCGGAAATTTTAACCCTTTGCAATAAACGCGCTTTTCTGTTCACACTGTCCATTCTGAAGGTTCAGTCTCTTCTGTACAATCACTTTGGCTTCCAGATTCACTATCGATTATTCGGATTTTTGTCTTCCTGCTCCCCTAACGTCGTCACTATCTTTATCACTTCCGTCTTCGTTCTCATGGGCAAGCTGTCTATGTAGTGATGTAATTTCGTTCGTTATTGCCGAAAAATTAAACTCGTCTTCGCTAGAAGTAACTTCTTCGTTGTGTTCCATACTTATTGGGCTCAGTATCTTTGAAAGAAATACTGCGATTAGCAAGAAGGTTGAGTTCGAACTGATGTCGAAGACAGAGTCCTACCCGCGGTCGCAAGTATTTTTGAGATAAGACATTTAATCGCGTAAGCATTGCGAAGACAACCTTTATTTGAGATAAGACATCCTTATAGCTATTCAGACATCTCGTAATATGATCTACAAAAGGCCAAGTAGATCTCTCAAGCGATATTCCTTAGGTGAAACACAAATAAACACATCGATTTGAATGGTGCCTCTCAGGCACCGCTCGAGTTATCGCATCACATGCAGTGGTACCTGAGAGGCGCCGCTCGAGTGCAAAGGGGTAAAGATATGCTCAATTTAAGACTATTTATTATTAAGACTCTTGAACTGAATTTTATGGTTTAAGTGCGAAGAACATGACGTTTAATAAATAAAGGTAACAGACAAAATGTTTAAAAAAAAAAGTCCCTTTAAACGGAATTTAAAATCTGAAACCTTTCAGATTTTTTTAAAAAATTATTTTAACTTATTCTAGTTAAATCAAATGCAGTTATGCTCTTTAAATTCTTTAAGTCCGTTTTCTTTCTTTTCAGCAACGACTGGGACCATATGACCCGTTTATAGTATTGCAACAAGTATGGTTTGGTTTGGTTTGGTTTGGTTACCTCGGGAGTGGGGACCGACATTTCAGACATTATCGTTTGTTTAAGATGCGGCAGGGGTAGCGTCCGGTAACAGTGTCGCTGTTGCCCAGTGGGTGCCGCGAGGGCTGCGTCCGCGTGGATTCTCTCCGGAGTATGTATTCCGATTCCTCAAAGGCTAAAGTGCTGGTGCGGGAGTCCATCTCTGCTGTTCTGCTTCTAAACCTAATCGACTCTACAAATCGAGCATTAAACTAAACAAACTGAAAGAAAATCTCATACAAAATGGTAGCCAACTCTGCTGAAGATCGATTATCAATAAAATAATCAGTTAATAAATTTTAAATTCCGTTAAAGTGATTATTGTCTAAATTTCTCTTTGAAAATGTAGCAAAAAATATTGTACACTGGAATCCATTTACATTTTATGCTTGTGGATTTTAGGTTTCTCGTTTAAAAAACATTTTGAGTTAAAATTACGGTTTAAAATTGTAAAATTTTGAAATTATTAATGATTTTGTTCATTAGCATGAAATTTCCCAAGATTATTTTTCACCTTACGGATGTTTAAACGAGGAAAATATTTTAGAAGGAAAATTATGCTTTCCTTTGATGTCGTGATTCGTTAAGAATGGCTACAATGTTTCAACAGGTATTGAAGTGATTCAACAATACTTTGCAAATGTATTTCTAGCTTATTTAACCATTAAATTTGGTTACGTTAAGAAAACGCATATAGGGCGAAAACGCACTCTTTTCTTTGTTTTCAACCATTCGCCCTTTTCATCAAATGAAACACAGGCAGCTTGTTTGTTTAGCTTTCTTGCGAAACGCATGAACTGTAAACGCATTATAATAAATGACAAAAAAACATAATCATTTCAAATCAAGCCCTGCAAGTGTTTAACCGGAAAACCTGATGCTTGATCTAAACCCGACAAATTTAATTTTGAACAATAACGAAGCACATTTGTACTAATAAAAATCTGTCTATTTGTTTGTGACATCATCTTCGAAACGGCGGGGAGTTGAGTTTCGAGAAAAGTACTCCCGAATTCCAAAAATTCGTTGGAAGCCATTTCGATCATTCTCATCTTTGTAGGGATTGAATCAGCGGATAAATTAATTAAAAGCTCTCATTTTCGCACTCATTTATCCGAGTGGCAACGGTCTCGCGCGCTGAAGATAAAATTCTGCTTTATTTCGGAAAGTGTTGCCACTGCTCGCGTTCAAATTGTAGAGTTTGTTAAATAAAAATTTGTATATTCTACAAAATATGAAATAAAAATAGAATTTCCAAACATTAAATATATTATTATAGAAGGTCTTTTTCTAACGTCGAAGAAAGCATGTGAACTGTATGTCGAAAATGTTTTCTTGTCAGCATTTTAAATAAATAGTTGCTGTTGGCAGCTTTTTTTTGTTTCGGGTTAGGATAATTGACACGGTACGTTATTGCCACTTTAATTCTTTTATCGATATTGAGAAAAAGTTTAGCACATTAGATTTAGCTATCTAATGTTATATTCCATTAGATTTAAATCATGATGTCATACGTACATCTATTAACTGGTGTCAATTTTTTTTTTATTTTGGTTTGGCAACAAAACATTATTTAGAAATGGGTTGTTGCTTTTGAAGAATAAGCGGATTTCATTCATACTGAGATGTTTTTAAACATTTTCTTTTCATGTACACATAGAAATGGGCCGCTAGTGTTGTTATACCCCAATGTGATTTCATTTTAAGTCCTTTTCGTTGTTACATATTAAGCATTTTAACTACTTTGTGTAAGGTTCCCTATTTTCATACTCTAACGCTAAGCATATTTTATAATTAAACGTATCAAAAGCAATTGTCCACCAAAGCTGAAGGAATTAATTTGAAATGAGTACTTTCGCCTTTTCTCTCTTTGTAATGTGAGTCAGTTTTCTTCCGTACGTCTTCCATAACAGCATCTTTTGTCTTTCTATTGTGCTTTGCTATAGTGTAATAAATCCAATACACCCTTCATAAGCAAAGATGTAAGTAAATAGTGACCCATTAAAACAACCCTTGCCGAAGGCGGTCTTGAGGAACCTGATTTTGCGAATACGCGTTATTTTAGTTGTTTCTCTTTAATTTGGCCAACGCAAAAATTTCAGTTACACGTTATTCACTGTTACAACAGCTCTCTTTAATAAATGGAAAAAAAAAATAAATAAATAAAAAAATAAAATAAATCATTCTTTAACGAAGAAAAACATTGCTTAGAACTGCAAAACCCGAGCTTTAACCTTTTCGGTCCCACAGGGACATATAGATCCCAACGCACACCAAAATATGTACACCGGGTCATCTACGTTCTGTTTTACGCGGAAAACAGCGGGTGTTTCAACTACTGGTGACGTTTTCGAAATGTTTTCAAAAGAAAGCAGAGACACCTCTGCGCGAGTCAGTATGTTTGTAAACAGCAACGGAGCTGCATATGACCTACTTTTTATCCTGTATTTGTGCATATATTGCAATTCTTGTGTCATTTTTTTGGAACGATTTCCTCGGGAAAGTTGGTCGTCTCTTTGAGTGACATGTTGTGACATTTATTTATTTTTGATTTACCACATAATTGGATGTGTCACAGAGGCTATGTGCCTAAGAGACATGTGTCCAGACTTTCATTTTGTAATACATAAAACCTCTATTTTGCCATTGGGACATATATAGCCCAGTTAAAAATCCCACTGGGATACATTTGTCCCATCCTTATTTGCACCTGAAATGTAAATATTTTCACTTTTTTGAAATATTTTACCATATTTATTGTTAAAAATCCATATTTCCAAATAATCTAAAACCAAAGAAAAAACATTGGGTCCCAAAGGGTTAAGGTTCTCTAAATTTCCGATAATATTCCAGGACATGGTATTGAAGCTTTCAGGTTTGGTTTGGTTTATTTAATTATGGCAAAGCACACTAGGCCTATTTGCTTAAGGGGAGGGATGCTTTCGTGGAGGACTTTCTAAGGGGAAAATGGGTCGTATACACGTTACACATGGTGAAAACCACGATACCGCCCATGCAGCCAGCCCGTTCGCGGGATTCGAACCTCGGACTGAACTACCAGTGTTCATATACTTTACCGCTCGGCCGCTGGTGGGCCCACCGAAACTCTCGGAACAATGCGCCTAAATGCAGAGGTTTTATTCCTTCCACCAGACGCCAATCCAACCAATGAATCGAGGAGCCGTAAAAGAATTTAACGTTTACTATGTTTATAAAACACTAGACGAAGGAAAACATGACACACTAATGACATTTGGAAGAAATTCATCACTGCATACAGAGGCGTAGCTAGGGTTTCCGGCGCCCGGGGACAACTAAAGATTAGGCGCCCCTTTTTCTGCGCCAAGAAGGGAAAACATTTCATTCGAAAATTTCGTAACATCAATTTCGCACCCCCTGAATGCTGCGCCCGGGTACAGATCCCCCTTGCCCCACCCTAACTACGGCACTGACTACATAGAAATGATTAAACTCGCACGAGAACATGCTAATTCGTCAACAATCAATGATTACTGGCATCACTTCTGCTTAGAAGTCGCCAACAATTTTAGGGAATTTCCATCGACTGAGCTAAAGAAATCGTACAACCTGCAAAAGCAATAGAGTGCAAAGAATTTTCAAATATGGAAAAAGGAGAAACCAAAGAATGAGCCGAGAAGGACGATCGTGAAATAACAAATTAAGAACTAGATGATCTTATAACAGCAGCCAGATGAAAGAAGATAAAGAGCCTTACAAGAAGTTAAATGAATTTTAAAAAAGTAACAGGCTGATTTTTTGAATAGAGATTGACCCAAATAAAGAAAAAAAGAGATTACTTTTTTTCTTTATTTGGGTCAGAGTAGAGAGTAGTCATTAGGTTATTTCAAAGCATGAAATATCAAAAATGTGCAATGCCTTCGTCGGCTCTCGAATCTGGACTTCTCGAATGCGCACCCAGTGTTCTACCGTTACTCCACGAAGGCATGCTGGAAGTACTATGATATTACTTTTTTAGTCTCTTTTTGTCAGCGTCTCATTTGCCCCATAATGGGTATATCACGCGTGTTTAACCTTTTTTTTTATTTTGCCGCTAATGGGTAAATTACATGAGAAGCTTGCTGGAATACTCCTTATATATTCCCACTTTTAAAGGACGACTGGGTATTAGGGTACCCAGTCGCCAAATCCTGCTGTTGACGAATTATCGTCAACCACCTTTTAGTTCGTGCAAGAAGTCATTAGGTTGTCATGATGTGAAAAATGTGCAATGCCCTCGCCGGGATTCGAACCACCTTAGAATACGTGAAACCTTAGAATACGTGCCGAATGCGCTACCATTGTAAGGATCCTAAGTTTTACTAACGTTTATTTTATTTTAAATCTTTACTATCACTTCTTATTTTCTACTTCCGGCCAGAATTAAAAGCTTTTAACTTATTTATGCAAATTTGTCTTGCTAACGCCAAGTACTTAAGTTGTGGCTTTTTGCCAAGCAAGAGAGAGGAAGGAGTTATTAGAAGCAGGCCGCTTGCCATAGTAGTTTTACTCGGTTGCTGGTTGCCTTCAAGGCCAGAGGTTTAATCCTCTTGATAATTTAAAACGTATCGTAGTTTTAGCAGCTCTCTGTACTACATACGGCTTTTTGTTAATTTACGGCCAATTTTAAAGTAGGCACTTGTATATTAATCCAAAGTTAGTTTAGTTAGAGTTTTAGTTAGTATTTTTATATTCTTACGTTCAGACCACAAGTGGTTGGTCTCTGTATTCCGAAGTTCCGGAAAGCTCTGTAAAGAGAGAAAAATAAAGAGTTTCGTATACCCTTCCTGTGTGTATTGTCTACTTCACAATTTATCGAACATAGCTTGAGTAAGCTCCCTGTTCCGAGTCAGGACAGTTCATGTTTCCAAAGCAAGTAAAGAGGAATACTAATCCTGATACCATTACATCCCTAAGGCATGTTGAAAGGAAGGAGAGAGAGAGAGAGAAAATATCTTAAACTTCATGAGAGATATTAAAAATCTTCGCACTTCTTACTGCGAAATGCTTAATGAGATGCGTTAGACATTTTTTTTAATGGTGGGCTGTAGCCGTTTATAAAGGAACGTCTCAATTCTAACCGAAATCCTCTCGGGTTGTCGTAGGAATTCGCGAAAACTTCTTGGTAAATTTGTGTAGCAAACTTTTACTACCGCCATTTTAGTTTTTTTACATGATTGTATGCCATTCGTCGCTATTTTAGTTTCTTGCATAGTAGTCTAGCATTGAGTACAAAGGTACTTCCATTACAAAAACCTACTGACGCGGAAAAGCAATTGATAAATGAATGGTCTCCAGTCTTCGACTGTGAAGCTGTCAATATTCATTCGGATTTTGATCGTTCATATGCAGGTGATTTATAAATAGTGATATTTAATGTTTAAAAATTATTCACATAAGAGCAAATATAATGATTGGATTTTAAAATTGGACCTGTTATTAAGTCCTAGTGGCACTTGTTTCCGAGATTGTCTGTTTTTAAATAGCTTTCAGGAAATAAGTGCTTTTAGGACATTTACAGAAAAATTTTTTTAATGAAAATTATAAAACATTGACAAGTTTTCTGTCCAAGTTAATGTATGGAAATTAAAAATTTTCTTATATTTATGCAATTATTTTATAATTTTAATCTTACTCATATTTCAGCTTGCTCAACGTTGTGCATGTATTTTAGAAATTATTATTGATGACAATTTTCCATGGATGTTAAGTTTTGCTTTCAGCTGTATTACCATATAAAGATCTTTTCCACTTTACGAGTCATCGATTTTTAATCTCAAGCAAAGTATTGCTCTTTGAACTAGAAATACATTTTAGGGACTTGTTCTTTAATCACCTGCCATTTAATGAAAAAAACTTCGCTAAAGAATTTGAAAGTTTACAATTTTGGGATTTCATATACCGTGTATAAGTCGACAATCTTAAGGAAAAAAAAATCAAACTTTGAAGAAAGGGTTCGACTTACACGTGGTAGACCTTTATCATTAAATATATTATTCATATACTTTTATTTATTCTTTCTTTATCTCTTAGTTGTTAGCCCAGAAGGGCTATTAATTTCGTTTTGCCATTTTGCGTCGAAAACTTTTGAAAAATGTCGTTTCACTTTTCAGATTGTTGCCACCCTATATTATCACCCTGTGTTATATTTAAAGAAATTAAATATTGAAGAATCTGCATAAATATATGTATGTTTTTCGCATTGTGATAAAACAAAGGTACCCAGAGCCATCCAATTTTGAATAACTTAATCTTTCACCCAATAAGGGGCACCTTTAAACCCTAATTTGGAATCTGAAATTTGTTTTATTATGGATTTCATATTTTGTAACACTTCAATAATTTTTTGATTAACAAACTCAAAGATTTCAAAGCGAGCCATAGCAACGTTGTAAAGGGGAAAAAAAAAAAAAAAAAAAAAATTTTATCTCCGGCGCTCGAGACTGTATTGGAAATTCTAAAGATACGCTCATTTAAAAATTATTTTGCGATATTGCTGTTGAACTGAATTTTATAATTGAAGTGCGAAGAAATCGGCTATGATCGCGCCAGTGACGTCGCTTTCAATTCACACTCCAGAAGACTGTGGTTCGAACCCATCGGGGTGCATCCTTGTACCGATTGTCTTTACAAACAGAGTAGACAAAATACAGATCGTGCACAATCGTGTCGCTAAACGCATCAACTAAATGCGGCCTGAGCTTGGTGGGCGAATTGGTGTGTGAAATGGTGTATGAAACGTCACACTTGTTCACCTGAGACAGCTATAAAAGTGATATCTCCTCGTGGTTGTATGTTGAAGCTCATGGTCATGGAGCGATTTTCAAAAAATGATTATTGTGAGATGGTTCTACTTACGGCGAATGTGAGCGCAAGGCACGATCGGCAGCTCGGTTGCATCGGCAACGTTTTCCTGCAGGACCGCGTCCTTCATAGAAAACCACCCTACAGGTTGTGAAACGTTTAAGGGGGATAGGCTGCGTGACCAGCCGACTTCGGTTTGCGAAATAGGGAAGCTAACTCTGCTGTTTTCCACCACGGTATTAAAAGCTATACCATCTAGTAGCGCAAAGCCACTTTACCTCGACATTCCTTTTATGATTATAGATGCAGCCGTTCGGCAATTAAACGGGTGGTACCGAACTTTCGTGGGCACCCTGTATATATATATATATATATATATATATATATATATATATATATGTATATAAGAAAAATAAAGAATATTTAAAGATTAAATTTGCAACGTAAATTTCCCTTCTCTATTCTGAAAATAGTAACCCCTCTCTGCATTGCGTCATTTCGAGACTATTCTATGTCATACGACTCTTACGTAATTATGGCGATGTAGATTGATCTAAAACTCAAACAGCCACTAGTAATTTTAGAGCAATATTAACTTGTCCAATCACAATGTATTGAGAGCCAAAACTAACTCAGTTTGACTTCAGATTTCAACCTGAACACGACGCACTTTCTTTCCACGCTTTGGCCTAGCTACACTGCTGTCCGTCTGCTCTGCTTTCTTGCTACAAAATTATCAAAAATATAAGCCTTTTGGAAGAGGCACATTTAATGTGCCGACTTGTGTGTAGCCGCAACACGTTGCCGAAAATAAAACTGAAGATTTAATCTTTCTTCGCTTCCAATTTCCTAGTCATTATGGATCAACACTACTAAGCCATCAAAATTCCTGCTTCTGAATATATTACAACTGTACTGGTCATTGCTTCCGAGTTAAAATTTATTACATGTACATATCGCCGATGTATACTTGAGCCATGAGTTATCAATTAAGTCAGGACTTTATAATTGTATTTAAACTTTCATTTGCACTTTAGTTCTCTTTACAGGTAATGTTAAGCATAATTACATAATATTGTTGCGTGAGTTCAGGTTCGTAATAGATTGAAAGCACGCAGAATTGATGATAGCCTGATGAAATTTATTTGACCAAAAGTAACGCGAAGCTAAACCGAAGATATATCTCAACACTCCGAACTCACGCTGAACTAATAACTGATGTCACCAGCGGCCGAGTGGTAAAATCCCTGAACACTGGCCGTTTGGGTAAATCTTTGGATTATGGTAACTTGGCGATTTTTCGGCTAAAATTTGGCTTCCAACCCTGCTACAGCAACCTGCTAGTTTTGTTTTGGTCGCCATTTTGTTTTCACGAAGTTAAGGCATTTTTTTTTTTTTTTTACTCAACATTTTTTTCCAACAATCTGCTAGCCGAATTACGCTTATGCTAGAACTTTTATGGAACAAAACTGCTTAATCATGACGAAGATTAGGTGCGAAATTGGGGCAAAGTGCAGAATCGCCCACTGCTTGCCGCTTTTTTAATAATTGCACATACACGTAATCATCCATGTACACGTCGACCTATTTTCACTTAAAAAAACATCCCAGAATTGCACAAAAATGGCATTGCGCACACTCTTGACTTTATCCATGTACAGTGCTAAAGTCCTAGCTAGTAACCTTTATCGCCTTACCAAAATGTCGCCAAACTACCTGTTACCATATTCCAAAGATTAGCCGTATTTTGATCGGAGGTTGGAATCCCGCGAACGTGCTAGCTGCACAGACATTTTCGTAGTTTTCGCCATGTGTAACTGGTTAATACGAGCCAGTTTACCTTAGAAAGTTATCCACGAAGACATCTCTTTCTTCCGTGCAGGGAGAGATGTTCTTAGGGGGGAACACGTAAATAATAATAGAAAAGATTACAAAAATATTAAATATCTTAACGAACACAATAATAATCTCAGAATTTCATTGCTTGTGCCATTGAAGATAGCAAAGATAAATCTTCTAAATAAATTATTTGAAATCGGCAGATTAAATTAATAGGTTTGGCTATTTTTTGAAAATGCAGAATCATCAAACCAAATATTCAAATTATTAAAGTATATGTTAATAAATGCAAAAATTTGGTATTCAATAATCCAAACCAACATTGAAAAATTCAAAATTACCAACTAAATATTTTAGCGATTTTTTAAAAAATTCTCGTTGCAAGTTCCTAAATTTAAAATTTCAGAGTAGGAATAGTAAAAAATAATTTAGGGGGGTCATTCCTTATTCCGAAATTTTTTTTCTGCTTTATACTATTACCAATGAATCAATTCTTTTAATAGTTAAATATTCTCATATTCATATAATTAACAGAACAGTGAAAAAAGAAATACATAGGAGGAGAAACAGGAGTAACAGATAAATCTGATGATTGATTCATTAATTTTTAGTCCAAAGGGGCGATTTGCCTAGAAAGACTATTAATTTCATTTTGGCATTTTGCGTTGTCTCACTTTTTAGATTGTTGCCACCCAATAATATAGCCCTGTATTATATTTAAAGACACTAAATAATGAATCTGCATGAATGTATGTATGTTTCTCGCATTGGGATAAAACAACGGTACATAGAGACATCAAAATTTGAATAACGTAATCTTCCATAGAATATGGGCATGTGGAAGACCAAATTTGAATTTGAAATTTGTTTCATTATCGATTTCATATTTTGACAGACATTTAAGAATTTTTTTTTAACATACTAAAGGTTTCAAAGCGAAGAATGACAACACTGTACGAAAATAAAAAACATTTTTATCTCCTACGCGCGAGACTCTGTATCGGAAATTCTAAAGGATATGTTCATTTTAAAATTATTTTGCGATATTGCTGTGTGACTGAATTTTATCAGTTAAGTGAGAAGAATATGATATTTAATAAATAAAGGTAACACACAAAATATTAGAAAAACGTTCCTTCGCACGCAATTTAAAATCTGAAACCCTTCAGATTTTTTTGCTATTTTTTTAAAAATGTTTTTCTTTGTTCAAAGTCCACATTTTCCCAATGCTATACACCGCGAAAATGACATCCGTCCTAGTTCGTGCCGTACGGAATTGAACGTTATTTCTGCGGAAATCAGTTACATTGGCATACAAGGCCTGTACATATTATTTTCTTTTGTTACAAGATATTTTGAATAGCACAATATTACATATGAACACTCTTATAACATAAATCAATACTATATATAAATGAAATTATATTGTTTGTATACACATATATGCTTTTGGCAGTGCATTAAGTGAGTACTACATTTGGTGTATAAATAAGTCAAATGGGATACATTTAATACGGTTGCATTTTCAGAAAGTTAACTTATTTTTCTCAAAGAAATTCGAAATCAAATGCATTTAGAACAAAAATAGGTAGTCTGCTCTTTCGCTTAATTTTCATTCCATTTACCAAATTGCAATTTTTATCTTCTTGCTGCTATATCTGTGAGCACCATAAGAATATTTTATTTGCTTTTAGCTTAATGTTTACGTTGTTTCCGGAATTTTCCTTTTATATATGCATATGTTTGCAATAACAAAACAGACACTAAAACTTCATTAACGACTCGCGATCGACGGGTACTAAATTTATAGCTCATATGATGTTTTACTCAAGTCAACTATACTAATTAAAACTCATACGAAACGTTTGTTTCTTAAGACAAATTATATAAGAGAGTATTTAAAATTTGGGAATAAGTACCTTTTCATCCAATTTCCTACACCATATTTATCTGTTACTCCTGTTTTTTACATCATTGTATGAAGTAAAAAGGAAGTATTGTAATTGCGAACAGTTTCAGGTAGCATATTTCAAAGAAAATATCTATTTTGACCGCTTTACAATGCAATTTAACGATGTTTTTGCGTGATATTTGTACGTAGCGACAGAATAAAAGATTCTTTTCCTCCAAAAAATTATAAAACTGCTTAAAAATGAATTCTGAAGAGAACGTTTCATGGTGTCTACACGTACGTACGTATATACGTATCTCGCATAACTCAAAAACGAGTACCTCAGAACGTTGAAAAAAACGGCGGCACCAAAGTATATAAATATGTATATATATATATATATATATCCACTCTGTTACCCGGCTCAGTTCAGTTTCTTTACTCTTATATGTTTGTAAATTGTGCGTTTTTTACTCTAAAAATCATTGAATTATGTTGTTCTTATCTTCCGATTAAGGTTTTTATGCCTTTAGGAAAACTGCCAGCAATATTTGTAGAATTATCACACTTTAAAAGCAATATTTCTAGAATTATCACACTTTAAAATCACTTTAAAGTGCGATTAAGACTGATTTTCAAATAATAACATGGCGGACATATATGTTTACATTTGAAATAGCAGAATAGTCGATTTGTTGCCAATCTAGAGAAACTTAGCTTCGCAACAACAAAGATAACGCCTTCATTTTATTATTAAGAATTAAATCACGCTTAATCCTTTCTGGAATTTTTCGAGGAAATAAGTGTTTAAGATTTACTTCAAAATTTTTAAGATAAATATTTTATGTATTTTTACTTTGTCGCAAAGTGAGAAATGAATTAATTGAATGAGAAATACTGAATCGTCTGTGATTAACTGTTTCTTTTTTGTTTTGTTTACTTAATTTCTTTTATACATCGTTTTAGATTTATTATAGTATTTGAATAGAACATGTGGTAACGATTAGATAATTCTTCAAATGATATAAATTTTGTGCATTCTGGGTTATAATATGAACGAAATATAATACTGTTAAGGAATCTAGCGCCAGAGTGTCGCTATGGTAAACAAATACTAGAGTGAATTTTAAAAAATGCATTTATTCTATTGTGGTTTATGCGCTATCGACGAAGTACATTTATTTCATTCCAATAAGTTTAAATGAAATGCAAGAAAAAATGAGTATAATTTAATATACCATACAAAGAAGTCATGTGGTGTACACATCAGGTTTTTTTTTTTTTTTTTTTTTTTTTTTTTTTTTGTAAATACAGTGTTTTTTATTTCTTTGCACGAAGTAAAAAGGAAGTATTGTAATCGCGAAAAATTTCGGGTATCATATTTCAACGAAAATACCCATTTTGACGGCTATCAAATGCAATTTAACGATGTTTTTGCGTGACATCTGCACGTAAGAACAGAATAAAGGACTCTTTTCGCCAAAAAAAATTTCTAAAACTGATTTTAAATGAATTCTGAAGAGAATTTTTCGTGGCTTCTCTGCGTACATGCAGTATGTATGTATCTTTCATAACTCAAAAACGATTAGTTTCAGGACGTTGAAATATTGTATATAGAACTGATATAACATGTAGATGTGCACCTCCTATTTTGGTTACAATCGACCGCACCAAAGGTATATAAATATATGCATATATGCACTCTGTTTCTCTGCTCAGTGATCTCAGTTTCTTTATTCCAATAGGTTTCTGAATTGTGATAACTATTTTAAAAATGATTGAATTATGTCGTTCTTATCTTTCTATTAAGGTTTTTATGCCTTTAGTAAATCTGCATGCAATATTTGTTGTCAATAATTTAAAAGTTTTTTAAGTGGGGCTAAGCCTAATTATTTTTATAATAGCGGCTATATTTGTTTACATTTGAAACTTAGCAGAATAGTGGATTTGTTGCCAATCTAGAGAAATAAACTTCGTAAGAGCAAAGATAGCGCTTTCTTTTATTATTGCGAATTAAATCATGCTTAATCTTCTCTGTAATTTATTCGAGGATTAGTGTTTAAGATTTACTTCGTAATTTGTAATATAGATATTTTGAGATTTTGTGCATTTTTGCCTTATCGCGAAGGGAGAACTGAATTAAATGAATGAGAAATAGAGACTCATCTGTGTAAAAATGTTTCTTTTTTGTTTGCTTAATTTCTTTTATACATCGTTTTAGATTTATTATAGGAGTTGAATAGAACATGTGGCAAAGATTACATAATTCTTAAGATCATATAAATGTTGTGCAAATGAATGAAATGTACCGCCAGTGTCGCTATGGTAAACAAATATAGTAAATTTTAAAAAGTGCATTTATTCTATTGTGATTTATGCGCTAACGACGAAGCAGATGTAATTTAATTCAATAAGTTTAAATGAAATGAAAAAAAAATTCGTATAGTTTAATATTCCGCACAAGAAAGTCATGTGGTGTACACATCACATTTTTTAATTACATGCTAGAATTTAAATAACCAAAATATTATTTAGGGACCATTACTTCAAAGATCTATAATTTTATCACAAAGATAAAAGTGCAAAGCTTGATTTTCCGAAATAGAATAAATCAAGCATATCTCTTTTGAACGAGGATTTATTATATATATGTGTTACCGTGAAAGACCGAAATTGGAGAATGTCGACTTTCACCGGAGAATGCCAACATTCACCATATGCGTTGGTGAAAGATCGAATATTGCACTACATTCTTGTACATTCGGACCCTCACCGGTGTATGTCGACAATCACAGATATGCTCTGGTGTAGGTCGAAAAGAGAGGAGTATATGTACATGCTGTCATAGCAAAAGGAAGTGTTCCACAAATAAATGCAGTTGTAAAAGCAAGGAGCTCTAGTGCAATTCAAAGTGTCATAATAGTTTATGTTGTTGCAATAAATAAGATTGGAATCACATAATTTATTAAGTTTTTAACTTCTATTATTTTCCTTTCTCATTTTGAATGTACTGTGTGTTTTAAATTCTTATATTCTTAAGTTCTTATTTTAAGTTTCAAGTGCTGTTTTTCGAGACTAAATTACGGAGAAGAAAATATAATATTCTTGTATGTTCAACATTCACCATTGGCACATGGTGAATGTCGCCGTTCACCGGTGTAAATCAGAAATAAGAGTGTTTGGAAAATATTTCGGACATATACCAAGCGACTATGTAAATATCGACATTCTCCAGGTTTCGGTGTTTCACCGTAACATATATATATACACAAGGATCTGCTCGTAAGCGTATGTTTCCTGTTTCACAGATTTCTTTCTAATTATGTACAAGCCCGCGCGAAGCCTATTTGGTGCCGTCGTGGAAATGTCTTGCGACGCCTTAATGCAGTGACGATATTAAAGGATTAGGTTAGGTTATTTAGTTACGGCAAAGCCTCGAGGGTTATCTACCTAAGGGGAAGGATGCCTTCGTGGAGGACTTTCTAAGCAGAACTGTCTCGTATCCTGGTTACACATGGAGAAAACCACGAAAACACCCACGCAGCCATCCCGTTCGCGGGATTCGAACCTCGGACCGAACTACCAGTGTTCAGCGACTTTACCGCTCGGCCTCTGGTGGGCCCGGTATTAAAGGGAAATTGCTTATATTTAACACTTAAAATGAAAGCATTATTAATATAATATGAAAAAAAAATACATTTTATCTTTTAATTTGTCTAAATATGCAAACATTTTGTGCTTTATTAAAACCCACACTCAAACATATTTATTGAAGAATTTACACTAGGTTATAAAAAGCCGGACAACCGGTATAGAGGTTAACGTTGCTGACTGCCGTGCCGAAGGGGCCGGGCTTGAATCCCGGAGAAGACATGGATGTTTTTAGTTTCCATGCGACACGGGCGCGCTCTAAATTTATGACGAGCCCAAAAGTCTTCTCGAGAGGTTGGGGGTAAGGGAAGACGGTTACGAGAGGTTCGAATAACACAAGAACACGTTCAAATAACACAAGAAATTTCCTGCTCAGACAGGCAGCGAAACGGACTGCTTGTTTGAATGATTACCCAACGCCATTTTGACTCGGCGCCGTCCTGCGCCGCACGACCCTGCAGCTATTGTCGGAGCGGGCCTGATCGTGGCCTTCGAGAACTTGTTTCCCTAAGGTCACGGCATGATTATGTAAAGCATCTATTCCCCGAAAACGATCCCCTTTCAGTTTTTATAACTGAGGTCTACGGATAGAACGAGTCACTGTCATAAAGCTATCGCAGAGCCACTTGATTTACTCGTATGGAAAGAATACTGCTTGGTATACAAATTTCATAACGAGTTGCCTCATGGCTAAGCGTTAATTTGGCTAAGTGGATCGCTGCAGTCAGTCAAATCTTTAAAACACTAAGTCACAACCTATTGTGAATTTTCGAAAGCTTTTGACCAAAGTGTGGGTTTACGCTTTCCTCGGCAAATAAATGCTTGGTTGAAAGTAAAATTTAAAGTGAACGTTTAGCAATAAACCTCAATTATAGCTGTATTCAGAGTTTTAGCACATTTTTCAGACGATTTTGCTTTGCTGTAAAAAAAAAAGAATCTTCTGCTTGTGATTATATTTTTTAACTGAAACTATAGTTTTGAAGGTAGAAATTATCGTCTGCTTGTTGACAGTTGTTGTCATGCAAAAAAAAAAAAAAAAAAAAAAAAAAAAAAAAAAAAATGTCACTTTTAAAGAAGCAATTGACAAAAGATTATGTTTGTGTTCTTTCCAAAGAAAATGATTCCTGTCTAGTTATTAAAAAACATTGTGAAAGCCATGGCTTTTCGATAGCTAAAGCTTCGAAAGGTAATGTCAGCAACAAAAGAGAAAAATGTCAAAACATACACACAGAAAAATTGAATGAAAAAGGATTTATAAGTTACTATAGGTTACTCTGAACCTTCTTTATTTATAGCAAGATGGTAGCTCAACACAAACCAGTCCATATATTTTAGCCATGTTTAATTATTAAGACCCTCATTTTACAAAGAAATCTTCCAGATTTTTTTAGGGTATAAAAGGAATTGTTTGAAAAGAAATTTTTATGTTATTTTTTTGGCTGTATGCTAATCTCTTTATTTTATATTAGTGTTAAATTTTTACCTTTAAATTTTGCCTAAAATCAAACGGCGAACCCTAGGTGTGCCTAGCACGGGCTCACGAATCACCTAGGACAACTTAGAGTCTGTATTCTTTGTTTCTCCGCATCTCATCGGTCAGTTCATTGACAACACTGCTCGTTTCAGCACTCTTTTCGAAGCTCTATTCAATCAGTGTGCCCACTTTGGGCACATTCACAGAATTAAAACGATAAGTGCTATCTTCACAAAATTTTACTTGTGTACTTCTCTAGGCCTAATTATACTGCCTACCTTTTTTTTAAATCAAAACGCCGACTTTAAAAGGTAGCTTGCCGGAAAGGGTTAAAGGACAGTTGCCAAATCACTAAAATGCTCGGTGTCAACTTTAAACAAGTGATTAATGCTAATTTGAATCTTGAAAAGGCGAAAAAACATAATGTGCATAGTCTTTCTCCACCACATATCGCCAAACTCAGACCCCGCTGCAGAATTCTTTATGCTAAATATCTATCCGGACAAAAATGAAGAAGCATTATCATAACAGACGAAGTTTTAGTACGCTTAAATGACTGCACTAAAAAAAATCCATTTATTGTCATCAAAGATAAGAAAAACTCTTAAAACATGATTCAAGGAATTTAAAGAAAGTTTTTGTAAGGAATTTACGATTGTTGTTGAATTTTCATATAACGGCAAATTAAAAATAAAGAGAGGAGAGAAAAATGTTAAGATCAACTCCACATATTATCAAAAACATATTTTATACCCAATTTTCAAATATGAAATACCTGCTCTTTACACACAGTGCGATCCGTTAGTAGAACTGCAGCAAGACAAAGCAAGTAGTCACATGTCAAATTCTAGTGCTAATTTCTTGGGAAAACAATGGAACAAGAAATGGGTATCAAGGCCAAATCCCTTCACTCCTATCCGTACTAAATCTCCTAATCTATCACCAATGTATTTTTGTGCTTTTGGATTTTAAAAAAGCAGGTTGTCCAAACATCAACCTACAACCTCTGTCGCGCCACTATCGAACTCCATGAGAGGTAAGTTTCTCTGTTACGGAATGGCAACAAGAGAGATTGTTGTTCAGAAAAAGATGGATGATCGAACTGCGTTGTAAGGATCATTTTTGTGGATGTTGCGTATTGTAAAATGAACCTATTACACTGTGCTAAATAGTATTAAAATGCTATATGTTAAAATATCTTTCATCTGATCTAAATTTTAACAAACCGTTCATTATTTTCTCTTAAACTCACAATGTTCACGACAACCTCCTTAGTCTTTGGAAAGCTGTTCGAAAGCAATATCTCTTCCAATACTACAAAAGGCTTTATTGTCTTGGAAATTACGGTGTACGAAGATAGCGAAGAATAAGTATTATGTAACAAAACATATAAAACATAAAAATGTTGGGTAAAATATTTTTGTAATTACAATGAAAATCGTCTAAAATTGTGCGAAAAGCATCTTATTATATTAGTTTGCTTTCAATATAGGGTGCAGGAACTGCTCTAAAAGCTGTAACTCGGTTTTATGAAATGGACAAATTAATAATATCAGGTTGTAAGCGAAAATTTAGGCACAACTCAATTCTTTAATTTTATTTAATGAAATATTTCAATTCTTAAGCACACAGAGATTGCCATTACATGCAGCCTTTCGGCACGAACCAGTAAAACGCTTGATTAAGCAACAATCGAAGGAGGTACCTGATAAATTTTGGACAAACCTTATTTCAAGTTTATCCAAATGCCCAGAACGGATGGAACCACTCTTCACAGTGCTGAATCAGAGCGTTTTTTCCCTTACCAGATCTGTATGAATTTTCGCCAACCACATCATCGCCATCTACCTTTATTTGTATTCATTAAGCACTCGTAAATGTAACTGCATTTATTGACGCATCAGATCTATTTTATAGCTAATTCTTCGTTAATTTTGGTATTTCGTAAATTATTTTAATTTACTATTTTCGGTTTAATCCTCAGCCCTCTGTCTTCAATTCGCTTTTCGCAACTCCTGACAGGAATTTCGCCAAATCCTTTTTTAAATTCAATTAGTGTTTTATAATTCCAATGAATGACAGCCGATTAGAAACAACATACACCCTCAGATGTTAACATAGAAATTTCTCGGAAATTCTAAATAAGTGCGCAAATTCTCACGATTGGTTGATCGATTGATTTTTAGTTCCTGGCACAAAACCCAACGAGGTTATCTGCGCCAAACAAAAGGTAAGAACAATGAATACAAGGTAGTTATAAGTTTCGGACGAACAATCACTATACATTTGAGGTGAGGTAAGAGCAGATCACAGTTTATAACTTCAATAAAAGTCAGTGCCCTTTAAAAACTGGAACAATTTGTGATGATGGCTTTTCTCTATTTTGGTTTAAATCCAATTTTAATCATTTAAAATGTTTTTGGAGAAGATAATTAAAACTACGACATTCTAATAAAATATGGCGAACTGTCAGATCTTCATGACAGTTTGTGCAGCGAGTCAAAATAACTTATTTCCTTTGCTGTGGACGGCCAGCAATCAATTGTGGGTTCAACATTTCGGAACTTATTATCATTTATTGATCGTCCCAATGCCTCTGCTATTTATTAAGAATTTTATGTTTAGTCATCGTACTGATATCTGTAAGTGGAATCTGGAGATTAGATACTGTAGTATCAGTTTTAGCTGTAATGTCCGAAGTTCATTCGCTTTTATGCCAACCCGGCCAAGGATCCAGGAATGAGAAATCTGATATCCTCAATATTTTAAAGTCTGGTTAAGCTTCAGAATCCTGGTAATGCTGGGATGTGAGTTAGGCTTTTTGAATGAAGTTAGGACATTCAAGGAATGTGTATAGATAATGAAATTCTTATAACGATGTTCTGACAGAAACGTTAGAGCATTCAAGGAATGTGTACAGATAATGAAATTCTTGTGACGATGTTCTGACAGAAACGTTAAAGATACTGATAAAGTGTATAAGTTTAGAGGTAAAGACAGAGCAAGCCGGATATAATCGAAACCCCAAGAATAGTTTTTTTACTACTACAAAGGCTGCACTAACGTGATCTCGGCATTTTGAGCCATCTGTATAGAGAAGGATATAATTTCTGTATTACTGTCTATGTTAAGCAGAGATCTGCCCGTCAGCGACATCACTTGTACTAGATTTATCGCAGTGTTGGAAGGTAGCTACAGACTGAATTTTCCTGTCTTCCCATAATGACATCTCAAAGGGATTCTCCAGCTGTGTAATAGTCATATTATACTGTTCTAGTAAGGTGCTAACTCTTAAACGAAACAATGGGATACATGATGGGCGTGCCTGGTTTAAACAACAGCATGAATCATTGAGTAAGCAAATTCTCACGGAAGAGCTAGATATTAATAATAGCCCTGGTTATTCCTGGAAATTGCCCACCAGCGGCCGAGCGGTAACGTCGCTGAACACTGGTAGTTCGGTCCGAGGTTCGAATCCCACGAACGGGCTGGCTGCATGGGTGTTTTCGTGGTTTTCCCAATGTGTAACTTGGATACGAGCCAGTTTCCCTTAAAAAGACCTCCACGGGGCATCCTTCCCTTTCCGTGTAGTGCCTAAGGGCGGAGCACGTAATAAGTAAAAAAAAAAATGCACTACATAAACCTGCAAGTGAAAGAAACTAGTTTGAGGTATTGCTAAGTCCCATTGAGTAGCGACGTACACTACTAACAAAAAATTAAAGGATGACCCTCTTTTTACAAACAAATCACAGTTACTGAATATGAAGTCTCAAAGTAATCAAAAATAGGTTTTTTCCCTAGATATAACATCAGTGATCTCATAATACGTTAAATATCGGAGTTTAAAATTATGATTCTGGAACGAGAATCCCATTTCATATGCTTTTGCTTCTCTCTTAACGACGTCGTAATTGCAGAAGAAGTTGGAACTCTATCTCAGCCTCTTGGCTCCCTAGTGACAGAGCGTTAAAGTCACCGAAAACTGGTAGTTCGATCCACGTTTAAATTCTAGCGAACGGGCTGGTTGCATGAAAGGTTTCGTAGTTGTTCTTCTGTATTAATGTAGATAAGAGCTAGTTTCCCTTAAAACATACCTGCACGAAGGTACTCCAGCCCAGACAGCGATAACCCTCGAAAGGCTTTCTCTTAATCAATTAACATAACCTAATTTACATCAGCTTCTTGGTTTACAAGGATCCATGATTGGCGAGATCTGGAAACTCATGAATCATACAAGCAAGTAACGAATTCGTTTGGCGTGACTGAAAGTATTTGCATTCGTGGTGTATTTTCTAAGGGAGTTAGCTCGTATTTATACGTTACACATGGTAAAATCCAAGAAAACGCCTAAACGCAGCCAGCCCGTTTGCGGGATTAGAACGTCGAACCTAACTACCAGTGTTCAGCGACTTTACCACTCGGCCGCTGGTGGGCCCAGACATCAATCTTAATTCGGCGCATTGAAGCAAAGCAAGAAAACCTGAAAAAGGAGATTCAGGGCTGCATGAAATTGTACAAAATCGCCATTTGTATACATGTAGACCTACATTTTTTTAAAGAAGGAAACCGGGCCAGTAAAGATTCTATATGTTATACGTAGTAGAGTGGAATCAGTTCGCTTCTAAGACGAATCAATATTCTGTTTCGAGCCCGACGTTTATCGTATCTTCATATCGTTTTCCTCCTCCAAAAGACACACATCAGCAGCTTAAGCGTTGTTAGCACAGCTACTTTCTTAATGGGACTGCAAGTTGTAGAAAGGGTGAGAGATGAAATGGTGAAGGAAATACTTCGGATTTTATAACTGAGTTTCAGGCGAATATAAATAATAATGGACCTCAGGCGATCTTTGCAACGAAAAACGTTGCATAATGAATATTTTTGCATTAACTCAGCAAACTAGACTTAACACTAGTAAGAAAAAGAAAATGACACATGTTTAATTTTCAGATAAAACCGACATTTTTCACTATAAAAATAAAACTACTTTTTCCGTTTAAAATCGCGGAAAATTTCTGGAATGAAAAGATGCGCGTCATTCTGTAAGGCACTGAAATTCCGTAAACGAAGCAAGAATTTATTTAAAAAAAATTTCTTAAACCTATGAACCTATTCGCTATTGTTCTAGATACCTATAAAATACCAACTAAGTGTCTTATCATAACTGTAGTACTCTTGAGGAATAATAATTACGAACTTGGTGGTTACAGAACACTGGAGGAAGATCGTTGTATACCAGGGTTTTTTAAACTTTTTTCAGTCGCGACCCCTTTTTACCACAGAGATTTTTTCGCGACCCATTTTGTGGGACCCCATAAGTATCGCGCAAATCCAACACACGCGTGAGTGAAACTGTCAACGTTTTCTCTTGTACTGTAATATACTATTGCAGTTTTAAGTCATTAACTTTCATTTCTAATTTTAAGAAATAGAACAATGTGAAACTTTTAAATAAGTAACAGACGAAATGACCACATCACATGCAAAGCAAGAAAAAGGAACGTTTATAAAAAGAATGCGTCAAAGCGTTTTCGTTTTTTTCTTTGTCTGTATTGTCTTATCTTTATCTATTTTCAGATACATTGTGTCAAAATATTTGGTAATTGTAAAATTATCATAATAAGTTAAAGTAATATCAAAACTGCTGAAAGTTTTGGCGACCCACATATTAAGAAACGGTTGGACCAAAGGACCTCTTTTATACGGTTGGACCAAAGGACCTCTTTTATACGGTTGGACCAAAGGGGCTTCCCAGTCTGGTGGTATCGGTAGCGGCAGGCCCATCCCTAGGCCATTGTCTGCCCGCGTACTTTTCGAAGATTGTCGCCCCCCAAACTAAAAAAAAAATGCTCAATGATGAATTAAATTTTTATTTCATATTCATTAAGTACTTACATGTGACAAATTGTATGAAAAGTACTGGTACTATTCAGTTTTGAGGACCGTAAAAAATCGCCAAACTATTGTTGATACCAGTGCTGCCAAAAATAATTGTGGCAACCCTAACGCAGGAAAGGAAGTATAATAGTAAACTATTTAAAGATTATTGTTTTAATTTATATGAAAGGTTAATTTCATATAATACCTTTTTATTATTATAATTTATATAAAAAAAGGCTAAACATAACTGATTGGAAGCATAAGAGTAAATAACTATTTCAGATCATCATTATAATGTATATAAAAATAGCTAAACATAACTGAATGGATGCCTGCATCGCTATTTCGCTACCGAGTTATCGCTAAAGATAATTTCATCTCGTTAGTTGTTCAAGCATAATTTTCTATAATGAATGATGCCTTTTCTTTAAAAAAATTCTATTGCAGACTTTTCGTCATGGGCAATTTCGAAATTGTTAAATTCATATGATATCAAAAAAAGATTTGAAAATTTAACTAGTATTTCAATGGCGACTTAAGAAATATAGAACTTATGCAACCTGAAATCAGCGTGTATACTAGATTTCGCGCACTTTAAATGGGACGTTTGGTAGATTTGGCGCTTTTGCGTGTACATTTTTGCTGCAATTTTTCACGGTCCTCAAAACGGAATAGTACCAAAGTACTTACATATACATATGAATTTAAAATATTTAGTCGCAGTACCGCGAGAGTCCAGCTGCCGTGTAGTTTTACGCCCTACACCCCCGCTAAGAGCGGCCCTGGGTAGCGGCCATAGCTTGCCATTTGATCCGAATTCCGTGTAGTCCCACGTTATCAGCAGCGATGAAACGGCCATTCCATTGTTTAACACCGTCTTTCCTTCAGTGCAGAACTGCCCGCATAGAACTGGCAGGAACACTTTGACGACAAGTCAAATCTTCAGGCCAACACAGCCGCATTTCTGGTGCCTGATCGCCAGGAATGGTGATCGCGGTCGACCAGTTCAGCCATGAGTTTTCAGAGATGGCGGCAGTGTAATGAATTTTCTTAAGCTTTCGACGGGAGCTAATTATCTGACAGATCCACATCCCGCCCAATACCGAAGTTATAATTTGGGGTACGGCTTCGTTGTGCGTCTACCTTAGATCGCCGTAGCAGCTGTACATAAACATACCTATAAAACTCAAAGAAAGAATTGTATTTACTTGAGCAAAATTCACATGCGTCAAAAAATTCGATTGAGCCGTTTTAGTTTACCTTCATTTTCAATTAAGGAATTAAATTATATTGAATTTTAATAAACTTTCATTCTAAAAGTACAAATGTCACGTAACTTATTTTGGTAATTTAAACGTGAAATTGCACGAACTATAAAAACACCATTAAATATTGTTTTAAAAGAAGGTCACCCTCCTTTTCTCGTAAATTAAATACAACTTACATCCTATTTAATTATTCTAATGATATTATGAAATAATTTCTAACAAGGAAGGTTTTCTAATCTTGATTTCTCAATTTTTCTGAAAAAATGTTTATGATTTATATGTAACAGTAAAAAAACTACCTGCTCATATTCTATTGATGAACAAAAAATTACAAAGAATAACGAGATTTGAAGACGCAGCGCTCTTTTATTTTATTCTCTTCTAATAAATTTTAAAATTTTCAAAACGTAGGTTTGAAAAATCATCCTTAAGTTGATCGATTCACGCAGGATAAAAAAAAAAAAAAAAAGTTTTCAGATTTTAAATTACGTCCAAAGGGGACTTTAAGGTTTTGTGTGTTACCTTTATTTATTAAATATCATGTTCTACGTACTCAAACTACAGAATTCAGTTCAACAGCAATATAGCAAAATAATTTTAAAATGAGTCTATCTTTAGAATTTCCGATATAGAGTCTCGCACGCTGGAAATAATTTTTTTTTTCGTACAGTGTAGCCATTGCTCGCTTTCAAATCGTTTAGTTTTTTTTAATCAAAAACTCTTTGGAAATGTTACAAAATCTGAAATCGATAGTAAAACAAATTTCAAATTTAAATTAGGACTTCTGCATGCCCATATTCTATGGAAGATTACGTTACTCAAATTTGGATGGCTCTAGGTATTGTTGTTTTATCACAGTGCGAGAAACATGCCTCCACTTATGCAGATTCTTCATTATTTCATTTCTTTACATATAAGACAGGGTGATAATATAGGGTGGCAACGATTTGAAAAGTGACACAGCCTTTTAAAGTTTTCGACGCGAAATGCCAAAACGAAATTAATAGTCCTTGAGGGCAAATTGCCCCGTTGGACCAAAAAACAGATTTATTTTGGCGGTCAGTTCATACAAAATAAAAGATTTAATAGAAGTGATGAAAATTTAATCCTTGAAATATTAAGTCAAAATACTAGAAAATCTGGAATCATTTTACTGTGGAAAAGATGACTCATATTTTGTCATTTTAGCACTACCACTACGATTCGTAATGTTAAATATTCTAATGATGGATCGAATGTATAGCTCAAAAGAAAATGCAATAAAAAATTTATCAAAATAGCAATCTGTTTTACATCGGTTGACACCGGTTGGTAGTTAGTGAACTGAATGACATTACAAAAGTTTCAAAAATCAACGCCACCAGCAGTCGAGACATTTGATGAGACATTTTTATGTTTGGCAGTGAGAGACATTTGCCCGGTGAAGTAATATAAATACTAGCCATCTCCTTTAAGAATTATTTTTTTTAAAGGCTACAATTTTTTTCCACTTATATAATTTTATTTTGAACACATTGCAAGCTACAATTAGAATTTTTTAAATAGTTTCTTTTATTACGTCTCAGAATTTTAATACTTTTCCCCTTATAATTGCGTGATACAGGATTAAGACTTTCATGCTTTTAGTCCAAAAAAGCTCTTAATCTCCAAATGGTATTTTGCGTAGAATCACCAAAAGCGTTGAATCACTTTTCAAATTGTTGCCACCAAATATTACTGTTCAGTATTGTATTTAAGGGGCTCATACACCTTAAACCCCTTAACACCCTTCGAATATGTTATTGTTGCAAGAATTGGAATATTTTATTTATTTCAAAATCAATTACTTCCAACTTTTTACAGCTGACTACATAATATAGCTGCTTTGGAAACTAGTAACTAGAAAGTTTGTGTTGCCACAAATATTTTTGTAATTTAATCCGCTTTGTGACAAAATTTTTCGTCACGTTTCCACCTTGCGCGCACGATATTTTAAAAATGGCTAATGGTACATACTCGAAATCGGATGGAATTCTTTGTATGAGCCCTATTTTTTAACTGAACCAAAAATCCGATGAATATTTTAATATTAAAAAATTTTATAGACGAAAACATTACAGATTTTTTTAATAAAATACATTTTATAAACTCGACTCCCAATAAAATAAAAATTTAACATGAAATTCTTAGAATTTTTGATTCACAGTAGTTTTCAAATGTTATAAAAGCTATATATTAAATATGGAATTAAATTATGCAATATAATGTTTTAAACTGTGCGCGCAAGGTGGAAACATGACGAAAAAGTTGGTTACAAAGCGGATTAAATTATGAAAATATTTGTGGCAACACCATCTTTCTGATTACTATTTCAGAAAGCAGCTATATTATGTTGTCAACTATAAAAAGTTGGAAGTAATTGCTTTTAAAACAAATAAGTTATCCCAATTCTTGCAACAGTCACATATTCGAAGATGTTATGGGTTTTAAGGTGTACGAGTCCCCTTAAAGAAATTAAATAATGAACAATCTGCATGAATGTACGTATGTTTCTTGCATTGGGAAAAAAAAACGACGATACCTAGAGCCGTTCAGTTCTGAATAGCGTAGTCCTCCACCCGAACATGAGCATCTGGAAACCCAAGTTATTTTTTTAATTTCGAATTTGTTTTATAATCCATTTTATATTTTGTAAAGAATTTTTTATTAAAAAGGTCAACAATTTTATAGCGAGCAGTGGCAACACTACTGAATAAAACATTTTTGTGTTCAGTGCGCGAGACTGTCTAACGGTTTGGTTTGGTTTATTTAATTTAGTCTGAAAAGTTTCAGATTTTAAATTACGTCCAAAGGGGCGTTTTTTTAACATTTTGTCTGTTATCTTTATTTTATTAAATATCACGTTCTTCGCACTTAAACCATAAAATTCAGTTCAAGAGCAATATCGCAAAATAGTTTTCAATTGAGCATATCTTTAGAATTTCCTATAGAGTCTCGCGCGCTGGAGATAAAAATGTTTTTTCTGTACAACGTTGCCATGGCTCGCTTTGAAATTCTTGAGTTTGTTAATCAAAAATTCGTTAAAGTTTTACAAAATATGAAATTGATAATAAAACAAATTTCAAACTTGGCCTTCGCACTAGGATTACGTCATTCAAAATTATATGGCTCTATGTACCGTGATTTTATTACAATGCGAGAAATATACATACATTTATGCAGATTTTTCATTATTTAATTTCTTCAAATATAATGCAGGACTCTAAGAATGGGTGGGAACAGTTTGAAAAGGGTTGATGTTGATGATGTATTTAATTATGGCAAAGCACACTAGGGCTATCTGCCACAGGGGAGGGATGCCTTCGTGAAGGACTTTCTAAGGGAAACTGGCTCGTATACACGTTACACATGGAGAAAACCACGAAAACGCCCATGCAGCCACACCGTTCGCGAGATTCGAACCTCGGACGGAACTACAAGTGTTCAGAGACTTTACCGTTCGGCCTCTAGTGGGCCCTGTCTAAGGGAAATTCTACAGATATGCTGCTTTTAAATATTATTAGCCCAAACGTGTAGGTGTATGTAAATGAAGAAAAGCCCCTTCGGACGTAATATAAAATCTAAAGGCTTTTAGACATTTTTTCCCAAATTCATTATTTGACAAAACAACTGCCGATTCCCTTTTAAATTTGCCACCCGAGTTATTTTCAGAACCAATCACTCCGGTTGATTTGGCGAGAATGGGTCCTATAGCTTCGTCAACTGCAGTTCCCCTTAGACTGTCATATTCTTTTAAAGTCTCAGCAATAAGATTTCTCTTTCTAATATACCGTATTTGCAAGCAGAAGACCGACAAGCAGATGTTCAGTCATTAGAGCTTGTTTTCCTCGAACAGGACATGAGGAAGCCACTTGCCCAGTTCCCATATTATCTCAAGTTTATAAAGATCGAATGGTTTCGTCAGATACTACAAATCTGTATTCAAGCTCCTGGCATTTTTAATTGGGATTTTACTTGATTTTGTCAGCTGGACTTTACCGAAGACCAACACAAAGTTTGTCTTCAAGACTCTCGTGTCCAGATGAAAATCAGCTGAATCACGTTTCAGCAGTCTATTATCTCTCTAACGTCTCTCGAAGTACGCAGTATATTCTTTTAACGGCCTCTGCAGCTTTACTTCCGAATTTGTACTTGTAAAGCAAAATAGGCTTCAAAATCTCCTTTTCCAGCGACGTATTTTTTCGAAGACTGCGATTCCTAACAAAACCGATAGCGAAACGTGCGATACACTGAATCTCTACTAAATAAGGTTTGAAAGGAATATAAACGTATGACGTCATCAGAATCAGTTTGATCACACTAAGCACAGAAAGTAACTGTTCTTAAAAACCGCACGAACTTTCTTGGTTACTTGCTATAATTTATAATTATGTAAAGAAAAATATTAAGTTCCTTCATTTACATTGAATAAACACTTATTTTTCCTATTCAAAAGGCAATGCAGTTGTCTGGATTGGTTGTCATATTAAATTCGAATGTTATAACTTTATATTTCTCTAGGAATGTGACACATGAAATAATTTATAAATTATTGATAGTGTGTTTTTCTTATTAATTTGTTTTTCCTTCAGTTACAAGTTTTATATTCCAAGAATTTAAAATAAAAACTGAAAATTGAGATCTTTTATCATTTTGCTAAAACTGCCCATTTGTTAAGAGATTCAGTTCTAGTTTATATTTAAATACATTAAAGGATTAGGCAATTTTTTTATTAGTTAATTCAGACATCCATGTCCAGATTTTAAATGTAATTCGGGAAATAATCCCACAAAATAGTATCTATTCTAGTAATAGTTTTTATTTTATTCGATATCTAATATACGTATAAAACTATTTACAATTTAACGAAAGCAGTATAAATAATTCATGGCTTTATAGCCATGAATAATAATACGGACAATAACTTAACTGTTAAAATTATTTTAAATAAGTACTATTCTATATTATGAGTGCTAGATTTTAAGTTTATAAATTTTCACACCCAGTGATTGGCTTCTCAATCTTTCCTATGAATAAACATTAAAAAATTTTAAATCTAGATCGTTGCATGACGGGAGGAAGAAAAATCTATTGAGATGATGTAGTTATTAATTTTCAAATATAAAACTCCGAACTTATCTAGAAATAAATTATATTAAATTGCATTTTACTTGATGTAAAGTTTTCACTCTAAAGTCATAGCACATTCGGAACTTGAATATTAACGCAACCACCTTGGCGCAATTTGGAGATATTTTTACACATAAGAAAGTAAAACACATGGGGTGAAAGTTCGTGGTTTTCACACCTTATTAATAGAAAAATTCGAATAAAATCCATAATGATCATAAATCGATAAACATTATCAATGTATACATTATCATTATCTTCTACATCATATTATCTTTGAGATACATTATCATATAAAAAAAATTAAAAATATATTTACGGGTGCCCCTTAGCGATTTTTGGCGGAACATAGACACCGAGTTTGTGCAATTCTTGGACTTATTATTTTAGATTTGTATAGCTGCAATTTTTGCGCCAAAAATCGCTACTACACAAATCCAAAATAAGAACCAATTCAGAAGTCAAACAACAAAAATCAACAAATTGATTTTTGTTGTTTGACTTCTGAATTGGTATTTATTCGGCGTGTTATTGTGTCCAAAATAAGAAGTCAAAGAATTGCAAACTTGGTATCCATGTACAAATCAACCTATTTTCACTGAAAAAACATCAGAGCGTTGCGCACCCGTTGACTTTGTCTATGTACACATCGATTTATATTCACTTAAAAAGTCAAAGGACCAGCCAAAAAAAAAATATATAATCTCAATAAACTACATTTTAAATCAAACAATGAAATAACATAAAAAAGGAAATTCATCTTAGCACTACATGAAGGAAATATCCACTTACCTTATTTACGTGTTTTCTGCCAAACAAAATTCTTTAGCAGCATCCAAAAACTTTCTTCTTATCTGAACTAGAATCTGTACTGGCTAAAAATATAGCACAAGTAAATTAAACGAGATTCTTGCATGAAGAATGTTTGTTCAGTTTTTTCTTATTTTTTATTCACATCACATACAAAAACACATTATACTGAAAACTCCAAGTGCAATTAATCCGAGAAACAAGAAATAAAAAGCTAGCCTAGTAAGCCAAAACTACGTTACATAAAATTCTAGAGATTCGTTTACATAAACATTTACCTCAAGGCGGGAAAGAATTCAGACGACCGTTAATCACGCCGCCTGATTACATGATCCCTTTATTTTTAACAACTTCTCGCTCTCCATGAATCACAGGCGTTCATCAAACTTGTATATAAACAGTATACACGCGTACAAAAAAAAAAAAAAAAAAAAAAAAAAAAAAAACACGAGTTCCAGACACAAGGGAGAATTTAAATGGAACATTAGGCAATTTAAATATAACATTATCCAAATTCAAAAAAGCAATATTCACCTTTTTTAGAAGATTATTCAATGACCCCGTAGGAGAATACTCACAAAAGATGTACTCACAAAACATATTTGTAAACACTGAAGATGAAACTTTAGTTCTGAAGTTCTAAACTGTGCAAAAGTTGTACACGACATCTGATAACCGATGACTCTGTTTTTACCTAGCAAGCCCTATTCGAGATACAAAACGTCGAAAGGCAAGCAAAAAATGAATCTGCCGTCGTATTACTAACCACTTCCCAGATGAGCAATGGTTATCAGTAGAATATATTGTTGTTTTTATTCTTTCGTTTAGGAGGAAAAAGTTGAACAGCTTTTACCCAAAACTGTTCAGCACGATTATATTCATCAGCAGTAAGAAGACCCATTGTACTAGTTTTCCTTCAAAGAACATCAACAAACCGTAATACCCAAGAAGTCACCTTCAGTAGTTTGCGTAAGTAGTTTGCGTAACAGATAATTGATGTTAATAAGCAATTAACTTATTAACATCAATTATCTGTTTGGAAACAATTGCGGAACTACTAATTACAACACAAGCTTTATATTCAGCTTCAATCTCCTGGTCTATTGAGTCATATTCAAATCTCTTCGGCTGGAGCCAAGTATTCTACTGGTACAATAACCATTTTGGGTCCTGCCACCATTTTTTGCAGATAGCAAATCTTTACTAGTTAATTCTCCTGTTAACAAGTCCGCAGGGTTATCTTTACCTATACAATGTCTCCATGCACTGGGATCTGTAGTTTTTTGAATTTCTAATACTCTGTTTGAAACAAATTGCTTCCACTTAGATGCCATGCCTTTTATCCAGAGTAGCACAATTGTTGAATCACTCCACAGAATAATCTTTCTAAATTTTTAGGAAGATTTTTACAATATTTGTCTGTTCTTGCTGCAATTTCTGCACCCATTAATTCTAGTCGAGGCAACGTCACGTTTTTAATTGGCGCTACTCGTGGTTTAGAAACCATGAAGCTAATTTTAAAAGTGCCATGCGGTGTCTTGTACCTAAAGTATGCAACCGCTCCAAAAGCTTTTAATGAAGCACCAGAGAACATAACCACTTGTGACAAAGGCTCTTGCCAACGGGCGCAAATCTTGACTCCTAACCACCTTGAATTTCGTGGGCGTGCTTTGATTTCAAGAAAAGGGAAATTAGTAACAACAACCTCGCATAAAATATTTGAAATTTTAAGCAAGAATTATTTACTCAACAGAAAACAAAAAGAAATTTCGTAATGCTTAGCCCGAAAGGCGTTAACCCAGAAGGGCTATTTTCGTTTTACTGTTTTGCGTCGATTCACTCACTGCGTTGATTCACTTTTCGAACTGTTGCCACCAAATATTATCGCCCTGTATTATATTTAAAGAAATTAAATAATGAAGCATCTACGTAAATGTATGTATGTTTTTCGCATTGTAGCAACGGTACCTAGAGCCATAAAATTTTGAATTTCGTAATCCTCCAGCGAATATGGCCATCTGGAAGCCCTAATTCGGAATTTGTTTTATTATCTCTTTCATATTTTGCCACATTAAAAGTTGTTGATTAAGAAACTCTGATTTCAAAGCGAGGAATCGAAGAATGGAAGTACTGCGGAAAAAACATCTCCAGCGCCCGAGACTGTGTATCGAAAATTCTAAAGACAGGCTCATTTTAAACTTATTTTGCGATATTACTATTAAACTGAATTTTATCGTTTAAGTTCGAAAAACATATTTAATGAATAAAGGTAACACACAAAACATAAAAAAACTTCCCTCTGTGCGTAAATGTAAAATCTGAAAAAAGCTTTCAGATTTTTTTCTTTTTTAAAATATGATTTTAATATTCCTGAAGAATAAAAGAATAAAAATAATTATTTTTACCTTAAAACACATTTTTTTTTTCAGAATTGCAATGCAATGCAAGATCCATTTGCTCTCCTAGAAATAGTAAGTGTTTGCAGAATTCCTTTAAAAAAATAAATTTTATAAATATTTTCTGAATTTTATTTGCAGGAGAGTGAGTGAGTGAGTGAGAAATTATGGCCCAAAAACCAAAGATGATTATAGCACGCCAAACATGAGATGGGATGATTACAATTGATGATTTAAAATTCAATAAATAAACAAGCAGACAAATCTACCAAACCCAGAGGATGGAGTCATATAAAAACAAATTAAAAGCACATATTAAAATTCAAGACACAGTCTTCAAAACAAATTAAATTTGGTAATAAAAGTCAGTCTCTTTCAAATAATAAAACAAACCACAATTGACCTCTCTTCCGATTAAACGGTCGAGAGGCAAGTCACAGCTATTAAAATATTTCTGGCGAAGCCTATTAAAACATTGACACTCAATTAAAATATGACGAAAAGATAAACAAACATTACAGTTAAAACAAACAGGCTCATTTTCAGCTTTTAAAAGGTAGCTATGTGTCACTCTTGTGTGACCAATTCTGAGGCGAGTCAAAAGAACTTCCTCCTTACGATTTTTGGTTAATTCCCAGTGCTCAATTCTAGGTTTTACATGTCTTAATTTATTTTGAAGCTGAACATCCCAAAGTTGCTGCCATTTTTTTCGGATCTTTTGTTTCACAACACAACAGATGTCTGCAAAAGGGATGAGACGACTGGACAGTTCAACAGCACATTTTGCTGTGATATCTGCCAGCTCATTCCCTTTTATTCCCACATGCCCGGGAACCCAGCAGTACAGGATTTCATATCCACGATTCATTAAGTTTATATGTATTTTGAGAATATCCACTATTACTGGATTTTGAGTATTAGGAAAAGCTTCTATTGATTTAAGAGCACTATACGAATCTGTATAAATTATAAACTTTTTGTAGCAGAGCCTTGAGATGTATAAAAGACTATAATATATCGCAGTTAATTCGGATGTTAAGACAGAGAAAGCATTGTGCAAGCGTCTGCCCTCCATGTGGTCTTTAATTACATATGCCATCCCCACATGATCTTTTGACTTGGACCCATCTGTATAAACTGGAAGATAACTGCTATATTTGTTCCTGTGCTCAGCGAAGAGTTGTCTGTAAATAATCTCGTTAGTGCTTGCCTTCACATGATACTTAAAAACATCAAGAAGCTGAATCTGTGCATTTTCCCAAGGTGGGATTTCAAAATTCTGTACTGCTTGGGGGTGCATATCAGAGAGGGAAAGTTCCTCAATGACAGGGCGAACTCTTAAAAGAAATGTAGGAACACAAGATGGACGTATTTCAAATAAAGCGTTACACACATCATCAAGTAAGCACAGCTTATTGGGATGTTCAGGTTGGGATAGAATATTAAAATACTGCAGAAGGGACAATTGTTCACGCCTCAGATGAAGTGATGGTTCATTACAGTCAACATACAAGCTCTGGAAAGGAGAAGTCCTGAAAGCTCCTGAACAGATCCGTAGAGCTTGATGATGAACAGGATCCAGTTTTAACAATACTGATGACCGGGCGGATCCGTAAACAACTGAGTATTGTCCAGTCTAGAGCGAATTAGAGCTCTGTAAATGCGAAGCATGGAGCAACGCTCTGCACCCCAGGAGGTGTTCGCCAAGACTTTTAGAATATTTAAAACTTTGGTACACTTTTTTCTCAAGTTTAAGACATGAGGAAGGAAAGTCAATTTTCGGTCGAACATCACCCCTAAAAATTTTACTTCTGATGCAACTGGAATTACAGACCCATTGAGGTATAATTCAGGCTCAGGATGCAGACCTCGCTTTTTACAAAAATGCACGCACACAGTCTTCTGTTTTGAAAACGTAAATCCTTGTCTTTTTGCCCATTCCTGGATCCTGTTCAAAGCGATCTGGAGCTGCCTCTCTACATGTCTCATATCCGCACCCCGACAGCTAATTTGTAGATCATCAACATATAAAGATCCTGAAATGGTGGGAGGAAGTTCTTTTAATACAGAATTTATTTTTAGGCTGAACAGAGTTACGCTGAGCACACAGCCTTGAGGCACACCCTCTTCCTGTTCAAAAATATCTGAAAAAACAGAGCCAATCCTTACTTGAAAAGTCCTAGTATTCAAGAAATTCTGAATGAAAATTGGTAGGTTGCCGCGCAAGCCACTCTCGTGAAGATCCCGAAGTATACCATATCTCCATGCCTTATCATAAGCTTTCTCAATATCAAAGAATGCCGAGACTAGGTGACTTCTTCTTACAAAAGCTTTTCGAATGGATGTCTCTAAGAGGAGCATATTATCTACGGTAGTCCTCCCCTTTCGAAAACCACTTTGATAAGGCGATATAATATTATTCTTTTCCAAGAAGTAGACTAGGCGGCTGTTTACCATTTTTTCAAACAGCTTGCATAGGCAACTCGTAAGGGCAATTGGCCGATAGTTGGAGGGATTCCTTGGATCTTTCCCTGGCTTGGCAATAGGAATTACAACAGCTCTCTTCCATGCACTGGGAAAAGTATGCTCCTTCCACACTCTATTGTAAAGCGTGAGAAGGGCATTCAGTGACTTATAGGACAGATGCTTTAGCATATTGTAATTCACGCCATCGAGACCCGGAGACGACCTATGTGTCTGTAACAAAGCTCTCTTTAACTCTAGCACAGTAAAATCTCTATTATAAGGCTCAAATTTGGAAGAGTTGAAAGCGATGGGATTTTTCTCAGAGCGTTGCTTGATAGAAAGAAATGCAGGTGAGTAATTTCGGCTGCAAGAAACGGCAGCAAATGTCTCACCAATAATATTAGCAATTTCTTCTATGGAGCTAATCACTCGGCCATCTTTTTCCAAAAAGGAAAGTGAGTGGTCTTTATATATTCCGCATGCTTTTCGAACTCTTTCCCAAACCCGCTTACTCGGCGTAGAGGATGTTATTGACGACACATATGAAATCCAGGAATCCCTCTGGCTCTGCCTTCTTACTTTTCGTGCATTTGCTTTGGCTCTTTTAAAGGCTATGAGGTTTCGCAGGGTAGGATATCTACGAAAAATACCCCATGCTTTTTTCTGTTTTTTCAGTGCTTCATGACAGTTGCGATTCCACCATGGTTTCGTATATTTAAACATTTTTCCTGATGTTCTAGGAATCGAAAGCATAGCTGCCTGAATAATAATATTAGTAACAGCTTCAACAGCGTCATCGATATGCACACCTTCTACCATTTCCTCTGTCAGCTCTGCAACGGAAGAGAAGAGTTCCCAGTCTGCCCTGTCCAGGATAAAACGAGGGACTCTCGACACGGGGTTTGCTCCTCTTCGTACAAGAGACACAAAAATAGGATAATGATCGCTGTTGTACAGGTCATTTCCGACACTAAAAGTGCAAAATGGCAACAGAGATGGTGAACAGATGGCAAGATCGAGAGCGTGGAATGTCCTTGAAGGCTCATGGAAGTACGTATCTTGCCCATTATTCAGGAGACAAAGGCTGTGATCTTCGATCATCTGCTCAATTTGTCTTCCTCGGCAATTTGTATCTTTACTTCCCCAGAGTGGACTATGGCCGTTAAAATCTCCTATTATGATAAAAGGCTCAGGCAGCTGCTCTATTAGATTATTTAAATCTTGCTGATAAATGTGCTCATTTGGAGGCAAATACAAAGAAACAAATGAAACAACCATATCAAGATTTATTTGAGTAGCGACAACTTGGAGGGATGTCGTCAAAGGAAGTACATTCGAGGGATAATCCAGTGAGGAGAGGAGACCTACACCTCCACTGGCACGCTCACCTGCAAGGTTATCCTTCCTGACGAAAGAAAACCTCCGAAGTTTTGCATGATGTTCGGGTTTCAAATTTGTTTCCTGTATTGCTAAGCACACAGGATGATACACATTTATTATAGATTTGATGTCCAGCAAATTTCGGTGGAAACCGCGACAGTTCCATGAGACGAGGGTGTCCATTATGACTAATTTTTGTTCTTTCTGTGCTCTTGTTTGGTTTTTCGTGGAAGTAGATGCCTGGGAACTTCTAAACCCTCTTCTACTTCCATACCGTCTGAATCCGCAGATTCAGAAATCATATCGTCAAGAGAGCTATTGCTAGGACTTCTATTTTTATTAATTATTTTGTGACTTTCAGTTTTAGGTTTACTTTGAATGACTGTTTCTTTTTTTTTTTTGTATTAAATGAGTTGCATTTTCCGTTTTCTTGGTGGATGTGGTTGGTTGGGTTTTATTTGGTTTAGTGTGCGTGCCTATTGATGTTTGGGTGGCAATGCTACGTGTTGTTTTAACTGCACTGGCATAAGATTTGTTTGATTGGAGCTGTGTGCTTTGAGCTAGTTTTCTGGCTTCAGCATACGAGATGTTCCTGGTAACTTTAAGAGTCTGTACTTCTTTTTCGGAATTCCATTTTGGGCAGAGGCGTGAAAATGCTGGGTGCTGACCCTTGCAATTTATACACGAAGGCGCAGCGGTACAATTTTCAGAATCGTGGCCAATCTGTGAGCATCGGGCGCATGTGAGGCTGCCACGACAAGACGTCTTAGAATGGCCGAAACGCTGGCATTGGAAGCATCGCATAGGGTTGGGAATATAAGGTCTTACAGGAAAATTTAAATATCCGGCCTTAATATTCTTAGGCAGATCAGGCGTGTTGAAGGTAAGGATCACGTGTTTCGTATCGATCAACTTACCTTCCTCTTGCATCTTGATCCGCCTAGCACCGCAGACATTTTGGTCGGATAGTTCGGAAACGATCTCTTCTTCAGGAACGTACAGAAGGTCGAATTCCGATATTACGCCACGACAATAATTCAGTGTCTTATGTGCTGTTACAGTGACATTCGCTTGCCCAAGTTTAGTTATTTGAAGTAAAGAAGCAGACTGGATGGCTGAGATTGTATCAATAAGCAAGTCTCCGGAGCGGAGACGCTTTATATTTCTCGGCTCACCAATACAAGACTGGATGTATTTGTTTATTACAAAAGGAGACATCTTATGCATTTCGCCAGAAGGACTAGAGATGACTAGGAAACGGGGACTATTATTATGATTTTTTTCATTTGTATCTGTTCGTAATTTTTTTGCAGTAGACTTTTCAGAACTAGGTTGAATGACTGGTTTAGCAGTAGTCGTTTCAGTACTAGGTTGAGTGACTGGTTTAGCAGTAGGCATTTCAGAACTAGATTGAGTGACTGGAGTGACCTCGAAATCTTTTATTAAGTATATATGTGAGTTAGCCATAGTGAAAGAAAAAAATGATTCGGGTCCGACGGCCCCGCCCACCACGAAGCCCAACAAGGGAACACAGATTCCTGTGTTAGGGCTAGCCGGACCTATACGCAAACTGAAGCCCCACAGTCGGCTTTCCCGAAAGCAGGTACTCCCGAGAGCTTGACCCCAAGCCACTGACACAAGGACTAGTGACCAGCCGATTGACACCCGTGAGGACGACTAAGGTGCCTCCCGTTTAGCTGAAGCAGAGGCCAAAGCAGTGTGTTGGGGACAGTACCTCGCCCCTCAACTACCAGGACCGTCCTTTCCAGCGACACGGGTCTCCACGCACGGCAAACACGTGGGCAGTTTTCTCGCCACTCGAAAACTAGAAACAAGGTCTGTTCCAGCCTCTCGTGACGAGCCCCAAACTCCGTAGAGAGAAACCACAAGGGAGAAGGGAAGGGAAAAAGTACCAGCCAAGAGGAGAGGAGACGGAAAAGAGGATAGATCACTGGGGCTCCAGGATCATGACACCCGTCTCACCAAGAAGATGATCCCCTGAAGGGCTAGGGTACCTCGGGATTGCCACACCCGTACTCACAAAAGTGAGCCCCCTGAGGGATTATTTGCAGGAGAATTATTTAACTTAAGATAAATCTCTCTAACATGAATTAGCAAAATACACTTCTGGCTGAAGCAAATTATTACAAGAAAAGAATATGGTATTTAATCATTAAAATTATTGTATTAATTATTAAAATTATTGTATTTAATCATTAAATACAACTGAAAAATGCTCTGTTGAAATTACTGTGTTGAAAGATAAAATTTTACTATTCCTTTGTTATGCAAGCCGCGTATATGATGAAATTTTGTATCAATACTAAATTTTTCAGATTCTACAATTTTATTGTTGATTCATTATCTTTGGGAAACTTTAGGAGTTTGGGGTAGATTAAAATCTTCTGTTAATTTTAATAGCCATAACAATTCTTGCGATAGTGCAACATATTCAGCTTCTGCCGAGGGTAATGAGACGCATTTTTTTTTAAACCACGAAATACAATTTTTGCCTAACAAAATTACACTTCCTGATGGGGATATTTTCTATCTTCAGTATCTTGTCCCCAATCAGCATCTGAATAAACTGTAAGATTAGGTTCTTCATTCGACGAAATTTGCACAGATAAATGCTTTGTCGTGTTTAAATAGCTCATGATTCTTTTTACAGCATTCCAGTCTTTTTGACGTGATTATTATACTTTCTGCTAAGTATGTAAGTTGAAACTGTGATATCTAGTCTTGTGAAAGACGGTATATAAAAAAGACTTCCAATAAGCTTCAAATTTCTCATTTGAAATTAGGAAATTTTCTTCCTGATTTAGACTATAATAATTTGTTTCCATTGGTGTAGTGTAGCGAGTTTCGTTTCTTCAAGTTGAAATTGCTCGACTAGTTGATTTATTTTGTTTTTCGGAGATAAGAGATAACTTCCATCTTCCTTTCGATTTATTTCCATGCCTAAGAAATATTTAGCTTCACCAAGATGTGTTATTTGATAACGTTTCATTAAATCGTTAATTACTTGAAGAATGAGTGCTTCTTCTGTAGAACTTATTAGAAAATCAAGATATACAATTCAATTGATTCTTCGATGACGATCCTCTTTTGTGAAAAGACACGGATCTGCTTTAGTTTCACTGAACCCAAGATTCTTCAATGTAATTTGAATTTCTGCATTCTAGCCCCTAGCTGCTTATTTGAGACCATAAATCGACTTCTGCCATTTACAAACTTTATGTCTTTCTTCCGGAACTACGAATCCGTCTGGTTGTTCCATATATATTTCTTCATTTAAGTTGCCATTCAAAAAAGCTGTTTTAATATCTAGTTGATGTACCTTGGCATTATTATATGCTGCCCATGCTTAGAAAAATCGAATTGTAGTGTGTTTTGCTACTGGTGAAAACGTTTCATCATAATCACTGCCGTATTTTTTCAGTAAATCCTTTGGCTACTAATCGTGTTTTGTATTTTATATTTTTACAAGTTTCAACATATTTGGTTTTAAACACCCATTTGCTGTCTACTACATGTTTTTCTGGTGGTAAATCTGTATAAATTTCGTTTTCTTTTAGAGAGTTTATTTCTTTTCCCGTCGCCTTGATCCAAGCTTCTTGTTCACATTTTGGTAAGCTTAATTTTAGAATTTCTTCAAAGCTTTCTGGATCTTTATTTTGAGATAATGTCGATTCTTCGTCTTCTGCTTTGCAGAAGAATCTTTCCGGTGGAACCCCTTTGGTTGATCTACTAGAAACCCTTCGTTCCACATTTTCTTTACATTAACTCTTCAGATCATTTTGAATCTTCTGTAAAGTCATCACAAATAAACATTTCTTCATAATTTTTTTCATCGTTTTGAGAGTTGTCGAGATGAATTAATTCCAAATCTTCAGCATTAGTTTCTACATGTTTGTCAAATATAGGTGAGTTTTCTGAAAATTTAACAGTTCTACTTACTATTATTTTCCTTCCAATTACATAAATCCTGTTATCCTTTGCTTCATAAAAATCGTATCCTACGAATATTCCTTCTTGCGCTTTGTTGGCGAATTTCCGCCTTTTTGTTTGTTCACATAATAATAGGCTGTGATAAGGTTACATAAAAGAAGAAGAGACAGAAGATTTATATGGACAAGGATGTCTCGTGAGAATAAGCTGAAAATTATTATTTTTTTTAAACTTACGAATACGTTTTCAATAGTTGTTAAAATAGTCTTTATTAAATTAATTAAATCGTTGGCAATGTTAAAAACGCAAGCTCGAGAGCCATGAATTGCTCTCGCACGTAAAATGTATAGAATTTGATTTTTGAGTTAGATAGGTTTTTCTCTGCAGAATTGTATGTAGCCATTTTTTTTGCGTTCAATAAAATTTTTATGCTATGTTTTGTTTTGAACCTGATGTCACAACCCAGGTTTTGCATAGCGGTTTCGGCCACTAAACCACAACAGTAAATATTAAAAGTTGGTGGCAGCTTTTAGGGATTGTTCCTGAGAGTAAATTTAGGAACGGACTTTTTCGCCTGTGAACTCGAGTTTTATGTAAACAGTCAAGACTTTCTTCTCTTCAAGAAGATCTAATTTTGCGTGCAAGGACAGTTCGCGTGGTGAAGCCTCTTCAGTGACAAGTGACAGTGTGTCAGAAGGGAACGTCGGCGGAAGCGTGATCTAGTGCCGCAAAATAGTGAAATTTCCCGGAAGAATATCCAAGTAGTGCCAGGAGAGTCAATCTTTTTAAACAGCTTCCATTTAGCATTCCAGCTTTAAAACAGCTTCCATTTTAGCAGAGAAAGGCGTCTTCAAAATTGGTGAGTACCATTTTTGTGATTTTGGAGAAGTTATGCCAGTTATTCGAAACTAGGCTTATTTTGGATATAGAGCAGGAAAAGGTTGCCTCTTAATTAGCATTTTTTCATATACGCTTTGTTTGTAGGCATAGGTATTATCATTAAGCGTTGTAAGGCAATTTTTGTTCAGAATTGTTAGGGAATTATTCAGTTTTGGAGAGATAAACCTGTTGTTTTTGTGTTACTGTTTTTCGGGGTAGGTTATTTTTCTTTAATTTTCCATAATGGGTGAGTTTATGAGGAAATTTACTAAAACTCTGCTACTGGAGTTAGCGGAGGAGTTTGAAACAAATGTGTCTCAGGCAAATAGAGTAAGAGAAATTAGGCAGGCTATTCTAAATGCCAAGGACTATGAAGAAGCTGCGAAAGAATACGCGGCAAGAATTTGGGCTGCGTCTGAGCAGAGAAAAGCAGAAGAAAAAGCCGAGCAAGAGAGAGCAGAACGGGAACGTGAACAAGAGAGATCAGAGCGAGTTTTTGAATTGGAAAAGTTAAAACTGATGAATGTGGAATGAATGATGACTAATAGCCTAGCTTCCACGGTTTTGAAAGTTGAACAATCTAGAGAAAAAAAGGTTAATTTGAAAGACCTAGTACCGCGTTTTGAACCGAGTAATATAGATATTTCATTATTCTTTATGCTATTTGAGAAACAAGCTCAAAAAGAGAACGTTAATGAGATTGATTGGGTCTCGCAATTAATTCCTTTATTACCTTACGATGTATCCCAGTTAATAGTGAAAGAACCAGCGGATAAAGAAGATGATTATCAGCATGTTAAGAAATTACTCATGCAGAGATTCAAGCTTAGTTCTTGGGCACTAAAAACAAAATTTGAAGAACATTCTAGAAAAAACGGAATGTTATGGGTGGATTTAGTGTATGAATTGAGAGCGTATTTAGAGAGTTGGTTGGATTCAGTAGAAGTTCAAGATTTTGAAAGTCTTAAGGAACTTATGCTCACTGAAATTAAGCGGCGAGTCCCTCTAGAAATAAGAGAGTACTATTTAGACAATTGGGAAGAATTTAAAACAGCTTCCATTTTAGCAGAGAAATGCGACAAGTATGAGGCTTTGCGAAGAGATACGAGGAAGTTAGAACAGAGAGCGGGGTTAAAGAAACCATTTGAGAAAGATAGAGAGCGGTATGTAAATTCTAACTGTAATTATAATCAGAAAAGTAGTGGTCATCAAAGAATTAAATCAGAGGAGCATAGAAAAGTGGAGGCTCCTAAAAAAAAGCAAGTTTTCAATGAAGCAGGTTTCGAGAAAAAGCGGAAAATGAGGTGTTACCAATGTGGAAAGGACGTACATATCCGACCTAACTGTCCTTCGCTGGAAAAGAATAAGGCTAATCTGGTGAATAATCTAGGAACAGAGAGTTTAGGAAAATGTTTTGAGCCGTATTTCAAGAAAGCGTTAATTAATGGGATAGAGAGAGAATATCTGAGAGATACTGGAGCTGGTATAGATCTGCGTAATAGTACTTGGATTGATACTAATGACTTATTAGGGGAAACTGTATGGATGAAACAGCCTTTGGACACAGAATGTAAATGTTTACCTTTGGCGAAAGTCACCATTGAAGGTGATTTTGGTGTGATCACTACAAAAGGCAGCGGTTACTCTGGTAGAGTTAGATAAAGAGTACTATTTGTTAGGGAATAAAACTGCACAGTTGATTGAGGAAATTAGGAAACGACCAGTTCTCTTGAATGTTGTGGAGACTCGTAGTCAGACGCATGCGCGCAGGAGTTTAGAGAGAGAGAGAGACTGCAGAAGACTGATTCCAGATTGGAAGAAGAGATACAAATTGAAATGGTTGTGAATAATGAGCTTTCGGAAGTAAGGAAATTAACTAGTAATACAGAGGAGGCCATTAAAATTCCAGACATCAGTATAGAAGAAAGGGCTATTCTTGTGGATGTTTCGCCAGCAGAATTCTCGGAAGCACAAGCAACAGAAACTCATGATAATGTTCAACACCAAACAAAATTTATTATATCGCATACTGAAGGAACACAAGATCTGCAGAATTCGATATTCGAAAAACCCACAACCCACTTCTATCAAGACGTTTTCTTCTGAGAAATTGCTTCCAAATAACCTTGCTGTAAAAATGATGTTCAATTATAATTCTGAATAAAATGCATATGCTATATGGCGTACAATGTATAAGGAGACATTACCAGCCATTGGCGAGTTTTCTTTGGATGAACTGACAAATCATAATGTCAGGAAAAAGAAATTGGGACCTCATCCAAATATAGTTGTAAATGTTGAAGAGTGTCCTATCTCAGTGATTAATTATTCGACATCAGATCTACGGACAGCAGGAACTTTAGCATATGAAGTATATGGAGGAGCCAATCCTTTTTGTTCTGTAAACTGTTGTTTGAAAAATGATTTTTGTAGCGTTTTGAAATTATATTTTTGTAGATTTAAATTTGTTTGCATTGTGTGTTTCTTATTCAAAATGGTTAGAATCAAATGTTTTGTGTTACGTATTAGCATTTTGTAAACTGAAAAGGTACTTTCAGATTCAAAATTTAAATCTTTTTGTTGTATTTATGCAATTTTGTTATCTAGAAATAAGTGCAGGGTAATGTAACTGGCTTCTCTGTTATCATTTAAATGGTTACCACTTGTGTTTTGAAAGCAGTGAAATGTATTTAGAATTTTTCCTTCCATAGTCAAAAATTTCTTTATGAGGGGAGGAGCTGTGATAAGGTTACATAAAAGAAGAAGAGACTGAAGATTTATATGGACAAGGATGTCTCGTGAGAATAAGCTGAAAATTATTATTTTTTTTAAACTTACGAATACGTTTTCAATAGTTGTTAAAATAGTCTTTATTAAATTAATTAAATCGTTGGCAATGTTAAAAACGCAAGCTCGAGAGCCACGAATTGCTCTCGCACGTAAAATGTATAGAATTTGATTTTTGAGTTAGATAGGTTTTTCTCTGCAGAATTGTATGTAGCCATTTTTTTTGCGTTCAATAAAATTTTTATGCCGTGTTTTGTTTTGAACCTGATGTCACAACCCAGGTTTTGCATAGCGGTTTCGGCCACAAGGCTTTACAGCCAAATACTCTTCAGTAACTTAAGTTTGGTTTTCTTCCATTCCACAGTTCATATAGTGTTTTATCTGTGGCTTTAGTTGGCAACCTATTTTGGAGATAGGTGGCAGTGGCTGCTCTTTCAGCCTAGAATCCTTTTGGTAATTTGGAATTTATTATCATAGCTTTAGTCATTTCTATTATAGAGCAATTTTCCATCTTGAGACGCCGTTTTGTGCCGGACAATAAGGAAGTTAAGTTTGATCAAAAATACCAAGTTTATTTAAGTAATTTTCAGTAGTTTCATTACAGTAGTCTCAGATGTAATAATTTTTATCTTCTTTCTAAATTTATTTGTTGTCGATGCTTTATACTATCTAAGGTCTGTCGAATACTTCATCCTTTGAAATAATAAAATAAATTTGAGTATAACGCGAATAGTCATCAATGAAGGTTACGAAATCGTTTTTTCCTCCTGAGCTGTTAACTTCAATTGGCCCACACACATCTATGTGCACTAAATCTAGTGGATTTTTAGATAAGGTTTATCTGTTAGTTTCGCTTTTATACAAATAGAACTTTCAACACCATGAGTGTATTTATTAAGTTTAATACCGTCTGCCAAATCATTTTTCTCGAGTGTTTTTATCGCATCTATATTTCTGTGGCCTAATGTTTGATGCCATTTCAGTATGCAGTTTGTGTTACAGCATGAAATGCCATTAGCTATGTATCCTCGTCAATTGAGCTCGCTGTCAATTTATATAAATCTTGTTGAGCATTGCCGTGGGCTATGAGTACATTGTTATGCTTCTTTATGTAACTAACTAACTAGGATTTTTACCGCAGCTCGTGAACCCAATCACATTCTGGGAACGGGAAAAATCCCGAAAGCGTCACCCACCGATGACTTGAAACACTCCTGCTGGGCCCAGGGTCCCACACCCCTGAGACACCAACAAATTTATGGTACCCTCTATTAATCGCTCAACGATTAAAAGCCCACCGCTAAACACGGGCCGGTCAAGACCACCATCCCGGCCGGACCGAGACCACGGTGGGGTGGGAGATGGAAACTTAGGGTCGATGACCGGCCGTTAATTTGCGCTACCTGCCAGTCCTACACGGGATGCCCCTCTCCTTAGGCTTTTACATGGAATACCAAGGACAGCAGGGACCAGACGCTCAATGGCCCAGTTTGCTATTTGGCTACCAATACCCTGGTGGAAGGGTCTTACACCTCCCGGCCCATGAAGAGCAAGTATAAACCTACCCCATGGACCATCGGGAACCGCCAAGTTCATAAATTATATACCCCCGTGGCCGAGACTGCCTAGGTACAGATCCTAGCCAGTAGCTTCGCAGAGTTCTCTACGTCGACCCCCGGGGGGGATGCTTTATGTAACACTTACTACTATCAAATGTAACAATACAACCTTTATTCGTAACAGATTGAAAAGAAAGTAAATTACAATCTAAACCTGGTACATGCAGTACATTTTTTTATAATTTAGTACATTTTATAATTTTAGTTGGGTAACCTGATGCTTTAAAGTTTGAACTTTAAAATAACCCTCACCAATACCATAAGAATTTAATTTAGTACTATTAGCTACAGTTACAATTTGCTTATTAGAATCATTTAACTGAGAGAAAAAAACTCATCACTCGTCATATGAGTTGAGGCTCCTGAGTCGATAACCCATTCTACGTTCGTGAGTTTTCATGTTTATATTCCACTTTTAGAACTTGATTAAACTGCACTTGTGATTTTCCAGTTTCAATACTTTTAAGATTCTTATTTTCTTTAACTTCTTTTATGTTTTCTACACGTTGTGTATTTGCTATTTGCCCTGCATTACTTTTATAACTTTGAGAATAACTTCTTACCTTACTGTTATTTACATCTGTTTTCGGGGAAGTTCTAGCATTGCGTTTTAAATTAAAACAGTCATTTATCGTATGATTATTTCTATTACGATAAGTACAATATCGTGTAACATAATGCTTTGATTTATTTTCGCTTTTACCTTTCAAAGCAATTGAATCGTATTTTTGAACTTGCTTAGTTTCCACACGTCTACAGTACTCATCTATTAATTTATTTTTAACATTCTATCGACAATTCAGCTTCCGATTTGCGGTTATTAAAGAGTTGTATGAATTTGGTAAGAAGCATAGTAATATTGCTATTAAGTTATTTTCTTTAATCGCTTCACCTGTACTAAGCAGCATTTCAGCCAATTCTAGAACTCCTTTGATACGTTCCTACATTTTAGAACTTTCCTAATATCTAATAGAATATAATTTTCTAAGAAGAGTGTCCGTTAAATTAACACGTTCATGAACACATTTTAACTTCTGCCATACGTCTTTTGCAGATTTACTATGAAAACGTGGATGATTTGCGAATCTAAAATGTTTTAGGCACATTAAAGCTTTAGCTTTACGGTCGTTTTTCAACTAAGTATCAGAAACAGTTTCGGATTTTTCTTCGAATACGACAGAATCTAAACTTTATTTTATCAAAAGTTGGTTCTATTTTAAATTTACAGGCTGAATAATTTTCATCGGCTAACTTCTCTATATAAACTGTTTCTTTTACATTATTATATGTATGCACGTTATTATACGTATTATATAAACTTACATTCTTTTACATAATTATTCGTTACAGTTATTCTTTTAAATTTTGTAAATTGTATTTTCAAAAACAAGTTTTAACACTTTATGCCAGTGGAATCTTACAATATTTCAATTCTAGAATTTCAATTTTTAGAAGCATTTTCACAGGGCAATTTTCTCAAGCTTATTAACTTACTCAGTCTCATAATCAACTGCTGTCTTATGCATGTGTACGTTTCCTCTATTGAGCGCAGTTTTAATCAAAGAATTAGAAGTCAAAATAACTACGGAATCTGTATTTAACATGTGTGAGAATTCTGCTTAACTTAAGTAGAACACCAATTAAAGATAGTTTCACAGACATTAAAAAAATTGAAGTATTGAAAGAATTAACTTACATAGAATCATCATCAGTCCTCAATCATCAGGCTTACCTATTTAGGCAAGGAGAAACACGAACAATACTTCAACACATTACCTGAAAGAGAAAGTAACTGAATTAGACCTTTAGCCAAGTACCTTTGGCCAGGTAGCTAAGGTGAGAATCGAATACCCCGACCTTTGCTTTCTCTCTCACCAATATATATTTTGGTGCACGTTCGCTTTTATGTTTTTGAGTTTCATTATGAAAAATTACCTAAATTTATGCTAACAGTCCTGCTTCCCTTAGCTTAGATTCTAAGAGCCGTATCACACCTTCAAAACATTTCAAACTGTAGTTATTGTCTCTCATTAAATTGATTGACTGTACTTACAATTTCGCTATTTTTTAAATATATTGTTGAGTGCTGTGATACTTCTTTGGCAATATGAAGCAACTCCAATGTTGGAACACAGAAAAAACTTTATTTAGCACTCAAAATGGCGACATACAAAACAAGAAGAAGAAAGAATACTAACATTTAAAAATAAAATTACATTCTTCATCGAAAGTCGCACGTGGCACTCGAGTCTGGTTTCAAATATTGCCATTCACAAATACATTAATGTTCATATATTTAAATTATTTAAACTACAAGATTTTAATACTATTTAAAGCTGTTACAGTGCATACGGGTTCGTAATGGGTTGAATGCACACATCTCCGATGAAAGGTTGATAAGATTTATTTTATCGAATGAAACGTTTCAGAAATCTGGAACATTCTACAAAGATAGTCATACAACTCTTCACGATATCACAGAGTACAATCAGTAGTTGCATTTCAAAGTACTATGAATGTTAAACACAATGCAATGCAAAGCGCAGTTCAAGAGAAAGCTACCCGGAGCTATCTCAGTACTCCGAACTCACGCTGAGCTAACAGCCAACAACAACATCTTCGGAGAGCAGACGCTCTCTCCGGCAGAAAAACGTTAGCTATCTTACTGCTGGTTTCAACCAAACCACTCTCTTGACTAAAAGAAGGAAGTTATTTAACTCAGAATTTTCGATTACAGCTAGTAATAGATTAGTGAAACATAAGAAACAAATAGCGTGATTGTCGACAACGACGATGCAATGCTGCAGAATTTCGAATTCAGCAGAAGAGTTTCGAATTCTAAAGTAAACGAAAGCTCAAATGGGAAAGAACTTTTTCCTTTAGCTAAGTGCTACCTTTATCAAATTAAGTGCTACCTTTATTTTTTTTTTAACTAAGTGCTACCTTTATCAAGAGTTGCAGATAGATCTGAATCCTCCACAAACTTATGTGCAGCTAACAACTTCATTCACAGCCAGACTAAACAAATCTCTAGATCAACTGTAAACCTCATATTTTTAACTCTAAGCCACTGTAGCTCTAGTCGGCTTTCATTATGTTGGTTTATGAAAGCTCTGATTTCAAAAACAAGCCAGCAGCTCTTCTATCACCAATAACATTTCATTTATCAAGCTTTTAAATTTGGACCATAATAACCTTTGGTAAGCTAGAAATCAAAAAGGAAACTAACAAATTCGTCCCCATGGCTTATATAATAGAAAAATGTTCCAAACTTCGGGCCGAATAAAACCAGAAACATTCTGACAAACCTCTGAATGCCAATGGTCTTGCTGAAAAGAAAGAAGACTTAACAGCGAATCAAAGAAGTATTCGCGTAGAACAAGACTTCACACACTTTTTGAAAGAATAATTAAATTTTAATTCTGAATTATTTTTTATTAAATGGAATATCGTAGAGACGAACGAAACCGAGAAATCTTGAAATGAACTAAAAATAAAATAAATATTAAATTTTGCACTTTTCGCGTGCAAACAAGAAAGTAATGGTCAAAATTTTATCGGGGCACACAAATATATTTAAAAATAAAAACTCTGTAAAAATTTCTATGATAATGTATTGGACTTACTTCCCTTTTCATGAATTCGCCGAGTCTATTTTGTACCATTTCGTGGTAAGTTTTTCTCCAGCTGTATTTCTGTTGGAAATTCTACTGAGCTACCAGTGTTCAGCGAACTTTACTGCTCGGATGATGTTGGGCCTACCTAGGTTAGCAAAAGTAGGTCTTAAACTGTATCTTTTCCATATTTAAAATCCTTCTTCCATGGCTTTTAAGTGAAAAATAGGTCGATGTGTACTGCTAGAACTGATTCTTTATAATATTTGTCCCTCAACGCCGAAACATTATCTTAATTTCGTATTTAAAGGCAAGTTGTTTAAAATATCTCATTTATTCATTAGTGTTATTTAATATCATTTCTAGTTTTAGATTTAGAATGGTATTTAGATAGAGAGCAATAAAAAAATCAGTTTGGAAATAATAGCTGAATTTTTACCACCATTTCTTCGAAATTTTCTTATGGAGAGATAATTTTTTTAACTCACATTGAAATACATTACACTAAAGAAATAAACGAGATTCTCGCATGAAGACCATGTTGTCCAAGTTTTTCTAATTTTAGTTATTAACACATGAACATATTAGACTGAATTATAAACCAAATATAATTAATCAGGTAATCCAGAGAAAAAGAGTTAAGAATAAACTAAACGTAGTAAGCAAATGTATGCGTTACATTCAAAATTCCAAAAATTCTTAATCAACTTTTAACGCAAGTTCTGCCGGGAAAATGATATCAGAACGCACGATCGCCCTCCCCCCCACGATCCATAGGGGTTCAGAAAACTTCTATATAAGCTGTTTAGTTTAGTTTACGAGTATGCTGCAACCCTCCTGGCCGATAATAATCGGCCTCATGGTTAACGCAGTACACCCCACGCAGAAATAATCGACTGCGAATTTAAATGGAACACCAAACAATTTAAATATAACATAACTTAAATTTAAAATTTTAAATATAACATAACCTTCGAAGGCATTTAGTGCCAAAAGAAACAATAGAAACACAGTTTGATAAGACAAGCAATGAATTTAAGGTACTTTACCTGCCCACAAATCTGGCAATCGTATCTCATTATGTTTTGACGTCCATTTTTATCGTCGAAATTCTCTTTTGGAGTCTCGCGTTGTTTGGTCTTGCCATGCGCCTTTGAATAACCATCCACTGAAAAAGATTCGATAGAATATTTTCATCAATGTGGAATTCGGCTAAAGTGCAGAATAGTCCACTTATTTGCTTTGCACTTTTTACGAGGGTAAGAAGAATTGGATTTTTGACAATTTTCTTTTACATTTTAAGTGAAAATAGGTCGATGTGTACGTAGATAAGGTCAAGGGAGTGAGCAGTGCCATTTTTGTGCAATTCGAGAATTTTTTTTAAAGTGAAAATATTAATTTAATTAAATATTAATTTAATTAAATATTAATTTTTTTAAAGTGGTCGATGTGTACATGGATACCGAGTATGTGCAATTCTTATAAAAACGCGCCAAGCAGTGGGTGATTCTGCACTTTCCCCGTGAAGTTCTTCCAAGTAATCGAAAATATTCAAATATTCATGTTATGAATCTATATATCAGGGAAGAAAGGATAACGTGGCGATGTAATGTATGGCTGCCGGCAATAGGCAAACAGTTTCCATGTGAAATAAACACTAAATGACATTAGCAACGTCACTTCTAATTTTTTCATTGTCTTATTAATTATCGAGTGCTATCGTAGCATATTATATGTTCTTATACGATACTGCGAGGAGATAAGCGGGAAACTACCGAATTTAATTGCTGAACGTTTGGAATCAAGAATAATTCAGAATTATCAGAAAACTTTTAAGTTAAACTTTTCAGTCATCCCCTACATAGCTTGAGTAAAATCCTAGCAAGGCCCACACCCTTGGCAATAAACTGGGAAAGTTCGCACTGGTTCGCGCGTTTCTCAAAATTGCCAACTTGAAAATAACAAATCAAACAATTGCAAAAACTCAGTATCCATGTACGCATCGACCTATTTTCACTTAAACAAAAATCAGAGAATTGCACAATCTTGGCATTGCACACTCCCTTTGTCCATGTACACATCGATGCGCGCTGTAACCAAATTCATTCGCGCCAAGGGTGTGGGCTCTGCAAGGATCAAATCCATATCTTGTATATTTAATGAAGAGAAAATATAGAAAGAATTAAGCAACCTTTCCTAAGAAAACTTCTAATAGACCGCATCTTGATATTTACAGAGTGTAAGTACTTTAGCGGAGTTCTGTTTTACTTTAATTATAAGTATATTAATATTAAAAAATTAATACAGACATTGGTGGCATTTCAGTTCATGAAAATGAGCGATCACTTAGAAGCACTACAAATCAAAATGTACAGTACACTCTAACATATTTGTACTTTTTACAGAAAAACACATATGTACCCTTTTTTATAACACAGAAAAATTACTTCATTTTAATCGTCTGCTGTGAATGTAAATTTGCAACAAATAAATTTTATTGAATAAAATTGTTTTCTTCTAATTCATACAGTGGCTCCTGAAAGTGTCCGTACACTTACGAGTTTCAGTGAAATATTGCTTTGTTCATCAATAAAAATGAATATTTGAGAATGAGAAGTTTTTAATAACATCTATAAATTTCGCTTAGCAAAAATACATTAGTTATTTTATGAACACAGAAAAATTTGTTTGGGAAAATTAATAATCAAAAAGTAAGAGAAAATTTACCTCTTTGTACTCTTTAAGGAAATCTGCACATATGAAGTATTTTTGTTAACATTTTGTGGGTTACCTTGCAGCATTTATGGCATCTTTCAAACGTCTGGGCATAGAGCTGACCAGATTTATTTTAATTTTATTACTGCAAAGGGGCTTTTGTGCCTGAAGGATTATCGCTTTCATTTTGTCATTTTGCGTTGGTTCACTATAAATGTCCGTTTCCCTTTTTCAAATTGGGCCCACCAGCGGCCGAGCGGTAAAGTCGCTGAACACTGGTAGTTCGGTCTGAGGTTCGAATCCCGCGAACGGGCTGGCTGCATGGGTGTTTTCGTGGTTTTCCCCATGTGTAACGTGTATACGAGCCAGTTTCCCTTAGAAAGTCCTCCACGAAGGCATCCCTCCCCTGTGGCAGATAGCCCTAGTGTGCTTTGCCATAATTAAATACATCATCAACATCAACCCTTTTCAAACTGTTCCCACCCATTCTTAGAGTCCTGCATTATATTTGAAGAAATTAAATAATGAAAAATCTGCATAAATGTATGTATATTTCTCGCATTGTAATAAAATCACGGTACATAGAGCCATATAATTTTGAATGACGTAATCCTAGTGCGAAGGCCAAGTTTGAAATTTGTTTTATTATCAATTTCATATTTTGTAAAACTTTAACGAATTTTTGATTAACAAACTCAAGAATTTCAAAGCGAGCCATGGCAACGTTGTACAGAAAAAACATTTTTATCTCCAGCGCGCGAGACTCTATAGGAAATTCTAAAGATATGCTCAATTGAAAACTATTTTGCGATATTGCTCTTGAACTGAATTTTATGGTTTAAGTGCGAAGAACGTGATATTTAATAAAATAAAGATAACAGACAAAATGTTAAAAAAACGCCCCTTTGGACGTAATTTAAAATCTGAAACTTTTCAGACTTTTTTTTTCTATATATTTTTTGTAATATCTGCATCGCAAGTTACTGAAGTGGTGCTTTCAGAACTAGTGGACAATTTTAGGCGCACCAAAGGCAAACGTTGATGGCCACGCCCTTAGGATCTTTACCCTGATAAAAAGAAGTTGTTTCCAATACCCAAATTTTGGGTGGGTAATTTTAAATTATCTTCCAATATATTTAAATAAAGAGCATGGTTCATGATGCCATCAATAAGTGCCAAACTATCTAATCCTGATGCTGACATGCACCCACACTCCCACCGCCATGCTTTACTGTTCCAACCATGTTCGTGGGATTAAGTTTCTCATTTTTTCTTCTCCATACACTTATATGCCCATCGGAAACAAAAATGTTAAATTTGCTTTCATCTGCAAATAAGACACGGTTCGAATACGCTTCGGGCTTATTTACCATTGAATTTGCGAATGAATATAATCTTTCTATTTTTTTCACTTACCGAAAAATTTTCATCGAGTAAAGCCTCCATGTAAATGAGCTGATCTAAGTATTCGTTGAACAGTTTCAGATGAAACTGAAGTAGAAAAGTTTTCAATAAATTCTGTAGAAATCTCTACAGCACTCAAACGTGAGTTCTTCACAAATTTTCTAATTACAAATCTCTGATCACGTTAACTTTGCCGGACGACCTCTTCTTACTTTATTTTCGATCCGATTTTTTTAAAGCGTTTTATCATATACTGCGTCGTAGAATGGGATAAATGTACTAATTTAGCGATATCCCGGATCGATTTTCCACCTCTTATGATGAAAAAATTGTCCATTTTCGTATGACATTTGTTGTTTCCTTACGACTACGACACTTTTTAAATATTAAATAAAATATAACGAAGCAAGCAAGCAAAGAATAAAGACAAGCGAGTTTTTAAACGTCATCAAACTGCAAAAATTAAAAATAAATAAATTAAAAAAAAATCTGGAGGTCTCAGATTTTACGTAACGTTGAAAAGGGCGCTTTTTTAACGTTTTGTGCGTTACCTTTATTTATTAAACATCATGTTCTTCGCACTAAAGTCATAAAATTCAATTCAACGACAAAATCGCAAAATAATTTTACAATGAACATATCTTTAGATTTTCCAATACTTGAATCAACCTTTGCGCGCTGGAGATATCCCCCCCCCTTGTGCAGTGTTGTCATTGCTCGCTTTGAAATCGTTGAGTCTGTTAATTAAAAATTCGTTAAAGTGTTGCAAAATATGAAATCGATAATAAAACAAATTCCAAATTAGGACTTCCAGATGCCCATATTCGGTGGAGGATTACGCTGTTCAAAATTAGATGACTCTAGGTACCGCTGTTTTCTCTCAATGCAAGAAACATACATACATGCAGATTCTTCATTATCTAATTTCTTTAAATATAAGATAGGGCGATAATATTGGGTGGAAACAATTTGAAAAGTGAACTGACGTTCATAGTGAACTAACTGAAAATGCCAAAACGAAATGAATAGTCCTTTGAAGGGGTAAAAAAAAAGTTGCAGACAATAATTTTTATTTATGAAATTTTACGAAAATATTTCGGTGTACGATAACTTTTGTGGCATGCTTTTATCTGCGCCTTCTTATATTTTTCAGTTTTAGAAAAAGAAATTAAGTCGGTATTAAAAAAAGTTTAGTTTTATTCAAAATCACATGGAGGTGATATGAAAAAATATTGGCCTTTACATTCGAATTCAGTTCCAGGCTACAACGTTTTCAACAAATTCTTTAAGTGTACGAACACTTTTGGGAGACACTGTATGTGTAATAACATTTAGTAATAACTTTAATAACTTTTAACTGTAATACTTAACTGTAATAACTTTTGCATATACTTTCACACACTACATATAAAAAAGTAAGCCAAAAGGGGAAGAAAAGCACTTATTAAAAATGAGATTGATTTTATTGTACGGTGAACGGTGTTTAAAGTCATTCTATTCTCTTTTGTTTAATCTTACTATCCGGTCTTTTTATGTTGCTTTATAAACAAAACTTCACAGTAAAAAGAATCCGAGAGTGACACTTTTTTGACCCGACTAGAAAAAAGTTATCGCATCATCGTTTGGACGAATTTTCGCCGGCAAGCGTAACTGTCAACCAAACGGAAAGCCACAAATTTAGCAGCTCATGGCAATGCACTTCTAAAAATGAGTTCTTTATTTTTCATACTTCTATATTTGTCCGTTGAACATGCAATCTTAGAATCTTGATTACGAAGAGTGCACTTTCAAGTATTGGGGAAAATACTGAGCCTAGATAAGGAGCCTAAGCTTTGAATATTTTATAACAAGGATGATTTCTTTCCTCAAAAGCACATGGCGTGCTATTTCATACCTTTTATCATAAAACATATAGCGTCTACAAAACTTTAATACCAAGTTTCGTGAAAAATATAAAATTGAAGAAAACATTCTTACTTAATCTTCATTATACAATCTTTGTAAATCTACACGCGCTACACTTCATATAATAATTGCTTAATTCTTTGAACAACAAAAACAGATTGCATCAGCTTTATACATTTTATAAGCACTTATCGTATTGATTTTGCTAATTGTATATAATAAATTTTGACACATTTAAACAACCTTAATTCAAACATTTTTATATTAGGTTTAATATATGATTACGAAAGATGTTAGAGCTATTTGCGTAATGACAGAAGAAACCTTCGCGGAAAGAATTCTACAGGAAATTGTTTTGTATTCATTTTGCCCCTAAACGTTGGTGATATTTTTTAAAAACAATTCCCAAATTATCAATATTTATCTAAGTTGACAAACATTATTAACATATGAAAAGTCAACACATTTCAGAAATTTTAAAAGTAAACTTTAATTGTTAACTAAGCATTTCATGATTGATTTAAAAGTAAAAAACTTACATTCGCGTCCAAATCTTTCCGTACTTCTTTTTGCGATATTCTTTTCCGTCAGTAACAGCGATCTGTTTTTGCTTAAGAAACATCAGAGAATTGCACAGACTCGTGCGCAAGCTTCGCAACGCGTCTCTTTGATGTTCTGTACAGATTTTGGGGCAAAATCCTGTATTACTGCAGAAATTTTACCTAAGTTCCTTCCATTACTCGTAAATTCCACAAGCACATATTTTAAAACAAAGTTTAAGGAAAAAAATGTCACCGTTTGTTTATAAAAACCGTTAGAACTTAGAATACAACAAAAAGAACACATACTAAAATGTGGAAACGTTGCTTGACTGAATGATTGATATAAAAATGGTTACTTGAAGAGTGGTTAAGCGCATGGTTACCAAAGTTTGACACATTCTGAAGATTTGGTGACTATTACAGTTATTGCGAAGACACGGTAAGTACCTACGAATATTTCTCATCGGAAAGCGTATAAACATAGTCTTCAATCTGCAGCTTGTTTGCATGCGGCATTTAGAAAGAAAAGTAAACAGTAGCAGACGATATTTCTCATTTCTTGCCAGAAATTGTTATTCCAAAATATCTTTTTATTTTTAATTCTTTATCAAAATCATTCTAAAAAAATGTGTAAACATCCTTTGTATTTCGCACTTATTCATTTAGCAGCATGAAATGTAGTACATCATACAATATACTTTATTATTACTTTATTTAATGTTGATAATGTATCAATAAAATTTGATGGATTAGTTTACTCAAATAGTCTGTCTTTTGCAGTATTCCATATGATTTCAGCTACTTGTGTTAAATAGGTTACATTAGTTGTGGCTACAGGGGCACCAGAGTAATTTTTTCTCAAAATAAATCGAGGAAATAAAAGTCTGTGGCTTAAAATTTTTGTTCAGCATCCACAAATAATTCTGTGATGCTATGAAGAGTTTGTACATAATAAAAAAGATTCTTTTATCCCCCAGTAATAAGCAAAGCATTTTTAATCAATTCCTGAACCTTAAAAATATTAAGCCACTTAAAGCTCAAAATAAAATTGTGCAGCAAAATATACTATTAAACAATAAAATAATTATCTCTTATAAATATTGGCAGCTTTATGACATGAATTTTGAAATTTTAATGAAAAAATAACGTTTATAAAAACACCAAAATGTTTATTTCACAAGTCAAACAATACTTAATAATCAGAGTTTTTTTCTCTCTAAGTCACATGTAGTCCAGCTCTATTTCAATAAATGCAGGAGTCATATTCAAGTTTCGATGCAGATAATGCTTAACAACACATATTTAATATTTTACAGTTAGGTTTGCCAACTCATTCAAGCTTCCAATTTGTTCTGCAGCCTGGAACGTTCAGTATCAAGGACTCAAATCTGCTTGCCAACAGTAATTAAGAAATAAAATATTTTATCGCCCCCCCAAGTAATGCATAATAAATGCTAAAAAACAGATAAATTCATAATTATTGATTTGCATAACATATTTAATATTACAGCATAACAAATCTTATTAGAAGAAAATACATTTAGAAGAACTAATAAAACAGTACCATTTAAAACCTTTTTAACGTAAAGTAAGGCAAATTATATTAACTTCCAGTGTCTTTATACAACAACGTCTGGATGAAATGATGGTTATGTATATAGATATACTATATATTTATACTTACTTATATATTTTCTTATATATCAATACTTTGCCAATCACTTCAGCACAGAGATAAAAACAATGATTAAAAAAATGCATTGTATAATGTGTATACTCTTTACTGCTGTAACCACAGTCACAATATGCTTCGGGCATATCTCATTTTGATTTATTGCACACATATATACTACATCTGTCAGATACCCAGACAACTCCTTAAAATGAAATCATAGATTCAGCCACAACAGAAAATGGTTCATTTCAACAATCATACCACGATCAACAACAATTATCTGGTGAGACAATTCGTCTCACCAGATAATATATATATATAAGAGGATTAGATAAATTGCATCAATAAAATCGATAAAAATTTAACAGCTCATAAAGAGCACGAGATAAAAAGAGTTCAATGTATTTTGACATCATGGTGAAAAATATTGAAAATCAAGGCACAATCAAAAGTGAAAACTGCACAAGAGTTTGATTTTCATTACTTTGTAAATGATAAAAACTTAATTATAAATAAGAACAAATTAAAAAACTTCATGCTGTAGCAAGTTCACCATAACTATCTATAAAACCATAATATCTTATAAAATTTTTGCTTTTGATTTTACATCTAGAGCGAGTTCAAAACTTAAACTTTTAAATAGCAAACTCTCACTTTTAAACAATGAAGACCTATTAACACAATTTGAAGCAATAATCTAATCAACAGACTAAAATTTATTTTAAGAGGAAGATAGAAATGGTTTGGTTTGGTTTGGTTTATTTAATTACGGCAAAGCACACTAGAGCTATCTGCCTAAGGGCAGGGATGCCTTCTTGGAGGACTTTCTAAGGAAAACTGGCTCGTATACACGTTACACAAGGGGAAAACCACGAAAACGCCCATGCTACCAGCCCGTTCGCGGGATTCGAAGCTCAGACCGAACTACTAGTGTTCAGCGACTTTACCGCTCGGCCACTGGTAGGCCCTAAATAAAAATGGCAATAACTTGTTACAGAAAAATACACTTATTACTAATTTAGAAAGTTACATAAATATGTACTTTAAACACAATTACTATAAACGTAATTTCTGTACTCTAAACAAAAGATTTTAGTTTGGTTTGATTAATTATGGCAAAGCCTGGAGGGCTATCTGGCTAAGGGAAGGGATGCCTTTGTGGAGGACTTTCTAAAGGACACTGGCTCGTGTACACGTTACACGGGAAAAAACAAAAACACCCATGCAGCCAGCCAGTTCGTGGGACTCGAACCTCAGACCAAACTACCAGTGTTCAGCGACTTTACCGCTCGGCCGTTAGTGGGCTAAACAAAAGGGAATTTAAGCTGAAAAATGGAAAATTTTATTAGTTAAATCTATGGAAATGTTAAAAGAATAGCAATACTTTTCTTTGTTATATTTAAATATAATAACTGCAATAACAAAAATCTCTCTTGTAAGTTTCAGTATATAAACACTGTTTTAAAAATACAATGCATTATAATTGCATATACATACAATACAATTTTGTTTAATACTATTTGTATGTTTTGAGACTTTAAATGCTTTATAATAAAAATATAATTGACTTTTTAATTTACGTAACATTCAGTCTCGAATATTATTTATATATTTCAAGACTAAATGCTTTAAAATGAAATGAAGATTAACAACTAATTTTTTAATTTATATATGTAACATTCAATCTCAGAAGTAAAGCACATTAATAACTGCAATGCTGTACATAGATGTTTTCAAAATATTTTATACCTTACATATATTTTATACCTGCAATGCTGTACATAGATGTTTTCAAAATATTTTATACCTTACACAGCTTCGTTCAATATTCTAAACTGAAATTATCTAAGAATATTTTTCAAGTACAATATCTTTTGCTAAAATTAAAATTCAGTGAATACTTTTTTTTAAATAAAAGATACAGACTGCATTTCATTTGAAGAACTGGTGAACATATTACACATGAAGCTTTGTAAGTAAGTGGTATAACATATCATTCTATACTTAATGCTACTATATGGAATGGTAGTCATAGATGTTTCTTTTGGAATTATTCATAAAACACTCATCTACTCTGCTTTTATAAAGTTTAAAAAAGAGCTTACAAAAATTTAGCCTAATAAATATTCATCTATTCAACATAAAATCTATACACATGAAATCTCACAAAATATTTTCAAAAGAAAATTATACCTAAAAGCCACAACAAAAAAGGTACTAAAAAGGTAAATAATCTATTAGTAAAGAAAAGGTGGATTCAAAAATTTGAAGCAGATTTCTGGATTCAGGGAAATTTTCTTGAACAATATTTTCTACAATATATGGCATGCCATAGAACTATTTGAGACACACAAAGCAGTTTCAAACTAAAGCACACTTTGTAATGGGAAACTGAATTGCTATATACAAAACTATCTATAGATTTATAAAGATGAAATTTTACAAAGAAAGATGAAACGAAAAATGTACAAATATGATAAAATGTATTTCTTAAGACATGTCAAATAAATGCCCATTTCAAATAGTGCAAAATATTTGCTAGAATAATTGTTCACGATGACATACAAGAAAATCAATTCTATACATGAAACTATACATGAAATGATATACAATCCATTAAGATTGCATACTCTACGAAGTGTGTTCCTCGTTTTATTGATATTTATAAAGAAAAAGCGTATGCAAAGAGAAACAGCCAAATCGGAACAAAGTGAGTTAAATTATTATCTTTTTACAATCATAATTTAGTGTATTTTTATGTCTACAACATTGGACCCACAAGTAAAAGATCAACAAGACAGGGAAATAATTAGCATTTTTTAAAGTTCTATGAGTAAAAAGGTAGGGAAATAGCATTAAAGTTCTGGAGCGATAAGTTAAAATTCCTACTTACCATATAAAACATTACCTCTCTGCAGTTTCATCACAAGTAAAGGCAAAGATAAAGAAACAAATCATGTGCCTACATATTTCATTATAATTTCAGCTCTTGATACAAATGTATCTGAGGAACAAACTAAAAAATACGTCTTAAATTATTGACTGACATTTTTAACAGTGAAAGCTGTTTGAAACAGAATACTATGCAAATGAGAAAAATCCCTTTTTCACTACAAAGGGATTGATATATATTCCTCAGTTTATATGATACCAGAATGCTGATGAATGACATTGTAATTCATCTTTTACAAATAGTTATTAAAAAGAAACCTTCACTTTCATTAAAGTTCTAGAGGATTTTTCTTCTAGAAATTTCTAGGATGTCAAATATTGAGGTAAAAGCCTGCTTTTCAATGGGCATTTGCAGAAGAATGTTATGATGCTAGAGCCACAATGACAAGAAAAAATAGTATTTTGTGCGAAATAACTGGCCCATTTGTCCACAGGAAAATCACTTTCATCTAGAAAGTTCTAAAATGTTCACTTTTCTTGGTCTTCTTCCATGGGTTCTTCAATTTCAACGGTTTCTTTAGTTTCTGCACTTCTGTAAAATCATACGATGATAATTGTACTGATTAATGCAATCATATTATTAAAAAAATCAATAAATGGAAAACATAATTGAAGTTTTAAATCTTTTTTTTTTAAATACATTTTTTTGAAGAATGCTGATGAAATTGGCTTAGGAAGTTTGAATATGGAAAAGGACTACCTGCTTATGGAAAGGTATGCTTTTGTGGAGGACTTTCTAAGGGAAATTGGCTCATCAAACATTGCTCATGGGGAAAAACACAAAACCAAATTCAGATAACCCATTTGCCTGGGATCCAACATGGGCTGAATGCCACTACTTAGTAGTCTTAACAACATAACCACCGACAGGGCCCTCATAAAATTTAAATAAATACATGCAGGGATGCTTGTGAATGAAAGCCCTCTTGCTTAAAATAGTTAATAAATACCTGTAAAATGCTATGTTAAAAGAAATCATGCTCACTGAATGAAGAAATGCATAACTCTAATTTAACTATTTTTCACTATATCCTTCCATAATTTATTAAGTCATAAGGTATTTCTCCCACCTTCTTGCCATGTCTTCGTGGTGTGGTGGTCTGCACACTGGGCGCGTATTCCAGAGGTCCGTGGTTCGATTCTCGGCGAATGCGTTGCTAATTTTTCATCTTGCCTGCTTCCAAAAATACCTAGTGTCTCTACAGTGGCGCCCGAACTAAACGTGTGGTGGATGTTAATTCTCCCCACTCAGTATTTGGCGATTGGGTCCACTAAAAACTCCAGTCGCCCTTTAAAAGGGGGATATATAAGGTATTTCTCCCGCCTTCTTGGCATTCCTTCGTGGTGTGGGTATATTCCAGGGTGGGGTATTTCAGAGGTCTGCGGTTCGATTCCCGGCGAAGGCGTTGCCAATTTCTTATCTTGCATTCTTCCAAAAATACCTAATGTCCCCACAAGGTAATTACACCAAAATTAAAATTTCAATTAAAGACATACAAATATGATTTTTCTATTACACAAATAGAATTTTCCTGCATTTTTTAGATAGAAGGCTGTATATAATGTAGTTAGAATAATCTTTTATTTTCTCTTCATACTATGTTTTCAACTGCAAAACCTTTTCTAGTTTCCCTACAGTTCTGCAAAAGTCATCTTCTTAGTAAATGTATTAGTATCAAGGCAATGATCTTCTTAGTATCAAGGCAATACTTCTTAGTATCAAGGCAATGTTCAAAGTTTCCCTTCTTTGTTTGAGAATACTTTTAGATGCCTTTAAGATAGTAATTTTTTTCTTATATTATCTGTGACTTATTTTATAAAGGCATAAGAGCAGATCCTTTATTAAGCATATAAATCAGGAAACAGATGGTGATAAATTATGAATTTAGCCTCTATTAAAATGATATTTGAGTCACATTATTTAAAATTCACTGGATCTTAATCAAAAATAGGCTGCAATTAATAAACTGCAGTAATTGAAAGCCATGATAATCGAAACCGTCTTAAATGAGGCAATCCCGTGTTTAAAGCAGAACTCAAAAAGACAGCAATAGTTGAATTTCAGATTTTTAGAGCTGGACTTGGAACTGGACTTCGTGCAATCTTTCCGCAACAGCGGCTATCTAGAAAATGAATTCCCTCGTAGTCCCTTTAGAAAATGCTCAGCGAGATTCTGTATTACTGCCGAAATTTTACTTAGCTTCTTCGATTGCTAGCGAATTGCACACACTTATATTTTAAAACTAAATTTAAGGCAAAAAATATCACGATTTGTGAATAAAAGTCGTTGGAACATTAAATACAGCGTAGTAGCAATCATAAACCAAATAGAACGAATGCGAAAATGGCGGCGTTGCTTGATAAATGATTGTTATGAGCATGGTTGCGGAAGAATGGTTATGCATAATAGTCGCCAGAGTTTGGCACATTCTGAAAATTTGGCGACTTCTACTAAGATGGCTGCGATAGTACATAAGTACCAAGGTAAGCACTCAATAGTGAAAACACTCTTTCAGCTACTTCAGTTCTTTTGCTACTTCAGTTTAAACACATTCTGTTTCGGCCTTACTCATTTACATAATGGCAAGGAAACACGAGAGAAACAAGGAGTGATAGAAGAGCCTTAAAAATTAAAATTATCAAAAATAATACAAACCCGATATCTTAAATTAAATGAAAGCCATCAAGATTATTAAAACCAAAATCATTTATAATGTATTTCATTATATGCCAGTAGAGAAGGCAGCATTCATTAATTAATTAATCTAAATTTTTAATAGTTTAAATCAGGGGTTCTCAACCGGTGGTACGCGTTACCAGGGGTGGTACACAAGAGAAAAATAGGTGGTACGCAAAGAAAAAGTATTTTTAACTATTAAATTTAAAAATCTCGTGAACAAAAAGAAAAATTGATAGAAATTTCCTGTGTTCAAATTGAAGATTTAAAAAATTACACACTTGTTGACTTTAATCTAAACCGAAAAATAACTTTAGAGGCATTTCAAATGAAACTATTAATTTTTTATTCCCTTTTTGCACAACCTATCTGTGTGAACAAAGATTTTCCTCCATTTAATTCAAAATTAAATGCGAGACAAATTTAAAAGTGGATCCTAATTTCCTGTTAAAACTAAGGGAAATAAATTAGGTTAGGTTAGGTTATTTAATTACGGCAAAGCCTCGAGGGCTATCTCGCCTAAGGGGAGGGATGTTTCGTGGAGGTCTTTCTAAGGGAAACTGGCTCGTATACACGTTACATATGGGGAAAACCACAAAAACGCCATGCAGCCAGCCCGTTCGTGGGATTCGAACCTCAGACCGAACTACCAGTGTTCAGCCCACCGCTCAGCCGCTGGTGGGCTCCTAAGGGAAATAGGACCAGACACAAAGAAATTTGTCTCTCTTAAACGGACCCAAATTTAGCAATAAATTTTAGAATTAAAGTATTATAACATTAAATTTTGATAATAAAAATGGTAACCCATTTTTAATCTAATATATTTTTTATGTATGCATATTTAATACAAATATCCAATAGGTTGTGCAAATGGCAAAATATTTATTAATATTTCTACTGAGAAATTGAAAAATAATCATTGTAAAATGTGGCGGTGGTACTTAAGGTTTTCATGTCTTATTTAGATGATACGCGTTAGTCGAAAGGTTGAGAACAGCTGGTTTAAAAAATTCACAATAATAATATTAGAGAAATAGAAAAATTCGCTTCAGTGAATTTTGAAGGAACTCCGATTCCCATTTACTGTTATTTATAAATACAGCAATGTTTTATTTAATATTCTAAACGCCACTGAGTTTTACTTCCTTGTACGAAGTATTGTAACCACGAAAAATTCCGGGTACCCCATTTCAACGAAAATATCCATTTTTAACGCTATCGAACTTCTCTACGAAAGGACACAATAAAGGACTTTTTTTTTTCTCCCCCTTTCAGACGAATTATAAAGCTCATCTAAAATGGATTTAGAAGAGAATTTTTTTCGTGGCGTCTGTACGTTCGTACGTATCTCGCATAACTCAAAAACGAGTAGCCTCAGAATGTTGAAGTTTCGTATATAGACGACTATAACATGTACTTGTGCATCTCCCTTTTTGGTTGCAATCGGTCGCACCAAAAATATATAAATACATATATACCCACTCTGTTACTCGGCTCCATAAGCTCGGTTTTTATTCTTATATGTTAGTAAAACGTGCAGTTGTTTGCTTTAAAAATGATTATGTTGTTCTTATTGTTCGGTTAAGGTTTTGATGCCTTTAGTTAATCTGCATGCCATAGTTGTAGAATTATCAACAATTTAAAAATTATTTAAGTGCGGCTACGCCTAATTTTTGTTTATTTGAAACTTGGCAAAACAGTGAACTAAATCTTTCTGCACTTTCATTGTCGTTTTGCCGAGTGGTACCAAAAAGAAACTTAGTTTTATGTACCGAAAATAGGCCTGCAGGCCGAATTGTTTGTTTTTGCGTAGAAACTGCGATTTTAAGTGTAAAAATTGTTTCTTAATTGTTTTAACTGTATTTGGTGTTTTATGTTTTTCTATAACTTTTTAACAATTTTTAATGAAAATATTTTGAGTTTTTATGTGTTTTTTGCCTTACCGCGAAGTTAAAACCGATTTAATTGAATGAGAAATGTGTCTAAAGAAATTCGAGGAAGTAGGTTTTAATGAAATGGAGCAAAAACTGCTTATAATTTAATATTCTGTACAAGGAAGTCATGTGGTGTCCGCACCAGTTTTTTTTTTTTTTTTGACAATAAAGATTAGTAACAAGAAATAACTACTTAAGTTAACATAATACCTTTAAAGCCTCATTAAACATTTCACAGTTTAGATGTTCTTTTCATAAAATTTGATTTCAGGTAAACCAAAGAACGATTGGTTAGCAAGTGCTACTCTGTTAAGAATTTCAGGTAGTGTTCTCTAATATTAATTACAGAGTTACGATATGTGAACGACTTCAAATTTAGAAGACTAGAATTAGTATTATACTGCATTTATTCCTTTGCAAGGCTTATTACAGTAATTTGAATAATTAATTTTAGCATGAAATATCACTTGCAAGTCTTCTTTTAAGGGGACTCATACACCTTAAACCCTTCATGATCTTCGAATATGTGACTGTTGCAAGAATTGGAATATTTTATTTATTTTAAAAGCAATTACTTCCAACGTTGTACAGCTGACTACATAATATAGCTGCTTTGGAAACTAGTAACCAGAAAGTTAGTGTTGCCACAAATATTTTTGTAATTTAATCCTCTTTGTGACAAAATATTTCCCCATGTTTCCACCTTGCGCGCATGATATTTTAAAAATGGCTAATGGTACATACTTGAAATTTGATGGAATTCTTTATATGGGCACTATTTTCTAACTGAACCAACAATCTGATGAATATTTTAATATTAAAAAATTTTATAGACGAAAACATTACAGATTTTTTTAATAAAATACATTTTATAAACTCAACTCCAAATAAAATAAAAATTTAACAATAAATTTTTAGAATTTTAGGTTCACAGTAGTTTCCAAATGTTATAAAAGCTATATATTAAATTATAAAACATAATGTTTTAAACCGTGTGCGCAAGTTGGAAACATGACGAAAAATGTTGTCACAAAGCGAATTAAATTATAAAAATATTTGTGGCAACACAAACTTTCTGATTACTATTTTAGAAAGCAGCTATATTATGTAGTCAGCTGTAAAAAGTTGGTAGTAATTGCTTTTAAAATAAATAAGTTATCCCAATTCTTGCAACAGTCACCTATTCGAACATCTTATGGGTTTTAAGGTGTATGAGTCCCCTTAAAAGGATATATATTAAAATGTTTTCCATTACCGAACAGCACCATCTGTCATTGGAAATATGAACTAAAATATAACGTATGGAAAAATACTCTAATTCTTGATTCTTCAATTTCTTGATTTCATAAGTGTTTCTTTTAATGTGTTCAAATTTATGAAACGTAGCATTCTTTTAATTAATAACTTATTTATAATTTTTAAAAATCTCTTATTTGTGGAATTCCTTACGAAACTTGTATATATTCTTCAGCACCATGAGCGTTATGATAAATGGTATCTTTTGTTAAAGAAATAACGTGCCATTTTTGGCAGCACTTCAAAAGATTCTAATATTTGGAAAGTGCACAAATGTACACCTCCTTAAACGACCTAATAAATTACACACATTCTTTTTGCTACACTTCATTTGACTTATTTCCTCGAATTATTCTAATATTAAATTAGAAATCTGTTAATTAATAACAGATTTCTTCAGATAAGTTTAAAATGACATCAAAAATTGCATAATTTTAAATTAAATATCCATGTCAATACCTGTCATATGGGGGTCAAACACCCAATCATATTTAATCATTTTAACAACGAGGTTCTAAATCAGTACTGTACGATTACAGTATAGTACGAAGCTTCTCTTTCGATCATTAAGAATTCTTTGTGTTCCTAAGAATAAGACCGTCAATATGAGCATTTCGGAACCACTCGGTGCCGGTGTTTCTCATTTTCGATCCATCGATTAAAATACACCCGTGCTTTAAAACCAGCCATATCAATTCAAATGTAGATATATAAATGTAAACAATTAATGTATCATTAAAGCATCTCTACACGTATAGGAGGATTAATGCAATATCTATGAGAAAAACGTCTTCCCAGTATAAGCAAAAAAAAAAAAAAAAAAAAAAAAAAAAAAAAAGGAAATATGAATGTTTTTTCTGCTTGCATTTTGAAGGAGATAAAACGAGGATAAGAACCTTCATCGGTTTCATTCACTGCACATGAAAAACAATGAAGCATTTTTAATATGAATTTTTCAGCCTATACCACATTTATTTATATTAAAATCTTCCGTTTTGAGGACTCCGTTTTGCATTTAGGCAGAGATTCCTAAAATAGAGAGATTCTGTTTTCTGTAGCTACAGATTTTATAAGTTATTTTCTCGCTGCTTTCCGCGTGTAGCTGGAAGCATACGCGTACGTATTCGAGAGCTGCACGTTTCGAGTCTCGGTGAGGTCATTGCATATTTCTCCTGCTTCAAGATCACTTCATGACTCTATAGAGCAGGAGTTCTCAGCCGGTGGTACGCGTACCACTGGTGGTACGCAAAGAAGCAAAGTATTTTTAACTATTAAATTCAAAAATTAAAACCCCAACATCCTGATTGAATTTTTTTTTCCGACACTTTTAAATTTATGCGATTTGAGCTTCGTTCAAGATTGGTGGTGGTAGTAGTACTTTGTAGAGGTGGTACTAAAGGTTTTCAATTTTTAACATGATAAATTACATTTTTTCCTGATTTTTATGAATACGCAAATCGGTATCAAATTTACAATCTATTTCATACCAACATTTATTTAAATTTTATTACATTACCTCTTGCCACTTACATAGACTTTCTAAAAAACGTTTTTATTTTTCAGTAAAAGTTTCTATTTTAAAGAAAGGAAGTATTCATGTTATAAATCGAAAATGTTTTTAAAGAAAACCGTTCCTGTTAATTTACCGTTTTTCATAAGATTTATTCACGAAGTTACTCAATTTTCGCATTTTACTTATTTGTACTACGGACAGAACATAAAAACAATTTTTCGGGGGGAAAATACCCATAATTTTCCCCAAGCGTTGTTTCCTTAACGCTTCGAAGCAATCAGTTGAAAACACATAGTTGTCCTGTATTGCTTGAAAAGAATCTGTTCTTGCCAATGTGCGAGTCATCTATCACTATTGCTGGAAAATGTAAATAATATTTTAGCTGTAAGCAAAACATTTTATTGCGTTTTCAATGAAACCTGACGGGATTCGCTAGTTTATTACTAATCGGGGAAACTACCTATTTCTTTTTGTACCAAATAACTCAAATTATCTTCAAGATATTCCATGTTGGTATATTTCTTTCTTACATTTCGTAAAATTTCAAGTCCAGTGTCATTCGATTCATTTTCAAGTAGTAAAATGTTTGTTATTTTTCGAATCAAGTAAATTTTCAGTTCTGACCTAAGTTATTTGCGTATAAAAGCGGTGTTATCGTGTTTTATAAACAGTGTTTGGGAAGATCTTTATGGAGAAACTTTTGAATACTTCGAATACATTAGCTTTTTTTAGATTGCAAATCATTCCATTTTCAAATATTTTCCAATTTCTCTTTTACAGTGTCGTTTGAAGAGTTGGGTGAGTGAGTGAGTGAGTGAGTGATTATGGCGCAAAAACCAGAGATGATTATGACGCGCCAAACACAAGGTGGGATGATTACAATTGATGTCATTAAAATTCAATAAATAAAAACAAGTAGATAAAGTATCAAATCCAGAGGATGAAGTCATATAAACACAAGTTAAAAGCACATATTAAAATTCAAGACACAGTCTTCTAAATAAATTACATTAGGTAATAAAAGCCAATCTCTTTTAAATAATAAAATAAATTACTGTTTGGGTCTCGTCCCAAATAACACACACTAAATAAATTCGCTGGTTCGATTCTTTATTAATTCTCATAATTAATTACAATCACTCATTAACTCATAGCTGTGACCAGCCCTCATACACCGTCGATGGCGATTCTCAAACTCGTTAGATCATCACATTACAGATGCGCATGCGTGGATTACATTACAGATGCGCAGGCGCGAACATGCCGCCCCGCGTTGCAATGCTTAGCATTCAACTATTGTAATTAAGATATAGCATAAAAAAATTAAATAAGTATATCATAAACAATTTTGAATAAGTACTATTACATAAAAATCATTATTATAATTAGACATTTACCATATACATAAGCGTACAACTCAAAGCAATACAATATAACATTTCAGTTACATAATGACATTTTATGTGAAGCACATTCAATACTGTACAATAACTATAAAGACAATACTCATTTTTGTATTGGTAAGACACATAATTTGGTAATTGGTCGTTTGAAAGTTCCAGTTTTAGGTTTTACATTACACACGCGAACCTTTCCATCTTTACCATAAAATACTTCTATTATACGACCAACCGCCCAATTACAACAAGGCAAATTATCTTTAATTAAGACCATGTCTCCAACTTGTATATTGTTTTTAGAACTTTGCCATTTAGATCGATTTTGCAAATGACTTAAATAATTGCAGTTCCATTTTTTCCAGATAATTTGTACTAATCTTGTGATCTGTTGCCACAATTTTAACATGTTAATGTTAACTTCCATAATATCTGGCTCAGGGATCGAATTAATTGCTCTACCAATTAAAAAATGCCCAGGTGTTAGAACCTCTTTAATTCTGCATTTGCACCTACAAAATTTGTAGCGTTATCACTAAATAGTGTTAAACTTTTACCTCTTCGTGCAAAGAAACGTTTCAAGGTAGCTATTAATGCTTCAGATGTTAGGTCTGTTATCAGCTCTAAATGAATGGCCTTAGTAACCATACAAATGAATATACACACATAAACTTTTTGATATATACCTTTTCTCTGGTTTTTGTACTTAATTAAGAATGGGCCACAGAGGTCAACTCCAGTACAAATGAATGTAAGATTAGCTGTGATTCTTTCCTTGGGTAAATCACCCATGATTTGCTGAGCTACAATGGGATTGGCTTTAAAACATATTATACAATTTTTTACAATTTTTCTACAAACATTTCTACCACTTACAATCCAAAATTTTTCTCTTATATGATATAACAAAGACTGAGGACCCACATGCAAATATTTTAAATGATAATAATTAACTATTAACTCTGTTAATTTATGCTTAGAAGGCAGAATAATAGGAAATTTTTTCTCATAAGTTAAATTGCTATTTTTTAATCTACCTCCAACTCTCAACAGTCCATTACTGTCAATGAAAGGGTTAAGACTTTTAATAGAACTATTTCTTGGAACAATATCTGATTTTTTAAGATCATTTATCTCATTTATAAAATACTCACCCTGTACTAATTTTATTAAAGTTTCTTCAGCTGCTCTCAATTCTCCCACTTGTAAATTACCTACCTGCCTTTGTTCTTGCTTACAATTCTTGTAAAACCTAAAACAAAAACTTATAATACGAATTAATTTTAAATACTTATTATATCAGGTTCAATGTTTCTTCTAACCTTCTTCGGAAACATACAATGACCTGACTAGAACAGAGAGCTTACTAAAGCTATGTTCACTAATTGTAGTAAGTAGACAGGATACAGACGAAGGGTATACAAAACCCTTTATTTTTTTCTTTATATACAATGACTTCCGTACTTCGGAATACAATGACCCTCCACTCGGGGTCTAACTTAAAAGATATCAAAATAAAACTAAACTCTAATTTAACTTTAGAATAAGATTGGCCTTATAATAACAGGAAGCGTATGTAGCACAGAGATTGTGAACACTACAATACGTTTAATTTATCAAGAGGATTAAAACCTCTGGCCTGGAAGGCAAAGTAGCAACTGCGTAACTTCTAAGGTAAGCGGCCTGCTTCGAACTCACGGCTTCCTCTCTTCTGCTTGGCAAAAAGGCCACACTTAAATACTTGGCGTTCGCCAGACAACTTTGCATAAACTCCTTCACGCTTATAATTCTGGCCGGAAGTAGAAAATAAGAAGTGATAGTAAAGATTTAAAATAAAATAAACGTTAGTAAAACTTAAGATCCTTACATACTTCCCGCCAGAGTTAATTAGTTTGAAACTGAGGTCTAAAACGACCTTGTTGAAAACTTTTAGCTCTAGAAACTAACGCGAGGCCAACCTTTTACAATCATAACTTAGCTATAAACTAGAAAATTTTAAAAGAAAGAAATTTGTTACAATAGCAGCTCCCGGAATATACAACAATCTGTTTTCTTTTTCATCTGTACTGCATCAAAACAGGAGCTTTATTCAATTCTGGTTCCTTCCAGATCTCTGGAAGCAAAACTAGTTTAATGAAATGTTACACAATGACATTGCAAATAACATATAGAATATACTTTTCTTAACATTCTTATTTCATTCATGACTATTTTAATTATCTCTCCCCGTGCTCTCTGACATGTGTTGTAAAAACACCAAACACGAATGTGTTTCTGTCTATGTGTTCAACACTTCCTCCTACAATCAAAACACTAACGTGTTAAAATTCAACATACGAGACCTCTTAACACACCCTAATTTCAACTCTAGACCCTGAGGTACTATTCTGAAAGTGGCTAACTCTAAAGTGTAGCGTCAGAGAGCCTAACTACATCATTCAACCTTTAACACATATTCACCATGATTTAATCTTTACAGTCACACGAATAACAAATTTTTTAACATTACTTTCACTTTTACCATATCACGGTATTTCTAAACATTCAAAATAACAGTTCACATGTATACAAGAACATATCAAGATGCCGTTAATTTTACACATTTGAAAACATACATTAGTAGTACATTGTTAACTTCTATTCTTTTCAAAGCAAGTGCCAATTCTTTCTACATTGAAATAATACTACATTTCAAAAAGTCTTTCAGACTAAAACTTCTTTCTTGTTAGAATGTTTTAAATAAAATTTATACAATAACTTTTTACAATATTTAAGTCTTTATACAACGCTATTATACATCAACTTTAGTTTTACGCGCGAGTAATTGAAAAACATAATAAGAAAATCGGTCACAACTCATTTCTCGCCCTTTTGGCGATAAAGGTAGACCTCGCATGAGGTAAAACTTCTTGAAATCTGCCACTTGCAGTAAGAATGAAAGATTAACTTAAGTTTGTAAAGTAACATAAAATTTTACTTATCTTTGTAATATTCAGACATCCTTTTCTGGGCCCAGTCTTTAAAGGTGCTGCAGACCGTAGCTTGGTTGATCCTCCTTCTTGTACGGGCTCGGCCTTCAGTGCTTTCCTCTGGAAGCTTCCGTTTTTCACCACTACGGCCACCCTTGAACATCTTCCTTCTGTCCTCTGCTTGTGGTCTTGGCCGTTTGAAGGCAGCTGGTCTTGGTGGAACCGGGAAACTTCTGTCGTGATCCTGCTTGGACCTCGTTGTTGGCCGTTCAAATTTTTCTTGTACTTTTTCCTCCGCCGCTGATGGCCCTTCCGCAGTTCGGCGACTTTTGCTGCGGAGAGTTCTGTCGGATGAGTCAATCTTCCGTTTCACAGCCGGGTTATAGTTGCCGTCCTTTCTCCCGGTCTTTTCCACATACGTCGTCCTTCTCCCTTCTTCATTCTGGGGGTGTTCGTGAACTCTGTTTTTTGGACGGTGGAACGGCTTCTTTTTCTTTGTACCTTCAATTTTTCCGCGGGGCAATTTTCTTTTCACTTGCTTCTGTCTCTCATTGGCTTGCCCTTGTACTTGTCGTTTTCCCACCTCTGGAACTTGTACCTGCGGTGTCTGCCGTACCGGATCCTGCGAAACATCTGAAAAGATTTGCATTTTTTTACGGTCATAGAATGGTTTATCTGGTCAATGTTTGCGGAACAGGTTTCACCATTTCTTGCCTTTAACACTACAACAGCGTGAGTTATATTTTCTATAACATATGGTCCTTCAAAGCGTGGAAAAAATTTGGCAGTTTTATCTTCTGGTGCTGAAGAAAGTGAATGCTTAATTTTTAGTACTTCATCCCCTACTTTATAAGTTACTCCCCGTCGTTTCAAGTCATAATACAATTTTTGTTTTCTTTGTGCTACTTCCGTATTCTTTTTTGCTTCTTTTATTAGTTTTTCTATATCACCCATTTTAAATTCTGGGGCTCTTTGTTGCACATAAAATAGTTTATCTAACGGTGTTATAACCTTTCTGCCTAGAAATAACTCAGCAGGAGTTTTGCCCGTTGTATCATGTTTTGCGGTCCTAAGGGCGAAAGCAAATTCATTGACATAGTTATCCCAGCTTTTATGAAAATTTTTAACATAACTACGGATAATTTTCACTATATTTCTGTTGACCCGTTCCGCTATATTTGATTGCGGCCGATACGGGACCATTTTTAAATGACGTATGCCCAGTTTTTGGCACATGTCTTCAAATATATTACTTACAAATTGAGGACCATTATCCGATATAACTTTTAGGGGCGCCCCGTATTTTAAAAAATATTTATTTAAAATAGAATCGGTAACTAATTTCGCGGAGGTTCGTTTTAAGGGAACAATTTCGGTCCATTTACTAAAATGATCAACCATAACAAGGAGATAGCGACTTTTATTTAACTGACTTTTTGGGAAAGGGCCCAATAAATCGATGCCGATTATTTCATTTGGAAATTCGGATTTAATACTATTTAGAAACCCGGCCGGGCGGAAATTAATATAATTAACGGCTTGACATGTTGGGCAGGACTGGACATACGCCCTTGTTAACTTTTGCAGTTCAGGAAAGTAGACTGCCTCGCGTACGCGTTGAGTAGTTTTTCGAATACCAGCATGAGAAGCTAAAGGGCTGTCATGGAGCTCTTGCAGGATATTTAATCTAAGACTAGCTGGGATAACAGGTCGAAATTCGTTGTTGGAATTCGTAGTTTTTGTATAAAATAATAGACCATCTATTAGTTCGTAATGGGCCGCCCTATTTCTTATCGCCACAATATCTTGGTGGCTAAAATTTTCAGGATCCTTCAAATACTCATAAATACCTCCAAACTCAGGATCCTTACCCAGTTCGGTTATTACAGTTTCTCGGGAATTTATTGTACACGCTGTCAGCATTGCAACTTTTACGGTATTACCCTGTTCGTCTAATTTAATTCGTGACAGGGCATCTGCTACGATATTTTCCTTTCCGGGGGTATGCTTGATTACCAGATTATATTCTTGCAGCTTGAGTGCCCATCTTATTAACCTTGGGGATAAATTTTTTCCAGAGTACAATCTAGTTACCGCCGCATGATCAGAATATACTGTTATCGGCGCCTTTCCAAAATAGACTCGGAACTTTTGCACTGCTAACAGAACTGCAAGTGCCTCTCTCTCGGTCGCGGAATAGTTTCTTTGTGTTTGATTTAAAGTTCGGCTAAAAAATGCCACTGGCTGCTGATTTTGCGAAAGTACCGCTCCTACCGCATAATCCGAAGCATCCGCTGAAATTTCTAAATTTTCATCCTTTTCAGGAAATTTCAACACAGGGGCTTGCGTTAATGCTTGCTTTAATTTTTCGAAAGCACTATTGGCTTCGGCCGTCCACGAGAATCTTGCCTTTTTCCTTTTTAATTTTAACAATGGCTCAGCGATAGCCGCAAAATCTTTTATAAAGGACCTATAATATGAACAAAGTCCTAGAAAAGAAGAGAGCTTCTTTGCCGTGTTTGGAGTCGGATACTTTTGTACAGCGATTATTTTTGATACATCTGTCTCGATCCCTTTTTGCGATATTTTGTAACCTAAATATTTTAATTCAGGGGCTGCAAATTTGCATTTTTCGACATTAACTTTTAGACCGGCCTCATTTAATAAAGAAAACACCTGTCTTAAATCCTGTACATGTTGGTCTAGATTATCACTAGTAATAATGATATCGTCTAAATAGATAAATGTGGACGTTCCGAGAACAGGTCTTAACACAATGTCCATGCATCGCTGAAATGTTGCTGGGGCGTCTGAAAGGCCAAACGGCATTCGCAAAAATGCATAAGTGCCAGACTTGGTTATAAAAGCAGTCTTAGGCACGTCCTCAGGCCTGATCCCTATTTGAAAATAACCATTCGTTAAGTCTAAAGTTGTCATAAATTTGGTTGATTTTATGTTCCTTAAAATTTCTTCTATAATCGGTAACGGATATACCGGATATTTCGTTATGGAATTTAATTTACGGTAATCAATAGCGAATCTCCACCTTTTTGGATGCTCCAAAGGATAATCATTATTTTTCTTACATAAAACCACCGGACTAGCATAACTACTTGAGATAGGCGTTACGATCTTTTTACGTAGCATATCGGTAATATGCCATTCTATAATTTTTTCCTTATTCTTATCATACCGGTATGGTTTTTGACGAACCGGCAATGCATCTCCGGTGTCAATACTATGGTTAGTAACCTGGGTAAATCCTGGAATATCACTAAATAAGGAAGCAAATTCACTTACCACTTGTCGGATTCTATCTTGCTCGTCATTAGGCAAGTGGTCAAGATTTAACCTCGGCGGTTCAACCTTTTCTACACGCACTGGTTTCATCGTCAGCTTAAGAGACGCTTCATTAAAATCCAGTGTAGCTTGTGCGTCTGAAAGAAAGTCTATTCCTAGTATTAAGTGTGCTTGCAAATTCTTTACTATAAAAAACATCACCTTTACTTGTTCGTCCTTGATACGGATGTACAAAGGTACTTTACCTACGCACTTACATTGTTCTCCTTGCGCCGCTAATACTGTTGTATTATCCGCATTATATATGCGGTATTTGCGAAAATACTTTCTAGAAAAGACTTCTGCCACACAGGAACACTGCGCGCCGGTATCCAGGAGTGCGGTGGCCGGGATATTATTTACCAAGACTTCAATCTTCGGAAGAGTTAAATTTTTCACCATTACTGTATTTAACTTGTAGGAAGAGGGGTTTTCGTGGCCTTCGGATTTCCGCACCCTCTCGTCAGCAGAAATCCGTTTTAGTTTAAATTATTTTTTCTTTCGGTGCTTTCCTTCTTTCTCCACTGACCTTGAGACTTTTTTCCTGGGTTGCTATTGAACTGTCGACGTTCGCCGGCTGTTTTTGAATGCTCGGGTTTCCTTGCCCACTGATTCGCTTTTTCTCCGTAGCCATGTGCTTGAGTTTGCTGTAGTCTTGGCGTACCAAATTGGTTTCGCTGTTGATATTGGCGTCTTCTTTCGACGTCCGCCGTTCTTCTACTTTCAAACTGGATTGCTAGCTCAAATAATTTTTCCAGTGTAGTCGGATTTCTCAATTCAATAAAGTCTTGCACTTGGGGTAGTAACCTCGGCAAAATCACTTGCATTATTTCAGGATCCGGACGGTTTCCATACAAGAGCTTGAAAACGTGAATTTTTCTTAAAATAAAACTCGAGATGTTTTCCATTCTTTGTTGATATATACTGAAAAGTTCTGTTTCTAATTTCGCACGATCCCTTACAACAGGGAAGGCTTTTAGTAGGGCAGTCTTGAAATTTTCGTAGGTATAGGTGGGACTTCCTGCTTGACCCAAGAGACTTCTGCCGATACATTTGAACCAGTTAAGCGCTTGGCCCCTCAAAGCGCTGGTAGCTAAGGTAACTTTTTGAAACTCGTGCACGGGGTAGAGCATGAAGTGGTCATCCAATTTTTCCAAAAAAACTGGTTACCTGTGAGTTTCCATTAAACGTTGCTTCTGGTTTCATCGAAGCGCGCATGGTCTGGACAATATACCCAAATCCTTCCAGGGCGGGAGCTGGCATTTCTGGATTCTGAGCTGTTTCTGCAGGCAGCACAGGTTCTTCTTGAAACTCGGCCATGGTTATTCTTCGTCGGGCGCCACTATCAGGTTCAATGTTTCTTCTAACCTTCTTCGGAAACATACAATGACCTGACTAGAACAGAGAGCTTACTAAAGCTATGTTCACTAATTGTAGTAAGTAGACAGGATACAGACGAAGGGTATACAAAACCCTTTATTTTTTTCTTTATATACAATGACTTCCGTACTTCGGAATACAATGACCCTCCACTCGGGGTCTAACTTAAAAGATATCAAAATAAAACTAAACTCTAATTTAACTTTAGAATAAGATTGGCCTTATAATAACAGGAAGCGTATGTAGCACAGAGACTGTGAACACTACAATACGTTTAATTTATCAAGAGGATTAAAACCTCTGGCCTGGAAGGCAAAGTAGCAACTGCGTAACTTCTAAGGTAAGCGGCCTGCTTCGAACTCACGGCTTCCTCTCTTCTGCTTGGCAAAAAGGCCACACTTAAATACTTGGCGTTCGCCAGACAACTTTGCATAAACTCCTTCACGCTTATAATTCTGGCCGGAAGTAGAAAATAAGAAGTGATAGTAGAGATTTAAAATAAAATAAACGTTAGTAAAACTTAAGATCCTTACAATTACTGCAATTCAATAAATCATTAACAAAATTTTTCACATTCAGATTTAAACATGTAGATAGTTCAGAATCAGCACAGTTTTTAAGTTCATTACTGACCTTTTCAGTAATTGCTTCATGTATAACTCTAATAGGGTACTCATCCTTCATTAAGAAGTCAGGCCCGTTCCACCACAGTTGAGTTAGTTGCAGTTTTTTGGCAGACATACCTCTAGATATGAGATCTGATGGGTTTTCTTCAGAAGCGATATGATGCCACTGTGCTATTTCAATCAGATCCTGTATCTTTGAAATCCGGTTTGCAACAAATGTCTTGAGCAAGTGTGGCTCTTTGTTGATCCATGACAGCACAATCTTAGAATCGGTCCAAAGGTGAATAGTAGTAAGCTCCAATTTTAACGATGATTTCACTCGATGCATAAGTTTAGCTAATAGCACTGCTGCGCAAAGCTCAAGTCTTGGGATTGTAGTCTTCTTTAGGGGTGAGACACGCGATTTACTGCACACCAACCTCACTGATGTATGTTTTGTTGCTGATGTTGTTTTACAGTAGATAACTGCTCCATAGGCGGCCTCTGAGGCATCACAGAAACCATGTAATTCAATCTTGATTCTATGCGGTAATAAAATACATCTAGGGACTTCAATGTTGTTAATTAGCTGCAAGGTAGTGGAGAATTCTTTCGATTCTTTAGCTTCCTTTTCTGGCAAAACATCATTCCAGTTCAATTTCAACAGCCATAATTTCTGCATAAATATTTTTGCTACAATTATAACTGGAGAAATTATACCCAATGGGTCAAAGATGCGAGATATGACGGATAACACTTGCCGTTTCGTAACCTTTACGTTGTCTTCGATTTTAACGTTGAAGCTCAAACAATTTCCTTTTGACTTCCATAAAATACCGAATGCTTTAGATTCTTCTGATTTACCAAAGGGATATGTTTTGTCGTTTGTTTGACACAGTTCAGTAGCATTATTACACCACTTATGGAGTAACATGCCTCCACTCTTCAAAATGCCTATTAATTGATTTTGAAGTTCTAACGCAGAACTTAACGACTCAGCTCCAGATAGAATATCGTCCATGTACATGTCTTCTCTCAGTACAGGCGCTGCTAAAGGAAATTCATCTCCTTCGTCCTTTGACAGCTGTACAAGTGTTCTCATTGCTAAAAATGGTGCACTCACAGTTCCACAGGTAACGATGGTTAGCTCAAAGATTTTAACTGGCTTATCAATGCCTTCTTTCCATAAAATCCTTTGCAACTTCCATTGATCTGGATGGATAGAAATAGCTCGATACATCTTTTGTATATCAGCAGTGAAAGCAAAAATATATTTCCTGAATCTCAGCATAATTGAGAATAAATCATCTTGTATCACACCTCCATTATACTGTATAGAATTTAGAGAGTTTCCTTTGCTTGTCAAAGAAGAAGCGTTAAATACTACCCTCAAGGGAGTCGACTTACTTTTCTCTTCTCCCCTATATACTCCAATATGAGGAATGTAATATGAACCTCGTTCCTCCTCGCTTTCACTCACCTTAACCATATGTCCTAACTGTTGATATTCTTTTAAAAAATCTGAATATAATTTTAAATATTCGGGATTCTTTACTAAGCGTTTCCATAAGGAATTTAATTTACTCGTTGCAATTTGTTTACAACTTCCTAAAGTGTCCGGATCCTCCTTTAATGGCATTTTAACAACGTACCTACCGGTTTTATCTCGTGTATAATTTTCTACGAAATGTTTCTCACAAATTAAAAATTCTTTGTTTTGGGGTTTATCAGTTTCAATATTTTCTAATTTCCAAAATTTTCTAAGAGTTTTATCTAAGTTATCTTCTTCCTTTATCAACCCACAATGAACCCTGTTTTCAGTCTCTGTTGGAATACTTCCAGACACGATAAAACCAAAAACTGTATCTTGAAAAATAAGATCAGGATTATTCATTCGAATTTGACTCGGTTTCAAAAGTTCATAAAAAACTCCCGCTCCCAACAACATATCTACTCTTTCTGGAACATTAAATCCTTCATCTGCTAATTTTAAATTAGGAAGATCTTGCACTGAAATTTTAATTTTGCGCGAAGGTGTTAAATCAGCAGTTATTTTTGGAATTACTAAAAAGTCCAAATTCTTTATAAAAGTTCCTTCTTTATTGCATATCGAAGCATTAATTTTATGCTTTATTGTTAAAGTAGCATCATTTATTCCCGAAACGGAAATGTTTGTTTTTTCTTTCTCTAACTGCAAATGTTCAATAAGATTCCGTGTCAAAAAGTTCGACATACTGCCCCCCGTCCAGCAAACACTTCACTCTGTGTTTTTTCCCCTCGTTATCAATTAGAAAACATACGATTGTTGAAAGCAGAACTGTACTCTGTTTATTCGAAAAATTGCTAATAAATGCCTTTTGAACGAACTCTTGGGCATTAACATTCAAGGTCGATGAGTCATCTCGTTTGGGAACGTTGCAGTCAGATGCATTTGTTTTGTTTTTGTTTTGTTCCGATGAAGAACATTCTTTCTCCTTTACGATATTATTTGCTTTCGGAAAGTGAATAGTTTTGTGGTGCCGTTTTTGACAAAAACAAGAATATTTCGATGGGCAATTTGATACTGAATGCATATGTAGACAGTTAAAACATAATTTATTAGATTTCACAACCTGTACTCTTTCTTGTACTGGTAATTTTAAATACGATGGGCATTTTGTCAATCTGTGATTCTCGTGGCATAAAATACAGTTCTCAGTTTTAACATCTGATAAAAACACTTTAGCTACACTTTTTGGGCTATTATACTTACGATTAACATGAGAATTCTCAGTAAGAGGTTTTCCTCGTGACGTTAAATATAAATCTATTTCTTTACCTAACTCACTAGGTGAAAACCATGAATCACCTTGCCTCACTGCAATGTGAGAAGCTGTTCCCGCATCTAAAGATTGGTATAACCTATCTGAAACTATTAGTTGTTTGAGGGTCTCGAAGTCAGTTACCTTCCTTAATTTTAAATAATAATCCCAAGCAGTTACTAAGCGAGAAGCAAACTGCACATGAGTTTCATGTGGTTGTTTAACAGTTTTTCTGAAGTTTTCTAAACACGAATATGGTGTTGGCTGAAACTCCTTCAGAACTACTTCTTTTACTTTTTCATAATTCGCGATATCCTTATCATGTAAATAGGTTATTATATTCGAAGCTTTGTCTCCTAACAGATTTAACAGAATTTCTGCTTTATAGTCCTCCGAAACATTTTTTGTAATAAACGCTCGTTCTAATGACGAAAAGAAAAATCCCCAACTCTCAGGCCGTATAGGAATTTTTACAGTTAAGGTTCTGATACTTTTTATTAATTGATCTAGTGACTCTGATTTTGTTTCGGTTTCGCTTACACCATCAAGTTTAGTTTCTGCTTTAAGCTTAGCCAACTCTAACTCATTCTTTGATCTCTCAAGTTTTATTTTTTCTAACTCGACAAGTTTTTGTTCTTCCTGTTTTCTATTTTCGATAATAGAGTTTGCTATCTCTTTTACTAAATCTTGTTTAGTTTTAAAAATTTCACTATTTTCAATAATATCAGTCAAATCTGCTATAGTAATTTTTTCGTCAACATTTAGATTTATTTCTAAGGCAATAAGCCTTAAATCTTCTTTTTTAGCACCCTTAAATAACATTGTTATTTATAACAGAACAAGCACAGAAAGTACAGAATTAACAAGAGAGGAATCACTTACCTCTGCAGTGATTCACTTTTGATGAATATCCGTATCCAAAATCAGCGATATTCGTTGAAAAGAACAAGCTGCGAATACTGGCAAACACAAACACTCCTGTGTTCTCAAAAACGAAACACTACTTATTCATGCACAAACTCACACTCCGGTCGACTACGACCAGATATGTTTGGGTCTCGTCCCAAATAACACACACTAAATAAATTCGCTGGTTCGATTCTTTATTAATTCTCATAATTAATTACAATCACTCATTAACTCATAGCTGTGACCAGCCCTCATACACCGTCGATGGCGATTCTCAAACTCGTTAGATCATCACATTACAGATGCGCATGCGTGGATTACATTACAGATGCGCAGGCGCGAACAATTACAATTGACCTCTCTTCCGATTAAACGGTCGAGAGGTAAGTCACAGCTATTAAAATATTTCTGGCGAAGCCTATTAAAACATGGACACCCAATTAAAATATGACGAACAGATAAACAAACATTACAGTTAAAACAAACAGGCTCATTTTCAGCTTTGAGAAGATAGTTATGTGTCACTCTAGTGTGACCAATTCTGAGGCGAGTCAAAAGAACTTCCTCCTTGCGATTTCTAGTTAATTCCCAATGCTCAATTCTAGGCTTTCCATGTCTTAACTTGTTTTGAAGCTGAACATCCCAAAGTTGCTGCCATTTTTTTCGGATCTTCTCTTTGACTACACAACAGATGTCTCCAAAAGGAATGAGGCGACTGGACAGATCAACAGCACATTTCGCTGTGATATCTGCCAGCTCATTCCCTTTTATTCCCACATGGCCGGGAACCCAGCAGTACAGGATATCATATCCACGACTCGTTAAGTTTATATGTAACTTCAGAATATCCACTATGACTGGATTTTGAGTATGGGAAAAAGCTTCTAATGATTTAAGCGCACTACAAGAGTCTGTATAAACTATAAACTTTTTGTGGCAGAGCCTTGAGATGTACAAAAGACTATAATATATCGCAGTTAGTTCCGATGTTAAGACAGAGAAAGCATGGTTCAAGCGTCTGCCCTCCATGTGATCTTCAATTACAAATGCCATTCCGACATGATCTTTTGACTTTGAACCATCTGTATAGACTGGAATATAACTGCTATATTTGTGCCTGTGCTCAGCGAAGAGTTGTCTGTAAATGATCTCGTTAGTGCTTGCCTTCGCATGATGCTTAAAAACATTAAGAAGCTGCATCCGTACATTTTCCCAAGGTGGGATTTCAAAATTCTGTACTGCTTGGGGGCGCATATCAGAGAGGGAAAGTTCCTCAATGACAGGGCGAACTCTTAAAAGAAAGGTAGGAACACAGGATGGACGTGTTTCAAATAATGTGTTACACTCAAACAAAACTGATGACCGAGCGGATCCATAAACAACTGAGCCATAGTCCAGTCTTGAGCGAACAAGCGCTCTGTAAACGCGAAGCATAGAGAAACGCTCTGCACCCCAGGAGGTTTTCGCCAACACTTTTAAGATATTTAGTGTTTTTAGACACTTCTTCCTCAGGTTTAAAACATGAGAAAGGAAAGTCAATTTCTGGTGGAACGTCACTCCTAAAAATTTTACTTCGGGCGCAACTGGAATAATTGTACCATTTAGATATAACTCAGGTTCAGGATGGAGACCTCGCTTCCTACAAAAGTGTACGCACACAGTTTTCTGTTTCGAAAAAGTAAATCCCTGTTTGTCTGATCATTCTTGGATCTTATTCAGAGCCATCTGCAATTGCCTCTCTATGTATCTCATGTCTGCTCCTCGACAGCTAATCTGTAAATCATCTACATATAGTGATCCCAAGATGGTGGGAGGAAGTTCTTTTAATACGGAATTTATTTTTAAACTGAAAAGCGTTACACTAAGAACACAGCCTTGAGGCACACCCTCTTCCTGTTGAAAAACATCCGAAAAAACAGAACCAATCCTTACTTGAAAAGTTCTAGCGTTCAGGAAATTCTGAATGAAAATTGGTAGGTTGCCGCGCAAGCCACTCTCGTGAAGATCGCGAAGTATACCGTATCTCCATGCCTTATCATAAGCTTTCTCTATATCGAAGAAAATTGAGACAAGGTGATTTCTTCTTACAAAAGCTTTTTGAATGGATGTCTCTAAGAGGAGCATGTTATCTACGGTACTTCTCCCCTTTCGAAAACCACTTTGTTAAGGCGATATAATATTATTTTTTTCCAAGAAGTAGACTAGGCGGCTGTTTACCATCTTTTCAAACAGTTTGCAAGCACAACTGGTAAGGGCAATTGGCCTATAGTTCGAGGGATTCCTCGAGTCTTTCCCTGGCTTCGCAATAGGAATGACAACAGCTCTCCTCCATGCACTGGGAAATGTACGCTCCTTCCACACTCTATTGTAAAGTGTGAGAAGGGCACTCAGTGACTTATAGGACAGATGCTTAAGCATTTCATAATACACGCCATCCAGACCCGGACAAGACCTATGTGTCTGCAACAAAGATCTCCTTAATTCAACCATAGTAAAGTCTCTATTGTACGGCTCAGATTTGGAAGAGTTGAATGCGATGGGATTTATTTCAGAGTGTTGCTTGATAGAGAGAAATGCAGGTGAATAGTTTCTGCTTGAAGAAACGGCAGCAAATGTCTCACCAATAGTATTCGCAATTTCATCTATGAAGCTAATCACTCGGCCATCTTTTTCCACAAAGGAAAGTGAGTGGTCCTTATATATTCCGCATGCTTTTCGAACTCTTTGCCAAACCGCCTTACTAGGCGTAGAGGATGTTATTGATGACACATATGAAATCCAGGAATCCCTCCGGCTCTGCCTACTTACTTTTCGTGCATTTGCTTTGGCTCTTTTAAAGGCTATGAGGTTTCGCAGAGTCGGATATCTACGAAAAATACCCCATGCTTTTTTCTGTTTTTTCAGTGCTTCATGACAGTCGCGATTCCACCATGGTTTTGAATATTTTAGTATTTTTCCTGATGTTCTAGGAATCGAAAGCATAGCTGCCTGAATAATAGTGTTAGTAACAGCTTCCACAGCGTCATCGATATGCACATCTCTACCATTTCCTCTGTGAGCTCTGCGGAGGAAGAAAAGAGTTCCCAGTCTGCCCTGTCCAGTATAAACCGAGGGAGCCTCGACATGGGGTTTGCTCCTCTTCGTGCAAGAGATACAAAAATGGGATAATGATCGCTGTTGTACAGGTCATTTCCGACACTAAAAGTGCAAAATGGAAACAGAGATGGTGAACAGATGGCAAGGTCGAGAGCGTGGAATGTCTTTGAAGGCTCATGGAAGTAAGTATCCTGCCCCTTATTCAGGAGACAAAGGCTATGATCTTCGATCATCTGCTCAATTTGTCTTCCTCGGCAATTTGTATCTTTACTACCCCAGAGCGGACTATGGCCGTTAAAATCTCCTATTATGATGAAAGGCTCAGGCAGCTGCTCTAAAAGACCATTTAAATCATGCTGATCAATATGCTCATTTGGAGGCAAATACAGAGAAACGACTGTAACAACAATATCAAAATTTGTTTGAGTAGCGACAACTTGGAGGGATGTCGTCAAAGAAAGCACATTTGAGGGATAATCCAGTGAGGTGAGGAGACCTACACCTCCACTGGCACGCTCACCTGCAATGTTATCTTTCCTGACGAAAGAAAACCTCCGAAGTTTTGCCCGTTGTTCTGGTTTTAGATTTGTTTCCTGTATTGCGAAACATACAGGATGATAAGCATTGATTATGGCTTTGATGTCGAGCAAATTTCGGTGGAAACCGCGACAGTTCCATGAGACGAGGGTGGCCATTATGATTGATGTTTGTTGTTCCTGTGTTCCTTTTTAGTTTTGCGCGGAAGCAGATGATCGGGAACTTCTAGACCGTCTTCCACTTCCATACTGCCTGAATCTGCAGATTCAGAAATAATTTAATTTGCAGAACTATTGCTGGGACTTCTATTTTTGGTTTGTATTTTTGGAGGCACAGTTTTGGGTTTGTCGGGATTGCTATTTCTTTATTTTGTATGATATGTGTTGGATTTTCTTTTTTCTTGCTTGCAGGCTGCTGGTTTTTATTTGGTGGAGTCTGTGTATTTATGGAAGTTTGGGTGGCTATTGTGCGGGTTGATTTCACGGCATTGGCATATGATTTGTTTGATTGAGGCTGTGTGCTTTGAACTTGCCTTCTGGCTTCGGCATACGAAATGTTTCTAGAAACTTTTATGGTCTGCACTTCCTTTTCTAATTTCCATTTTGGACAGGAACGGGAAAATGCTGGATGGTCGCCCTTGCAATTAATACACAGTGCTGCAGCAGTGCAATTATCGCTGTCGTGGCCAACCGACGAACACCGAGCGCACGTCAGGGTCCCACGACAGGACATCTTGGAATGGCCAAAACGCTGGCACTGGAAGCATCGCATCGGGTTTGGAATGTATGGACGTACAGGACAATTGAGATATACAGCCTTAATATTCTTAGGCAGATAAGGCGTTTTGAAGGTCAGGATCACGTGTTTCGTGTCAATCAACTGACCTTCCTTACGCATCTTGATCCGCTTGGCAGCACTGACATTTTGATCGGCTAGCTCGGAAACGAACTCTTCTTCAGAAACAGACAGAAGGTCGACTTCCGAGATTACGCCTCTACAAATATTAAGTGTTTTATGTGGAGATACTGTAATATCCATTTGTTCTAGTTTGGTTAATCTTAGGAGGGAGGCAGACTGTACAGCTGAAATTGTACCGATAAGCAAATCTCCGGATCGGAGACGCTTTATGTTTTTTGGCTGACCAATGGAGGAATGAATATACTTCTGAATTATTAACGGAGATAACTTTTGAATTTCGCCAGAAGGACTTGAGACTATAACGAAACGAGGGCTGTTAGGGTCATTTGCATTTGCATCGGTGCGTGCTTTTTTAGTAGTAGATTTATCTGAATTGGTGTTTTGAGTGACGGGACTGACTTCAAAGTCTTTGATTAAGAATATATGTGAGTTAGCCATATTGGAAAGAGAATAGATTCGGGTCCGACGGCCCCGCCCACCACGGAGCCCAACAAGGGAACACAGATTCCTGTGTTAGGGCTAGCCGGACCTATACGCAAACTGAAGCCCCACAGTCGGCTTTCCCGAAAGCAGGTACTCCCGAGAGCTTGACCCCAAGCCACTGACACAAGGACTAGTGACCAGCCGATTGACACCCGTGAGGACGACTAAGGTGCCTCCCGTTTAGCTGAAGCAGAGGCCAAAGCAGTGTGTTGGGGACAGTACCTCGCCCCTCAACTACCAGGACCGTCCTTTCCAGCGACACGGGTCTCCACGCACGGCAAACACGTGGGCAGTTTTCTCGCCACTCGAGAACTAGAGACAAGGGCTGTTCCAGTTTCTTGTGACGAGCCCCAAACTCCGTAGAGAGAAACCACGAGGGAGAAAGGAAGGGAAAAAGTACCAGCCAAGAGGAGAGGAGACGGAAAAGAGGATAGATCACTGGGGCTCCAGGATCGCGACACCCGTCTCACCAAGAAGATGATCCCCTGAAGGGCTAGGGTACCTCGGGATTGCCACACCCGTACTCACAAAAGTGAGCCCCCTGAGGGTCTGAAGAGTTGGGAACAAATTTTACTTGCATGTTATTTTGTTACATGCTTTAAAGATTCAACATCAACAACATTGCAATTTTGAAGGAGTGATTTAGAAAAGAAATGGAATTTTATCTTAGTATACTACTGTGAAAAATTAATCTTCTCTGACACTGATGTATTCGTATGTCGATAACGGAGATTTTTAACACAGCTATATGGACTCTGAATAATTGTTTTAATTAATCATGATCACCGACTTGTTTTAAGAAAAACTCCATTGAATTTAAGAAAATATTTGTACCTACTTTCATAAGAAATACGTAATCCTCATATATATATATATATATATATATATAACAGATTGCTACTGCGAGGATAAGAATCATTGTTTTGTCAAAATGCTTTATTTTGACTCAAAAACTAAAGTCTTACCATACCTTGTATAACGCTGTTGAAACATACCATTTTTATTACATATAAAGGAAAAGCATTTTTTCTTCTCTTAGAACAATTTGAATCTAAATTAATGATTTAGTAATTGATACCAAAATAAATCGACGTAATGTAAAAAAAAAAAAAAAAAAAAAAAAAAAATGTACAACGTTGCCATTGCTCGCTTTGAAATCCTTGAGTTTATTAATCAAAAATTCGTTAAAGTATTACAGAATATGAAATCGATAATAAAACCAATTCCAAATTTATAATTTGGGCTTTCTGATGCCCATATTCGCAGTAGGATTACGTCATTCTGGATGGCTCTGGGTACCATTGTTTTATCACAATGCGAGAAACATACATACATTCATGCAGATTGTTCATTACTTAATTTCTTCAAATATAATACAGGGCGATAGTATTGGGTGTCAACAGTTTGAAGAGTGATACAGCCTTTTAAAGTTTTCAACGCAAAGTCGCAAAACGAAAACGATAGTCCTTCAGGAACAAAGCACCTTTGGACTAAAAATTATACCAAGAGAAGAGTGCGTAGATGAACTGAAACCTATTTAACATGTGAGAAAATTGCACGGAGTACAAACGTAAAGAAAGCAAAACAAGCCACCATAACAACACATCGAGTTTCAATCCGATGGCTCTGTTCCAGAATACCGTTGCTCTACAGCAGAGATTTTTAATCGGAGTTATGTCCGTCTCTGGAAATATAAATTACCAAATTATAAGATAAGAGTAGAAAGAATCATACGCGTTTTTAATGAACATAAATAACATATTTAGAAAAAGAGAAATGAAATGCGACACTGTAAATTATGTGTGATTGAAGGAAACAGAAAGTCATGCCTTCTGTCCTCATTGGGGAATATATTATTTATAGAGCTCAATGTATACTCGACTCTTGCGTCTCCGCAAACAATTTGAATACCATGAGCGACGAGTTACCGATGTATATGTTTTGTGGTTTTCCTCATTCGTTTTGGAGACTTGTTTTCTTCTTGCTCTGTATCGCATTTTAGCTGCTGTATTTCTACAGCGAAATTTTTAATTTTTTTCCTTGTTAGTGTATCCTTACTAGAAGAACCGAAATTCTGTAGGAATTTGATCTCGTGAAGAGTTCAATATCCATTCTTAATGCGAACAATTGATTGCATAAGGTATTTCTCTCGCCTTCTTAGCGTGCCTTCGTGGTGTAACTGTCAGCACGCTTCGCGTATTCCAGAGGTCCGTGGTTCGATTCCCGGCGAAGGCGTTGCTCATTTTTCATGATTCCTGCTTCCAAAAACATACCTAATGTCTCTACAGTGGCGCACGAACTAAAAGGGTGGTGGATGCTGATTCTCAACATCCAGGATTTGTAGATTGGGTCCTCTAAAAACCCCAGTCGCCCTTTAAAAGGGGGAGTATATAAGGTATTTCTCCACGACTTCTTAGCATGCCTTCGTGGTGTGGTGGTCTGCACGCTGAGAGCGTATTCCAGAGGTCCGTGGTTCCATTCCAGGCGAAAGCGTTGCTCATTTTCATGACTCCTGCTTTAAAAAAATACCTACTGTCTCTACAACATAAGACAACATTTTTTGCAAATTTCGGAAAACTGTAATTATTGTTTACAGTAACTCTCCAAGGTCGAAAAATGATTATGTTTCTCACGGTTTCACTTGCAGAGCGATCACAATGAGTTTTACGTTGCAAGATATTTTCAAATCCCGATTCGAACTTGTTAGAGCTTTTCTGAACTCGGCGTAATAGTGAATCTGCAGGACTTAACATCTTGCAGCACATTTCAGTACTAGCAACAGCAATAAGCAGAATGTGGTACTTCTCCGTTTTACCGGCGCAGGCGATAAAGTCGCCAATAATGCTACAACTGATGCCAAACGGATAATTCGTAACCTTTTACGCCTCATTTTCAAAACAAGTAGCAGCCATTTCTCATCAGATTGATTGTTTCTTTCAATACTGGCATACAGTTATATAGAGTGTTTACCAATTTTACGCCAATTTTTTAATTATATAGAGTGTTTACCAATTTTTTAAGTTCAATTTTACGCCCTAAGGCCATTCGCGGTAATTAAATCAATAAAGATGCAATCACACCGGTCACCCGAAGGCGGAAATATAGAAAAGGCAAAGGCCATCAGTTCTAATGAGAATGCACTAGCGAAGTAAAGCATTGCGGTTTTACATAATTTCTGAGTAAGCTATTCGTACGAATTGAAATAATTCTTGCATTTAAATTTCTAATCCAAATTAAGATTTAACTTGAAATTAATGTAGATAATTACTGAGAAAATTATATTTTTGTAGTGTAGTTTACGTGAGATCACTTGAGATAACCTGATATAAACCGGCAAATCAGGATGTTGAACCGTGAAAGCATAGTAAGTTCTTAAAGTAATGTCTTTTTACAAATTTATTGTCTTTATTTATTGGCCTTTTACAAAATTTTAAACGATATTAAAATGTTTATGCCATCAAAATAAAAAAATTCTTAGAACTAACATTTGTTAACTTTTTTATGTGTATACTATACGTTGTCGCCAATAAATTCTGCTTGGCCAGATTTGCGCCGGCGAAATGGAAAAGTATCCAGAATTTAGTACCAGCGGCAATCACAAACTTTGACGTTGCAGCAATTCGAAAGCCCTATCAGAATCTTCTTATAAATTGGCAACTATATATATTAATGGCAGAAAGTAACACAGTAGCTGAGAAATTCATGAAGGAATGTACTGTTAAATTCTCAAAATTACGTTTAGTCTGAAGCACAAAAGAGAATCATCATATTTCGTTGTCGAACGAAGGAGTCAGATTGCAGTGCTGAGATTTTGCTACAAGTATTAGAAGATAAAAAGGCCAGTCTCCAAGTGCTACAGTATTAGGCAAAAGGTCTGGACTCGAACCTTTTGCCTAATCACAAATCTGACATCAAAAATCTGAGCCAGATGATTTAAAACAACATCCAAATATTGCAGCAAATACAATGAAGTTTATCAGAGGACGAGAGTTTAAACATCCTATCTTTCGTTCTGCAGCTCCCTAATAACCAAAACTGTAATTTACTTAATGTTTTTGAAAAGTCTAACTCATTTGACAGGCCACAATAGCAGTGAAACATTATGTAGAGTAAAACCAAAATTTTGAAACTTCCAGGTGAACGGGGAAAATTTGCAAACTTTTCCATGCTTAATTCGATTATTCTGTGAAATGAGAAAATATTAATTATACCTGAAATTGCAATAAATTTACAAACACGGAATGACTCGTTTTGTGAATACTTTACCAAGAGAAATATAAGAACATTTTAGAGTTGTACGGTGGATTAATTTTTTGTTGACATCAGTTCGATGAAAGACGATCTTGCATAAATACGTATGAGTCAACGGACGTATTCAAATGGAATTTGAAACACTGGATTTAGAATAATTTTCGTTCACACGGTTAAAACCTTGCAAAAGCAGCAATGTACATTCTTACACAAGCCCGTCAACCCCCCACAACCTCCGTCAAACAGGATTTTCATCAATTTCGCGCATACAAAATCTAGAAATCTTCGCGTGCAAATATTGACACACGTATGAATCTTTTAAAAAAAAAAAAAAAAAAAAAAAAAAAAAAAAGGGAACCTCACTGCAAAAGTATTTTGAATAAATATCAAAAGCGTAGCCATTAAAATTTGATATATTGTTTTGCGTATGTACGTAAATGTATGCACTTATTTTTCAATAAATGCATACATTTATTTTCAATAATAAATTGCAATAAATGTAATTTCTTGAATAAACAAAATAGGAAGTTTTTCAAGCGGAAGAATATATTTTTAGATTTAATGGAGTAACGACACTAAAAAAGCTTAAGAACCCCTACTCTAGAAGGTGAGTAATTACCTTTGGTACGCTTCGGAAAATTCGCTTGGGTTTGATTTCATGTTTATTTTCATTATGGCAGAGTACTCGAGGATTATCTGCCTGGCGAAAGGGATACAGAAGTGAAGGACCAAGCGCTAAGCGTTTTATAAAATATACTGGGAATTCATTAAGTTGGCGAAACATTTCAAATGTCTCCAGCTTGCCGAAAAGAAAACTTATATCTTACATACTATTAGTGTTATCCCTTCAATTCCAGTGTCACTTATTTCAGATTTAAAAGCTCTGCAAATTCTACAACTTAATACTTTGCACAGACACCTGTAAATACGTGTTACATGGAATTTTAAATAAAATTCGAAGCCAAATTATATTAATGTATAAACAAAAAGTGCAATAACGGCTTATTTGGTTATGACGAAGCACGCCTAAGAAGGATTTCCTAAAACGATTTATACAATATGATTTAACATTTGTATGTTTTAGCTACTTGTATAACAAATGCTGTTTTTACCTACGGAAGGCAGTTTTTAATTATTGCAGAGTTATTAGAATTATTTGTATTATGCAAAGTACGCGAGGGCGACCTGTCTAAAACGAGAGATGCTTTTCAGAGAAAACTTCTAAAGAGAATGGTTTCGTACCCAGTTATACATGGAGAAAACATGAAAACTCTCCTTTAGCGAGCCTGTTCGCCGGGAGAACTCAGGTGTTCCACTGTCTTACCGTGTCGGTATGTGCCAACAGACCACTAGCATAACAATCCACGACTGCTTTCGCGAAAGCGTTACGGGAAATGCTGCTCTGAACATTTTCTGGAAAGACTTTTATTGGTTTATTAGATTAAAGCAAAGCATGGCTATCCGCGTAAAACAGGGTTTCTTAAACCTTTTTCAGTCGCGACCCTAGAACCCCATAATATTTACGAAAATTTTGACCCTATAAGCATTGCGCAAATCCGACACACGCGTGAGTGAAACAGTCAATTTTTTCACTTGTACTGTAATATACTTTTGCAGTTTTAGGTCACTAACTTTAATTTCGAATTTTAAGAAACCGAATAATGTGAAAATTTTAAATACGTAACCGACGAAATGACAGTGTCACGTGCAAAGCAAGTAAAATGAACGTTTATATTATAAAAAGAGTGTGTCAAAACGTTTCTGTTTTTTTTTCTTTTGTCTGTATTGTCTTATCTTTATTTTAAGATACATTGTGTAAAAATATTTGGTAACTGTAAAATTATTATAAGAAGTTAAAGAAATATCAAAACTGCTAAAATTTTTGCAACCCCCTACTGCAAGTCCCGCGACCCCCGTGGAGGTCGCGACCAACAGTTTAAGAAACTCTGGCCAAAAAGAAGGAATGCCTTCGGGGAGAGCTTTCTAAGGAAATCTGGATCATGTGCACGTTACATATATTGGAAGAACCACGAAAACGCTCATGCGTCAAGAATGGAATCGAACCCTGATCGAACTTTGCCACTGGTGAGTTTCTGGATAGATGCGAGTTTTCATCTTTTCAGGTTCTAAAGAGAGTGAGATTACTTCCCCCTTTTTTTTTTTTTTTTTTTTTTTTTAACTTTAACGTCAACTTTGAAACGCTAGATCTAGCGCGGATTTGGATTGTTACATTTTGTGAGATAACCGTTTTAAAATGCAGTACTTAGAAAAGGACATTTGTGTGCCTCGTGTTAATTTTTACTACATATCGCAACAAGTTTTCTACTATGCCAAGGTGAAGAAAACGAACTCCATTATTTACAGACATTTCGCAGTTTGCAAAACTCGCTACCGATATACACTGGTGTGCAAAAATTAAGGACGAGACGGTTTTTTCAATATAACTTTGTACAAAAGCTTTCCAAATCAACACATTTAATACCGTAAGATCCCCAATACGTAAGGACATGAGTAATGTAAGCAACACTTACTAAAAGAGAAATCAGAGGGATAAAAAGAAGCTTTATTGAAAAAGTAGCATGGAGCGCAATGCGACTGAAGGCCGAAACATCCTTGTGATGGGTGTCCAGCAAGAAACATCCGGTCTTTAATAGGAGATATGATCTCCCCTGACTGCTAGGCAGGTTTCACAGCGTCTGCCCATGCTGAGAATGAGGGTGTCAATGAGTTGTTGAGGCACTGCTGCCCATTCGTCTTGCAGCGCCAATCGAAGCTCCGGAAACGTTACTGGTGGTAAGGTACGAGCTGCCAAGCGTCTGCCTAGAAAATCCCATACATGCTCGATGGAGGATTGAGATCCGCAGATCGTGCCGGCCAATCCATACGTTCAATATCCTCACTCTCTAAGAGCTGTTCGGCAGCTACTGTGCGATGACTTGGTGCATTGTCGTCCATGAAAAGGAACTGCGGACCCATAGCGCCTCTAAAAAGACGCACATATGGAAGAAGAATCTCGTTACAATAACGGGTCCCGTTGACTGAACCTGCGTCGAAGATGTGAAGGTCTGTACGACTACCAAGCATGATGCCTCCCCAAACGAGAACACCGCCACCTCCATACCTGTCCCTTTCAATGATGTTCGAGGGATGATTGCGGCTTCCCCGCTCTCTCCAGATGAGTATGCGATGAGAATCGCCACTCAGACTGAATCTGCTCTCATCTGTAAAGTGTACTCGTCCCCATTCATTGTCTCTCCAATTCCGGTGTTCCCGGCACCACAGAGAACGCCTTCTCCGATGGGCAAGCGTTAGAGGTACACACCGTACAGGGCGTCGTGCAAACAGACCACCACCGTGCAGTCTTCTGGCCACGGTAAAACGCGATATCGGTCGTCCAGTCGCCTGTGTCGTGTGTCTAGCGATTTCTCCCGCTGTCTGCCGCCTGTTTCTTCTGGTCTGTAAGGCAATATACCGGTCATCTGCGGGTGTGGTTCCTCGTGGACGACCACTACTAAACCCCCGGATAGCTGTTCCTGTAGTTTGAAATTGTCTCCAAAGTCGTGAAACGATGCTGTGAGCAATTCCGAACTCTGCAGCCACACTTGTCACACTGCGGCCTTCCTCCAACTTCCCAATGATTCGACCTCGGGTAAAAGCATCCAGATGTCGTCTAACAGATTGATTATTCGCCATTTCTCGCTGAGGCAGCAACTCGGTGTGATTTTAACTGCTATACGGCGTGCAATCTCTTTGCCAGAAATACTGATCTTACACCGACAACATGCTTTATACTACTCAGACACTCCCCCATTACGTCTACCTACATATCTGCGCATGTGCTACCGTACATCACCTTACTTAATCTCCTGACTGGTCGTTCTGTCTGCTCTGCCTCGTCGTTCAGCTGATATGTTAATTTTTCGACTTCGTCCTTAATTTTTGCACACCAGTGTAATTCTTATGCAACTAAACTGTGCATAACGGAGCACGTACTGCAGAAACGTAATTTTAACAACTACTGTAACTAGAACTCATTCTTGGAATTTCACCCGCCTTCTTATTAAGCACAACTCGTACGGAAATATAGATCAGCTGCGGGGAAGAATAATTTATTTAATACGATTTTGAATACGATTGCATTTACTTACGTAATGTCCCGTTGGCCAGCCAAGTAGCGCGATTTAGCCCCAAATACGGATGGCCTTTAGAATTTCGCTGTAATGACTCCCGTTGGTGAAATTACTGTCAACGATTCACGGGATAATACGTAAGTACCCTATTGTGAAACAATATCTGATGAAGATTTAAAAATTAATAAATCTGACGACATCCGAAATATACTTGAAGACCAAAATTTACCAATAGATCGATTGGCGGTGTATCAGTCCGATAGGATGGTATCCAAGTAATATGTACTTTGTATGTTGCGTAATTTTTTTTTTCGATTTACTACTGCCACTTTCTTTAAAATCGCCAAACGCAACAGATTGACTTTCATAGTTCGTTCCAGTAAAGTTAATCAGCTGATAGAAGTTTCAAAAGCTTTCAATAACCGCGAAAGCATGTTGCGTAATAAGTTTCCTCTCATTTTAAATAACACGTTAAAAAGGTTTACCCCTGAAAAGCGCCATTGACGTTTGGAGAAACATTGTAACCTGTAATGTTTTAAGATTTAAAATTTATCTCATTTTATAGAAATGCGTAGTAGATTTCTTATCAGCATTTCGAGAAAAGCTTGCTGTTTTCAGTTAACGTGTAAAATCAGGTCGTTAAAAAGAAAACTCGTAAAAATTATTGGCTCAAGCTGAAATAAAGGTCCAAGTTTTCTTTCCATGAACGCAGACCTATCACGTAGCAATATATTAAGAGGAAAGAATACTTGTAAGCGATTACTAATCACATAATACAGCTCGAGGTATTCTCAGAGTATGGTTCCTCCTCAGCACATATTCTCAGACATTCGAATGTATCATCCGAACACCTCGCCGAATGCACATTTCGGTACATTTAGAAGACGTCTTCGTTAGACTTCCTTGCCACTCCTACTTAAGATATCCTGAAGACATCCGCGAATACTTCTTTAGTGTGTACGGGGATACAGGGAAGATTTAAAGACCTACTTACCAACCCCAGTTCTTGAGTTTACCAACTCAACTCGAGGATTACCCTCAAATACTCCTCATATGATTACTATGAAACATTAATGAACGTGCGAGAATTTAAGTAATTTTTTAGATTCTTTAATTTGAATTCCAGTTTCTAATTCAGTTTATATTCACAAAAGCGCACAAAACTGAAGTAAATCTACAATACAAAACGTCACTAGGAGAAACGGGAAAAATATATTTCTGGTTATAAAATTAGCTGAAAATTTTAAAATAAGCGAAAGTTATTTCGCTTATTTTAAACGCGTAACGCTCTCCCAAGCGTCCAAACATAGTGCTAGAAAACAAAAAAATCACAAGCTCAATCAACTGCCTTTTAAATCAAAATCAAAAAAGGAAATAACATAAAAATGAAAATGCATTTCATTTAATCAGCTCACTACAATATCGACTTACCTTATTTAGAAGTTTCTGTATCTTTCTATGTGTTGCAAACATAATTTCTTAACAGCATCCAAAAAATGTTTCGGTGGCGTTTCTTTCGAAAATCCTTTTTTTATGAGCTCCGGTTTCTAAATCCTTAAATTTCACTTGTTTTCTTTTCCAAATCGTTCTAAAGTACACTAAAACTTCATATTATCTTACCACCGACAGCCACTTTACAGTGTAAAGCATAAAATAAACGACGTACTTTGTAGCTAGCATCCAACGCAGAAACAAGTCCTAAGAAATATTCACCCAAATCCAAAATCAGCGCGATTATGCATTTCAACCAATTACGTTATGATAGGGTTTCTAAAACATTCACCGTAAAATACTCAGGTTACCATAAGTGAAACATTTTGGCGATAAATGAAATAACAAATTGACGATCATCGAAAAGGTTACTCTTAAATACAGACTACGGGAAAAACTTTGTAGTTTCTCAATTTTAAGTTTAAAAAAATCATCTTTCAATAACTAAAAAAATCCTTCGATAAGCACAAAATGTATTTATGCCCACACCTTCAACTGTAAAATCAGTTTTCTATTTAAATAAAATTTTACTCAAAGTTACATAAATAAGAGAAATTATTTAATAATTTTTAAGAACCAATGACTCATTTTTCTCTAATACACGTACACGTAATTGTCCGAACATATCTCAAGAAGCAATTATATCTCGGGATATAATTATAACCTGACATAATTGAACAAGACATAATTGTAACCCAAGTAGCATGTAAAGCACATGCTCCAAACGTTTTAACAAAGACGTTTTAACAACACTGCAATGTTATACATTAAAATGTACATGAGAAAGCAGGTGAAACACGCACGTCACGTAGAATGCACTTGATGGCATGCTGTGAGTGATTCGAAAATTACCAGTGGGTGCTCTAAAAAGAACATCCTAAGTAACACCGTGTAATTAGTTTTAGCACGTTCTGTATAATGTAATTTATAGCACATGTTTTTTTTTATTATTATTTGCGTTTTTACGCTCTTAAGCACTACTTGGAAGAGGGATGCCTTCGTGGAGGTCTTTCTAAGGGAAACTGGCTCATATATACGTTACACATGGGGAAACCACGAAAACACCCATGCAGCGAGCTCGTTCGTCGGAATCAAACTTTGGACCGAACTACCAGTGTTCAGCGACTTGACCGCTCGGCCGCTGGGGAGCCCTATAGCACATATTGAGAACGTTTTGAAAAATACCAGTATTGTATGTTGAAATGTACATTATAAGTATACAGTTGTAACACACACCTCTTTAGCACGTCATGCAGAACGTACTATATAACACATTTGGGAACGTTTCAAAAAGTACCAATGTTGTATTTTAAAATGTATGTCCTAAGAACACGGTTATAATACGCACCGCTTTAGCACGTCGTTTAGAACGTCTTTCATAGTACATATTGAGAACGTTTCGAATTGCACCAGGATTGTACGCTGAAATGAACATTTTAAGAATACGGTTATAATACGCACCGCTTTAGCACGTCGTTTAGAAACGTTAAAATTTTATAGCACATGTTGAGAACGTTTCGAAAAGTACCAGTATTGTACGTTGAAATGTACGGCCGAAAGTACGACGAAAGAACATGGTTTTAACACACACTACTAACACACACGTTATGTCGAACGCATTTTATAACACATTCTGAGAACGTTTCAAAAAACACCAGTGTTGTCCGTCGAAATGTACGTTCTAAAACACACGGTTGTTACACGCACCACTTTAGCACGTTACGTAGAATGTCCTAAATAACCAAACACAGTTATAGAACGGTATGACACGGGTTTTGAACATTTTCGGAACGTTCCGGTGCTTCTTGGGAAAGACTTGAGCAATACATCATCAGAATTTTAAATTACGGACTCTCAGTACATATGTGTGTGTGTGTGTGATTATGGCAAAGCCTCGAGGGCTATCTGCCTAAGGGGAGGGATGCCTTCGTGGAGGACTTTCTAAGGGAAACTGGCTCGTATACACGTTACACATGGGGAAAACCACGAAAACGCCCATGCAACCAGCCCGTTCGCGGGATTCGAACCTCGGACCGAACTACCAGTGTTCAGCGACTTTACCGCTCGGCCGCTGGTGGGCGCCTCAGTACATATGAGAAACTAGACTTTCAGGATATCCCGAACGTCTCGATTTAAATAGGACGTCCTGAGGATAATGTTGTTTAATCTTGCTTTAAAGTACAGTATAACCTGGATTCATGAAAGTAACAAGAGCTGTAATCCCATCGAAAATTGAAAATTCGGTCAACAGAAATTAACTTTGAAATCATAACAATTTTTTCTGAGATTGTTTACTTGAGATTTTAAAAATAAGTGTACAGTTACAATTACAAATATTTTAACAAATTCTTTTATCACTCGATCATTTTTATCCTTGTAGCATACACAAGACTTTTTTCCACATAAAACAAAAGATTCATTAAGAATTACATAAACGAATACGAAAACTGTCAATATGTAAAGAAATAAATAAACGCCATCTAAATTCCTTCTAATTTTAAAATTTTAACGAATTTATTCTATGTGTTTTCTTTCAGTTGCATAAGAGTGTCAGCCGGCCAGTGATTACCCCAGTTTTTAATCAACAGAAGATCCTCAGGTAAAAACATCAGGAAGATGATTTGGTTTATTTAACTAATGGCAAAGCCCCGAGGGCTAGCTGCCTCAGGCGAGGGATGTCTTTCGTGGAGGACTTTCTGAGGGGCAACTGGCTCGCATACACATTACACATGAGGAAATCCAAGATAACGCCCATGCCAGCCCGTTCGCGGGATTCGAACCTCAGACAAAACTACCAGTGTTCAGTGACTTTACCACGCACCCGTTGGTGGGTCATCAGGAAGTTGCTTCTAAATACTATTAGAATGCCAACACGAAATGAATAGTACTTCTGGGCAAATTTCCCCTTTGGACTAATAAACGATTTTATCCTGCCAAAATTACAAATTTTGTTCTTGTCATTCGCAGTACTACGTTTAGCATTCGAAATATTATTCTGCCGTGACTGATTTTTTTCATTGCTGAAAACTAGAATCGCTGTTTCTAAAGACAAAGTAATTAAAATTATCACCTGGTTATTATAACTACTTAATTAGTGCATTTATTTCTATAAATGGTACAACTTCGCTAGTTAACCAATAAACTCACTACGTACGATGGTCCGACGAATGAATATCTCGCGTTTTTCGATTTCGAAAAAAGACCATATCTGCAAACCATAATGAAAAGAGACATGCCTATATACAGTTAGTCAATAAAGTCTGCGTACATCAAGAAAAGTAATATCAAATCCAAATTTTAAGGTGCGAAAAGGGTAGTTTCTTAAAGTTTTATTTTTTAAATGTTTAGTTTCAATAAGGGACTTTGAAATTATTTAACTGTAATATTTTCATATCTAATAATTTATGCACACTAATTTTTAAAAGATAAATGGCCAGAAATCAAAGCCAGTAAAGTTTACGTACAACGCGAAGGAGACGGGGGATTTCTTATCTAATTTTTAAACTTCAAATTTCAGAATGCAAAGTAGGTTACGCTTTTAAGGTCATTGACTTCCGAAGCAAATTTCACGTTGATTGGAAGTTGCTATTTCTATTTTCTTTGACGAAAATTACAACCAATAAAGAAATTCCTTTAGTTACGAGACAATTAATTATCAAATTGAGAGATGAAGGTAAAACTCTTCGTTATATTGGTAAAACTATTGGAAAAACATTTTCTAGTGTGCAAAGAGTTATTCAAAACTATCTTGACACTGGTAGTCTTGCTGTAAAACCAAGATGTGGGAGACCGAAGAAGCTAACGCAGAGAGAAGAAAGAAAAATTCTTTTACGAATTAAACAAAATCCTAAACTTTCTGCTGCAAGCATTGCAAAAGACATTTTTTTAACTAGCAACAAGGAAATGTCTCCTGAAACTGTACGAAAAGTGCTGCGAAAGTCCGATTATCATGGATGCAAACCTAGGTCTAAGCCACACATTTCCGAGACAAATAGAAAGAAAAGAATTGCTTTTGCCAAAACATATTTAAACTCTTCGCAGGACTTCTGGAACAATGTAATTTGGTCAGATGAAAGTAAATTTACAATATTTAAAGTTAATGGCCACCCTATTGTATAGAGAAAACCAGGAACAGAACTGAATCTGAGAAATTTAAATCCAACTGTCAAACATGGAGTTGGCGGTGTGATGGTATGGGGGTGTATGTCGTCGAAAGGAGTTGGAAATTTTCACATTATTGATAAAGTCGTGGATAAGTATGTTTATCTGGATATTCTGAAGAAAAATCTACGAGACAATGCCCGAAATTTAAACCTTTCTAATACCTTTATTTTCCAACAAGACAACGACCCGAAACATACAGCTAAAATTGTGAAGGAATATCTCCTCTATCACACTCCAAGACAGTTGCGTACTCCTCCACAGTCACCAGATCTCAATCCAATCGAACATTTGTGGGCAAAATTGGAGAAACGAATTCGAAAACACAATATTACGTAGCGAAATAAGCTAATTAGTTAATTGCAGGAAGAATTGGCGAAATTTACGTCGGATGACACTGAAAAACTAGTTCAGTCAATGCCCAGACGTCTACAAGCTGTTTTGAAGAATAAATGGTATCCTACAAAGTATTGAAGTAATGTAAAAAACTTATATTTCGCTTTTTTTAAAGTGTACGCAGACTTATTGGAGGGAATTTCTGAGTATTTTTGACAAAATATATTTTTGAAAAAATGTAAAAAGTATTACACTGATATTATTTACTTTTTATTTAAGCTTACAATTTTAGCTAATAGAAGAAAAAAAATGCAATGATTAAAATACATTTTTCTATGCTTTAAGCGTTTTTTTAATTTAAAATTTAGTCTGTACGCAGACTTTTGTGACTGACTGTATATATATTATCTCTCAGAAAATGGATATCGGCAACTAATAGATTAAACTGTTCTTTCTTCATAAATATATGCGATATCTGTCAGTCGTAATTTTGTAACGCAAGCTGTGTTCGTTTGCGCAGACTATAGCGAGTACCTTTATCAGCTAATCACTTTAATAACCATCAAAAGATTAATGGATGCTAGTTCATATTCAAGTTACGCCCACCAGCGGCCGAGCGGTAAAGACGCTGAACACTGGTAGTTCGGTCTGAGGTTCGAATCCCGCGAACGGGCTGGCTGCATGGGCGTTTTCGTGGGTTTCCCCATGTGTAACTTGTATACGAGCCAGTTTCCCTTAGAAAGTCCTCCACGAAAGGCATCCCTCCCTTTAGGCAGATAGCCCTCGTGTGCTTTGCCATAATTAAATACACCACACACCATATTCAAGTTACACATAGAGAGAACCACGTAAAACTACCATACATCAGTCCGTTAGCTTGGATGCGAACCTCGATCGAACTACTAGCATTCAATCATCTTGAACCATTTGGCCACTGATTGGGCAAAGCAGAAAGTTTTCCGTTTGCTTGATTACGGCAAAGCACGCGAGGGACTCCTCCTTGGAGGACTTTGTAAGAGCGACTGTTTCCCACGCTACACATGGTAAAAACCACGAAAGTGCCCATGCAGCCAGCCCATTCACCGGGATTCGAACCCCGTACCTAACTTCACCGGGATTCGAACCCCGTACTACCAGTGTCCAGCAACTTTACCGGTCAAACTTTGGTTAGCGGTATAGCAGAAAGAATTAAAGAATATGTAATCAAGTTTATTAAATGTCATAAATATCGCTCCCTCTTCTAAAGCAAGGGAGAAATGTTAAGGCCTTATTTTATACCTTGGATTATAACGTAAATATGTTAAGCACGTAAGAGGAAAATTACAGTCAAAATGTGATGAGGTGAAATTAATGACTTCACATATAATCTTTATTCTTTTTAATAATTATATATATATATATATATATATATATATATATATATATATAATTTAACAAACATTCTCTATTCGTAAAAAGCAAATTAAAAGTTAATGAAATTTAATTGCAAACAAATAAGTGATTAATTATTGCTGTGAACTAATCTATAATATCATTTAAATTCTGAAAGTATATATAGTTGAGAGTAGATTAATTTGAACCAATTTTGTATTTTTCACTATATAGAAGGACGGAAGAAGTGCCAATAAAAATTAAGTAGTAGAAAATAAACTCACTAAGTGTACCTGCAAAATAGAACCATTTATTAAATTTTAAAAATTATTTATAACGGTGAAAAATGAATTTAAAGAAATCGTGTCATCGGTTTAATTTAGGAAACCGGTTTCCATATTTGGTCCGCTATTTCCTAAATTGGACCATGAGCTTTCTTAACGGAAATTACAACAAAAGAACCTTTTAATTGCAACATTAACTCCACCACACCGAGTGTGTATCCAAGCGTGACATTTCATGCATTGTATCATTTCTTCTTCCTTCGTTTCTTCACATAATATACAAAAACGTGAATCACCAGTTTCTTTTTTATGTTTCTGCATACTACAGATAAGAACTTTCCTTCTTGCGGAAATATTTCTGCAATTAGCTTTTAAAATAAGTTTTTAGCACGCTTACGCATACTTCGTCTCGCAGACGAATGGTTGCCGTAAGTTTTTCGAAGGGTAGCATTCTAGGGTTAATTATAATTTATCCATGAAAAAGATGACGTTGCCGAAATCGGGCCGGTTCAGTTTCGGCAACTGTTTTCGGTCCAACTAGGGAAACTTGAATATTTAATGCTCGATATTGTACAGAAACGTCAAACTAACATAACCTCCCAAAATTATAATTTCACGTTGTAGATAAATAAGCAAGTTTTGTGACGGTATAATAAGACATGCAATTACCTACGTTTAGACGAATTAACTGCTTTCACACTTATGTCGAAATAACAGATTTTCTTCTTATCCAAACGGATAACACTTCTCTCAATGTAACCACGAGGCGTTTCTTTATTAACCTCTTTCATCTACATATAACAAAATACCTATCTCAAATCTCGCAGATATCATCAGTCTTTGTATATCATAGCTGTCCGAATAAGGCTACAGTCCAAATTAGGCTACCTTCGCCTATATATTACTCAATTTAAACCCAACTAAACGATTTAAACCAATAAAGCTTCTTTACAGTTACACTGCAGTTCTTTGCAGAACATTTACAAATTTCGTAGCTTAATGCATTATTAGGCTCCGATTAAACCAATAAAGCTTCTTTACAGTTACACTGCAGTTCTTTGCAGAACATTTACAAATTTCGTAGCTTAATGCATTATTAGGCTCCGAAAAAGTTAAAATTTGCATTTCTCCTCGAAAGGTAAAAGAAAACATGAAAAATCTACTGAAAACGTCACTTAATTCAGTAGAGAAAAAGCTATTAAGCTTTATCCTATTTTTCTGCAGTATCTCTTTCTCTTTTTTTTTTTATTTACACAAACAAGATTCGTCTATTGGCCCAATAGTTTTCCATTTTTGCAGGGATATATGTTTCTTATAATGAATTATACAGCGCTTTCAGCGTTGAGAAATATGCTGTAGAGGAAAACGAGGCACAAGAGGCCTTTTCCGCCTTTTCAATATTCAAATCGGCATTAATCATGTTGTTTACAGTTGACACTGAGCATTTTAATGATTTTGCTACTGTCTTTTGATTGGGTGGATTTTCGTTTAAAGATCTTACCTTTGCAACATTCGAAACATTCCGTTTTCCCCTCGGATATGTATATGAAACACTTTTTCCACTTGAAGTCAAATTTGATATCCCCGCTTTTGGTATTGTCGATATTACCTATCGTAGCTTTAGCTATCGAAAACGCTCAGTTTTCACAGCGTTTGTGACTAATTAGATGCCAATAAGTTTCTTTGGAAACTGCACAAGCATAGTCTTCCATCCATTGCTTTTTGTAACGCTCTGTTTCGCAAGAAAAGAAAACTGTCAAGCAGCAGACGATAATTTATGCCTTCAAAAATAAAGCTGCAATGACTAAAAATTTCCAGGCGGACGGCTGTTTTTTGTAGCAAAGAAAAATCGTCTAAAAATGGGCAAACATTCTCTGTAGGACCCTAAAAGCATGATATAAAGTGATATCATTAGCATAGGGCTCGAACAAAAGCGAATTTATGCATTGGATTTTGCAAATTGTTCAAATGAATAAATGGCATTTTCTGGCAGCTTAAATAATAAATGTGAAGGAATAATAAAACAAAAGGATGAGCAATGCGATCAACCAAATTGCATCCGTAACTTCACGTGTTTATTCGTGGCAATGCAAATTTTACGTTCTCGATTTACTTTGGGATATAAAAAATATACATTTTCACAGAACAAAAAGGTTTCGAGATCAAGTGCTTGAAATTTTAAAGCACGATCCTACATATTACAACCATGAGTGTAGATTAACAGTGGATGATATACAGCTGGACCAACTAGAGCAGAAGTAATGGTAGACTTCTTTTTGAGTCAAGGTCGTTCTGTCAAGAAGTGGTCAAACCATAGTTCGCAATTCAAACTTACTGAAATTGTTTAGTTGGACTTCGAAAGACCTGTGTCCACAGCCTTACATATTCATTCCCAAGTACTTTTAAAACAGCTGGAAATTGGCAATATACGTGAAAGGCACTTTTTACTCTCTGCTACTCTTTATAAGCTGATTGAAGGTTCAAACACAGATGAGAAATTTACATAAAAAATAAAGCCGGTTACATACCAGACCAATATTTGTCAGTCCAGTTTGCGTGACATTTAAAAATTTTTACTTGCTTGTACGAAGTAAAAAGGAAGTATTGTAATCGCGAAAACTTTCAGGCAGCATATTTCAACGAAAATATCCATTTGGACCGCTATCGAATGCAATTTAACGATGTTTTTTGTGATATGTGTACGTATGGACAGAATAAAAGACTAGCTTCCTCCAAAAAAATTATAAAACTGCTTTAAAATGAATTCTGAAGAGAATTTTTCGTGGTGTCTATACAAACGTATGTACGTACGTATCTCGCATAACTCAAAAACGAGTAGCCTCAGAACGTTGAAATTTTGTATATAGGACTGCTATAACATGTAAATGTTCACCTCGTATTTTGGTTGCAATCGGCTACACCAAACGCATATAAATATATTTATATATATATATCCACTCTATTACCCGGCTGATTGATCTCAGTTTCAGTGTTTGTAAATTCTTCGTTTTTTGCTTTAAAAATGATTGAATTATGTTGTTCTTATCTTCCGGTTAAGGTTTTTATGCCTTTAGTAAATATGTGTACAATAGTTTTAGAATTATCAACAGTTTTAAAGTTGTCTAAGTGCCACTAAGCCTATAAATTTTTTTGATGGCGGCCGTTGCTTGTTTATATTTGAAACAGCAGACTAGTGGATTTGTTGCCAATCTAGAGAAACTTAGCTTCGCAACAACAAAGATATAACACCTTCAATTATTATTGCGAATAAAATCATGCTTAATTCTTTCTGGAATTTTTTCGAGGAAATAAGTGTTTAAGATTTCCGTCGTAATTTTTAATACAGATATTTTGAGTTTTTATGTATTTTTGCCTTCTCGCAAAGTAAGAACTGAATTAATTGAATGAGAAATATTCAATCGTCTGTGAAAAACTGTTTCCTTGTTGTTTTGTTTGCTTAATTTCTTTTATGCATCATTCTAGCTTTATTATAGTATTTGAATAGAACATGTGGGAACGATTAGATAATTCTATTCTTTAAATGATATAAATTGTGTGCATTCTGAGTTATAATATGAAAGAAATATAATACTGGTAAGTGAATCTAGCGCCAGAGTGTCCCTATGGTAAGCAAATACTACAGTGAATTTTAAAGAATGCATTTATTCTATTGTGGTTTATGCGCTGTCGGCGAAGTAGATTTAATTCAATCCAATAAAGTTTAAATGAAATGCAAGAAAAAATGCGTATAATTTAATATTCCGTACAAGGAAGTCATGTGGTGTACACATCAGATTTTTTTACCTGCATTAAGCAAAGCTTAAATTGCGCCGGAGAACACTGGAGCCCCGCTCCAGTACTTTTTACTTTTTGGGATAAATCATAATTCTAGGCAAAGTGCAACGGAGCACTAAATAAGAAGACTCCGGTGTTTCCTTTATGTAACTGAACATCAATTTCAATAGAAATTTGACTTCTAAAATTAATTTTTTTGCAATAAAATTATATTAAAAATCTCTTAATAAATTTTAGTTTATCTCTTTGCATTTTTTTAATTACCTTAATCTTTTAATTACTTAAATAAGTAATTAATTTTTATTTAATTAAATAATTGATGAATATTAATGATTTTAATAGCCATTTTATTTATTTATTTACTTTTGTTCCTCTTTGACGACTATCTTCCATAAATAACTGATGAATATTATTGATTTTAATAGCCATTTTATTTATTTATTTACTTTTATTCCTCTTTGCCGACTATCTTCCATAGGGCTTCGGCACTCCTCATTTTAGAAATTAAGCTTTGGTATTAAGTATATAAAAAAAAAAAAAAAAAAAAAAAAAAAAATGACTTAAAGTGTTAAATAAAGGAATATTTTGTTTTACTTACTTGAACGCATCCTTGAAATTTGGAAACAGATACACGTTGAACCAAGGCGGCACCTGTACGTGCATCATATGTAGGCATATCGAGTACACCTTACGAACTTTCACCCCAGCTTCGAATTTCGCGAAAGAACACTCTGGGTGGAGGGCGATCGAAGGGTTTCTTACTCCTGTTACTCTACCACCAAACTTTACAGAGGATTTTCACTTCTTGTGTACTTTGATTACCCCTTTGCCGCGCAGACACTATACGATTACAACCTTGACATTCAAACATTCTTTTGTTACACTGTAAAATAAGGACTGCTGATTCTGTTACATTTGTCGACTGCCAGGACAGCTTCATGACACTAATGTGACACTTGAACCGAAATTATACATGTATATGCACCAACACTTGCAGAGCAACATTTTGCGTTAACTTTAGTTCATTGTCCTCAATTTCTGTTAGGCAATATAAAGTATGCAGATATATTTTGTAAATTAATGCAGTTTTAATACAAAATATAAGACGGACGAAAATATTTAAAAGCATTAAATGATTCAACAAAAAACGAAAATTAAAGGAAAAAGAATCTCAAATGCTTCAGATTTTAAATTACGTCCAAAGGGCCGTTTTTTTAAACTTGTGTGCTATCTTTATTTATTAAATAGCATGTTATTCGCACTGAAACCATATAATTCAGTTCAGAAGCAATATCGCAAAATAATTTTAAAATGAGCCTATCTTTAGAATTTCCGATACCCTGTCTGACGCGCTGGAGATAAAAATGCTTTTCTGCACAATGTTTCCATGGGTAGCGTTGAAATCCTTGAGTTTGTTAATCAAAAATTCGTTAAAGGTTTACAAAATATGAAATCGATCATAAAACAAATTCTAAATTAAGGCTTCCAGATTGCCCATATTCGCAGGAGTATTACGTTATTCAAAACTGGATGGCTCTAGGTATCATTAATTTATTACAATGCGAGAAACATTCATACATTTACGCAGATTCTTCATTATTTGATTTCTTTAAATATAATACAGGGCGATAATATTGGCTGGCAACAATTTGATAAGTGAAACAACGCTTGTAATGAATCTACGCAAAATGCCAAAGTTACATTAATAGTCCTTCTGGGCAAATTGCTCCTTTGGGCTAACAAAATGTTACAATAAAAGGAAGTGAAATAGGCCTGAGGAACTTATTTTAAAATGTCAAACTTGCATTCTGTCAAACCTGAATAATATAAACTGCTATGCCCTATTGTTATTGCACGAGTGTCGCTGAGAGTGAAACGTTGTTGTAATGCAAAAGGATGGAATTTTCTCAGTTGCTTCGCTTAGAAGAACACAAAGGACGAAAGGCTCAAACAAATATTAAACCATGACAATCTGCAATGAATGTAGCACGAAGTACGTGATTAGTGAAACCAGAATGACTCTAAATACGTAAAATATGGGTCAAGATTCCGCCACACTGTTGCTCCTGTTGTGAAAGAAATGACTGCACTCAGGGCAGGAAACGGAAAGGATTAATGATTCAAGAATTTTAACTCCTGTGACAGTGCATAGTAACTTTGTAAGGAAATTTTAATTTATTATTCCTGCAACAATTCATATAGACTTTCGGCGTGAGAAGATTATGAGCATGACTATGAATGAAGCGTTTATGTGAAAAAGTTCTGTTAATTATTGTATTTTCATAAACTTTAATCAGGTAATGAAAATCACAAAGTTGAATTTCGCGATTCCTCTAGCCTATGCTTGTCCCTCGCTAATAACTATACATTTGAGAAGTCCTCACTCATTCTCGATCCTTCGAAAGTTCCTGGAATCTGCTCAAAGCTCCTCGAAACGTAGTCCATTTAAATGCAGGTGACCTGTCGATTTGGAATCAATTCACAGGGAAAGTTCTTGCCACAAATATTACTATTACTTAAAGATTGATTGAGGCTTCGGCGAATTTGATTTCTTTAGTTTAGTTGTGTAACTAGAAAGTTTTTATTAATAAAGCTGATAGTTATACGATATAAAATCGCTATTTCTTAAAAGCAGATTCTATGTACTAATATGTGAATCCACTATGAAAACGGAAAGCATTACGGAATGGTTTCATGTGTTCTTCCAGCTGCACGCTGAAGTAGGTTGGTTGTGTGCAGACTTTGACATGGGCACAAAATGGCGACAGCTGGTGTCTCATTAAACGTTACGTTATGTCTTAATATAGGCTTACAGTGCCCTACAGTTGCATAATGATAAAACTAAAATGTAAATAGCCTTCTTTAATGAGTAAAAATAGTTTAAAATAACATGTAAATATCGAAGTGTTTGAATTGAACTCCATACAATTTCAGCAACCGAATTGATTCGGTTCATTTATTGTAACAACATTAATAATGTTCTGAGGGGCTGTGTAAAATATTTGTTGAAACGGTAAACTGGCGCGTTTCATTGAACTTTGGAAGAAACTTTATGTACGGCTAAATTTGGACAGTATGACATTGAGTAAAAATTGAGATATTAGAGTACAGTTGAAAATATAATTTCGTTTCAAGGATACTGGAGTTTAGATATCTATTTACTTTATATTCCTTTACTAATTGTACCTTTTACCCACCAAGGTAATAAAGCCATCGTACGTTTTGCCATATTCAAAACACCATGGAATATAATTCTTAAACATCATTAACTTGTAACATAAAGGACGTGCCTAAGGTAGAGAAGCTGATTCTACAAAGCTCTACGAGTCAAAAGGTCTAGGAACCAACTGAGTTAGAAGATGATAAAAAACGACGCTTCATACTTTGATGATTATACATATTGTTATCTCTTAAAGGTACATTGCATTCTCTTTAAAACGTACTTTTACTCAGAGCGTTAGACTAAAAAAAATGGAAATTGTCCGTATTTGAAAGCGGGCACTTTCGCAAGCAGAAGTATGGAAAAAAAGCAAGCTCGACTCTTTCCTTTAATAGCCCACCGGCGGCTGAGCGGTAAAGTCGTTGAACACTGGTAGTTCGAATCCTGCGAATGGCCTGGCTGCATGGGCGCTTTCGTGGTTTTCTCCATGTGTAACCTATATACAAACAGTTTTCCTTCGAAAGTCTTCGGCAAAGTCTTTTAGGCAGATATTCCGCAAGGGTTTGTCGTAATCACATAAACCAAACCAACCTTTCCCTTAATATCTAGAACTGCGATTGTTATTTTGGGTTATTTGAATACTGCAAAGCCCTTATAAGAAAAACTACCATAGAAGAAATCAGATTAACATCCCTTTTTGAATATGAATAAGATCCGATTACAAATTTTAAAATGATATTAAAATTCCACATATAAATAACTATATATATATGATTTGTTTTCATTTATAAGCGAAAAATTTTCATCTATATGATGGTAAGCATTACAACTTACGTATGTAATACAATTCCTAGTGTCATTTATTAGAATTATTTAGAAACGTTTTTTGGTATTTCACCGAAGATTTACTCCAAATTATTTACATGCTTGCTAGCTGATAAAATGGGTCACAAACTATAAAAAATTCCCAGATATTAAATTGCAAACTCTAAAACTTGGATTACAAAAGTTGTTGGTAACGTGTCTATAATTAAAATTATCGTTGGTACGCCCTGTTAATTATTAACATCTCATACGTTTTTCTTTTTTTATGAATTTTCAAAGTTTTATCGAACTTTTGGCTCATCCTGTATTAAGATTACTGTTTGTAGTAAATGGACAGCCACATTTCTTTCTTTCTAAACAATTGAAATTTTCAGTTCTTTATCTCATTTTCGGTACAACTCTAAAAATAATAATTTATATTGTCGTACAGACGACATTCGCGAGTGATTTTTGCAAGACAAAAATCAACTAAATACTTATATTTGATTGATGAAAATACTCTCTTCTTTGTGACGTCTTATAATTATTCTAATTTTCATTCCCTTTCGGTCTACATTTCTTCAAACTTTACCTTTCTTTGAAATAAAATTATTAAACTTCAACAGCTCAAGTAATATAATGATTTAATGAATTACATCCACAAGCGTAGTTAGTTTAGCAATGGAAAGTTTTCCTGCCTGTAGACGTGCAATGCCGTGAAAACGTTTTACAATAAATATAAATCTTTCCTCCCTTGTATTACTACAGTGGATGGACAAAGATATGGAAACACCTTGTGAAATGCATGTTTGAAAAGAAAGATTGATTTTAATGGCGGCGCTAGCGTTTTTGACTACTGACGCCACCTATACAACTTCGTAAATGTGCTAAACAGTTGTTGTCGGAGTCTGCTATGTGAGGTTGTCATTGCATTATGTCAGAGTTAACAGACTTCGAACGAGGGCAAATTGTTGCTTCCGAAAGCAAGGTAGCCGAGGTGTTTAGTGTTTCAAGAGGTACTGTTTCAAGAGGTACTGAGTATCGAAGATTTATTCCGCATATTTGAAAAGCGGAAAAACATCATCTGCTAAATCACAGCGCGGACGAAAGTGTGTCCTGAAGGATCGTGACAAACGATCATTAAGGGCAATTGTGACGAAAAATAAGAAGACCACAGCTGCAAAAGTTACTGCTGAAATGAATGTTGTGTTACCGAACCCTGTAAGTACCTAAACAATTAGAAGGGAGCTTCATAAACAGGGAATTGCTCGCCGTGCTGCAATTGAGAAGCCACTCATCAGTGATGCTAATGCTCGTAACAGGAAAAGGTGGTGTTTAAGTCATAAAGCCTGGACTATAGAGCAGTGGAAGCGAGTAATATGGTCTGACGAGTCTTCTTTCACATTGTTTCCCACTTCTGGCCGAGTTTACGTCTGGAGAACGCCATCTCAAGCCTATAATACAGTCTGCTTGTTGCCAAGAGTGAAACATGGCGGGGGTTGTGTTATGGTTTGGACAGCCATATCGTGGTTCTCTGCTAGCCCCATGTTAACTGTGTCAGGGCGCATGACTGCCAAGACTTATGTGAACATTTTGGCCGATCAAGTTCATCCCATGGTACAAACTTTGTTCCCCGATGGTGATGGTGTCTTCCAAGACGACAAAGCCCCTGTTCACACAGCTCACATTGTCCAGGACTGGTTTTCTGAGCACGAGGATGAGTTGTCCCATCTCCCCTGGCCACCACAGTCACCAGACCTGAATATTATCGAACCTTTGTGGTCTACATTGGAACGGAAAGTGCGTTCTTGTTATCCACCGCCAACATCGTTATCTGAACTTGCCACCGTTTTGCAGGAAGAATGGTATAATATTCCCTTGGCAAACATACAGGAACTGTATTTATCCATTCCGAGAAGACTGCAAGCTGTTTTGGATGCCAACGGGTTTCCTACACCGTATTAAGCAAAGAAACATGTTTTTTTAAAGGTGTTTCCATATTTTTGTCCAACCCCTGTATATATTGCAGAGGGTGTTCACACATTTTTGTAACGACTTTGAAAAGATTTATATATAAGCAAACCGTAGAACTTTGTTTTCTTATATGATCAGTCATAAACCTTTGTATAATCCTTTTGTTGAACTGTCATATTACATGTTGATTTTCAAGATAAAAGTCTTTTCTTAAAGCGTCAAGGTTGATTTTATTCCATTCCTCCTTCACAATCTTCCAGAGTCCATCCAATATTTTGCGATGCCGCTTATATCGTTTGCCATAGCTTGTTTTAAAAGTCCAAATGCACAGTAATTCATAGCAGACATATCAGGGGACTTGAGTAGGAACTATATATTTTTCATTGCAAATAATTTTCATACAGCAATCTGCACATAGTCTTACGCCGAGAAAAACGTTTCGACGTTGTTTTTTTTTTTTTTTTGGTTCCTCAATCCTCATCTCAATCGTCAATCCTCATCTCAATCCTCAATCTTCACCTCAATCCTCTCTCCATCTCAATCCTCATATCACTCAAACCTCATCTCAATCCTCAAAGTTAACATTGTTTACGAGAAGTCTTTAACCACTCCCTGAAATAAGGTATTCATCTCTCAGGGATGTGCACTCGATCATCCATGTCAGCGCCGCCACCCTGTATAATGGACACAACTGGGGGAAAAAGCTATAATAAAATTTAAAAGATTTGCTCAAAATCTTTATGCAGACACTTCCAGTTAGATTTATGGCAATGATGACTTTTTAAATATACTTCATCGATACGTTTACCTGATAGAATCGCAAATTTCAGAAAAAAAATTATATCATGATTTTTATGTGTACAGTGACAAGGCTAGGTAAAGAAAATGTCAGGTTTTTCTCACCGATAGTTAATCTAAAACCAAAAAGAATCTCTTAAGTCTCATTTTTTATGTGAATAACTGATTCTACAGCCCGTTTTACGAATTCTAGGTAAATTACTTAAATTTGGTAATCATTCTATCCTCATTTTGAGTAAAACGGTTAATATTTTCAACTTCAAAATATTTATGTCGTATTCAGTTCGAACAGTTTTAGGATAGGTATTCTATGCGGAAGAAATAATACAGGAAAATTGAGTGATTTAGATAGTCTTTGGAGGTTTTATCCTGCAAAACGTAATATTTAGCAACCTTAACTTACAGTACTCAAAAATGCATACAAGTTTCCTATAATGCAAATTGATACGTACAATTACAAGAAAATGGAACAAATATTTGGATTTAATTTTGTATTCAAAAGGAGATATTCCTCATTCAATGCGAATTAGCAAGGAATATTTAACTGATATGAGTATTTTACGAAGAAAGTTCAATATGTATTCAGGACGGATGAAAGTTACAATATTCGAATATATAGCGGATATTTTGGTAAAATGTTTTTTTTTGGGGGGTAGGGGAGATTCTTCCATAAATATATGCATATTAGTAACGATATATATTGTGTAAATGTATGGCCGTGTTTCACAAGATTTCGTTCATAAGAAAATCAATTGGTAAATAAATTAATGAAAATTCGCCAAAGAATATACTGGTATAAGAAATTAAAAAATAGATTATATATGACATGTGAATTAAGTTGAAGTTCAAAAATGTGTTAACTATGCGCTACAAATAAAAAATTTCAAAAGTATTTCACTGGGTAATTCACATCTGATTCTGTCCTGGAAACTTTTATCTTAAACATTTCTCTTGTACGTGTAACGTAAATAATCCTTAATTTCACATGGAAGTTGTCCATGAAAGTAGAAATGTCTCTACTTAGTGCAAGAAAAAGGTAATAAATTGAAAAGTCAACACATTTTAAGTGTAATAATGTTGTGGATTCAGTCAATTAGAAAACCAAATACGCAATTTAAAGTTATTAAACGTTCAAAACAATAAAGATTACTGTACGACTACCTGAAATTTGAGATTTCATTTTAAAATTTCGGAATTTATCAACTTACCTTAAAGGCAATCAGCATTCAAAACTGAACATTCCTAAGAGCTAAACACTTTACAAACATGTATTCAAATTAAAAGTAAATGCCTTAATATACAGGAAAAGTTTGAAAAGTTTATTGTAAAGTTTGAAGATTCGAATGAAGTTGATGACCAAGTAAAATACAAGAATCAGTTATCATAACTACTACACAATGATAAATTGTAGAACTAGCAAATTAAAACAGTATTTTAATATATAGACTAAGTAATATAACATATAGCCTATTGAACAAATTGAATATGAATGGCAGTTATAAAATGAAATGCTTAACTGTAAACTATCTGTATGCTTAAGAAATTTAAACATGTAAATTTAGCTGAAATTTTAAAATAAGTGAAATCAAAAGCTTCATTACAATCGAAAATTATAAAAAAGTAGTTGAAATTTAGATTATGTTGGAAACTAGAAAGAATAAAGTGTCCAAAACTATAAAAAATACATCTAATATTAAATAAAGTTGGTGTGCATGGTAGCAAAATGTAATAAAAACTTTAAGCTTTTTACAGAGTACTTTAAAAATTACGAATGTACAAAAGAATAAAAACTAATAATTTACTTTTAAAATTACATCTAGCATTAAAACAATTTCATATATACGGTTCGAAAATACAGGAATTAAACTGAAATTAAGTTGTATTATGTTTCAATTACAATTATAATGACATGCATAACAAATTTATAAAAGGTTACTTTAAAAAGTTACCGGTATCTAAGTTTTAATTATTTTAACATTCCGAATTTAATTCTCCAAGTAGGTTTTTAAAACAGTTGTATTTAATTTCTTTACCTTTTCATGTATTTCTCCCGCCTCCTTAGCAAGCTTTCATGGTGTGGTGGTCAGCACACTCGGCTCGTATTCCAAAGGTCCGTGGTTCGAGTCCCAACGAGGGCTCCTTTTCATTCGCTCCTGCTTTCAAAAAATATCCAATATCCTCTACAGTTCAGTTCCCAAAACCCCTCTATTGACTGTGACTACCATCCATTTTATCATTCTTTAAACTATAAATCTGATTGATGCCTGCTTTTTTTCATTCAACAATAATAAAATACTACATTATTCTAATTTCGTAATAAATAAATTATTATATTTGAATCCCTGAAAATCAAATAAAGTAACATATAACACATATAACTTTAATTTATTTTCCGAAATCGGCTTCATATAAAATTTTACAGCAGAACAATTTTATTAAATATGTCAGTTACACTTTTTGCAAACACCAGATATTGGTTTCACAATAACGCATTTCTCTAACCAATCCAAGCACACATTTAAGAATAAATTCATTCTATGATCTATGATCTATGGTAGATGATCAATCTACCAAACGTGTAATCCCGAGAAACAAAGTTTATAAAAACCTAAATTTTCTAAACTTTTTTTTTTTATTATTTTCGTAAACATATCCGCGCAAATACTGTCCTGATAATGCTGTACTGGGACAATACTTACACCTTTATATGAACATCTCCTTCCTCTGCAGCATCAGAACACAAGCAGAAACGTGGATTTTACCCTTAGCATAACTTAATTTTCAGCAGTTTGCTCCATTTTAGGATCAACTTTATATTCGAAACACAATCTTTTCAATGTAGAAGGATGTGGCAAAATAACATACGCACTTTTTCTTAGAAATTTACAGCAATGCTAAAAACATCAAACTTCATAATATTCACAGATTAGAACTATACCTATTACTATTTTTAGACAAAATGGAGTAATAATTGCTGCTCAGATAAAAACTGAATTGCGTTATTTTATGTTCAAGACAATATTACTTTAAGAGTAAAAATGCTAAAACCATAAAGAAAAGAAAATTTTTAACTTTGCAGACCTTATTTTAATTTCATGCAGGTCACGTTTATATTTTAAAATTGATATTTAAATTCATGGAAAAAATCAAAATCGTTACAAAAATGTGTGAACACCCTGTGTAAATTCTAGACTTATTGATATTATCACGACCTTTCACAGCATTCGCATTTCGTTGATTTCATATTCCTCAAGCCACAGCTGCAGTCGTGAGTTCCACTCTGGAAAATGTGTTTAGATTTACTACGCAATTAATTTTAATAAATTTATTACAGATAAATTAATTCAGTATTAAATCAAAACGAAAGGTTTCAACTTCGTTTTTTTTTTGCTAATTTTAGTTTTTATTCTCGATTAAACTCTAATAAGGCCCTTTCCCCAGCTGTTTCATAATGATGTAACTAGAGATCAAAAACGTAATTTTAAAGTTTTCCGAACGGACTCCTACCATAGTCTCTGAGCACTTAACATAAATTCTATAAGTATTTAACATTGAATATATTTCTGTGTAAATGAGCACTAGGGCTATCTGAAGGAAGGTATGCCTTCGTGGAGGACTTTCTAAGAGAAAATGGCTCATGAACACGTTACACAAGTAGGAAAACCCCGAAAACACCCCATACAGCCAACCAGTTCGCCTGGGATCGAACCCAGGTTGGAAATACCACAGTTCAGAGACTTTACCGCTCGACCGCCGGTGGGGTTTTACACAAAGCAATTGAATTCGATTTCAGTTTAAATATTGGGTAGTTTACTAAAAGTGTAAGCTCCCTTTTTCCTGTTTATCGATAAATTCTATAAGTATTCAACATTAAATAAAGTCCTGTGTTAATTACACGAATTAATTCGTACGCAAAAGTTGTTGTTTTTTAGATTATGGCAAAACACACTAGGCACTCCTTTTTTTTAAGAACTCGTCCCCCACTCGAAGAAGGGAAATCTGCGTTCGATGGGCTTTCGAAAGTTTAATTGGAAAAGAACACGAGTAAAATAGTGCCTTTCGTGTATCCTTTAAGAAGGCTGAAGTTTTTATTCTCGATAAATATTAACTCTTTACATTACTTGGCGATTTTTTAACGATGGTAACTTAACGATTTTTTAACGATGGTAACTTGGCGATTTTTTGGCGAAAATTTGGCGAACAACCCTGCTACAGCAACCTCCTAGTTTTTTTGGACGCGATTTTGTTTTCACGAAGTAAACGCTTAATCATGACGAAGATTATGTGCGAAATTGGGAGTTTACCCAAGTTTTTTACCCAATCAATTGGAGTTTACCCAAGTTCAATTGGAGTTTACCCAATCAATTGGGAGTTTGCCCAAGTTCTTTTAAAGAAAAATTTTACCCAAGTTTTTACTTAAGTTAATTTTACCTTAGTTAATTACCAAGAAATTTTACCCAATCAAGTTCTTTTCAAATCGAGTTCTTTTACCCAAGTTCTTTTACCAATACCCAATCAAGTTCTTTTACCCAATCAAACAAGTTCTTTTTCACAAGTTCTTTTTCACAAGTTCTTTTTCATAAGTTCTTTTTCACAACAAGTTCTTTTCCCCGAGTTCTTTTACCCAAGTTGTTTTACCCAATTAACAAGTTCACAAGCACCCAAGTTCTTTTTCATCACAAGTTCTTTTTCACAAGTTCTTTTTCACAACAAGTTCTATCAAGTTCAATAAATTCCCAATAAAGTTCTTTTACCTCTCTTTCACAAGTTCTTTTTCACAAGTTCTTTGACCCACTCAAGTTCATTGACCCGTTCATTGACCCACTCAAGTTCTTTGACCCACTCAAGTTCTTTTGACCCACTCAAGTTCTTTTGACACACTCAAGTTCTTTGACCCACTCAAGTTCTTTGACCCACTCAAGTTCTTATGACACACTCAAGTTCTTTTTTTTCCACTCAAGTTCTTTTTTCCCCAAGTTCTTTTTCCTATCACGGATCCCACGAAAACTTCTTTCAAATCAAAATCACAGTGAAACAGACTTGGCCTATGAAACCAAAACTAACATAAGTTTTTGCCTATAATGTCAACATTTTAAGATACGGGATACTTTTTCTTTGTCAGACAAAATATAAATATAAACGAAATCTTACCAAAATTTACAAGGAACAGTTTTATTCATATGTTCTGGACGCAATTAAATAAGTGTACCAGAACAAGTTAAATTAGTTAACTGGCGGTAAAATTAATCCGTAGCCTTCTCATAGGATTCATTTGGCTAATTCTAACTGGTGTAAAGTAGATTATTACTTTTACATTTATTTTGTTGCGTTTAATCTGTACTATATATTCAATTTGGAATCTAGGTATTTATTATGATGTAAATTGTATACAGTTTGTATCGCACTAAAACGACTAAAATATGAAAATTCGTTCTAAAATAGAACGGTTTCAGAGTTTTTGAATTTTGATTAATTTTTAAAGAATAAATTCCCATCAACTATAAAACCCGTCATTTTAAGTTGCAACAAATTATTAATAAAATTATTAATTAATTAAATATTGGCAACAAAAATGTTTTTTTTTTTTTTTTTTTTTTTTTTTTTTTTTTGGTTTTGGTAAAAGTGTATTTTGGTAAAAGTGTATTTTTTTTTTTTGGTTACGGGTACACCTTGGCGAAAATTGGCGATTTTTGGCGGTACATGGATACCAAGTTTGTGCAATTCTTTGACTTGTATCCACGTACACGTCGCCCTATTTTCACTTAAAAAATATCAGAAAATTGCACAAACTTAGCATTGCGCACTCCCTTTGTCCATGTACACATCGATGTATTTTCACTTAAAGAGTCAAAGGAACACCTAGTTCTAGCTAAATGTATATTTACGGAACATTCAACTACTCAGGTTACCATAAAGGAAGCAACAACTTGGCGGTAAATGAAACAACAACTTCTACTCTAACCTTGGTTTTTATCTCTTAATTTATTATTTTATAGGCTAATCTTTGGAATATGTTAACAGGTAGTTTGGCGACATTTTGGTAAGGCGATAATGGTTAAGCTAGGACTTTAGCAGTGTACATGGATATAGTCAAGAGTGTGCGCAATGCCATTTTTGTGCAGTTTTTTTTAAGTGAAAATAGGTCGACGTGTACATGGATGATACCGTGTATGTGAAATTCGTAAAAACGCGGCAAGCAGTGGGCGATTCTACACTTTGTCCCAATTTCGCACCTAATCTTGGTCATGATTAAGCACTTTTGTTCCATAAAAGTTCTAGCATAAGCGTAATTCGGCTAGCAGATTGTTGGAAAAAAATGTTGGAAATGTTGAGAAAAAAAAACATGCCTTTACTTCGTGAAAACAAAATGGCGTCCAAATCAAAACTAGCAGGTTGCTGTAGCAGGGTTGGTCGCCAAAGTTTCGCCAAAAAATCGCCAAGTTACCATAATCTAAAGATTAAACATTTTATATTCCAGTTGCATTAATAGATTAGCTTGGTGAATTTCCAAATGTTTAAATCCTCATTTTGAAAATTTTGAAAATTTTGAAATAGCGTTCTGTCCCCAAATCGTGTTATTTTTCACAATTTCTAGATTTTTTTCCCCTCATATATCGAAAAATTATAGAAAATAAGTTGAGGTTTTTTTAGTTCATTCCGAAACGAATATTAATCAGAAGTGCAACTAAATCATGAATGTCAGCCACTGCTTTTCACCTGATATATGGTTATAACATTTGTGAAAACTCTTGATTTGCTAATGCCACATACCCGCTTTCTTGACGTCATCGTCTCATGAGAATGTATCATGCAGTGAATGTTTATCTCGGAGATTATTCTCACTCTTCTTCGCGTATCTCCCACATATTGAACCAACAGTTATATTATTTTGTCAAATTAAGGAAGATTTTAATAATAATACTTGCTCTACTCCTTAACTCCTATTTGATGCGCCATACACATCGATGCTAAATAATTAAGAATGTAAGAATATAAAGGATATATATAGCAGGAATCACTGTTTATTAATAAATGATTGAATTCTCTTGCCTCATAAGCTCATATCCTTAGCTCATATCATTATCCTTAGCTTTCCTATGATAGCTTCAGGCAAGTACCTTGCATGAAATATGCATGATGTTATAATATCTCACATGTGTATGTATAGCAAGAGAACATAATACCTTATAGGTAAATGATGAGTGATCAATAGCAAGAGCCAATTGAGACAAACCGTACGGTGCTGTTTTAAATATGTACATAATAACACGCGTTACTAATTTATACGAGTTAAGAGTTAGGCAATATCCCGATTAATTTAGAATTGTTCGAAGTCATATTATTGACAAGAATGCATTGATTGGTAAGATAATTCTCGAATATCTTATCAATTGTTTGTCGCTAACTGAATAATTAATGAGATTGGGAAATTAGCATGTCTTCGTTAAATTCTAACTCGTACTCCAATCAAATACGAAGTATCTTAACTTGGATACATATTTAATTAGAACAATGTCGTATTATCAGTCTGTGATGATTTTAAGGCTTCTTCCAATGGCTCGAATAGATCTTCTTTCGTGTGTGTTACTTTCTACTGCATTTAAATACGTTATGCTTATACATTCGATTATTAGTCCAAAGGAGCTTTGTCCTTGAGGGGCTAATGTTTTCGTTTTGCGATTTTGCTTTGTATCACTCAGAATGTCCATTTTACTTTTCAAACTGTTGCCACCAAATGATAGAGTCGTGCATTATATTCGAAGAAATTAAATAATGAAGAATCTGCATCAATGTATGTATGTTTCTCGCATTGTGATAAAACAACGGTACTTAGAGCCATCGAATTTTGAATGACGTAATCCTACTGCGAATATGGGCATCTGGAATCCCTAATTTTAAATTTGGAATTTGTTTTATGATCGATCTCATATTTTGTAAAACTGCAACGAATTTTTGATTAACAAACTCAAGGATTTCAAAGCGAGCCTTGGCAACGTTGTACAGAAAAATCATTTTTATCTCCAGCCCTTGAGTTTGTGTACCGCAAATTCTAAACATATGCTCAATTTAAAATTATTTTGTGATATTGCTCTTGAAGTGAATTTTACGGTTTAGTGCAAAGAAAGTGATATTTAATAAATAAAGGTAACACACAAAACGTTAAAAAAACGCGCCTTTGGACGTAATTTAAAACCTAAAACCTTTCACATTTTTTTGTTATTTTTAATATATTTTTTTCATATAAATTGTATTGTGTATAAAGTGTTTTATGGCTAATCTTTGGAATATGGTAACAGGCAGTTTGGCGACATTTTGCTAGGCGACCTAGGACTTTGGCAATGATGTGAGAAGTGTGAGAAGTCCAATTACGCATTATTTTGTGTCAGAGAAATGAGAGATCATGAGATATGTCATGTGACATTTATGGACGAATCACAGTTCTTTACTAGGAAAAGGGGGGAAATTTGGAAAAATATCTGCAGTACTTTAAGTATTTTGTATTTAGCTTCATTGTGTGTTTTATGAAAAAGTGTTGCTTAATTTTTGGATCGTATGGCCCTATGAAAATGTGAATTCGAAATTTTTATTGCGTTTAGCTTCATTGTGTGTTGTGTGGGAATGAAATGAGATTGTATGAAAGGAAGGATATTACAGATAAGTTTGAATGGCGGTGCAAGAAATCTGGTGAAAATGGACATTTTGTGATCCTCCATGCACTCAAGATTCTGTAGAAGATTAGGTAAGTTAGTATTTTTAATCATTTGAGGATATTATTTTTATGCATTGTTCTAAATATAAGGAATAAATAAATTAATATGCTATTATTGGAAAATTTTTATTAGCAATGAATTAGTTTAAAGTAATTAAGATTTTAAGTTAATTTTTATTAATTTAATGTATGTGTTTATTTATATTTTAAGTAGTGTTTTTAATTTAATTATATTTTAATTAAATGATAGTAGTTATTTTGTGAATTTTGTGAATATGAGTTTGTAGCATTTTGGAATATGTTTCTGTAGAAGTAGACGTGCATGGAAATAACTTAAATATTTAACACTAAGTATTTGCAACCATTTTTAATGTTTGCGTTATAAATTCGCAGGTGACGTTTATAATAGATAATTTAGAGGGAAATGTTTTTGGATATTTTATTTATTTTATACGTGCAGATGTTCATCCTTGGAAAGGGTATATACTTTTTCGCGATCAGGTAATTTCATATTGTTATTAGCTCTTTAACAGAAGGCACCATTTATGTTATGTTACAAATCAAATCTAAATCACTTGTTTGTTGGTATTTGAAATGACATACGTAAAATTTAAGTTCCTTCTGAGGCTTTCTTAATCTGCTTCATTTCGCTTTCTAAACATGGCCCTCAGATAGAACTCAACAAGATATAAGACTATGCTGAAACCGAAATTCTCTCCTTTAAACTCATCGAATTACACCGCGAAAGCAGGGCAGAAAATACGTTACACGTCCAGCTAACCGCCAGAAGATTAGTGCGTCGAATTCCAGTTATTACACAAACTGTTTCTCATTTTCCTGGCTTGAAAAACCTAGTAGTCTCTACCAGGTTGCCAATAATCATAATTCAAAAGGAGGATTTTGTTGCGAATCCGTAAACCTAAAGAAAGGCTTTTGTAATTTCTTTCCTGTCTTGCACATGCGCTTCTGATAAGAAACATTTGTTTAATTTTTTATTTTTCGAAACCTACAAAGCTTTACTTAAATTTATGCAGATTATTTTACCTAAATTTGGGCACATTCATTTATCTAAATTTACGCAAATATATTGTCAAAATTAAAAGCACTTTCAAAATTATGTCTTCCTCCTAAAACAAGAGAGATAGATGAAAATCTTTTTATTAAAGCTGTATTCCGGCTTAATGCCTCCCTTTTTATTTATTCTAAGAGAGATAAGTAGACAAATTAACGAAGTTTTCCAGACTCTCTGTCGAAATTTCTTTACTGAAAATTCTAAGATGGAGATTCTTTTCGCGCATCCTGCTCTGGTACATCAAATTGCCAATTTAACGGTAGATATATGAATCAATCAATATGAGTTTGGAAATACGACTAGAGACCTCATATTTTTATTCTCAATAAAGAGCAACATCTTAATTAAATACCCTTGAGTAGCGAAAATAGATGTTTTACAGTAAATACCCTAATTAATTAAATACCCTTGAGTATTTACAGTAAATACCCCAATTAATTAAATACCCTTGAATAGCAAAAATAGAAGTTTTACAGTAAAGATAGTGAATCAGTTGACATAACCAATTCCATATTTCAATACCCTTGAGTAGCAAAAATAGATGTTTTACAGTAAATACCCTAATTAATTAAATACTCTTGAGTATTTACAGTAAATACCCTAATTAATTAAATACCCAAATTAATATAATACCCTTGAATAGCGAAAGTAAATGTTTTACAGTAAAGATAGTGAATCAGTTGGCATAACCAGATCCTTATTTCAATGCCCTTGAGTAGCGAAAATAGATGTTTTACAGTAAATACCCTAATTAATTAAATACCCTTGAGTATTTATAGCAAATACCATAATTGATTAAATACCCTTGAGTAGCGAAAATAGATGTTTTACAGTAAAGACAGTGAATCAGTTGACATAACCAGATCCATATTTCAACAGTATAAGGCAGCGATCATCCATAAAAGATAGTGGTTATCCGAATATTGCAGATCATGCAAGGGTTGCCTTCGTGGAGCCCTTCCTAAGGAAAAGCTAGGTGGTATTTACGTAATTCACGGGGAAAAATCACAGAAATCAACCATGCAGCCAGTTTGACCCGGGATCGATTCGAGTTCACTTAAAATCGATCCCAGGTCGAACTCCCAGTATTCAGCGCTCTAGCCTCTCAGCCACTGGCGGGATTCTGTAGAGGATAAACAGGGTATTTGACGGAATGTGAAATGAAATATCTCTTATGAATTGCTTGCTGAAAACTGAAGCCTCACGAGAAATTTACAAAGCCAACACTTGAAAGAGATAGATAAGACTATTGAAGAAAATACCAGGTCTACTGACAAAAATGTCGTGTTTCTTCATAAAAAAAAAAAAAAAAAAAAAAAAAAAAAAAAAAAAAAAAGGAGACGTAATATAAGGATAATTTCTATTAAAAAGAATTATGACACACTCATTAAATCTTCCTAATATCGGCCACCATCAAATTACCATATTTTACAAATCATTCAAAACCGCTTTAATGGCTAATATAGTTCAAATATAAAACACTGGCTTGTTGGAAAGTTTTGTATCTGAAATGCATTTTCCAATTTGTTGATTCATTCTTTTGAATAATGAGCTTCTTATCAGTTCCAATGCTAATTTTATTAAAATTTTAAAATCATTATGAAAATAAGTTGTAAATCAAATCTGAGAGTTTTCAGATTTTAAATTACGACCAAGGGGGGCGTTTTGTGTGTTACCTTTATTTATTTAATATCCTGTTTTACGTACTCAAACTATAAAATTCAGTTCAATAGCAATACCGCAAGTTAATTTTAAAATGAGCATATCTTTAGAACTTCCGATACAGAGTCTCGCCTTCGCTGGAGATAACAATGTTTTTTTTTTTTTTTTTTTTTTTTTTTCAGTACAGTGTTGCCACTGCTTGCTTTGAAATCGTCGAGTTTGTTAACCAAAAATTCTTTGAAGTGTTACAAAATATTGTTACGAATATGGTATTTAAAAAGCTAATGTTAGTTCAATTATAAATCAAACGGTTTTATTTCTCGCATAGTGCAGCGCGTGACGAATATTAAAAGAAAGCTAAGCCGGAAAATTAAAATACAAGAGCGCGTGCACTAAATAAATATCTCTTTTTGATTTCGAGAAAGTACTGGAAAATTCTAGCGCGTGATTTTAAAATCTTATAAAAGGAGGAAAACATCTCAGTTTGTAGTAGTTGCTTAGTTTGTTGTTGTTTAGAAAACTGCTCTTGTTGATTGTAGCGAATTCGCGGATTAGCGTTCTTTAGCTGTTTTGAATTACGTTCTATTGGATATTTGAGTAGTTAAAAGATAACTATTGTGAGATATTGTAATACTGCATGATAATTTGAGAAAATTTAAGCATTTTTGTTGTAATAATAATATTTTTTTTTTCATTTTTCATCGGACTTGTGCATTCATTTCATAACGAACCCGTACGCACGCAACAATATGGAATCGATAATAAAACAAATTTCAAATTAGAGCTTCCACATGCCCATGTTCTATGGAAGATCACGTTATTCAAATTTTGATGGCTCTAGGTACCATTGTTTTATCACAATGCAAAAAACATACACACATTGATGCATTTATTCAGATTCTTCATTATTTAATTTCCTTACACATGGCTATAATATATGGTGACAACGATTTGAAAAGTGATACAGCCTTTTTAAAGTTTTCGACGCAAAATGCGGAAGCAAAATTAATAGTCCTTCAGGGCAAATTGCCCCTTTGGATTAATAATATCAATAGGAAGGTTTGCAAAGAATGGGAATAGTAGTGATTCATAAGATTGAAGAAGACTGGGCATATGTGAGAGTTATTAATAATAAGTACTCGAAAAAGTTAATTATTTGCAGGATTATTAAAAAGTAATGTGGCGTTTTAGTCTTATGGAGATTTTGTTTTTTACTTCCTTGTACGAAGTAAAAAGGAAGTATTGTAATCGCGAAAAGTTTCAGCAGCATATTTCAACGAAAATATCCATTTTGACCGCTATCGAATGAAATTTAACGATGTTTTTGCGTGATATCTGTACGTAAGGACAGAATAAAAGACTCGTTTCCTCCAAAAAAAAAAAAATATAAAACTGCTTTAAAATCAATTCTGAAGAGAAATTTTCGTGGCGTCTGTACGAACGTATGTACGTACGTATCTCGCATAACTCAAAAACCAGTAGCCTCAGAACGTTGAAATTTTGTATATAGGACTGCTATAACATGTAGATGTGCACCTCTTATTTTGGTTGCAATCGGCCGCACCAAACGCAAATAAATACATTTATATATATATCCACTCTGTTACCCGGCTCAGTGATCTCAGTTTCTTTACTCTTATATGTTTGTAAATTGTACATTTTTTGCTTTAAAAATGATTGAATTATGTTGTTTTTATCTTCCGATTAAGGTTTTTATCCCTTTAGTAAATCTGTATGCAATATGTTTAGAATTATCAACAATTGTAAAGTTGTTTAAGTGCCGCTAAGCCTTTCTTTTATGGCGGCCATTGATCGTTTACATTTGAAACAGCAGAATTGTGGATTTAGTACCAATCTAGAGAAACTAAGCTTCGCAACAACAAATATAACGCTTTCATTTATTATTGCCATTTAAATCATGCTTAATCCTTTCTGGAATTTTTTAAAGGAAATAAGTGTTTAAGATTTACTTCGTAATTTTTAATATAGGTATTTTGAGTTTTTATGTATTTTTGCCTTCTTGCGAAGTGAGAACTGAATTAATTGAATGAAAAATGCTCAATCGGCTGTGAAAAACTGTTTCTTTTTTGTTTTATTTGCTTAATTTCTTTTATACATCATTCTAGCTTTATTATTTATTATAGTATTTGAATAGAACATGTGGCAACGATTAGATAATTCTATTCTTTAAATGATATAAATTTTGTGCATTATGAGTTATAATATGAACAAAATATAATACTGTTAAGTGAATCTAGCGCCAGAGTGTCGCTATAGTAAACAAATACTAGAGTGAATTTTAAAGAATGCATTTATTCTATTTTGGTTTATGCGCTGTCGGCGAAGTAGATATAATTCAATCCAATAAGTTTAAACGAAATGCAAGAAATCATACGTATAACTTAATATTCCGTACAAGGAAGTCATGTGGTGTAAACATTAGATTTTTACATATTGTATTAGCTATAACTAATGATACCGTAATTTAGCATAATACAGAGGCTGTTCGCACGTTTTTTAGACGATTATGGTAAGCGGTAATAAAAACTCGGTTGCTGCAAAAGAAGTAATTGAAATTGTACTTTGTTTTTAAAAGTCAAAATTATAGTCTGTGGCTTGAAAGTTTTGCTTTTATTCAAAATGGCGAATTTAACAAAGCAGTGGTTCGAAGGCTACATTGACGCTCTTTCCGAAGAGAAATATATATACTCCGTTATCCAAAAACGATGCAAGAGTCATGATTTTTGTGATATCTAAAGCGTCGATAGGTAATATCATCAACAAGAAAGGGCAAAAAAAAGTCAAATTCGAGCCTCAAGTGGGACAAAAATTCCAAACAAATATCCAAGGAAAAAACGGACATCTTCGACTATTGCAAAGGCACGTTGTTTAATGTTGAAAGAAAATCCTCGTATTAAAAAGGACAGTTTCAAAATCATTCAAATGCTTGGTGTCTACTGTAAACAAAATGATAAACGTTGATTTGAATCTTAAGAAACCGAAAAAACGCAATGAGCATCGTCTTCTTCTAAAGCATATCGCTCAACGCAGGACACGCTGCAGAATTCTATATGAGAAACACTTATCCAAAGAAAAATGGAAAACAATTGTCACAATAGATGAAGCATGGGTGTATTTCAATGACTGTAACAAAAAAAGAGCCATTGATTATCATAAAAGGGGAGAAAAAACTTAAGTACATGGTTCAAAGAATCGAAAGAAAGTTTTTCTAAGGGATTCATGATTGTTGCTGGTTTTTCTTATAATGGCAAGTTAAAAATAAAGAGAGTGCAAAAAAATGTCAAGATTAACTCCAAATACTATCAGGAACATATTTTATCGCCAATTTTTCTGAATGAAATACCATCGTTTTACCCACAGATCCATCCATCTGTGAGACTCCATCAGGACAAAGCTAGCAGTCACACATCAAAATCCACTGTAAATTTCCTAAAAGAAATGGAACAAAAAACTGGTATCAAGGCTTCACTGATATCCTTCCTAAATCTCCCGATGTGTCACCTATGGATTTTTGTGCTTTCAGACTTTTAAAAACTGCATTATCCAAACGTTGTCCCGAAACCCTAACAGGACTCTGGAAAGCTGTTCGGCAGGAATGGGATAGAATACCTCTTCTGCCACTTCAAAAGGCATTATTATCCTGGAAATCGCGGTGTCGAAAGATAGTTCAGAATAAGGGATGTCAAATAGAACATTTAAATCACAAGAATTTTATGTAATTTAGTTTTGTGAATACAATATACGTCGACTAAAAAATACGACATCTGTAGCTGTGCAAGCGTTTTTTTTTTTAAATATATGGTGAAGAATGCATCCTTCATAATTCCTCTGCATTACATGAAAAACAACAGTTTTAGAATCCGAGCGTAAAGCATTTCTCAATATGAATTTTAAGAAAGAGTGCACTGTTTGAAGCTAAAAACATCCATCCGGTGCTCAAATTCTTTATCCACCGATAAATTTTAACTATGAAATAATTTCGAAGAATTTCAAAGACAAAGAATTTCAAAGACAATGAAATGTTCAAAGAATTACATGAAACGACAACCGGAATTCTCGTTATAAGCCACAAAATTGGTTTTGAAATCGGATAATGGACAGCTTTCTGTCCGATTCAATGTTGAGCTTGTTCATAGGCAACTAATGTGAGGCATATATGTCGGATTGGATTTTATTGAAAATAATTGAATGCTTTCCTCTTTCGGATGCTATTTATCTTGTTCGATTTGATTTCGAACAAAACACGACCCTTCGGCTCTGTGATCCAATACATCTTTTAAACAAAAATGGAGAAAAATAATTTTGAAAGCACATATCTGATATGTAATCTATAACTGAAAAAATGGCTATTAAATTATTAGGAGTTTTATCTCATTACGTCATTTTCTTTCAAGATCTTACTCCATAGGCTATTATATATATTACGCTCTTCTTGAGTAAAATTTCTCGCAAACAACGAGGCGTTAAAATAACACGATTTGAAACCGTTTAAGGAAAAACCTGAGTGTACTTAGGAAACCTAGGTTAAGTGAATTTCTTCATCATGTGACACATGACAATTTAATTTTATTGAAAAAGAATATGGACAAATGACAGCTAAAACATTCTAAAATGCATCAAAAGAATTTTATAAAAATGTGGAAATGTAATACATGTAATAAGTCTATACAAATGTTACAGGCGGTTGAATTTGATTAAATATACAAGGTGATTCCAAAGGAAGTGATGCAGAAGTGCGTTTCTAAAAAAAATTTATTACATTATAAGGTATCAGAAGTGAGCGCAGGTCGACCCACCTAACCAAACAAGCTGGTTTTATGGTAGGGCCATAGCAGACCGTTACATTATAAGGTATTTTTCTCCTTTCTTCCAGAATGCTTTTGTGGTGTAACGGTAGCACACTCGGCATGTAATCGGCAGATCCAGGTTTGAGTTCTTGCGACAGCTTTACGCATTTTGCGCTTCCGGTACCCCCTTTCCCAAAACTTAATGACTCTACATTGGCGCACGAATTAAAAGGTGGTGGATAATAATCGTCACCATCATGATTTGGCGATTGGATCCCCCATCCCCAGTTGCCCTTTAAAAAGGGGAGGCACGCCTTCGTGGTGCAACAATAGCACGCTTGTTGCCCATTGTAGAGTTCATGGTAATAAGGTCGCCGATTTCTTAGCTAAGAATGGAGCTCCTGTCCTTTAAACATCACAGCCTGAACTTCCCTACAACTCCATTAAATCAGTTGTTAGGAAAGACTTCACAGTCATCTTTTTGCAAGAACTCTCAGACAGAAATAAGAATAAAGACATTGTTTAGACAGATTATTGAAGTACCCGAATGGTAATCTGTAGCATTGTTCCGTCTTATATCTGGTCATGACTGTCTTCGTAAGCAACTTCAATGCATCAATGTTGCTCCCGATTCTCTTTGTCCCTTATGCAGTCTTGATGAAGACATGGAATTGCCACATCTCTGCAAATGTCCTGCAGCTTCTCGTATTTCGAATCGAAAGCTCTACTAGTAGGAACGCCATAAGCTTATAGATATATTGATGTCGGTTTTCTTACCTATGTCTCGTATTTTATTTGATATTCGCTTGTCTTGCAACTTGCCATTAGAAATTTTAAAAAAAAAAAAAGAAAATTCGAAAGGTTTTGGATTTTAAATTACGTCGAAAGGAGCCATTTTTTTTTAAAGCTTTGCGTGTTACCTACCTTTATTAAATATCATGTTCTTCGCGCTTAAACCATAAAATTCAATTCAATAGCAATATCGCAAAATAATTTTAAAATGAGCACATCTTTAGAATTTAGTTTCGTGCGCTGGAAATAAAAATGTTTTTTTTTTCGTACATTGTTGCCATTCCTCGCTTTGAAAGTGTTGAGTTTGTTAATCAAAATTACTTTAATGTTTGACAAAATATGAAACAGATAATAAAACAAATTCCAAATTTGGTTTTCCAGACGCCCATATTCGCGTGGAGACGTACGTTATTCAAAATTCGATGGCTCTAGGTGCCGTTGTTCTATCACAATGCGAGAAACATAAAAACATTTATGCAGATTCTTCATTATTTAATTTCTTTAAATGTAATACAGGGTTGTAATATTTTGTGGCAACAGTATGAAAATTGAATCAACGTAGAAAGCTAATACACGTAAAATGCCAAAACGAAATTAATAGCCGTCCTGGGCTAAAAACAATCTTACAATGGGATGATATTTAATAGAAATGAAACAATTGATATTTATCAACAGATAAATTTAGAAAAATAGTTATAATTCGATAAATTAGTTTAATCTAAAAATTGAAAGAAGGGTCAAGACAAAGGAAAGATATCATGAAACATTGGTTTTGATTGAAGGCTTCTCAACTTTGCGCTACAACATAATTTACATCTGCCTCCTCAAATAATTCCCGTTTAACTATTGATTTGCTAGTATTATTATGGCACAGAGGATTTAAAACAATGAAAAGTTATTAATTTTAGAAGTAGGATGATTTTAAGTGGTCTAATTTAAATCTCATTTTTTCCAGTGTAAATTACTAACCTCCCTCTCATATTTCCTTCTTTTCATATATTGTACCAGTTCACTTAATACTTTCTTTTCAGAATCATTAGGTTTTTTCGAAGACGTGAAATATGGGCAATACCGCAGAGACTCGAATCCCGGACCTCTCGAATACGCGTCGTGTATGCTTCCAGTTATACCACGAAGGCATACAGATAGAAAGGAGAAAATACCTTAATCCCCAATCCCCTTTGTAAAGGGGACTGGGGATTAAGGGGCCAAACCCTGGTGTTGACGAATTATCGTCCACTATCGTTTTGGGCGCCATCTGTAGAATCATTAGGTTTTCTTGAAGCAGGAGACTTGATAAATCCCTCTCCGGGACTTCAGAAATTTACTTCTCGTATACGCGTCCAGTATGCTTCGAATTACACCACGAAGGCATCCGGAAGGAAGGGAGAAAAAGTCTTATACATTGTAAAATATAATAAATGATTTCCGTAGACATTAAATAAATGAATATGTAAAAATAATCACTTATTTGAGAAGCAAAGTTATGCGCATTTTAAAAATTTCCATTCTAAAACTGAAATTTTCTGTCACTAATCTAGGATTCCGTATAAATATACACGGTGGAAGTGGTTTGAAGGATACATACATGGTAACTGAGACAAATATTCATGTTATTGGGGGGGGGTGCCCTGCCGTTTTGATTACAGTTTTGTGCTACTAGTTTATTACCACGACGAAATCATTTAACATTTCCTTTTGTTTGCATTAAACTACAGACTCTCAAATACTTCTCGCGTCATTATGACATATATTATGCATATTTAACTGTAACAGTAATATAATAATACTAATTAGATGTGATTAGTAAAACTAATTACGTTTGCTTACGGCCGATTTATAAAGCTTGTAAGGATCCTAAGTTTTACTAACGTTTATTTTATTTTAAATCTATCCTATTACTTCTTATTTTCTACTTCCGGCCAGAATTAAAAGGTTTAACTTATTTATGCAAATTTGTCTTGATAACGCCAAGTACTTAAGTTGTGGCTTTTTGCCAAGCAAGAGAGAGGAAGGAGTTATTAGAAGCAGGCCGCTTGCCATAGTAGTTTTACTCGGTTGCTGGTTGCCTTCAAGGCCAGAGGTTTAGTCCTCTTGATAATTTCAAACGTATCGTAGTTTTAGCAGCTCTCTGTACTACATACGGATTTTGTTAAATAACGGCCAATCTTAAAGTTAGGCACTTGTATATTAATCCAAAGTTAGTTTTAGTTAGAGCTCTTAGTTAGTAGTTTTATATTCTTACGTTCAGACCACAAGTGGTTGGTCTCTGTATTCCGAAGTTCCGGAAATCTCTGTAAAGATAGAAAAATAAAGGGTTTCGTATACCCTTCCTGTGTGTATTGTCTACTTCACAATTTATTGAACATAGCTTGAGTAAGCTCCCTGTTCCGAGTCAGGACAGTTCATGTTTCCAAGGCAAGTAAAGAGGAACACAAGTCCTGATAAGCTAATTAAGATTGATGCAGATAATTTACGAAACTAATTAATTCTCACTTATAACTAATATTGAGTGATTAGTAAATCCTAAAGGATGCTTCTAAAATTGTTATTTATAGTTCACGCATCTACTCCTTCGTGATACGAAATACTAATATAAAGCTACTATGGACAGTGTAAAATTGACAAATATATATGGAAATGGATGGCATTTCATATCTTGATTACCTCTGTGAATTTGAGGTGAAATTGTTTCTGAAGGGGATAATAATTTGAATATTGAACTGCAGATGAAATTGTTTAAAAAATGTTAACGTTTACAATTGTTTATAAATTTTATCATCTCTTTCTTTTTAATTTTTAATCAAATCATTTTTATTGAGAAGAGTTTTAGAGTAAGCAGTGTGTCTTATTGGCAAACGCAATTTATGGAAATATTTAAAGTTTCTTAATTTTCATTGGTTCACCTTTACTTTACAAAATTACCACTTCTGCAAAATTATTTTACTCGGAATCCGTTTCAAACTAACTAGCTCTGATATTAAATTTCACAAGCGAAGTTGGGAAACAAATTTAATAATATTAAAATTATTTATAAAGCGACATTTGTGCAGTTATATGTGCTCAAATAACATCATTAAAAAGGCATTAATAAAATCTTTAGGCCTGCTATGACAATCGTCATTTTTTTATATTTGGTTAGATATTCATCAGTAATATTGTACTATCACAGTCTAAACTGTTCTCTTTCTCCTTCTTTCTCTTTGTTTAGCCCAAAGGGGTGTTGGACCAAAGAACTATTACTCTCGAAACGACATTTTGCGTCGGTTCACTACTAATGTCCATTTCACTTTTCAAATTGTTGCCACCAAATATCATAATTTTGTATTATATTTAAAGAAACTAAATAATGAATAATCTGCATTAATGTATGTATGTTTCTCGCATTGTGAAAAACATTGGTACCTAGAGCCAGCCAATTTTGAATAACGTAATCCTCCACGCGAACATGAGCACCTGGTTTGGTTTTGGTTTATTTAATTACGGCAAAGCACACTAGGCTATCTGCCTAAGGGGATGGATGCCTTCGTGGAGGACTTTGTAAGGGAAACAACTGGCTCGTATTCACGTTACACATGGGGATAAACGCGAAAACGCCCATGCAGCCAGCCCGTTCGCGGGATTCGAACCTCGGACCGAACTACCAGTGTTCAGCGACTTTACCGCTCGGCCGCTAGTGGGCCCCATGAGCACCTGGAAGCTTGAATTTGGAATTTATTTCATATTTTGTAAAACTTTAATGAATTTCTGTTTAACAAACTCAACGATTTCAAAGCGAGCAATGGAAAAATTCTGCAGGAGGGAATAATAAAAAAAAACATTTTTATCTCTAGTGCGCGAGACTCTTTATCGGAAATTCTAAAGATATGTCGTTTTTAAATATTCTAGGCCACGTACTCGCAAAACATGTATCTGTATTTAAATAAAAAACCGCTCCCTTGGGCGTAATATAAAATCTGAAAGCTTTCGGATTTTTTTTCTTTGTTTCATTCCTACTTTTCTTTTATTTCAGCAAAGTATTTGGGACCATTATAAATCCAAGTTCAATAATTTAAGGATGAAGGAAATGTAAATTTTACTGGTTATTTTAATAATAACCCATAATGGTGTATTAACTGATACAACTATATTTTACATCCAGAAATTGTGATGCTCTTATTCCCTGAAATTTTGATTTTCCTTTCGTTAATTATCCAGTTAATTAGAATAATTAACGATACAAATTTAAATCGTAATAATTTTGATGCTTCAGTATATAAAGAAGTTTTATCGTTCGCATTTCGTCTACTGAAAACAGTGGATACCTCTGCCGTGTATGCATTTTATGAAGATACAATGTGTCATCGAGTACTTGTTAATACGTTTCCAAAGTTTCTTCTGATTGACATTACAATCAGAACCCAGAAAATTTCACGGCTCTCTGTTAGGGTTCTGATTAGTTAAAATTGTAAGGTTTATTTTAATTAACATAACCAGTTATTTGACGTCTGTACTATTATTTCTCCCTTTCCGTTTCCCTCTCACTCGGAATGCAAATTAGTTCGCGTATTTAAGTGATAGTTTGAGATTGCTTACCCAGAGCGTGTTCTAACTGCTGAACGCCACATTACTAGACTGCTATTAAGGTAAGAGATCCTGTTTTCGAGGTTGCCTTATTCTTGCCGGTAGTGATTTACACGCCGTTGTTAAGCTTAACAACCTACCTTTGCGGTTAATTAATTTAATTTGTGTAGCCTTTGGCTATTTGATATTTTGATTAAATTTTAAATTTAATATTCTGTTTCTGATTTGTCACGAATGCTGGCTAATTTCTAAGCACCAGAATTACCTTCTGTTCAACTTACTGAGTTTTAAATAAAAGGCTCTTTCACACCCTTTTATAAGTGTCTGCAATCCTTCTGAAGAGGTAGCGGTAAGTGGCTGATAGACTTTAAAAGATTAGCTCTACATTATTATTAATGAAAGGCTCATTCCTTATAAAAGTAAGCTGACATTTACGAGCGTTATGTTATTTATGAGGGTTATGTTACGTTATTGATCAATGATGATTTCCGCATGCTTTTCGCCAGCAGTTTCGAACATCAAAGAAAAAAGTTTACTTTACCTTAAATGGTTTTTTTACTTCCTTGTAGGAAGTAAAAAGGAAGTATTGTAATCGCGAAAAGTTTCAGGCAGCATATTTCAACGAAAATATCCCCTTCTGACCCCTTTCCAATGCAATTTAACGATGTATTTCCGAGATATCTGTACGTAAGGACAGAATAAAACACTCTTTTCCTCCAAAAAATTATAAAACTGCTTTAAGGGGACTCATACACCTTAAACCCCTCATGATCCTCGAATATGTGACTATTGAAAGAATTGGGATATTTTATTTATTTTAAAAGCAATTACTTCCAACTTTTTACAGCTGACTACATGGTATAGCTGCTTTGGAAATTAGTAACCAGAAAGTTTGTGTTGCCTCAAATATTTTTGTAATTTAATCCTCTTTGTGACAAAATATTTCGCCATGTTTCCACCTTGCGCGCTTGATGTTTTAAAAATGGCTAATGGTGCATACTCAAAATTTGATGGAATTCTTTACATGGCACTATTTTCTAACTGAACCAACAATCTGATGAATATTTTAATATTGAAAAATTTTATGGACGAAAACATTAAAATTTTTTTTAATAAAATACATTTTATAAACTCAACTCCAAATAAAATAAAAATTTAACATGAAATTTTTAGAATTTTAGGTTCACAGTAGTTTCCAGATGTTATAAAAGCTATATATTAAATATGGAATTAAATTATGAAACAGAATGTTTTAAACTGTGCGCGCAAGTTGAAAACATGACGAAAAATGTTGTCACAAAGCGGATTAAATTATAAAAATATTTGTGGCAACACAAACTTTCTGATTACTATTTCAGAAAGCAGCTATATTATGTAGTCAGCTGTAAAAAAATGGCAGTAATTGCTTTTGAAATAAATAAGTTATCCCAATTCTTGCAACAGTCACCTATTCGAACATCTTATGGGTTTTAAGGTGTACGAGTCCCCTTAAAATGAATTCTGAAGAGAATTTTTCGTGGCGTCTGTATGAACGTATGTACGTATCTCGCATAACTCAAAAACGAGTAGCTTCAGAACGTTGAAATTTTGTATATAGGACTTCTATAACATTTAGATGTGCACCTCGTAGTTTGGTTGCAATCGGCCGCACCAAACGTATATAAATATATTTGTATATGTGTCCACTCTGTTACCCGGCTCAGTGATCTCAGTTTCTTTACTATTATATGTTTGTAAATTGTACATTTTTTGCTTTAAAATGATTGAATTATGTTGTTCTTATCTTCCGGTTAACGTTCGTACAGACGCCACGAAAAATTCTCTTCAGAATTCATTTTAAGGGGACTCATACACCTTAAAACCCATAAGATGTTCGAATAGGTGACTGTTGCAAGAATTGGGATAACTTATTTATTTCAAAAGCAATTACTGCCATTTTTTTTACAGCTGACTACATTATATAGCTGCTTTCTGAAATAGTAATCAGAAAGTTTGTGTTGCCACAAATATTTTTATAATTTAATCCGCTTTGTGACAACATTTTTCGTCATGTTTTCAACTTGCGCGCACAGTTTAAAACATTCTGTTTCATAATTTAATTCCATATTTAATATATAGCTTTTATAACATCTGGAAACTACTGTGAACCTAAAATTCTAAAAATTTCATGTTAAATTTTTATTTTATTTGGAGATGAGTTTATAAAATGTATTTTATTAAAAAAAATTGTAATGTTTTATGCCTTTAATAAATCTGTATGCAATATTTTTAGAATTATCAACAGTTTTAAAGTTGTTTAAGTGCCACTAAGCCTTTTTTTATGGCGGACATTCATTGTTTACATTTGAAACAGATTAGAGGATTTGTTGCCAATCTACAGAAACTTAGCTTCGCAACAACAAAGATAACGCCTTCATTTATTATTTAAATCATGCTTAATCCTTTCTGGAATTATTTCGAGGAAATAAGCGTTTAAGATTTACTTCGTAATTTTTAATACAGATATTTTGAGTTTTTATGTATTTTTGCCTTGTCGCGAAGTGAGAACTGAATTAATTGAATGAGAAATATTGAATCGTCTGTGAAAAACTGTTTCTTTTTTGTTTTGTTTGCTTAATTTCTTTTATACATCGTTCTAGCTTTATTATAGTATTTGAATAGAACATGTTGCAAAGATTTGAGAATTCTTTAAATGATATAAATTTTGTGCATTCTGAGTTATAATATGAACGAAATATAATACTGTTAAGTAAACCTAGCGCCAGAGTGTCGCTATGGTAAACAAAGTAATTTTAAAGAATGCATTTATTCTATTGTGGTTTATGCGGTGCCGGCGAAGTACGTTTAATTTAATCTAATAAGTTTAAATGAAATGCAAGAAAAAATGCGTATACTTTAATATTCCGTACAAGGAAGTCATGTTGTGTACAATCAGATTTTTTTTATCGTAGCGTCCACTCTACGTTAGAGGGATTCAAGCGCGGTGCTTTAGCCAAAGTGCACATTCAACTGTATACGTTACACACATCGGTTTGATAATAGTTTTCAAACTTAAAAATATTTTCACAGCAGTGTCTTAAAAAAAGGCTTTACTTTAAATGAGTCTTCGTCAGGACATTAAAAATGCGTTGAAGAGATATACAATATAAAATAAGAAATGAGGCAAGGCTAACGACTTTAGATTCTTACAATTTTTTTTTTTTTTTTTTTGTTGGTACAAAATTCTATCAATTTTAAGGACGATTTCTCTTCTCAGTCCTTTTAAGTCTGTATTCTTTGAGAGAAAAGAGTATTTTGTTTTTAAGGACGAAGAGAAAAGTGAAATAAATAAAAATAATCAAATGAATGAGGCTAATTGCTCGTAGCGCTATCTACAAAGAAAAACTAAAATCAAAAGGAAAATTAAAGCAGGTTTAAAGAATTTCAAGTGTAAAGTTTCAAGCTTCAAAGTAATTTCATCAATAACTATCAATAATAATGCTTCAAGTAATTTAATTGACAAAATTGAAAAGAACGTTTTGGATAGTTTCAACGGAATTAAAGGAATTGTGTTTAAATTTGTGATTAAGGAACCAATTACGATGACTGAAGATTTATTTATTTTTCGTTTTCAACATAAGATTCATTTCCCTTAAAGCAAAATTTCTTGGCTGATACATATGAAACCAGGCTGACAAGATATGCTATAAGTTCCCTCAAATAAAATCTGAAATATATTTTTATTGATAACATCTTTGATTGATAATGAACAACAATTTTCATTTATATGCGAGAGAATAATCTGAAAGTTGAACTAGTTAAACATTTCGAGTAATATTACTGTTTACTCAAACGGAATAACAGGATCTTATTTCAGTTATAAAATATCATTTATGCTGTAAGACGACTTTTCAAGAGGTGATTAATACTCATGGGAGACAAGTTTCTCTAATGGCAAGAATATAAACATGTTGACCGTTTTCGAATCTATTTGAACGAAGTTTTCACGTGACATCCGTACGTACACACAGAATAAAGGACTTTTTTTTTTTTTTTTTCCAAATCAGATTTTAAAATAGATTAAAAAGAGATTTTTTCACGAGTCTGTACGTACGTATGTATGTATGTATCTCGCATAACTCAAAAACGAGTTGCCTCAGAAAGTTAAAATTTTGCATATGAAAATTGTGTACCTCCCTTTTTCGTTGCAATCGGCCGCATCAAACGTATATTTATATATATGCACTGTATACTCTCTCTATTATCCGGAGTAATGAGCTCACTTTGTTTATTGTTGGTAAATTTTGCGCTTTAAAAATGATTGAATTACGTTGTTCTTGTGTTCCGGTTAAGATTTTTATGCCTTAACCGATGCAGGCTATTCAAGGGGCTGTAACGAAGGAACTTTACAGCTTGTGCGTTCCTGGGAGCGTTGAGTAATTGTCAGAGTCGCTGGAAAAGCTATATTGATGCAGAAGGGGCATAGTGTGAAAACTATAGTTTTCACACTATGCCCCTTCTGCATTAATATAGCTTTTCCAGCGTCGTAAGTCGATGTGTCAAAACTAAGAATAAATTGTTTTGAAAATATTCAGCCCTACTACTTTTCAGACAAATCCTGTAGGCTTTCGAACACATATATACGTTATAAAAAAATCTGATGTATACACCACATGACTTCCTTGCACGAAATATTAAATTATACGCATTTTCTCTTGCATTTCATTTAAACTTAGAAATAAATGTAAATTAAAGAAGTAGTTACCGAAAACATAAAAGGAATATGGGTAAAAGCAAATGTTATCATCAGAGAGAATTTTATAATACCTTATTTATATTAATTAACATTGCTTTTTATTTATTTACAATAGATGTTCTATAGCCACAACTGCATTTTTTAATATTAGTTTCATAAGATCTTTTCATTATTTGAAAATTAGAGTTCTGCGTAAAAGACGTCTTTGACTTCTATTCAAGTAACTGCGCTATTTTCCACTTTTGCGAGTAGGATCGCTGAGTGAAAGTGTTCCTTTTGCAAGATTAGTTTTCGCAGGCAACACTACGATTTTTAGAATAATTTGACATTCTACAATGTGGGCTTTGATCTCTCAAAATGAACCCATTTCCCAGATCCACCGCTAATGTGTTTTTGTATTCTCCGTAAACTAAAGCAGTATTTTCGCAGTTCACAAACTATTCGGTTTATGTTACAGCAAGAGTTTCATTAATATAAAAAGGAGGTATGCCTTCCAGGAGGACTTTCTAAGGAACACGGCTCGTACTAATGAAAGCCGTGGAGAAAACAGAGAAACGCCGCCTGTTCTTCTAAGTTTGTTCCCAGATCTAACCGGTAATTTTCCCTGATTTTACTCTTCCTCGGCTGGTCAACCTGTATGATTCTTGCTAAAACGGGGAGATTTGATTTGGTTTATGTGATCACGGCAAAGCCTCAAGAGCTATCTGCCTAAGCTATATGCCATCGTGGAGGACCTTATAAGGGAAACTGGCTCATTACACATTGGAAAACCACGAAAACGACCGTCCAGCCTATTCGTTCGCGGGATTCGAACCTCGGACCAAACTACCAGTGTTCAGCGACTTTACTACTCGGTAGCTGGTCGGCATCTAAAAACGGGAAGGAGATTCGAAGCCTCTCACCAAATGTTTTTCTTTGCCGGAGGCCAACATTTACAAAAACGCTGAGTACCCAAGAGTCTCCCAATGAACCAATTTCCCAGATCTACCCACCACAATGGTTTTTTGCATTTTCGTAAACTGAAGCAACATTGAAGACTTAAAGAATGCTTTCCATTTATAGCGTATAAAAGCAAATCAAACTTGGACTCTACGCAATTCATTTTGGAAAGTAATTAATGTAATATAGGAAATCCAAAATGGATATAAGTTAGACAGATTATTAATTTTAAAGCATTTCTTTAAATTTCACTAAAAACTGAAATATCCGTTCGTTAGTTTTAAATAGTCAAGCAAACAAAATTTTCCATTTAATAGGACGTGAAACCCTAGAGTAATGTAATCAAAGCTCTTAAATAGTTTGGTGCAATAAAATTTAACTTGGAAGAAATATGCCAGAGAAGGGTGTTTTCAATAGCATTCAACGAGTCCGTACATCTAACAAAAGCCTTATATAGCAAGAGCTGCAAAGCGATTTAAAACATTACTCGTTCAATCCCAATTACGAATTGGAGTAACATATTTATTATATGAGAAGTAAAAATTATTTTTCATGATAACGCATAGATTTGTTTGGCAATTTTCGCTGAATTGAAAGATACATAATAACGTCTAAATTACTAAAATTATTGTAGCATGTATTGCATATGAGATTATTTCTAAAATGTCAAGTTTCCATGAACTAGCGAGACATCAACAACGGGATGTCACAACGGTGTCTCTAACAGAAAAGAGCATAGCGTATTAGATACATATATAGATGATTTGCTTTGATTTATTGAGATTACGACAAAGCACACTAGGGCTATCTGCCTAAGAGAAAGGATGCCTTCGTTCAGGGCTTTCTAAGAGAAACTGGCTGGTATACACGTAACACATAGAAAAAAACACAAAAAGGACTATGCAGCCAGCGTGTTCGCAGAATTCTAACCTCGAACCGAACTACCAGTGTTGGACGAATTTACAGCTCGGCCGCTGGTGGGCTTCTTAACAGAAACATATATTTCTAAATAACAGAAAACCAAAGAGTCATTATCTGTAACAGCAATTCTGTATTAGATGTAATGCAAACTGTGACAGCTAAAAGAATTTTGTCAACATAATATTGAATTATTGTTATTCCAAGTATATCAGCAAACTAAAACCACTGCGATGGTGACTATGGTTCAGACTATCCTAAGTAAAATAATAAAAAAACGGACTTTATTCTTCGAGCTTTAACTCAAAAAGTTTACGCTTATATAATGTCCTGAAATTTGACTGTAAAACGAGAACACAAAGTTCCATCTACTACCATCGCATGGGACAACCATTTTCTGATTTCAAAAGCATGCGCTCATATGTCAATGAAAAGCCTCAAGACAAAATATGTGAAATAAAATGAAAATTCGAAGTTCTTGTATACGCACACATGCAACTATCAACAATTCTTATTAAAATGAGCAAAAATTATCTGGCAGTAGTTTTTAGGAATATCTTTTAAGCATGTTATTTAACATAGATAGTACTGTTCACAGATTTGTGTGAAAATATGCAAATTCCGTTTATAATTTGTACAACAGTATTTCTTATATTTTAGTTACTCAACACTCGCCACAGAAGACGAATTGCATTTAGCAACGGTTTGTTGATATTTTCTTAAAACACATTACCTAAAACAGACTTTAGTATTTATGGCCTGACAAAAAAGCACACAAAGATTTTCTCATCGTAGAAGTTCTGATATTTCCTACAATATTGAACAACTAGTACAGAAATTCAATAATTAGTACATTTTCCCTCTTTCCTCTCGATAAGTCCTGCATATTTCTATAATTTTCTTTGACATGCTTTTTGTTGATCATTTTCGCAATATTGATACACCATCTGGGAGAAAGACGATTATTTTAAAGCCTTTTCCAGTTATTCTGTTTCAAAAGCTCATAAAATCAGTTGGGATAAAAGTCTCCCAAACAATTTTAAATGCTCTCACTAATAAGCATATTCTAAAGAAGAATCATAGTATAGCTACAGGAAAAGGCTGCCTGATTCGTTTTGGGTGGTTTCATGTACAGACTGATTATTTTTTGGCGGTTTCACACACTGCCTGATTCGTTTTTGGTGGTTCAACATCGACTGTTAGTATCGTGTGTGTGTGTGATTATGGCAAAGCCTCGAGGGCTATCTGCCTAAGGGGAGGGATGCCTTCGTGGAGGACTTTCTAAGGGAAACTGGCTCGTATACACGTTACACATGGGGAAAACCACGAAAACGCCCATGCAGCCAGCCCGTTCGCGGGATTCGAACCTCGGACCCAACTACCAGTGTTCAGCGACTTTACCGCTCGGCCGCTGGTGGGCGTTAGTATCGTGTGAACTTTCTCTCCATAGAAAGCGAATAAAGGAAAGGACATAGTACAGCAACCTTCTCATGAACATATTAATTAACTGCAAAAGGGTTAATCTTTGGAATATGGTAACTTGGCGATTTTTGGCGAAAATTTGGCAACCACCCCTGCTACAGCAACCTTCTACTTTTTTTTTCGCCGCCATTTTGTCTTCACGAAGTAAAGACAGGTTTTTTTTTTGGTTGATCTTTACATTATGGTAACTTGGCGATTTTTTGGCGAAAATTTGGCAACCAACTCTCCTACAGCAACCCTCTATTTTTTTTTCCCCGCCGCCATTTTGTCTCCACGAAGTAAAGACATGTTTCTTTTCTTCTTATCTACTGAACACTTCTTCCAACAATCTACTAGCCGAATTACACTTATGCTAGAAATTTTATCAAACAAAACTGTTTAATCATGACAAATATTCACTGCAAAATTGGGAAAGGTGCACAATACCATACTCCTTACGCGTTTTTCAAAATAACACATACACATAAACCATGTACACGCCGACTTATTTTTACTTAAAAAAACATCCTAGAATTGCACAAAAATGGCATTGCGCACACTCTTCACTATATCCATGTACACTGCTTTTTTCTCATAAATTAGAAAAATTTCACGAAAATACATGACAATTTTCTCAATTTTTAAACCCGGTAAAAAGAACATATATGAAATTACCTGATCGCGAAAAAGTATTTACCCTTTACAAATATGAACATTTCCACATATAAAATAAATAAAATATCCAAAAACTTTTACCTCTAAATCATCTATTACATTATACACGTCACCAACGAATTCATAACACAAGCATTACAAATACTTAGTATCAAATATTTAAATTATTTCCATGCACGTTTACTTCAACTTAAACGTATACCAAATTCCAACAAACATAAAATTCACAAAATAACTATCATTTCATTAAAATATAATTAAATTCAAAAACACTACTTAAAATATAAATGAGCACATACATTAAATTAATAAAAATTACCTTACAATCCTAATTACTTTAAACTAAATCATTGCTAATAACAATTTTCCCAATAATACCAAATTCCTTTCCACCTTACATTTAGAACAATGCATAAAAATAATATCCTCAAATAATTAAAAATACTAACTTACCTAATCTTCTTCAGAATCTTGATTACGTGGCGGATACACTTTTCTAATTCATTCAATAAAATTATTGAAAGATTTTTTCTGCGAATTTTTCCTCCATACTTCCTCCGCTAAATAAAAAGCAAACTTCTCTTTATCACAATGCCTAAATACCCATTTCGAATTCACTTTAGTTAGGGCCATGGGATCCAAAAATTAAACTACACTGTTTCACACAACACAGAATAAAGCTAAATACAAAATTTCCACATTTTTTCCCGATTTCCCCCCCCTTTTCCGAATATAGAACCGTAATTCGTCCATTAATATCACATGACATATCCCATGATCTCTCATTTCCCTCACGCAAAATAATGCGTAATCGGAACTGAGTACTGCTCACATTATTACCAAAGTCCCAGGTAGTAACCTTTATCGCCTCCAAAATGTCGCCAAACTACCAGTTACCATATTGTAAAGATCAACCTTTTTTTTTTTTTTTTAATTTTATTTTATTTTTACTTACTCAACATTTTTTCGACAATCTGCTAGCCGAATTACGCTTATGCTAGAAATTTTATGGAACAAAAATGCTTAATCATGACGAATATTAACTGCAAAATTGGGAGAAAGTGCAGAATCGCAAACTTCTTGCCGCGTTTTTCAGAATGACAGGTGACAGGTGACGGAGGACGGGGACGCCTGACGTATAACATAGGTAAACAGGCATATGTCCCACGTCCTCCACTATCTCGAAGAAGCAACTCGCTGGAGCCCCGTGAGGCTGCACCAGGAGTTTACATGGCCATACAGGGGCTAGATGTCGGGTAGTTTTTACATAGGACGTTGTTAATAACACAAAGTAACTTAGAAAGAATATAAAGGATAGCATTAAAACACTAAAACACTCATATAAGCTGAAACACATAGATATACAAAATTAAACGTAAAAGCATAAAAACACACTCGTAATTACGTAACATAAAGACATAGAAACACACACGAAAATACATATCATGACACATAGAATACATATGGAAACACGTAGAGCACATAAATGCAAATATTACACTCAGAGGAAACATATAAGACATAGTAAGGTGTGCGTAAAGCAGTAGTGCTGTGCGGAAATATGCTCAGTTCCCATAATACATAATGTACATACTTTCATTAGAGGCTTCTGTTGCATGAATTACATATTTCGTTGCATACACTACATTCGTGCATTGTACGGATGTTATATATTTCGATTTACGATAACACATCATTCCATTGGGTGCCCAGTGCTTCACACTGATAAACATGTCAGTAACATTATATCTGCAAGTTGGTGGCTATTGAAAGCAGATGTTAACACGAGGCTCGAAATTGAATGTGGAATGTGTATTACAGAATGTGTACATACTGCGAATATCTAATAGTTGAGTACATTGTCTGCAGTACCATGCTACTGTGGCTCGCAAATGTCTTGCCCTAGGGCGTTGATTTGCTGTACAACTGCGCAGATGCTCCTTATAGCTGGCGGGTGTTTGATTATGAAACGATAGTAAAGTGTTCTATCATTCGTTGGATGTGGTAAGTGGTGGTTTGTTGTTAGACTGCAGTCAAATAGATAGTGCTCGGGAGAACCTAGCATGCCACAGACACAATTGTCAGATGCTGAGATGCCATGACGCATAAAATAAGATGGAAATGGGCCATGACCCGTTATGTACTGTGTCAGTGGGGCTATTGTTATAAGACGTTCCGTGTCTACCTTTGGTAGGAAGTTATACGTCCTTCTCCCTGTGTCGCCACTATTCCATTCTTCTTGCCACCTTTCTTTACAGATGTTACGCAGAGTTTACTTGAGGTGTGAGACGGGGGTAGGGGCACTTATAGTTTGAGCGTGGATGTTGTTGGCAGCCTCATTAGCGAGTCGGTCTGCGACGTCATTCCCTTCGTTGTCGGAGTGTCCTTTTACCCATACCATGTTAAAGCGGGCTTGATGATTATTGCGTAAAAGTTGCTGTATATCTATGATGATGGGTGAAGTGTGGTGATGATCCCTGAGTGCGTGTAGCACTGACATGCTATCTGTGTAAAAAGTCGCATTGGTAAGGGAAAGGTTGAGGGCATGTCGTAGCGCATTCAATATTGCTAGTGCCTCTGCTTGGAAAATACTATTGCTGTTAGTGACATGTCCTTTCCATTCCTTTACTAGTGTGCCATGTTCGTAGTGAACAAACGCGCAGCCCACTCCCTGATCATGTTTTGATCCATCAGTGAACAGTTGTGTAATCGCACAGGAAGTGCGTTGTCTGGAGTGCGATGGCTGATGTTGGATTTTGACATGGATCCCTCTACCTTTGATGGCAGGGTGGATGTGTTGCACACTGCCAGGGAGTTCATAGTCTGTTGTTCTGAACGTAATTCCTGCATATGTGGCTTCTTGTCTGTGATGAGTGATTCGTACATAGGTAGCCTCTGCCTCTGCCTTTATGTGTAATGGCAGCAGGCCTGCAAGTATCGTGGCGGCGCTGGACGCTGTTGTGCGATAACCTCCGCAGATGTTTAATGCAAACGGCCGTTGAATTGTGGTCAGTAGCTTGGTCTTTCGGCTTTCGGCAGTCATTGGTTGTGCCCATATGACTGCTGCGTAGAAAATTATTCTCTCTGCCACTGTCAGATATAATAGTTTCCTGATATGGGGGTTTTGTCCCCAATTTCTCCCTTGAAATTGCCTGGCTTTCCTTGCGATGGTCGATGTTTTTGTACGTATTTCTTGGAGGTGCGGTAACCAGGTGAGTCTTTGATCCCAAGTGACTCCTAGATATTTAATCGTCTTCGTTATTTTTAAGTTCTTGTCCAGTAGCTTTATACATGGTCGTCTTGTGGGATTTGTGCCAGGACGTGGAATTACGATGGCTGCGGACTTTTGCCGAGAGATGGTTAACTTAAGTTTATTGCATAGGTCCGTGAATATCGAGCAGGTTTCTGTGGCATTCCGTTCCAGTTCATCTCTTGTGCGGCCAGACACCAGAAGGGCTACATCGTCGGCGTATGCTATAATATCTGTGTGCAAAGGCCATTCATGTTGTAGTATGGAGTTAAAGGTGATTATCCAGAGCAACGGACCGGCGCAAGAGCCTTGTGGACACCCTCTTTCCTGCCGCTTGATAGTGAGGCCATTGTTGTTGGCTACTATGAGGCTACGTGCATGTAGATAGTCCGTGATGATGTTAAAGATGTTTTTGGGACATTGTGCCTCTCTAAGTGCTTGCTTTATAGCAGGCCACCAGAGGGTGTCAAAGGCGCTTTGCAGGTCCAGGGATATGAATGTCGTGTGAAGATTTCTGCCTCTATTTTGTTCTATGCTATCTTTAAGATGACTCAGGGCATGCGTGGTTGACAAGCCAGTTCGGAACCCGTATTGCCGTGGGCTGAGGAAGTTGGTCTGCTCGAGATGGAATTTAAGTCTGTTTACCAGTAATTTTTCATAAATTTTTCCCAGAGACGAAAGTAGGCAAACTGGCCGAAACGAGCTTGGGTCATCTGGGGATCTCTGCTTCTTCAGGAACAGGACCACTTCTCCTTTTTGAAAGCAATTGGGAAGATCTGGTATTTTAAGAGCTTGCTGAAATATTTTTTGAAGAAGGTAGGGCGGGATGTGTAAGCCACCTTTATTATAGCATAGTCTAGACCGTCTGGTCCCGGAGCCTTTTTTATGGGAAGAAAACGGAAGATTTGCTGTATTTCAGCTGAGTCGAAGGGAATGTCGTCTGGTGTGTTAGGAATGGAATGGTTGTCCCGTATCTTCTGTTGTTCTGTTGAATCATCATCCGGGTTATCTGCTGGGAAAACTGCATTAAGGATAGCAGATGCTGTGGTTTCTGCAAGATTGGTGGTGTCTGAGTTATTGGCTGCTTGGGCATAAAGCTGGTCAGGCTTGTAAACTTTATTTGTAGCTAGTTTATGCAGGATTCCATAGACGTTGGTATTAGCTGTGCAAAATTTCCGCCAGCTATTGACTTTGGCTCGTAGTATGCATTTTTATAATGCGCCCTTTCCCTGCGGAATGTGGTCAGCAATGCCATTTTGGTGGCTTCGTCCATTACACCTCGGAGACGCCGTCTTAGGGCTCTGCACTTTTGCCGTAATTGGCGTAGTTCTTTAGTCCACCAGCATATGCCTTGTATGCGTTTAGCAGTGCGAGTCTTCAGGAGCTTGTCGCAAATACATCGCAATGTATTGAGGAGATGATCTGTATAAGTGTCTAATCCCTCTGGGCTATTTATTTGGTCTATTACTTCTTCTTCACTCTGTAGGGTATCCGAGAAAGCCTTTGTTAATGCACGCAGTTTATTGCCTGGGATCTTGTAGCGCTTAAGGATAGTGATGCTTGTGTCGGTATTAATTGCAAAGTGGATATATTTATGATCAGAGCAACTCTCGTCGTCTATGACCCTCCAATCTGTTATATTGTTGGCTATGTTACTTGTAGCTATTGTTAAATCAGGCCATCCTTTGTTGTATGAGTTGTCGAACGTCGGTGGGGCGTTCTGAGTATTTATTAACTGTAGATTGGCTGTCATTATAAATTCTTCTAACGCTGTTCCTTTCGGTGAGGTATTTGGGTATCCCCAAATGACGTTGTGCGCATTTAGGTCTCCACTTATTACGTGAGGAATGGTAGTATGTTTTCTGTGTATTTCTGCTATACTATCTACTGCATTCCTGATGTCTTCTGGTGGAGAGCTGTAGACGGATGATAGGATAATCTGGGAGTTATTATAATTCAGAAGAATTGCAACATGATCTCGTGCCTGCTTGATAATGAGTGGGGACCATTGTGGATTACAACAAATGATCGCCGCTCTCCGGGGTAGTTCATTAAGTTGCGCTTTCCGCTGGAAGATCTTCCATGAGAGTAGTAGGCAGGCTATTGCGCCGTATCTGCAGTAAGGCTCTTGGAGAAGGATGATATCTATCTCATGATCGAGGACATGCTGCACTAGCTGCGTATTAGCTGCTTCTGCCCGTTGGAGATTAATTTGCGTGCATTTTATGGAGCCTGCTGAGGAATGAGTTAGAATCAGGTTGGCTGGGTTGTCGATATTTGTCGGTAGGATCTCTTGTGAGATAGTGTTGCTATCTTCAGACGCATTAGGTAGTAACATAGCATTGGTAGGCTGCTGAGATGTTATAGCTTCAGTATTGTGTGTTGCAGCGTGTGTTGTAGACGGCTCTCTGGTACATCGGGCATTCCGAGTGGTATGCCGGATGTTCAAAGTAGTAGGAGGTGCCGTTGCGGTAGTTACAGTCCCCGCAATTGATACAGGCTGGTGACTCTGCTTGACAGACTTTGGTGTTGTGCGACCCAGCGCAGAAGGCACAGAACTGTTTCTTGCTGCGGCAGAGATCCTGGGAGTGCCCGAATTGCTGGCATCTATAACATCTACGGATTCCCAAGAACTCCGTGATAGTATGAGCCTGCCATGCTGTGAACAGACGTCTGATGTTGATGGCGATTCCAAAGCTCTCCGTGGTACACTCGAGAACCCATTTGACTCTGTTTGCTCGGCGCTCTTTAAGTCGGAACAGGGGTTTGTATACTCTTGCTGATAGACCTGCTGTTGCGCTGAGCTCTGCGATGAGCTGTTCTGGTTTAACATGTTCTGGAACATTATGGATGGCTATTCTCGGCTGCCTCTTTTGCCTGAGACGAACCTCTGCCTGGACCTCAGCTTTTTTGATGTGCTCCTGTAACTTGAGTACCTCCTCGTTTGTATTACAAAAAACTTCTAGTCCGCCTTTTGGAGCCGGTTTGATAGCGTTGACGACAACTGGGATCTCACTAAGTGGAACCTTTTGCTGTAACTGTGTTCTTAGATCACGTGGATGGATACTCCCTAAAGGGTTGATGATCAGACTGGGTTTACTGAACTGTTTAAGCACTGCCGCAAAGGTTGGTTTCTGGGGCACAATCGCTGATGGTGTTGTCGCTGACTTCAAGTGGCTATGCCTTTCCCCGGTGTTCCTGGGAGCCTGCGTAGTTGCTGTTACTGGCAGGAAGTCCGTGTTTGTACTTGAAGTAACCACCTCAGGGTAAGGGGTGTTAGTGCTAGTGGTACAGCGCGAGATTACAGAAGTGTTCACGTCTTTGTTGACTACCTCTGTTCCACGTAATGCGATGTCCCGAAAGATCTCTAGAGTGGCTATGAGGCGTGGTAATATATTTTTATTACCTCGAACTGTATTGGCTATTTGTACGCTCTCGTCGAAGACCGCTTTTATTTTTTCTCTATATGAGAAGTCAGTTGAAACTAAGTGATTTGGCAAATCTAGATCACTGCAGTGTGTGGAGGTACGCATTTCAGACATACTGCATTGAGTCTATTGTATGAAATCACTAATGATAAAAAAAAATATTCTGCTATTCCGCAGATTCACTAATTGCTATTGGAATCTTTAAAATTATGCACTAAGTCTCTAATTTCACTGTGTAGACTATCTCACTGAATGCTGTAGAAATCTCTATATTATGGCAATTAGAGGCACTATACTGAGCACTAAATTGTGGCACTATAACAAGGAACTATCTTAAGGCACTGTAATCTCTATATTAAAGCACTGCTGTTGAAGTCTTATATTAGGAAGCTGTTGAGATCTCTATATTAAGGCACTGAGTCTCTAATTCACTGAATACACTAAATTACAAAGCCACTGCGTAACTGTAGTTCACTTGAGCAGTGCTTAAAATTGAGCCCGCAGGAAGAATTACAATGTAAAGTGCACACAAATTATCACTTGCGCAGAACTTGAAACTGAGCACGTAGTGAGAGTTACAGTACACAACACAGCAAATGTGTGATGGAAATAATTAATTATTAATGCACAAAAGTTTCAGTAAGCACAATAAATAGCAGTACACATGATATTTTGTAAGTATACACATATATTTAAGTGATAAACACGTAAACCGAGAGGTTGTAGTGGTATGCCAGAGGCCCGAAGAATGTTAATAAGTCAAAGATAGCAAAGAGAAGAGATGAGTGATGAAAAATGGGGGAGAATGTAAGGAATAGCTGAAACGTGAACAGAAGGAGAATTGCAAGTGCAGAAAGAGTAGTAATAGGAGAGCCTGGACCTTAAAGAGGTTGCGGGTTTACAACAGGAAGAATGTGGAGGTGTTTCCACTAGAGGAAACTGTTAAAAAAAAATTCTAAAAATACAACAAGTGTATAGTTGCAAAAATTGCTCGAAAAAAAAAAGGATTAATTAAAATATAAAAAAAAAAAATGTGAGGAGGGGGTGGAGTGGAAAGAAAGAGGGGGTCAGCAAAAGAAAAAAAAAAAAAAAAGGTAAAGTGTCAAGAGGGGAAAATGAAAAGAGGGCGCTATCTAATGTAGTTAAGGAGAAAACTTAGAAATTAAAAGGGAATAACAGGATAACAAGGGGATGAAAAGAAGAGTTTGAGGCCGCTAAGTTACATAGAAGCGAAGTTATCAGAGAAATAAAAAGAAGGGGAAGTCAGTTAAAGGGAGAAAGGAGAGGGGAAAAGGCTTGAAGACAGCTTAACTAGAAAGTCATAGAGGAAATAAAATTAATGTTGGATTGAGAACTTATACTACCTGTAACTTAACCCACAAAATACAGACATTTTAGTAGGAGAGAGAGAGAGGAAAAAAAAAAAAAAAAAGTTAGAAAGTACAAACACAAAATTATTAAATTTATATCAATAGTCAGTAATTTGTACATAATACAATCAGTAAATTTCATTAATCAATAAATTTACATCTATAAAGTATAAAAAGATTGTAACATAAACATGAATGGGCGAATAAATGACAAAGTTGAAGTTCGAAACATAAACAAAGCCGCGCGGTAAAAAGTTCTAAGATCACAGGTGTCAACAGGTTCTGTGCCAAGCGCGCATGCGCTTTGTAGGTGGAGGGGAAAGGTCGTTGTTAATATGCTAACCCTGAGGGGCTTCTTGAGAAAACAACAACCTTGCAACCCCTGCGTCGAAAAATTCGACTTGGAAGAAGTTAGTAGGGGGGAACACGAGTTACGGATTACAAAAATAACACAAAAGTGTGCATAGCAGATGAACTAATAAACATAAATTCAAAGCAAGGGTACCGAAATAAAGAGTACAAGAAGACCTACTTTGCCGAGGATAAATGATGATGATATTCCAAATAGAAGCCAAGATATCCTAGACGAAATCCGCAAAAATGACACTTTATGGACTCTAATTAAAATAATTATAACTCTGCTTAAACACACACCACAAACACAATTCTTGCACCGTTAGAAAGCGGAATGCGCCAGCTTTCTCCAGATATCTGTATTGAGAACAGAAGGCAATTTGGTCGCGAGTAATCACTTAACAACGACGGAGCATAAAGCAGCACTTCATTTTCTTTTTCCGGTTCTTCATTCAAAAACATAGGCTCATGCGTTGACAATGGATGAGAATTTAAAAATTTCAATAACTCTGGAATTATAAGACGTAGGAACACAAATCAAGCATCACAATTTGTAGCTTGTTGAGACCTTTACGATGTTACTAACTTTGTAGACACACGACAAATATTACCGCGGTTATAACTCGTTCAACGAGGAGCTCCTAACACACTGCTGCAGCGTTGTCACGGGGCCCGGAGGAAATTTTTTTTTCAGAATGACACATACACGGTAACCATGTGCACGTCGACCTATTTTTACTTAAAAAAAAAAAAAATCCCAGAATTGCACAAAAATGGCATTGCGCACACTCTTAACTTTATCCATGTACACTGCTTTTTTCTCATAAATTAGAAAAATTTGCACGAAAATGCAGGAAAATTTTGTGAATCTTTAAAGTCGGTAAAAAAGACATATATGAAATAACCTGATCGCGAAAAAGTATATACCCTTTCTAAGGATGAACATTTGCTCGTATAAAATAAATAAAATATCCAAAAACATTTCCCTCTAAATTATCTATTATAAACGTCACCTGCGAATTTATAACGCAAACATTAAAAATGGTTGCAAATACTTAGTGTCAAATATTTAAATTATTTCCATGCACGTTTACTTCTACTGAAACGATTTCCAAAATGCTACAAACATATAATTCACAAAATAACTATCATTTAATTAAAATATAATTAAATTAAAAACACTACTTAAAATATAAATAAACACATATATTAAATTAATAAAAACTAATTTAAAATCTTAATTACTTTAAACTAATTCATTGCTAATAAAAATTTTCCAATAATAGCATATTAATTTATTTATTCCTTATATTTAGAACAATGCATAAAAATAATATCCTCAAATGATTAAAAATACTAACTTACCTAATCTTCTACAGAATCTTGACTGCATGGCGGATCATAAAATGTCCATCTTCACCAGATTTCTTGCACCGCTATTCAAACTTATCTGTAATATCCTTCCTTTCATACAATCTCATTTCATTCCCACACAACACACAATGAAACTAAATACAAAATGCTAAACGCAATAAAAATTTCGAATTCACTTTACATAGGGCCCATGGGATCCAAAAATCCAAAAAAGCAACACTTTTTCACAAAACACACAATGAAGCTAAATACAAAATACTTAAAGTACTGCAGATATTTTTCCAAATTCCCCCCCCCCCTTTTTCCGATTAAAGAACTGTGATTCGTCCATAAATGTCACATGACATATCTCGTGATTTTTCATTTCTCTCACACAAAATAATGCGTAATTGGAACTGGGAACTTCTCACATTATTGCCAAAGTCCTAGGTAGTAACCTTTATCGCCTACCGAAATGTCGCCAAACTGCCTGTTACCATATTCCAAAGATTAGCCTGCAAAACTACTGACCGGAAAATGTGGTCTTCATAGTAAATGCGGTACTTTTCCGTTTTGCCGGCGCAGGCGATAAAGTCGCCAATAGTGGTACGACTGATGCCAAACGGAATATCCTCTCTGGTAACCTTTTACGTCTCATTTTCAAAACAAATCGCAGATATTGTTTTATCAGATTCATTGTTTGTACTTACGTAATATCGCAACCATGTTGGCGCGATTTGTAAGTTTGAGTAAAAAAGTATGAATGGAAAGAAAATGTACATTTATTAATTACAGATAATTTTAATACAGTTTTTATATTATTTTGTTTTAAAATATAAAATAGCAATTAAACCCTTCCGGTTTCGAATTTGAATAAGTTGCAGAATTATTTTTTCGGCGGAAATCTTTTGGCTATTGCTTTTAGCATTGATTGAAAACCGTCTTTGCCATCAAGAGCTTGGCGCCATATTAATTCGATAAGGTACGAGTCAAGATGATGACGGGCTGTTCCTCTCTGTTTTTTGTTGCGCCATTTGGCTGAGTCCCACATGCGCTCTACATGTTGTGTGTGAACGCCCGTGTTGGGATCCACAAAGTTATATTTGTGATTAACAGTTCCATGCAGAAATCCAGCATTTTCGAACTCACTTGTATTGTATCCTTTCCAGCAATCCGAATAAATGATGCTTCCTTCCTTGATATTTTCGCAAATTTTTTCCATGAGGGTAACGGCGCTTCTGTTAGGTACAGTAACCAAAAAAGTCCAAATACCCATAGTTAAAGTATTTCAGGGTATTCAATCTAACCAGTAAGAAAACTAATTTCTTTACGAAAAACTACGTATAACACGTAGGGTTGTCGTAAGTAGGGTCGCCAAATTTGGCGATTTATGCGAATTTTGGCCTGGTTGCGTTAATACGTAAGTACCCTTTCGGTAAATACTGGGGTAAAATTACATAGAATTTTTACCAGAGAAGCTCAATTTTATGCCCTAAGGCCATTCACACCGGGAAAACGGAAAAGCACCGTTTTATCTAAGGAGCATGAATAATGACATAAAACAAATATACTAAATGCGTCATTTTTAGATTTTATGGGATAATAAATTTCTTCGATAAGGTCATCCATAAAAGCAAAAATTATGTGCACACTGAAACGATATTCCGATATCTGAAGCAAATTAAGGATTTCTTAATTCTGGCAAAATTTGTATGTGAAAAACGAAAATAGAATAATAGGTTCTTTGTACATAAAATTATATAGAATTTTTACCAGATAACTCAATTTTATGCCCTAAGGCCATTCGCAGTAATTAAGTCAATTAGGATGCAATCACACCGCTCACCCGAAGGCGAAAATATAGAAAAGGCAAAGGGTTAAATTCACCCATTATAATGAGAATGCACCAGTGAAGTTAAGCAGTGCGGCGGTTTTACATAATTTCTGAGTAATCTATTACTACGAATGGAAATAATTCTTGGATTTTAAACTTCTATTCCAAATGAAGATTTAACTTGAAATTAATGTAGGTAATTCCTGAGAGAATTAGTTTTTTGGAGAGTAGTTTACGTGAGATGAGATTCCTTGGGGTCAAGTGATATGAACCAGCGAATCAGGATGTTGAACCATGAAAACTATAGTAAATTCTTAAATTAATGTCTTTGTTGCGCCTGCGCACGCATTTCATTACTAGCGTCGGCGCATGCGTCTTGAGCTCTTGGAGTTTGTGACATGAGATTGTGAGCTAAGAGCGTGTGAGAGAATTCGTGGCTTCGAGTGGCCATGAACTATGTAAATTAATGAGAATTAAAGTGAGATATAATACAGTCCATTGTTCCTGAGTTTATTGAATTATAGTGTAGTGCCTGTGCAAAACATCGTGGTCCGTCATGGGCCAGAGATCTATGGATTAAGAGTTATTTACAAGTAACAAGTAAGTCAGCAGTTTCGATTTAAGAATAAAGTGCCATTTGGTTATTTTGAGATACTGTGTAAGAGTTTTGAGAAAATTTATATACTGTGTTACTGTGTTTAAGTAATTGAGAAGAATTACTTACTATCTTGTGTTATTTCATTAAGAGTATAAATGTTGATAAAAGGTGCACTTAAAGAGGATTTAAAGCTATTGGCTTTAGAACTGAATATAGAGTTAAGTGAAAAGATAACTGTTACAGATTTAAATTTAGCGATTAAAAGTAGTGAAGCGTTTAAATCCGATCCAAATTCGGTAATAGAGTTGGGTAATTCCATAGTAGAGCATCGTAAATCTGAAGAAGCTAAAGTATTACAGTTAGAACAAATTAAATTAGAGAGATGTAAAACAGAACTGGAAATTGCTCGATTGCGAGCTGAAACCAAAAGTGTTAATAACGATCAAAACGAAAATAAAAGAGAAAGTTCCGATTCCTTAGATTCTCTTATTAAAAGTATAAGAACACTAACATTGAAGGTTCCGAGTAAACCTGAAAGCTGGAGTTATTTTTTCTCATCTTTAGAAAGAGCTTTCGCGACAAAAAATGTGCCTGAGAAATCTAAAGCGGAAATATTGTTAAACTTGTTAGGGGAACGGGCTTCGAACATTATCGTGTATATTAGAGATGAGGAGCTAAGTGACTATGAAAAAGTAAAAGCTATTATTCTAAAAGAATTCGAACCTACACCACAAATTGTTTTAGAAAATTTTAAAAAGGCTCAACGCCTAAATGAGTCCCATGTGCAGTTCGTGTCGCGATTAACCACAAATTTCGAATATTACTTAAAATTGAGGAAAGTGTCTGATTTTGAAACTCTGAAGCAGTTAATAATATCAGACAAATTGTTTGAAACATTAGATCGAGAAACGTCAGTCCATATTTCTATAAGGCAAGCTGAAAGTTGGTTTCCGCCTCAACAAATGGCAAAGGAAGCAGATTTATTTTTCACATCTCGCGGAAAGTCCCTTGCCGCAAGTGAGCACAGTTTTCAAAAACCTCGCAACAATTACAAAACGTCGAAAAATGTTTCAAAGGTATTCCTTGCCGATGTAAAAGGCTTAAAGTGTGTTCTTTGTGAGGAGAATCATTTTTTGGCAAAATGCCCAAATTTCTTGAAACAACCGGTGAATGATCGGGTTAAAATCATCAAAAGTCATAAATTATGCTTTAATTGCCTAGCATTAAACCATTCCGTCAAAAACTGCAAATCAAAGTTTTCGTGTTCCGTTTGTGGGAAAAGACACCACATGACATTGCATTTTCCAGTAGAAAATAAATCATCGAAAGAGAAGAAAAAAAATAAAAACGAAACAGCGAGTAGTTCCAGTGTGCTTTCCCCCCTAGCGCCAGACTTTCTGCCTAGCAGCGGTAATACTCTACTAACAGCGACTAGTGTAAACAGATCCAAAAAAAGTGTTCTTCTGAGCACGGCTATTTGCTTTATTAGTGATAGTATGGGTAAGCTACATCCAGTCAAAACATTACTTGATGGCGGCAGTACTTCATCGTTTATAAGCAGAGACTGTGCGAATAAATTCAACTTTGATTATGAGAAGGTAATCATTGCGATTTCCGGATTAAATGATGCCTTGTTTACAATTCGAAAAAGAGTTTCGGCATGCATTAGTAATAAAGATAAAAGTTACGTGAGACATTTAGACTTATTAGTAGTACCAGAAATCACGCAAGATTTGATTCCTTCAAGGAAAATTGATATTAAAATGCAGGATTTTTGTAACATAAAATTAGCTGATGAGAATTTTAATGTTCCAGAACGTATAGAGATGCTTTTAGGAGCTGAAGTCTTCTTTGAGATATTAAAATCTGAACAAATTCGCTATGAAAACACGGGTCTTATTTTACAAAACAGCGTGTTCGGGTTTATAGTGTCGGGAAGCGTTACAACAGAAGAACACAGCCGCGTACATTGTGGGTTAATGAAAACATCTAATGACTTAGAACAAACAATGAGAAAATTTTGGGAAATAGAGAATGTTGAAATAGCCATTCCAAAAAATAAAGAAACAGCAATATGTGAAGAACATTATGTGCAAACTCATAAGCGTGATGAAGAAGGGAGATACATTGTAACAATGCCATTAAAGGAAGATCCTATTTGCTTAGGAAATTCAAAGGATGTTGCCCTTGAGAGATTAAATTCCCTATGGAAAAGATTAGTTAAAGACTCTGAATATTTGAGTCTGTATCAGGATTTTTTAAAGGAATATGAAGAGCTAGGGCATATGACTGAGGTTAAAGAGAAAAATGAGCCTAGGGTAGTGTACTATATGCCACATCATGGGATATACCGACCTCAAAAAACAACAACTAAATTGAGAACAGTGTTTAATGCATCGTGTTTAACATCAAATGGAATTTCGCTAAATTCTTTACAACGTAATGGAGGGATTATTCAAGATGATCTCTTTTCAATCATGCTTAGATTTAGAAAGTACCAATTCGCATTTACGGCGGATATTAGAAGAATGTATAGAATGATTAAAATTAACCCTGAACAGAGATGCTTGCAGCGAATCCTGTGGAAAAAGGAAAATGATGCACCTGTGAAAATCTACGAGCTTAATACTGTGACTTACGGTACAGTTAGTGCGCCATACTTATCTATGAGAACTCTTAAACAATTGTCAATTGATGAAGGTCCGAAATTTCCATTAGCTGCGCCAGTCTTACTTAAAAACTTTTATATGGATGATGTGCTTAGTGGAGCGGAATCTTTGAGTACAGCTAAGGAACTTAAATCTCAGTTAACTGCAATATTGAAGAGTGCAGGAATGACGCTGCACAAGTGGTGCAGTAATCATGCTGAACTTGCGGAAGAAGATCACTCCTATTCCTTTCCTAATGAAGCAGAATCTACAACACTTGGAGTGTCTTGGAGGTCTAGAAGAGACTGTTTTTGTTTTAGAGTGAAACTCGATAATGACATAGTTGTTACCAAACGACAAATATTGTCCACAATTGCAAGATTGTTTGACCCGATTGGTTTACTAGGGCCAATCATAAGTAAAGCCAAAATATTCCTCCAACGGTTGTGGTTGTTAAAGCTGAATTGGGATGAATCACTACCAAAAAAGGAAGCTGATGAGTGGAAGAAGTTCTCTACTGAACTGGAAGTTTTAAGTAAAATAGAAATTGAAAGGTTTATTCTTATTGCAGAAGTAGACTATGTGGAACTTCATGGATTTGCAGATGCCTCTGAGGTAGTATACGGAGCAACCATATATTGAAAGTGCCGTTCGAGAGATGGAGAAGTGAAGACAAGGCTAGTGACGAGTAAATCCAGAGTCTCGCCTATTAAACGAGTTACTATTCCGAGACTGGAGCTTTGTGCGGCAGTCCTACTTGCAAGGTTGATGGTTAGAGTAATATCTGCATTAGAGATTTCTGTGAACAACGTTTATCTGTGGAGTGACTCCATGATCGTGCTTTCATGGATACAAAAGGAGCCTTACCAGTTGAAGACATTTGTTGCAAATCGAGTGGCAACAATTCAAGAGTTGACTAATGGTCATCAATGGCGTCATGTGTCATCAAAGGAGAATCCCAGTGACCTTATATCCCGAGGCTTGGATCCCAGTAAACTTCTACGAAATGATATGTGGTGGAAAGGCCCTCTGTTCCTGAGATACGACGACTACCCAAATAGAGAGATTCCGGTGGAAGTCATTGTGAAGGACTTTCCAGTCGAACTTAAAATCCTTAGTGACTCTAATATTTTTCTTAATGTGAAAGCTAACCCTTTCATTGAGAATTTCTTAAATTTAAGTAACAATTACACTAAAATTATTCGTGTTTTAAGTTTTATTTTTAGGTTTGTAAACAACTGCAAGGGGAAGGATAAGGTTTCAGGTCCTCTTCAGAGCTCAGAATTAAAATTAGCTGAATTTAAACTGATTAAGCTAATTCAAGATAGTGAATTTAAAAAAGAAATCTCAAGCCTTGAAAAGGAGGGTAAGGTACCTCCAGATAGCAAGGTAAGAAGTGTTTTTCCATTTTTAGATCAATATGGAATTTTAAGAGTTGGAGGTAGATTAGCTAATTGTAAGTTGAATTTTGATAGAAAATTTCCTATCATCTTACCAAAGGATCATAAGTTGACTAATCTAATTATTGTGATGTTTCATAAGAAATACATGCATATTGGTCCACAAGGCTTACTGTCTATTGTAAGACAAGGGTTTTGGCCCTTAAACGGGCGCAACACTTGTAGAAAAATAGTCCATGAGTGTGTCGTATGTTTCAAAGCAAAACCAGTGCCCTGTCAACAACATATGGGTCAACTTCCTCAAGAAAGAGTCAGCCCGAATTTTCCATTCAATTGTGTTGGAGTTGATTTTTTTGGTCCTTATTTTATAAAATACCCACATCAGAGAAAAGGTCGCCTTAACAAGGTGTATGTGTGCATTTTCGTTTGTTTTTTTACCAAAGCTTGTCATCTTGAGTTGGTAACAGACCTGTCTAGTCAAGCATTTATTGCAACCTTAAAGCGTTTTTTCCGCAGGAGAGGCAAGTGTGCTCGCATATTTTCAGATAACGCAACCAATTTTGTTGGTAGTAACGCAGAATTAAAGAAATTGAATAGGCTAGTCAGCAAACCAGATGATGAATTAGGTAATTATTTATCGAGTGAGAGTATTGATTGGTCGTTCATTCTCCCTAGAGCTCCCAATCATGGAGGTCTTTGGGAGGCAGGTGTCAAATCTGTTAAGTTTCATTTGAAACGCGTAGTAGGCAATTTGAAACTAACCTATGAGGAGTTTCTTACAGTAATTGCTCAAATTGAAGGCATTTTGAATTCTAGGCCCTTGCAACCTTTATCATACGAACCAGAGGATTTTGATATCTTGACACCAGGCCACTTCCTGATAGGCAGACCTATCACGGCTATTGTAGAACCTAATATTTTAAACGTTAACGATAATAGATTAAAGAGCTGGCAAAAATTGACTAAAATAGTGCAAACAATTTGGAAGTATTGGAGAAATAACTATTTGAGTGCAATGCAAGGAAGAACTAAATGGTTCTTTGAAAAAGACAATGTCAAGGTTGGAACTATGGTAATTTTAAAGACTGATAATTTTCCTCTATGTAACTGGCCTCTTGGCAGAATCGTAGAGATATTCTTAGGTAAAGACAATAAGGTTAGAGTAGTTTCAGTGAAAACGAAAGGAGGTATTTTTAAGCGATCAATTAATAAAATTTGTCTTTTACCTATGCCAAATTAAACAAAAAGTATGTTTGTAATTAATTATTGTATTTTCTTATTATAGTAGTTTGATTTTGTTGATGTTATTATTTGATGTTTACAATTATTTACCTGTATTTCGTATTGTCACTCTGTGTAATTTTTTACTGTAAGATTTAATTTTGAATGATTACATCATATCAAGGCGGGCGGTATGTTGCGCCTGCGCACGCATTTCATTACTAGCGTCGGCGCATGCGTCTTGAGCTCTTGGAGTTTGTGACATGAGATTGTGAGCTAAGAGCGTGTGAGAGAATTCGTGGCTTCGAGTGGCCATGAACTATGTAAATTAATGAGAATTAAAGTGAGATATAATACAGTCCATTGTTCCTGAGTTTATTGAATTATAGTGTAGTGCCTGTGCAAAACAGTCTTCTTACAAATTTATTGTCTTTATTTATTGGCTTTTTATGAAATTTTAAACGATATTAAAATGTTCATGCTTTCAAAATAAAAATTTCTTATAACTAACATTTGTTATGTGTATACTGTATGTTGTCGCCAATAAAGTCTGCTTGGCAACATTTGAGTTGGCGAAACGGTACCGTAAATGCTAATGTTTAACGTAAACCTATAGTCCAAAATTTTGCATACCCAGCTCAAGTAGCGACAATCGCATCTGCGTAATATCGTAGTATACGGTACGGCCCTGGCGCGATTTTGAAAATTGTTGCCAACACCAACATTGACTCGTTTACTGCTCATGGTAAATACCACGTTTACTGCTCATCACAATGTTGCCAAAAGGTACATTATAATAAGTCAAAAGGAGCATTATTATAAAAACTACTGTTGTACAAAGGTCGGCAAATCCCGTGTGTACCGTATACTAGGAAATACTCTCCCATTTATCAGTGCAGTTCAAACCTAAACGGAGCAGCAGTATCAGGAGCTAGATTCTGTCCAAAGCAGGCGTAGAGGCTCTGTGAGACTTCGGCTTTATTCCAGTTACTCTGGAATAAAGCCAAAGTCGACGGCTATAAACATAAATCTAAACTCAACTTATAACCCAAACCGCCGATACTGGCAAAATAATCAAAGAACTAAATAAACTTAATTCTTAACCAAATATTAAAATACTGGGTAGCTTGCCCTTAAATCGTTCTCCGAGGTAGATTCTTTGGCCTCGCCATCAGTATCACTTCGACTTTTATTCTAAATAAATTCAACATAACAGAATAAAATACGATACAACTAAATATTTTGACTTCACAATTTTGGGAGTCGAGATTTTCCACCTTTCTAAAACACTGAATTACTTATTAATTGAAGTTAACCAATTTTACATGACTTGTAACATAAATTCACAGTTACGAAACACATTATTGCTTATTATACAATTTTTCTAACTAAATTACATAAATAATCACAAATATACGAGTCAACTTAGTTTACAATTTTAGAAATTTACTACATAATCTACTTCAAAATATTCATATCCAATTAGATTATTTACAATTTTTATATTTACAATTTTTATAATTTCTAACCCGGGTTGTTTTCGTAAATAAATTATAATTAACATACAACAACACACCGAACAAGTATTGATTTTGAAGTCAAACAACAAAAATCAGCATTAATTTTTCAAATTTTCGCAGGACTAGTTTCGATGCTTTAACCGACCATCATCCTCGGTAAAATCCTAGTATACGGTGCAGCCTTGGCGCGAAAATTATTGCCAACAAACACCAAAAATGATCCGAAGAACGTCTATATATATATATATATATATATATATACTATATACATAGTACGAGTATATACTATGTTTAACTATATATTTTCTTTGAATGACCCGTTAACTACTCATCGTATATGTCCTGTTTTTACTGCTCATCATAAAGTCGCCAAAAGTAGCCGAATTCCGTGTGCACCGGATACTAGGATTAAACCTCATCCTCTATAAACACTTTATATTTTTTGAAGTATTTTAAAAATATTCTCCTGTAATAGAGATTGTCTGTTTGCATTCACAGAAATAGTGTGTAAAGTCTGCATTTTGTGCTTCACAATCACATTTACATTTTAGTTTATCTGTGACCTGTCAGTGCTTGATTTATTCTTTTATCACTAGAGAGCCTTTTTGTCTTAACTTTAGGAAAAATCTGAAATAAGTTTCTTCCATTATTCAATCGGTCTTGCCATTTTTTCATCATTTGTTTTTGCAATAATGTTTTCACGTATTCTATTGAGAGGGTGAAACAAATATCTATGTTGTCGCTCTTAGTTGCTTCCTTCGCAGTGTTGTCTGTTGTTTCATTCCCAACACTCCTATGTAACCTTTAACCCAATTTATTTTCAAGTTATGTTTTTCTATAAGTTCTACAGTTTTATTTCTGGAAGTGCTTGATTTATAAACGGCTATAAAGCCGTTATATAAAGCCGGCTATAAAGCCGACGACATTTTGGTAAGGCGATAAAGCTAGGACTTTAGCAATAATCTGAGAAGTACACAGTTCCAGTCACATATTATTTTGTGGCGACTTTTATAATGGATAATTTAGAGGGAAAAGAAAATTGCCGTAATGGTTAATCTTTGGATTATGGTAACTTGGCGATTTTTTGGCGACCAACCCTGCTACAGCAACCTGCTAGTTTTGTTTTGGACGCCATTTTGTTTTCACGAAGTAAAGGCTTTTTTTTTTTTTTTTTTTTTTTTTTTTTTTTTAACTCAACATTTTTTCCAACAATCTGCGGTTTAATCCTAGTAACCGGTGCACACGGGATTTGGCTACTTTTGGCGACTTTATGATGAGCAGTAAAAACCGGACATTGCGATGAGTAGTTAACGGGTCATTCAAAGAAAATATATAGTTAAACATAGTATATACTATGTATATAGTATATATGCTATTTATATACACACATAGTATATAGTGTATAGTATATATATATATAGACGTTCTTTGGATCATTTTTGGTGTTGGCGATAATTTTCAAAGTCGCGCCAAGGCTGCACTGTATACTAGGATTTTACCCAATCGGCTAGCCGAATTACGCTTATAATAGAACTTTTATGGAACAAAAATGCTTAATTATGGAGGAAGATTAGGTGCGAAATTGGGAGAAAGTGCAGAATCGCAAACTGCTTGCCGCGTTTTTAGAATTGCACATACACGGTATCATCCATGTACACGTCGACCTATTTTCACTTAAACATCCCAGAATTGCACAAAAATGGCATTGCGCACACTCTTGACTTTATCCTTGTACACTGCTAAAGTCCTAGCTAGTAACCTTTATCGCCTTACCAAAATGTCGCCAAAGTATATGTTACCATATTCCAAAGATTAGCCGAATCCTCATCAGTATTACAGTTATGAACAACACTGTTATTGGTAGAATTATTAGCGTTTAAACTTAGATCACTATTACTAGACGCAGGATTATTTCCAAGAATAAGAGAACTAATAACATTGTTGACAACATCACATCTATTCGATAAATCAAGGTTACTTATAGACTTCAAGTGCCCAAGCAGTTTTATTAGGTTTTTTTTTATTATTATTTTTATTTTTACCATTGTCAGATATTTCAGATTTACTAGTACAACCATTTCTTTTACTTTCAGAATCACTATTACCTAAAACAAAGGAATTTGGCTCAGGGCCTACGTTGGCGGTACCATCATTACATTTGTCATTACCTTTAACAAAATTTGAAGAATGCCAGGTAGAATTTTCACTTACCTTCTGAAACCTCAATATGCTTGGTTAGCATTCGGGCTGCAGACATATAATCATCAGTAGAAATGCCAGTAACCCATTGTCCCGAAGTTAATTCTTGGTGCGTGCAACACGTTTGATCCTCAGTAAATGAAAGTCTTCTTCACACGCACCAATCTCCAAGTTCATAAATCTTGAGTGGAATGTTCGTTACCCAAAGAACGTCCATGTCCGTCCGTTAGAAGTGACGGGCGCTAAATACTGATTCAAATCTGAGTTATCCATCAAGGCTGAAGCCGAAGTTCCAAAAGCATCACGGGACAGAGTCGGGAAATCTTCGGCTTCCCGAGAAACTACGCTCGTGTATCATAAAAACCACTCTACCCAGCAGAGTAGAGAAATCTCTTTGGATCTTGGATCATATCTTTACTGCTGGCTTTAGCTACTAGGAGCTCTTAGCAGTATATTATCCTTTTACCATAGGCCATAAAGTTAAAAATTTACACAGCGCCCGAAGGCGAGATCAAGAAATGAGAGAACTCATAAAATAAGTTTTGCTAAATTGCATATCATGGCATAGCATGGGTGATTATATAAATGGTGGCGAGAAGCGAAATGAAAGTCTAACCTTCTGGGTGAATCAAGAAGAGCAGAAACACGTGATCAGCGTCCAGCATTTAGATTAGCAACATCTATCTGTGAATTTAAGAGTCCTATGTCTTTTGAAACACTTGAAAATCTTCTAAACTTGCGATATAATCGTTAAATGAATAAGAAATTGTAAAAGGCGAAAATGAGGTCACTAGGGCTAATGAGTGAGAGTAAGCACTTGGTGTTACCATGAACTTTGATTTTAAAACACACGATACGAAATAGTAAAAATGAAAATTAGGTGCGAAATTGGGAGAAAGTGCAGAATCGCTCAGAATAGTGCAGAAGTAAAAATCTTGGTTAAATAAGTAGAAAAACGAAGAATTCGTCGATGAAAAATAAAGTCCTAACTTTGCAAAGTTCATCTTTCTTGAATAGTAACAGAAACCTCTCACAAATACAGTAGGCGTCTAACACACAACTACCTTCGGTGCCAGCCCGTTCGCTGGATTCGAGCCTCGAACCCAACTACCGGTGTTCATGGTTCATGTTCTGTTGACTATATTTAGAAATTTCTTGCTTCGTTTACAGAACTTATAAAACATGTAGTATTTTCCCGTCTCCTGCCCCCTGTTTCGAATTACGAGACTGTATGTTATTTACCCTTCGGGGAATGTATAAAAATTAAAATTCAATTTCGCACTTCGTGATTAGCCTCAAACCACTGCAGTAGGGTAACCAACGTGTTGGCGACTGATTTTTTGCCATGATAATCAGGAAAATGAACTGCTAACTCAAATAACTTAGCACAAATACGCTAACAATCCAAAGGCGAGGAAGCGCTTAACAGTGATATGAACAAATTAATTACAAAAAAAATTAATATGAAACTACTATTAAAAAAATTTGAAAGGTTTCAGATTTTAAATAACGTCCGAAGGGGCTTTCATTTTACATTTTGTTCGTTACCTTTATTTATTAAATATTACGTTCTTCGCACTTTAAAATTTAGTTCAAGAGCAATATCGCAAAATACTTTTAAATTGAGCCTACCTTTAGAATTTCCGATACACAGTCTCGCGCGCTGGAGATAAAAATGTTTTTTCTGTACCACGTTGCCAAGACTCGTTTTGAAACGCTTGAGTTTGTTAAATCAAAAATTCGTTGAAGTTTTACAAAATATGAAATCGATAATAAAACAAATTCCAAATTAATTCCAAATTTAGGCTTCTACAAGCCCATGTTCGGGTGGAAACGTACGCTATTAAAAATTGGTGTTTGCAGGTACCCCTGTGTTTTCACTGTACAAGAAATATACATACATTTATGAAGATTTTTCATTATTTAATTTCTTCAAATATAATGCAGGACTCTAACATTGGGTGGCAACAGTTTGAAAAGCAAAACGGACATTTATAGTGAACCAACGCAAAATCCCAATACGAAAACAATAATCCTTCAGGTGTCAAAGCCCCTTTGGACTAATAAACAAATAAAAAAATGTGAAAGAGTTCAGATTTTACATTACGCCCAAAGGGACTTTTATTAACCGTTTTGCTTTTCGTTTAATTATTAATTATCACGTTCTTTGGACTTAAACCATAAAACTAAATTCGACGGCAATACCGCAAACTAATTTTAAAATGAGCCTACCTTTAGAATTTCCGATACACAGTCTCGCGAGCTGGAGATAAAAAGGTCTTTTCTTCTTCGTACATTGCTAGATTTGAAATCGTTCAGTTCGTTAATCAAAAATTCGTTGATATGTTATAAATATGAAATCTTTAATAAAACAAATTGCACATTTAGGGCTTCCAGATGCCCATATTCGGTGGAAGATTACGTTTTTCAAAATTGAATGGCTCTAGGTACCGTTGTTTTATCGCAATGCGAGAAACATATATACGTTTTTGCAGATTCTTCATTATTTAATTTATTTAAGTATAATACAAGGCTCTAATATTTGGCGACAACTATTTTAAAAAGTGAACCGACATTTCAACGCAAAATGCCAAAACGAAATTAATAGTCCTTCTGGGCAAATTGCCCCTTTGAATTAAAAATAAAACCGTAACTATTAAAAGAAAAATGAATGTCTAAACAGTGGATAACTAGTAATATTGTTTTAAAATTTTCGCCAAAACTGAGATATGTAATTAAAATGTCTAAGAATCGAATTATAGTCCTTATCTTACGGAACCGATGGAGGCTGAATTTGTGATGACGTCAAGGTCATGTGAGCATACATAACTATGACGTCACAAAAATTACGTAATCTCTAATGTCATGTGCTACCTTTTCATCTAATTTTTGATTCTGCTTCTGCTACATTAGTTGAAAACTCTTTGACAACGCTGAACTCATGTTTAATCTTTAATCCTTTTTAGGGTCAAAGTGAGTTTGCTTTTGCCCAGTACCGGCTAATTTTACTTTGATTATAATGGTAATTGCATAATCGAAACGCAGAATATAATCTGTTTACGCATATCGACAGATTTCCATGTTTTATAAGGACTTCCGCAGAAGAATATAAAAACTTAGGACTTCAAAATTTTGTAGCATCTATTTCTTGCAGACGAGAAAACCCATAAAAACATACTATCAGCTCATTCGCCAGGTTTTGAAACGAGGTCTATCAGTATTAATTGCTCTTAGGTCATCTGCCACTACGGGGTCGCTTGGAGTCCAAAGAGAAATGTTTCCAATCCTGTAAGAAAACTGGTTATTTTTTTCATATATTTTTTTAAAATTTTAATGGTTTTAAAAGCAAAATCTGGCAGGCTATGTGTGAAAACTGCAGTTTTTAAATGATTCTAAAAACAACGTAACAATTCGTAGCTCAAATGAAATATTCCTACAACAAGTAAGCCCACTAGCAGGCGAGCGGTAAAATGGCTGAACACTGGTAGTTCCGACCTGGGTTCGATTCTAGGGTAAAGAGCTGGCTGCATGCGTGTTTTCGTCGTTTTCCCCATTGTAACGTGTATACGAGCCAGTTTCCCTTAGAAAGTCTTCCACGAAGGCATCGCTCCCCTTAAGCAGATAGCTTAAGGGACTGTGCTTTGTCAGAATAATAAATAAAATAAGTAAACGTACAGAAAATAAGCGCTTGCAAGATTATTGTAACAAATCATCTGCAACCCTGGCAAAATTCATGTTTACCTGTGGAGTGTAGCATATCTGTGCCACTCGTGTTCAATACATTAAAACATAGCTCAAATTTAGTGTACTGTGGAAGTTTCAAATTTCCTACAAATGCGGAACAGGAAATGACAGACCCCCGTCGATTTGCTTTTCAGTTCTTTGCAGACTGAATAGTTGACTAAACGGCTTTAAGTAACTCCTACCAGTTGAACGAGCGGTTAAGGCCGCTGAACACTGGTGATTAGCTCTAGATTCAAATTTCAGCGAACGAGCTGACTGCTTGAGCGTTTTGTAATTTTTATGTTGTATCACAAGAGTACAAGCTATTTCCTATAAACTTCCTCCTCGAATACCTTCCTTTCCATAGAGAAACAGTCCTATTATCGAATTTTATGGTTTAACAGCCTATTATCGAATTTATGGAATTTTATGGCGCCATTGAATCGAATTTTATGGTTTAACTGCGAAGATCATGATATTTAATAAATAAAGGTAACCGAAAAAACGTTAAATAAAGCCCCTTTAGGCTTAATATGAAATCTTAAAACTTTCAGACTTTTTACTTCCTTGTACGAAGTAAAAAGGAAGTATTGTAATCGCAAAAATTTTCAGGCAGCATATTTCAACGAAAACATCCATTTGACCGCTATCGAATACAATTTAACGATATTTTTGCGTGATATCTGTACGTAAGGACAGAATAAGTGACTGTTTTCCTCCAAAAAATTCATAAAATTGCTTTAAAATGAATTCTGAGGAGAATTTTTCATGGCGTCTGTACGAACGTATGTACCTACCTACGGTACCTCGCATAACTCAAAAACGAGTAGCCTCAGAATGTTGAAATTTTGTATATAGGACTGCAATAACACGCAGATGTGCACCTCGTATTTTGGTTGCAATCGGCAGGACCAAACGTATATAGATATATTTATATATATATCCACTCTGTTACCCGGCTCAGTGATCTCAGTTTCTTTACTCTTATGTGTTTGTAAATTGTACATTTTTGCTTTAAAAATGATTAAATTATGTTGTTCCGGTTAAGGTTTTTATGCCTTTAGTAACTCTGTATGCAATATTTTTAGAATTATCAACAATTTTAAAGTTATTTAAGTGGTCCTAAGCCTAATAATTTTTTGATGGCGCCTATTGCTTGTTTACATTTGAAAGAGCAAAATAGTGGATTTGTTGCCAATCTAGAGAAACTAAGCTTCGCAGCAACAAAGATAACGCCTTCTTTTATTATTGCGAATTAAATCATGCTTAATCCATTCTGGAATTTATTCGAGGAAATAAGTGTTTACTTCGTAATTTTTAATAGAGATATTTTGAGTTTTTATGTAATTTTGCCTTGTCGCGAAGTGAGAACTGATTGAATGAGAAATACTCAATCATCTGTGAAAAACTGTTTCTGTTTTGTTTTGCTTGCTTAATTTCTTTCATACATCGTTCTAGCTTTATTACAGTATTTTAATATAACATGTGGCAACGATTAGATAATTCTTTAAATGATATAAGTTTTGTGCATTCTGATTTATAATATGATCGAATTATAATACTGTTAAGTGAACCTAGCGCCACAGTGTCGCTATGGTAAACAAATAGAGTGAATTTTAAAGAATGCATTTATTCTATTGTAGTTTATGCGCTGTCGGTGAAGTAGATTTAATTCAATCCAATAAGTTTAAATGAAATGCAAGAAAAAATGCGTATAATTTAATATCCCGTACAAGGAAGTCACGTGGTGTACACATCAGATTTTTTTTTTTTCGTTTCTGTTACTTTCTAATTGTATTTATCCTTAGAGTCTGCTTCAAATTGGGTTCGAAGTGTATATTTACTAAATCACCTCATGACGTAGAACCTTTCTTTAGCAATTGAGGTAAAAATTAGAAGATTCGAGACTATTATACTAGTCAAGATTGAGTTCAAGTTTTATAATAAGACTGTTCTAAATCCTTTCGAGATTGACCAGCGTAAACGTGTTATCAAAAATCCAATTAAATAATTAAACAATTATTATAATTAAAATCTGAATGATTTCGGACTTTACCAATCGCCCAAAAGCATTTGGTAAGATTTGTACTCTCTCGTTGATTTCGCAGCGGCTGCTTTTGCAATCACTCGTGCTATCTTTATTATTAAGAATCATTTTATTCGCTCTTACGCCATATACGATTCAACAGCAAAATTACAAAATATTTAAAAGTAGCGTATCTTTATGTTTCTAGGCTGTATTATTATCAAAAGAATATACTAGAATTCCCAATGTAGTGTTAAGTGTTGGCATACGTTTTCCTATTTTTCAGAGTTCTTCATATCAGTGTTCGTTTTTTGTTAGTAAGATAGCTTACAAAACATTTTTTGTGTCTTTTTATTATTAATGTTTCGTGTGCTAACTTTATTTTTTAGATATCACGTTCTTGGCACTTACGTCACATAAACTTCAATTCATTAAAGTTTTAAAGACAGGAAATTTAAAATTTAAAATTCAAATTCTGGGCTTCTAAATGCATATATTCGGGTGGAGGATTACGTTATTCAAAATGCAATGGCTCGCTCTAGGTAGCATCGGATTTTCACAGTGCGAGATATATACATACATTGCGTGAAGATTCTTCATTATTTAAATTCTTTAAAAATAATACAGGGCGATAGTATTTGGTGGCAACAATTGGAAGCTTGAATAGTACTGAAATTGCTATTCAAGCTTCCAATTGAAATTGCAGTTGAAATTGCTGAGTAGCTTGAATAAGGCACTGAAATTTAATTTCAGGTGAAATTTCTTCAGCATTATGAATCTGTTAGAATTGACTCCTAAAGGGTAGCCAATCCTTAATGTCACCACTAAACTGTGCAATTTCTGATTTCGAAAATTAAATTTCTTTTTAGATCTAGTGAGAGTAACAGAGTTCTGAGACTCATCTGCTATTGGCGAATTTGCATGGATTCGCGCAATTCAAGTCATGTTGCCTTCACCTTTTCCCGTTCTTCGTATTCTTTTTGTTTAACTTTTCATCACGTTCTTCGTTTTGTCTCCGTTCACTAACAGTCGTTATCAAAAAATCTGTAATGAACTTTGAATTATCCAAATACTGTTTACTCTGAAAAATCAGTTCTTTCAGTTCTGTTATTGTGATCGTTTGAAGTAATGTCGCTCCAATTTCTTCAGCAACATATAACAAGTCTTTCTTTCTTAAATCTTTTCTTGTCGGAAATATTGTTTGGAATCAGAAGTAATGTCATGACGCCTAATGTCAGAAAATGTAAAGAACAACTGCAAACAAAAAGGTACAGACGAATTTTAAATCACTCAAATGAACTACAATGAATGAATACGGTAATTGTAAAAAAATTAAAAGCTATTTATTCAGTTAAAATGCAGCTTTAAATTAGCATCGCTACCAAGAACAATATAAAAATTGGCCGAAAACTCTACGTTCTAAACATTACGCAAAAAGGAAAAAGAATATTTTTTAACAACAATAATAATTGTTGCCATTGAGCAACACGAAAAGTAATAACGAAACGTAAGTTAAAAATATTAGATAAAGTAGTAGTTAAGTTTAAATAACGATGTTAATTACTGCACAGTCCTTATCAGGTACCTCGAAGTCCGAATTTTGAATTTTGAGTGTTTTTGTTTCACTTATTTTACATTCTGTTTAGATTTAAAGCATTTTTATTTAGCATACTCAGTGATTTGGAAGCGAGAAGTGGCAGAATTATTCGAAATAAATTATTTGCAACTCCAGTTTGACAGACTTTTACTATTCTGCAAAGTGTAAGATATTTATGTTTCAATTTTAATCCACAAATTCAGTTCTTTCAAAGCAATGTATTTCCGCGACCTCAAACAGAACACTTATTATCCAGTGGTATCCCACCTGCCGATAGACAGTGTTGCTTGTGACGTCAGCCACGATTTTTCTCCGCGCGAAATTTGATTTAATTTTTGAACCTGGCAGCACAAAATAGTAAGAATGAAATGTTTATGTTTAGAACAGCTGAGTGCGTAATAACGAAATTAAAATACTGATATAAACTCAATATTTGGTGCAGAAACTTTATAGATGTAGGATTTTGTATAGATACGTTTGTGTTATCTGGAATTAAGGCAAGTATAGTTTTATTTTCTTTATTTATATCATTTAGAACTTTATTTTTTTCCTTGCACATTTTGAAATGTCATTCTAAAGCAACGCTATGGATGACAGTAGCTTAAGAAAAAACGAAAGCAAATATTTCTCGCTTTATTACGCAAATTAAATATTATTTTTTTTTTTCTTCGAGCAAATATTACTCGCTTTATTATGAAGTTGGCAGACGCTATTAATGATAGCTCCGATGATGTAAATAATGATGATTTAGAATATTTTTTGTGATGGACTTTCGGAGATGTTGAGTGAAATGAAATTATTGGATAATAATAGCATTCATAATTTATTCTCCGATATTGAGTATGAAACTGATGTTTTATAATGTGAAGAGTATATAAATGGTGCCAAACTCGCTATTTTTAAATCACGTAAAGTTTCTAATTTTTGTACCCAAGTACGCCTCCTATTACGTTATTCACTACTACCAGTATGTAAGTAAAATTCTAGATGTTTTATGAAAAAAAGCGAGCAGCATATTTTGTTAAGGTATAAAGAATAACCTTTGGTGCTACTTTGGTAGACGGTTGCACGGATTTTTGGCGATTTACGTTGGCGCGATTTTTACAATCATCAGCCATCTTGAAAAACGCTGTTTCTACGCATAGTAAAGTATTCGAAACTTAAAAAAAAAAAAAAAATAAATATCTTTAAAAGTAATGGATTAATTTTTTGTTAAAAATGTTGTTTTTTAAGATGGCAGGCAAGTGTAAATAAATACATTTACTATGAGTATAAAATACTAAAGTAAGGCTATTATTACTTTCATATAGCGAAAAAAAGAATAAAAACACCGCTATAAAAATATTGTGCCAACGTTTAATTACATTAAAATATTACTGAAATTGAATATCGAATTAAAAACCATCCTACCAACATTTAAAAGAATTAGAATATTATTAAATTCAAATACTTTAAAATACATTATATAAAATATAATTAACATTAAAACATATGTGACAATAATTATCTCAGCAATTTTTGAAAATAGTATATTAATTTTTTTAACAAAAATTGAAGTATACAATTATAAAATAAAAGAAAAATATGTATTTACATTTTTTGGGTAATTTAACCTCTTGTTTATTGATAAGTACCACAAAAAAATCGAAATCATAATTGAATTGGCTCTTTTAACCATCTTCATCTGTTATCCACATATCTCGCAGTTCATTGAAGAAACAATTAGCGCGGTTTCCTCAAAAAATTTTAAATAAATTTCCTCTGACGCTATTAACAATTTCTAAATAAATCTTAATAGGAAAAACTTAATAGGAAAGACAGGTTGGCCAAAGTAAGGTCTGAAAGGGCTATTTTTTTATTCCAATACCAATAATTCTTGGTAATTACCAATAACAACATTCATCTTCGAAACGAAAAATTCATTCCATTTGAAATCTGACGAATTCGAAGAGATGAATAATAAAATTTTAAAATGGCGCGGTAATGCACAAACATTCAGTAACCAATCAGGGAGCTGATTACATCACGCATAGAATTAAAATTATTTAAATAATCATTCATAATAAAATCATTTTTAAAACAAATGCAAAATTAAATTGTATTTTAATATTTAACAGCCATAAATAATGTTTAAAACATTAGATTAAATTTATAGATATTAATAAAACCAATTATTTTTTAAGTAAGGTGACGTCATTGATTACATCATCAACAACATAAAATTATATAAAATATTATCAACAACAAAATTTTTATTTCAAATAAAAATGTAAAATTAAATTGATTTTTAATATGTAGAAGCCATAAATAATATTTAAAACCCGGAACTTATGCATAATAAAACGCATTATTTTTTTAATAAAATGACAACAAAGTATCGGTTACCATAAATAATTTATCCAGCAATGGGTTTACCATAAGTTGTATTACTCGCCAAAAGAAAACTCGCCATACAATCGCCAAAATCCGTGCAACCGTCTACCAAAGTAGCACCTAACCTTTTAATATATACAATATTTTCATTAATTTATATTCATTAAATTTCGTGATAAATGAATATTTTTATTATTCATCTCTTCGAATTCGTCAGATTTCAAATGGAATGAATATCTTCGTTTCGAAGATGAATGTTGTTATTGTTAATTACCAAGAATTATTGGTATTGGAATTAATTATTTTAATATATAATATAGACGTACATTTTTGACTAATACGATTATTCAGTTAAGTTTGGAAAAAATACTTTTGAAATTCAAAATATTTCTTGCTCTCAGCTTTAAAATTTCGCAGTTTTAAAATTTATTTCATTATTCCGAGAACTTTAATTAATATAAATACAACAAGAGAAGAGTGACAATGCTAATAAGCATAGTTATGAAGTTATTAAATTATTTTAGTTTGCTTTATAATACTAAGATTATTTTTAAATTAATGCAATCCCTTCGGTAGATAGCCTCGTAATCAAACTAACCAAACTTCAATTAAATAATCTAATGTAAACTATTCGAGGTCTGATAAGCATTTTGATCTTGCTTTCATCATCATGTTTAGTTTAGGCCAGATGCTATATGTAACTATTAGTGTTATATCTAATCCGAAAAGGAAATGACAATAAATGAAAAACAGAGTTTTTGTTATTTCTGTGTGAAAAAGGGAAATCTTCATTTATTGGCCTATGAAATTGGTCAGATTTATCACCAACAGTCTTTTATTATATTCAATTTTAAAATCATTCATAATAAGGAAATTTATATTGTTGAAATAGAGTATGATAGCAAAACGAGAGGCCCATTTCTCCACATTCCTCTTTTAATGAAACAATATGGTTGCATTTTTAAAATTATCTTATTTTATGCAAAGGCTTTTATTAATACCTGATTTCAAAAAGCTGTTCTGGTTTTATTTTTACTAGAACGTTAAGAATATTGAAAGAGAATATCTAATCGAGACTAATGTATTTTTGTATTCCCTGCAGTACGAAAAACTGAGAATTTCTTAAGTAGCATTTAAAGCGTCCAGATAAATTTTAATACTGAACACTAAAAGGTATTGCTTTTCCAGTAATGTGCGTCATGTCTGAAGTAAAAATGGTACTTACGTATTATCGCAACCAGGTTGGCGCGATTTGTAAATTTGAGTAAAAAAGTATGAATAGAAAGAAAATGTACATTTATTAATTACAGATAATTTGATAATTTTTAATACAGTTTTTTATATTATTTTGTTTCAAAATATAAAATAGCAATTAAACCCTTCCGGTTTAGAATTTGAATAAGTTGCAGAATTATTTTTTCGGCGGAAATCTTTTGGCTATTGCTTTTAGCACTGATTGAAAACCGTATTCGCCATAACCATGTACACGTCGACTTATTTTTACTTAAAAATACATCCCTGAATTGCACAAAAATGGCATTGCGCCCACTCTTGACTTTATCCATCTACACTGCTATTTTCTCATAAATTACAACAATTTGCACTAAAATGCAGGAAAATTTTGTGAATCTCCACATGCTCTTTTTACAAAACTGCGTACAACACGTAGGGTTGCCGTAAGTAGGGTCACCAAATTTGGCAATTTATGCGAATTTTGGCCTGGTTGCGTTAATAGGTAAGTACCGTAAAAATATTTGAGGGGGGGGAACGCAGCTTTCATTTTAAGTATACTGCCATGTATGCGAAATGTTTCACAATTATAGAGATATAGTACAATTAGTGGGTGAATAAATAGAATGAAACGTTACGTTATTGCGTATGATACATTTAGAGACGGGCGAAATATTGCATGTTAGTACGAACAGTAAGGATGTCGGATAAGAAGAATAACACATAAATAAAACGAAAACTGTAAAGATTCGGACTTTACCTGTGGTCCAAAAGGGTTTTTTAATTTTTTTCTATGCTCGCAGTCTGCTGCTGCATTTACTCCAGCTAAACCATTTCTTTTTGTCTTTTTAGCTTTATTATCAAGTCTCATTTTCTTCACACTTACGCTATCTACAATTCAACAAGAAAAATTGTAAAAATTTTAAAAGCAGCATGTGTTCTACTATTTTCAGTGTTTTCTCAGTTTATCATGTCAATGTACTTAGTAAGATGGCTTGCAGAACTTTTTTTTTGTGTTTTGGGTACTAAAGCTTTTTGTGTTAAATTTATTAATTAAATATCACGCTCTTCGTACTAGTGCGATAAAAATAAATTCAGTTGAATAACAAAATCACAAAATATTTAAAAATAGCATATCTTTAGAATTCTCAATAGATAGTTACGAGCGAAAATTATGAACATTATTGGCCCAGCTCGCTTTGAAATCGTTGAGTTTCAAAATTAAAGTTTTACGACCAGGTGCACATGCTCGGGTGTAGAGGACTACGTTATTCCAAACATGCTGGGCCTAGGAACAGTCGTTTTTTCACAGTGCGGGAAATATACATACATTCAGGCAGACTTTTACTTATTTAGTTTCTTTAAAAGTAATACAGGGCGATAATGATTCGTGGCAACAATCTGAAAAGGGATTCAGGAGTTTAAAGCGATAGCCAACTTGTGTCAACGCCCTTTTGAGCTAAAAATACATGAAACATACTTTCGAAATTTTCACAGCAATGAAATATTTATTCTGTACTTACAGCTGTATTTATTCTTGCTAAGTAATTTTCCTCATGCTGTCACTTTATCAAATAATGGGGAGACATCAAAATTAAGCTGATCCCATTTCTTAGTTCATCAGAGAAGCAGTTATTTTAAACTTCTTGCATTTCCAAAATTGATATTTTACAATTTGCAGCGACGTGGAAGCGTCATTTGTAGTTTTGCGTGGTCAGGAGAATGTTAAAAAATGGAAACTTTCTAGTCTCCTCGAAAAGAATCCCTCGTTCGCGAAAGACGATTAATATATATAAGAACCATGAAATAATTTTTTTTGTAAATATGAATTAGGAAATGCATACCTGGTAAACCGTCCAAGATCTGAAAGTAATGCATCTAATCCTCAGCGGCTGAGCGGTAACGCCGCTGAACACTAGTAATTCTACCTCGGATCGAATCCCGGCGAACAAGCTAGCTGCATGGTTGTTTTTTGTAGTTTTCCCCCATGTAACTAAAATATTCTGTCTAAATACGCTTAATAAATTCTGACATTAAGAATCAATCATAGGTCCCTTATGAATTCCCTCACGAAGGCATCTATCCCATAGGAAAATGACTCTAAAGTTGTTTTCGCTTAACTTATTATCGGGCAACAACGGCATCTGCTTCTTGACATTAGAGTCTAAATGTAAAATATAGTATTGCTTTGTTATGTTAATCGATTAATAAGAATGATCGAAAAATTGTGTTAAATTATTAAGACCTAACTGGGAGACAAGAGTTCCAGGAATTGGTGAATAAATAAAGTTTGTGTACGTTCTTAGAAACCATACTCAATGTTCCTCCATAAAAAAAAGGGTTTGAAGGAAACGAATTGCTAAGACAATGAATAGGAAAAAAATTATAAGGTGATGTATAACGAATCTTCAGCAACATTATTCGAACTAAAATTAACTTTTCAAACACAAGTTCTTGTGCCATTCGGAATGAAACATCATGAAATGTGCCTCTCGCTGACAGGCAGAAATTTTCGCCAGTCAGAGAATAGAGATTGAATGAAAAAAGAAAATGTTTTTGTTCAGTATTTCTGGGCTTTTAGCTTAAATAATAATGCAATAGACAATTCGCTAGCTTGCGGAACTATTAAAAAAAAGTCATTTGCAACTAATACTCGAATTAACATTTCAAAATGAAAAGGGCACTTTAAAGTATCTACTTATCTAAAGCTATTAAAATCAAATTTCATTTCTTAAGCCCAATGCGGTGCTAAACTGTTACGCTCACAGTGGAAATATAGAATTCTGGAATGTAGAAAGCAAATCTTCACTAATCGTAAAATAAGGATAAGTTTGTTTAACTCTGATTCATTATTCCACACAGAAATGATATCTGTTTGGAAAAAAAGGTTTCCAACGTAGAGGACGTTTTGGTACCTAAACATTATCCCGTTAAACGTTGGCCGAAAGACAGAGACAAAGTTGGCGAAAATCCCGGCAAAATTGTCGAAGCTATTTTTTTGTCGAGAGCGGTTTTGTAGGCGACGATCCAGACAAAGTTACGCTATTTGTGTTCGTGGAATTCTGAGATGTACCTCTATTTGCTAATTTTAAAATAAAATATTTATAAGTCTGTCTTCACGATCCAGCAAACAGCCACTGCTCCGAAAGCTTTCGACAGGCTTTTTATTTTGCGGTTGGCAAAATTGCTTTTATAGATTTCTACTATTTTGGAATGGTTTCCGATTATACTGGAAGTTCTGTTCAGAACCTTAACAGTACCAACTTCCAGCAGGTAATTGCTCCAATCGGTTAGTGTTGTGTCAGCTATGTCCAGCCGTTCTTTTTCCCACTAAGCCCACCAGCGGCCGAACGTAAAACCCGCTGAACACTGGTTGTTTCGTTCGAGGTTCGAATCTCGCGAACGGGCTGACTGTTTGTGTGTTTTCGTTGTTTCTCCATGTGTAACGTGTATATCGGCTAGTTTCCCTTAGTCTACTCCACGATGGCATCCCTCATCCTTCGGTACTACGGTAGGCGTCCCCAACACTATATGTATGGGCGGTTTCTGGGTCTGTAAGTACCAGAAGTGATTCGAAATGTTATTGTATCGCAAAATTTTGGATGATAATAGTATAAAGCAGGGGTTCTCAACCGGTGGTACGCAAGAGAAAAATAGGTGGTTCGCTAAGAAGCAAAATATTTTTAACTATTGTATTCAAAAATTAAAACCCCAACATTTTGATTGAGTTTTTTCTTTAATACTCGTAAATTTATGCGATCCGAGCTTTGTTCAAGAGTGGTGGTGGTAGTAATACTTTGTAGTGGTGGTACTAAAGGTGTTCAGTTTTTATTTACATGGTACGCGTTAGTCAAAATGTTGAGAACCGCTGGTATAAAGCAATAATCAAAAGATTGATAGAAGTTGCTTATAACTAAAGAGTGTATTCATTTATTTCTGGTTCAAATATTACTTTTATTTTACTTTATGAGCTTGCTATAGTTAAAATGCTCATAAGTAACCGCTATTTTACATTGCTCTGAGGGAGTATTTTTATGAAAATAAATATTACATCTTTCTATTTTTACAATCGATAAACTCCAGGAGAAAAATAATAAGCAATGCCCAGCCTAATGATTAGTGGTTGCTGTCAAGAGCCTAATGATCTAGCTAAGCTCCTTATTAATATTTAGGTTCTCTCCCAAATAATGTATTTTTGGGAGTTGATCATAGACTTTTCGATATATTAATCATAAACTACTAATAACTATTTTAGCTTTTATTTAATGATTAATGGATTGCTGTAATTTGTAGAAAAATAAATTAATAGGGAAAACAGGATGATATTACTGAGTTTAGAAATAGATTTCGAACGATAAGTTTTAAAAGAATTCCGTTTATTAAAAGCATAATGTATTAATCGTCAAAGTTTACAAAATAATTACTCTGTGAGTTGATTTTCCACTCGATAAAATTTTTATCTTCCTTAATTCAATTCTGAAATCTCTGGCTTTGTGCGTGTAAATGTAAGCGGTTTGGAATCCCAGAGAAGGCATGGATGTAAACTGTCTGTCTCTTAATAGGAGGCCGCAGTGGCCGCCTATTAGGTGTCTCCAAAATAAAATGACCACCGCTTCCGGTCTTAGTAGGGGGCGGAAGCCCAGAAATGGCTAGTGCACGGATAATAATCATGCTGATGTTTACAAAACATACTACAATATGAAGTAGCAAAATATTTCGTTTAAACATAGTGTAGAGGCATTAGATATTTTTGAGGCAGAAGTACATGGGAAATAAACAATCCTCTCGCCGGGGCTCGAACCTGGACCTCTACAATACGCGCCGAGTGTGCTAACCATTACACCACGAAGGCATGCTGGAAGGAGGAAGAAAATAATAAGATAATTAGTCCAAAGGGATTTGAGTCCCGAAGGACTATTACTTTCGTTTTGGCATTTTGCGTTGGTTCACTATAAATGTCCGTTTCACTTTTCAAACTGTTGCCACCAAATGTTAGAGTCCTGCATTCTATTTGAAGAAATTAAATAATGAAAAATCTGCATAAATGTATGCATATTTGTCGCATTCTGATAAAGCAACGGTATCTAGAGCCACCGAATTTTGAATGACGTCATCCTACTACGAGTATGGGCATCTGAAATCCGAAATTTGGAATTTGTTTTATTATCAAATTCATATTTTGTAAAACGTTAACGAATTTTTGAGTGTTAAACTCAACGATTTAGAAGCGAGCAATGGCAACACTCTACGGGGGGTGGGTGGGAAAACCTTTTTATCTCCAGCGCGTCGAACTGTGTATCGGAAATTCTAAAGATAGGCTCATTTTAAAATTATTTTGCGACATTGCTATATAACTAAATTTTATGGTTTAAGTGCAAAGAACATGATATTTAGTAAATAAAGGTAACACGCAAAACGTTAAAAAACGCCCCTTTGGACGTAATTTAAAATCTGAAACATTTCAGTTTTTTTTTTGTTTGTTTGTTTTGTTTTGTTTTTTCTTATTTTATTAGACGTACTCACGATCAGTTCATTTTCGTTTATTATTGTTTTGCTGTGACAAATAAAAACTGATTGTTAGAAGCAGAAATTTGCTAGAAATTCAACGCACTGATCTGTAATTTTTTTGCAGTTACAAACAACGGGTGTGATTATAGTGGGCAAAAATAATTGTGAAATACAAGACCGCTTATGTTTGTAATTATTTTTTGTTTACCCGGCGAATTTACTCCGATAAATTTCACAGTTTGTTTATTTGTAATGCTAAAGGGTCATTAGCCCAAAAGGCTATTTGTCTTGAAACGGCTTTTGAGTTAAACCACTTAAATATTTATCTCTTTTGAAATTATTGCCACCAAATATTATCGCATGTATTATATTTAGAGAAACTAAATAATGAACAATCTGCATGAATCTATGTATGTTTTTCGTACTCGGGAAAAAATGAGTGTACCTACAGTCATCAAATTTTGAATAATGCAGGCGTACACTCAAACGTGGCCACCCGGAAGCTCCGATTTGGAATTTCAAATTTGTTTTATTATTTGTAAAATTTTAGATGAAAAACTCAATAATTTCAAAACGAGCAGTGGCAACAACTCGCGCGAGGCTGTCTATCGGAAATTCTAGATATGCTGTTTTTAAATAATTTTAGCCCAAAGTGGCGTCAGCCCAAATGCTCTCGAAATGGGCATGTGTCTGTATATGGAAAAAAAAAAAAAAAAAGTTCGTTTGGGGCGTAATGTAAAATCTGAAAGCTTTCAGATTTTTTATGTATTTATTTAAGTTGTAAGAGTTTTCCTCCTTTCTTCTTGGTGTAATTGAAGACACGTCCGGCAAGCAATCGGGAAGCCAAGAGTTTGAATCCCGTCAAATGCATAAGTGATTTTCTCACATTTTCTGCTCCAAAAGTTCTAAGTGACTCCACACGGGGCGCCAGAAGTAAAAATGTCGGTGACGATAATTCATAACCGCCTGTATTTGGCAATAGTGATCTCTCCTCCCCAGATGGTCTTTAAGGTGAGGAAGAATCAAATGACATTCCTCTGTCCTGCATCTGTACTATAATTGGGAAACTAGAATCCTCGTAAGAGTATAACTGAGTTTTCTTACTTTACCTATATCTATGAATATTGTGTTTGCATACCTAACTCACGATGCATAACACTTATTAGCGATAATACGGCAAAATTTAGGATTACTTTTACAAATTCAATATAGATGTTTTTTTATTACTTCCTTCTACGGAGCAAAGGAAGTACTGAAATCGCGAAAATTTTCGGGTATCATACTTCAACGAAAATATTAATTTTGACTGCTATCGAATACAATTGAACACCATCTGTACGTAAGGATAGGATATGCGACTCTTTTTCCCAAAACAGGTTGCAAAAATGATTTAAAATGGATCCGTAAGAGATTTTTTTCGTGACGTCTCTAAGCACGTAAAAAAGGTTTTTATGCCTTTTGTTAATCTGCATGCAATAGTTGTAGAAATATCAACAGTTTAAAAGTTGTTTAAGTTCGGATAAGCCTAATGTTTTACCATAGCAGCCATATTTGTTTGCATTTGAAACTTAGCAGAATAGTGAATTAAGTCAATTTCTGCACGTTCAGTGTCTTTTTGCCAAATGGGACCAAAAATAAACTTTTCAGTTTTGTGCACCAAAATATCTGCCTTCCTGCCCGTCAACAGAATCGTAAGTTTTTGAGTAGAAAATATAATTTTAATTGTAAAAAATTGTTTTAACTGTATTTGTTGTTTTATATTTTTCTATATTTTTCAATTTTTCATGAAAATATTTTGAGGTTTTATTTATTTTTGCCTTGCTGCGAAGTGAGAACTGAATTAATTGAATGAGTGAGTGAGTGAGTGAGTGAGTGATTATGGCGCAAAACCAGAGATGATTATGACGCGCCAAACAAAAGATAAGATGATTACAATTGATGACATTAAAATTCAATAAATAAAAACAAGTAGATAAATGTACCAAATCCAGAGGATGAAGTCATATAAACACAGGTTAAAAGCACATATTAAAATTCAAGAGACAGTCTTCAAAACAAATTACATTTGGTAATAAAAGCCAATATCTTTTAAATAATAAAATAAATTAGAATTGACCTCTCTTCCGATTAAACGGTCGAGAGGTAAGTCACAGCTATTAAAATATTTCTGGCGAAGACTATTAAAACATGGACACTCAATTAAAATATGACGAACAGATAAACAAACATTACAGTTAAAACAAACAGGCTCATTTTCAGCTTTTAAAAGGTAGTTATGTGTCACTCTAGTGTGACCAATTCTGAGGCGAGTCAAAAGAACTTCCTCCTTACGATTTTTGGTTAATTCCCAGTGCTCAATTCTAGGTTTTACATGTCTTAATTTATTTTGAAGCTGAACATCCCAAAGTTGTTGCCATTTTTTTCGGATCTTTTGTTTCACAACACAACAAATGTCTGCAAAAGGGATGAGACGACTGGACAGTTCAACAGCACATTTTGCTGTGATATCTGCCAGCTCATTCCCTTTTATTCCCACATGCCCGGGAACCCAGCAGTACAGGATATCATACCCACGATTCATTAAGTTTATATGTATTTTGAGAATATCCACTATTACTGGATTTTGAGTATTAGGAAAAGCTTCTATTGATTTAAGAGCACTATACGAATCTGTATAAATTATAAACTTTTTGTAGCAGAGCCTTGAGATGTATAAAAGACTATAATATATCGCAGTTAATTCGGATGTTAAGACAGAGAAAGCATTGTGCAAGCGTCTGCCCTCCATGTGGTCTTTAATTACATATGCCATCCCCACATGATCTTTTGACTTGGACCCATCTGTATAAACTGGAAGATAACTGCTATATTTGTTCCTGTGCTCAGCGAAGAGTTGTCTGTATATAATCTCGTTAGTGCTTGCCTTCACATGATACTTAAAAACATCAAGAAGCTGAATCCGTGCATTTTCCCAAGGTGGGATTTCAAAATTCTGTACTGCTTGGGGGTGCATATCAGAGAGGGAAAGTTCCTCGATGACAGGGCGAACTCTTAAAAGAAATGTAGGAACACAAGATGGACGTGTTTCAAATAACGCGTTACTCACATCATCAAGTAAGCACAGCTTATTGGGATGTTCAGGTTGGGATAGTATATTAAAATATTGCAAAAGGGACAATTGTTCACGCCTCAGATAAAGTGATGGTTCATTACAGTCAACATACAGGCTCTGGACAGGAGAAGTCCTGAAGGCTCCTGAACATATCCTCAAACCTTGATGGTGAACAGGATCCAGTTTTAACAAAACAGATGACCGAGCGGATCCATAAACAACTGAGCCATAGTCCAGTCTAGAGCGGATAAGCGCTCTGTAAATGCGAAGCATGGAGCAACGCTCTGCACCCCAGGAGGTGTTCGCCAACACTTTTAACATATTTAGTGTTTTGAGACACTTCTTTCTCAGGTTTAAAACATGCAAAAGGAAAGTCAATTTCTGGTCGAACGTTACTCCTAAAAATTTTACTTCGGGCGCAACTGGAATAATTGTACCATTTAGATATAACTCAGGTTCAGGATGGAGACCTCGCTTCCTACAAAAGTGCACGCACACAGTTTTCTGTTTCGAAAAAGTAAATCCCTGTTTGTCTGACCATTCTTGGATCTTATTCAGAGCCATCTGCAATTGCCTCTCTATGTATCTCATGTCTGCTCCTCGACAGCTAATCTGTAAATCATCTACATATAGTGATCCTAAGATGGTGTGAGGAAGTTCTTTTAATACAGAATTTATTTTTAAACTGAACAGCGTTACACTAAGCACACAGCCTTGAGGCACACCCTCTTCCTGTTGAAAAACATCCGAAAAAACAGAGCCAATCCTTACTTGAAAAGTTCTAGCGTTCAAGAAATTCTGTATGAAAATTGGTAGGTTGCCGCGCAAGCCACTCTCGTGAAGATCCCGGAGTATACCGTATCTCCATGCCTTATCATAAGCTTTCTCAATGTCGAAGAATATTGAGACAAGGTGACTTCTTCTGACAAAGGCTTTCCGAATAGATGTCTCTAATAGAAGCATATTGTCTACGGTCGTTCTCCCCTGTCGAAAACCGCTCTGATAAGGCGATATAATATTATTCTTTTCCAAGAAGTAGACTAGGCGGCTGTTTACCATCTTTTCAAACAGTTTGCAAACACAACTGGTAAGGGCAATTGGCCGATAGTTCGAGGGATTCCTCGGGTCTTTCCCTGGCTTCGCAATAGGAATGACAACAGCTCTCCTCCATGCACTGGGAAATGTACGCTCCTTCCACACTCTTTTGTAAAGTGTGAGAAGGGCACTCAGTGACTTATAGGACAGATGCTTTAGCATTTCATAATACACGCCATCCAGACCCGGACAAGACCTATGTGTCTGCAACAAAGCTCTCTTTAATTCAACCATAGTAAAGTCTCTATTGTACGGCTCAAAGTTGGAAGAGTTGAAAGCGATGGGATTTTTCTCAGAGCGTTGCTTGATAGAAAGAAATGCAGGTGAGTAATTTCGGCTGGAAGAAACGGCAGCAAATGTCTCACCAATTGTATTTGCAATTTCTTCTATGGAGCTAATCACTCGGCCATCTTTTTCCAGAAAGGAAAGTGAGTGGTCTTTATACATTCCGCATGCTTTTCGAACTCTTTCCCAAACCCGCTTACTAGGCGTAGAGGATGTTATTGAGGACACATATGAAATCCAGGAATCCCTCTGGCTCTGCCTTCTTACTTTCCGTGCATTTGCTTTGGATCTTTTAAAAGCTATGAGGTTTCGCAGAGTAGGATATCTACGAAAAATACCCCATGCTTTTTTCTGTTTTTTCAGTGCTTCATGACAGTCGCGATTCCACCATGGTTTTGAATATTTTAGTAGTTTTCCTGATGTTCTAGGAATGGAGAGCATAGCTGCCTGAATAATAGTATTAGTAACAGCTTCAACAGCGTCATCGATATGCGCATCTTCTACCATTTCATCTGTGAGCTCTGCAATGGAAGAGAAGAGTTCCCAGTCTGCCCTGTCCAGTATGAATCGAGGGGATCTCGACATGGGGTTTGCTCCTCTTCGTGCAAGAGACACAAAAATAGGATAATGATCGCTGTTGTACAGGTCATTTCCGACACTAAAAGTGCAAAATGGCAACAGAGATGGTGAACAGATGGCAAGATCGAGAGCGTGGAATGTCCTTGAAGGCTCATGGAAGTATGTATCTTGCCCATTATTTAGGAGACAAAGGCTGTGATCTTCGATCATCTGCTCAATTTGTCTTCCTCGGCAATTTGTATCTTTGCTACCCCAGAGTGGACTATGGCCGTTAAAATCTCCTATTATAATATAATGCTCAGGCAGCTGCTCTATTAGATTATTTAAATCTTGCTGATAAATGTGCTCATTTGGAGGCAAATACAAAGAAACAAATGAAACAACAATATCAAAATTTATTTGAGTAGCGACAACTTGGAGGTATGTCGTCAAAGGAAGTACATTTGAGGGATAATCCAGTGAGGAGAGGAGACCTACTCCTCCACTGGCACGCTCACCTGCAAGGTTATCCTTCCTGACGAAAGAAAACCTCCGAAGTTTTGCATGGTGTTCTGGTTTCAGATTTGTTTCCTGTATTGCGAAGCACACAGGATGGTACACATTTATTATAGATTTGATGTCAAGCAAATTTCGGTGGAAACCGCGACAGTTCCATGACACGAGGGTGGCCATTATGAATGGTTTTTGTTTTTCCTGTGCTGTTCTTTTGTTTTTCGTGGAAGTAGATGCCTGGGAAATTCCAGACCCTCTTCCACTTCCATAAAGTCTGAATCCGCAGATTCAGAAATCATGTCATCAAGAGAGCTATTGCTGCGACTTCTATTTTTATTTGATATTTTTTGTGTGGCAGTTTTCGGCTTACTTTGAATAATTGTTTCTTTCTTTTGTACTATATGAGTTGCATTTTCTTTTTTCTTGTTGGATGTAGACGATTGGGTTTTATTTGGTAGGGTCTGTGTGCCTATTGATGTTTGGGTGGCGACTGTACGATATGATTTAACAGCCCTGGCGTATGATGAATTTGGTCGAAGCTGTGTGCTCTGGACTAGTCTTCTGGCTTCGGCGTAAGAGATGTTCCTAGTAACTTTTGCAGTCTGGATTTCTTTTTCCGATTTCCATTTTGGGCACAAGCGAGAAAATGCTGGGTGGTCACCCTTGCAATTTATACATAAAGGCGCAGCGGTACAATTATCAGAATCATGGCCAATCTGTGAGCATCGGGCGCATGTGAGGCTGCCACGACAAGACGTCTTAGAATGGCCGAAACGCTGGCATTGGAAACATCGCATAGGGTTTGGAATATAAGGTCTTACAGGAATATTTAGATATCCGGCCTTAATATTCTTAGGCAGATCAGGCGTGTTGAAGGTAAGGATCACGTGTTTCGTGTCTATCAACTTACCTTCTTTACGCATCTTGATCCGCCTTACACCGCAGACATTTTGTTCGGATAACTCAGAAGCGATCTCTTCTTCAGAAACATACAGAAGGTCGAATTCTGAGATTACACCACGACAATAGTTCAGTGACTTATGGGGTGTTACAGTGACATTCGCTTGCCCAAGTTTAGTAATCTGAAGTAAAGAAGCAGACTGGGTGGCTGAGTGTGTATCAATAAGCAAGTCTCCGGAGCGGAGACGCTTTATGTTTCTCGGCTCACCAATACAAGACTGGATGTATTTGTTTATTACGAAAGGAGACATCTTATGCATTTCGCCAGAAGGACTAGAGATTACTAGGAAACGGGGACTATTGTTATGATTTTTTTTTTATTTGCATCTGTCCGTAATTTTTTTGCAGAATTTTCAGAACTAGGTTGAGCGACAGGTTGAGTGACTGGTTTAGTAGGAGACGTTTCAGAACTAGGTTGAATGATTGGTTTATTAGTAGATGTTTCAGAACTAGGTTGAGTGACTGCTTTAGTAGGACATGTTTCAGAACTAGGTTGAATGATTGGTTTAGTAGTAGATGTTTCAGAACTAGGTTGAGAGACTGGAGTGACTTCAAAGTTTTTTAATAAAAAAATATGTGTATTTGCCATATTGAAAATAGAAAAGATTCGGGTCCGACGGCCCCGCCCACCACGGAGCCCAACAAGGGAACACAGATTCCTGTGTTAGGGCTAGCCGGACCTATACGCAAACTGAAGCCCCACAGTCGGCTTTCCCGAAAGCAGGTACTCCCGAGAGCTTGACCCCAAGCCACTGACACAAGGACTAGTGACCAGCCGATTGACACCCGTGAGGACGACTAAGGTGCCTCCCGTTTAGCTGAAGCAGAGGCCAAAGCAGTGTGTTGGGGACAGTACCTCGCCCCTCAACTACCAGGACCCTCCTTTCCAGCGACACGGGTCTCCACGCACGGCAAACACGTGGGCAGTTTCTCGCCACTTGAAAACTAGAAACAAGGTCTGTTCCAGCCTCTCGTGACGAGCCCCAAACTCCGTAGAGAGAAACCACAAGGGAGAAGGGAAGGGAAAAAGATCCAGCCAAGAGGAGAGGAGACGGAAAAGAGGATAGATCACTGGGGCTCCAGGATCGTGACACCCGTCTCACCAAGATGATGATCCCCTGAAGGGCTAGGGTACCTCGGGATTGCCACACCCGTACTCACAAAAGTGAGCCCCCTGAGGGAGAATTAATTGAATGAGACATATATCTCTAATGAAATTCGAGGAAATAAGTTTAAATGAAATGCAGCAAAATATGTGTATAATTTAATATTCCGTACAAGGAAGTCATGTGGTGTATACATCATATCTTTTGTTCAAGCATTAATTTTATTGATTAAACTTTCATTTATTAATTAAAATTACTTCAAATAAATCATCAAAAAATTACGTTCTTTTCAAAATCGTGTAGATCTTCCATCTGATATATCTAGGAGTATCTATAATGCAATTTACTGGTTTTTGGATTTCAAAAGTAGAACAGTGACTGATATATCTAGGAGTATCTATAATGCAATTTACTGGTTTTTGGATTTCAAAAGTAGAACAGTGACTGATGTGATTTTTAAAATGGCAGTTATTGAAAACAGAAGTTTTAAAGATAAATAAAATAAGATTATTATCTGCAAACATTAAATAAATCGAAAAATAAAAGTGATAGCGCCCACCAGCATTCGAGCGGTAAAGTCGCTAAACACTGGTAGTCCGGTGCCAGATTTGAATTAGGCACACGGGCTGGCTGCATGCCCGTTTTGGTGATTTTCCCTATCTGTAACATGTATACGAAACAGTTTCCCTTTAGAAAGTTCTCCAAGAAGGCACCCCTTTCCTTAGGCAGATAGCTCTCGAGAGTTTTGCTGTAAAAAAATATACACCTATTCTGAAATGGCAATTTTTCATTTTGATCACACATTCCTTCTAATTTTGATGACAAATACATATATATATATTCATATTGGATACATATCATACGTATATATATATTCATATTGGATGTACGCATGATATGTATATATATACAATTTTTTCGTGTGTATGTATATGAGATAAATGTATAAATCAAAATTATAACTTAAATTATGAATAGCCCCTAAGCTGGCAAGTGGATTTTCATATTTTGTTTTCGTCAGGTTTCGTTAGTTTAATTGCGGCAAAGCACTCGAGGCCTTCGTGGAGGACTTTCTAAGGGACCTGGCTCGTATGCACGTTACACATGAAGAATACCACGAAAACGCCCGTGAAACTATCCCGTTCGTCGGGATTCGAACCGGGAACGAACTACCAGTGTTCTTGAATTTTACCTTTCGGCTTTTGGTGGATCTGTTTTCATTACGTGTTAGCGTAAACTTTCTGCCTAAACCGGTAAATGGACTGTGACTTTTCAAGTATACAATTGCTAAGTACTGTTTTAACATTTTATTCTAGATTCTAAATATTATAAATTTTATTATATGATATATTACATATTATTCTGAATTTCATTTTCTATATTATAAGTATTATTTTAAATTGTCATATGATATATTCTATTTTTTAAATTTTATTCCAAATTTTATTATATGACATATTATGTATTATTCTATACTTTATGTATTATTCTATATTTTCTGTTGTTTCCTATATTAAGTATTATTCTAAATTTGGCATATGCTTATATGCTATGCTAGCCTAATGTAAAACTTGTTTTGTTAGATTTTGCCCCTTTCCCAAAGGTACAAAGTGTTCGGAACCTGGTCTCATCCAGCGGGCTAATAATTGATTCACCCACTACACAGTAACCCTTTTAATGACCCTTTTTCTTGTTTTCTTCTTTTTCTTCTTATAATCTTTCCTCTTTTTAGTTCTCCTCTCTTAATAATAAACTTCTAAACCTGTCTCTAAAGAACTATCATCCGAGAAAGAAGACATATATTAAAACGTGTCAAAGAAAAAAAAAATTAATCTATTCCATTTCTAAGCATGCAAATTGCATTTCTTTGATATTTAGGTCGAATAAAAAAGTTTAGAATGCCCCATAGGAAAGAAAGAAACGTAAATTTAAGGTTTCTGCAACGTGTGCAACAAATTAATTTACGTACATAATTTCAAAATTTAACACACATCTAAACATTTCAGATTATAAAAAATTCCTCCAAGAATTGCAATATGTTTACTTTCACAAAACTATTGTTAGAAATTTTGCATATAGATAATTTTAATGAAATTACATGTAAAATTGTTGTATTTTAAAGCCGACAGAAGTGATGCTGTGCCGGAAAAACAGGAATACAGTCCTATTTAACATCGAGTAAATGGCTACTGAGTAAACGGTTTTGGCGACTAATTTTGTTGCCGAAATTGGCGAGAAATAACCAAAAGTCGCCACACCAAATTCTGTTCAAAATAATGGAGTTTGCAATCGTATAGAAGTATTTCATGACTAAAAAAATTAGCTGTGGAATATCTCTAATTTTGTAGTTATAGGATAGGGAAAATAACAAGAGTTGGTGTGCATAATGCAGTTTTTTGAGCTCCGAAAGAGATTGCCTGAACTGAAATATTATAAAAAAATAGATAAAATCTATAGTATAAAAATCTATATTATAAAAAAAATAGATAAAATCTTTCTGATTTTGTATTAATCCCAAAGATGCAGTTTTTTTTTTTTTTTTTTTTTTTTTTTTCATTTATACACACATACACGTTTCGAGAGCATTTGGGCTAAAATATTTAAAACCAAATTAAACAAAGGCATATTAATGTATTAAATGAAAACTAAATGTATTGATAACACGTCGTGTTTTTAAATAAATATTAACATTTTTGTACATTATGATTTTCTGTTTAAATTGAGACAGAAATAAAATTAATTTTGTAGTCGTAAGTAATAAAAACAATTTCCATATCTGTTACTTTTAAAATTTGCATTTCAAATTCTTGTTCCATAGCCTTTTCAGATTTCACCTCAATCGATATGTTTAATACTGACGTCAATATCATACTTATACTGAACTTGTTTTCAATTCTTCTACACACATAAAGATCTAGTTAGTCTCATATATATTTCTTAATTACAAACTATAGTTTTTACTTCATTAGTAAATTTAGTAATTGTTGAATTAATTTATTAATAATTCCGTAACTGTTGAAGTAACATTTGGTGCTACTGTAAAACATATTCGTATGAAGTTGTTTCCTGTATATACTGAAATAAAAAATCTTTATTCTTTTTAAATCGCAATGTATCATCTCTAAATTTATTTTTTACCTTTAATTTTAATTTAAAAACTTTTGAATTTTCATTCACTTCCAAAAGGAAGAAAAGGTTGTGCCGTCATTTTTTATCTCCAAAGATTCATCTGAATTAAAAAAAAAATTCTAAAAACAAATACAGTCTAAAAATTCAAAGCAAAAATATGAGCAAGGAACAAACACAGCAAATAAAAATGACAGGTACAGAACTCAAAAACATAGCTGCACTTTGTCATGCGAATTCAATTTTAAAATCAATACAAAATGAGAATTTTCTCTTAGTAATAACTTTGTATGTCAAAAATGGTTTCAACACAAATAAAAAGAATATATATTTTTGTTTATTAGCATTGGCAACAGTTGTTAAGTTTCGAAAGAATAAACATTTCTGTTTGTTAACTTTGGCAACAGTAGTTCAGTTTAAAAAAAGAGACATTTTGACATTTTCTGTAATTCTTTTCGTATCGTCTGTGATTCTGTGTTAATAATATGCTGCGTTTTTTTGTAGCTACGTTTGTTTTTGTTTTCGTCTTAAGAATTATGAAAAAGAAGTTTTCTACAAGAATTAGTCGTTAAGTACTACTTGATGATTTTCTACGTATTAAGCTCATCCCGGAATTTTAACCTTTAAAAGAAAAAGCGTAAGTGAAACCTTTTTTCTTAATTTAGAACTTTTGAAGCATAAAAATTTTATTAAAGTTTTTTAACATTGTTTACATTTCAGTGATAAATGTACGCAACTAGTACTTTTCATATGCTTATAAATAATAGAATACTTTTAGAACGTTACATACATCCAAATATCTTTTACTAATGAATAAACTTATTCCGTAGAGAATATGTTTGCTATAGAATTCACAATTCTGTAACAGGAATAAATTGAGGAGTACGACTGCCTTTTCTATAGTCGTTTTAAGTCGGTTTAGTGAACTACGTGATTTATATACATTAATTTTTAGAACATAGCATAATTCCATTAGCATTAGAAACTTTTTTTAATATTTTATGGATACAATACATTATTGTTATTAAAAGGCATTTATAAGTATTAAGCCTATGGAACAACCTAATCATTTAATACGAGTTTTATTCTCTGAAAGTCCTAACAGCTGACAGTGTTATCATCACATAAGCGAATTTTATTAAATGTATTCTGAATGTGCTCCGTTAATAAAATATTGATCTATTTGGGCTAATAACATAAAATCTTCACTATTGAAATGAGTTTTGTTGCTTTATATTTATTTTTATTTTTTTACTGAATTATTATTTCAAGCTTTTGAAACCTAACCTATATGGATATATACATGTAATAATGAAATTCCATAGTCAAGAATGCACTTAAATTTCTAATTGTATGTTCATTTCATTTTTAATGGCGACGTTCTCTTATTTGAATGTACGTGGAATTAAATCCACAGCCCCGTAGTCAAGTTGTTTTTCCCGCCTTTTCTACACGTATAGTTATAGAATGTACTGGAAATATTTCAAGCGAACTGGAATGGCTGACGTCATTTCTTGGAAGCTCCGCCTTTCCAGAGGCTATAAAAGAACTCGCATTTCTTTAATGTACCGATGCAATAAACTTCATACAAAAAGTTATTAGTAATTCTTTTTATTTACTCCGGATATCTGATTTTGTAACTGCTATTTCTCCTGAATAATAATAAATGGATCCTGTTTTTTTTTTAAACTTATCGTCTGATAATTTAAGTTACGACAACATTTATGATTCTTCATAAATCTATTTATTCCGGACAAAAGCTGGTACATCACATACATATATTTTTTTTGTGAACTCTAATTTTAAATCCTCGTGTTCCGCAAAGATACCACGAGGATTACACAACTAACAAAATAAATAATCACACAGAAAATGGGTGAAAATTACTAGAAACAATAAATAAATTAAAATTATAATTAAAGAAAGAAAATAAGTAGAAATAAAATTTAAAAAGTCTCAGATCAGTCAAGTTTTCAGATTTTATATTACGTCTACACAGGTGTTTTTTCTTTTTCACTTACAGACACATATACGTTTTAAGAACATTTGGGCTAACACCACTTCAGGCTGAAAATATTTAAAAACAGCATATCTTATCTTTAGAATTTTCGATAGACAGTCTCGGCGAGATGGAGATAAAAGTGTTTTATTCCCTACAGAGTGATATATACATATACTTAATTATGCACGGATGAAATAAAAATGTGTATCACACACAGTTATTGAAGTTTTTTAAAGAGAGCATCCATACTTTTTCCCATAATTTATTAAACGTGATGAGCTAAAATAAGAAAGTGAAAAGTTGTTTATAGATTAATGCAGTTTGCTGCTTTGCTAAAAAGTACGAATTTAACATTGTAGAATTTTTCATTAAAGTAATTATTGTGATGAAAAATTTATTGAAAATATAGGAACCAGGTAAATTTTTTAAACGCACATTTAATATGAACTGAATTATTACTTTTTGAAAATTTCAAAAATAAATAATTACTCATATTTTTAAAGAAAAACAAAATCAATAAATAGGGCACTTATTTTTTTTTTCAAAATATAACATTTATTGCACCTGTAACATAAAAATATACCTGTAATTTTCTTCCTTGATACTGTATTATGAATCTTTCCCATATATGAAATTTACATGGTTATGAAAATTTGTTTTAGTTATAGAAATTTATTATTGGGTTATTTAATATACTGCATATATTATACTGCCCTGGTTTTTTTAAATCGATTTGTTCAAATAATGATATTTAATAATTTGCCTGATTAACATGCACTGATAGATGTAGCATAATTATTAGCTATAGCTTATTGGTTTCATATGTCTCATATAACTGAAAGGAAAACTTGAATCAATTCTTATAACAAAGAATAGATTAATTTAAGTTGAAGTAGCTGCTGAAAGAAAACCTCTTAATGTTATTATCCAGAAACAGAATAAATGCCATTTAACAAAAATTCAGATACACCTTGTACTTCATAATTTATCATTCTTGATTTAAAAAAAGATAGGGAACATAAACATTAAAATTCCTTATTCCTAAAACTTACTAGTCTCTTATTGCATATTTTACATGTATGTTAAATTAAATTTTATTTTGTCTAACAAATATAAAACGTTATTATTATAAACAGATATTTTGCTTTCTAAAGCTGGCCTTGCTTTTGTTGTTTATGAGCACAAAAAAGAAAAATATTTCAAACAGTACATAATTAATGATCAGTCCTCTGTTTTCACTCCGAGTTTCTATGTTTAAACCTTTCTGTGAAATGGACTAAAAGGTCTTGCAGTGGTTGGAATTCAATGCTTTTTTCATTATGCAGGGATTCTTATTCTTCGTTACAATTATTATAGAAAATTAGTGTTTCAGAGAGACTAGCTGTTGAAATTCAGGTTATTACTAAGACCTTGTAAGATCTTGATATCGACATTCATTTTGCTTACTTTTGTGGACACTGTGAAAATTTTGGAAATGAGAGACCTGATGCAAAGCTCGCCATGAAAGTCACATTGATTTAAATCTCCGTTTCCCTGTTTTTCATTGAAAGCGCTTTTATAGAAATGATGCTATCTGTATTTGGAACAGAAAACATCTGACCTCACCAAAAGCACAATGGACCAAACGATCTTTTTCCACAATTTTTCACAAGATATCAAGTTCCATATATTATGGTAAATCACAGGATAAAAACAAATTGATCTGTTTTCAACAGATTTTAAATAAACTCAAATGTTGACTATACATGGCGATTTTAGAACCTATTTGAAGGGATTTGGACTGGTCTGAGGTGCTCTGTGTAGCTGCGGTATTGGTGATGAAGATGACGAGCATATTTTTCTTAAGTATAATCAAAATCTCGAGCAGAGGAAGATACCTCAGACAACTTTAAAATGCCTGTCTGTCTTTCGACCTCCGCATTTTTGATATTTTCAGAACTGAAGTGCAATTTCTGATCTTCGAAATTTCTTTCTCAATTTAGATTTTTGGGCTAGCACTATTTTATTACTTGTTAGCTTAAAATAGCGTTAGCAAAGAAGTGCTAATAGTCTCAATGAGATTTCGATTTGAATCACTATAAAAGTCTGAATCTCTCTTCAAATTGTTGCCACCAAATATTATCGTCTTGTATTATATTTAAGGAAATTAAATAATAAAAAATTTCCATGAACGTATGACTGACTGTTTCTCGCATTGTGAAAAAACAATGCTACCTAGAGCCATCAAATTTTGAATAACGTAACCCTCCATCCATATATAAGCACCTGGAAGCCCGGATTTGGAGTTTCGAATCTGTTTCATTGTGTATTTCATATTTTGTAAAACTTAAACGAATTTTGGTTAACGATTTCAAAGCGAGTAGAAAGTGCAATAAATAAAAGTCATATTTTGAAAAAAAAAAAAAAAAAAAAAAAAAAAGTGCCTTATTTACTGATTTTGTTCTTGTTTAAAAAATATGAATCATTATTTATTTTTGAAATTTGCATAATTATTTAATAAATCACTTCATGTTAAATATGCGCTTAAAATTTACATGGTTCCTATATTTTCAATAAATTTTAAATTATTAATAAATTTTTCATCACAATAATTACTTTAATGTAAACTCTACAATGTTAAATTCGTCCTTTTTAACAAATTATGGAAAAAATGTTAATGATCTCGATTAAATACTTTAATAACAGTGTTTCATACACATTTTTATCTTATC